>NC_050101.1:132631989-133256989 GCF_902167145.1 Zea mays
TTTATACCCCTGGGATACCAGAAAACCTAATTGGAAACCTGGAAAACTCTAAAACCAAACCCTAGGGGCTTATGTGCAAAATTGGTCCACTTTTGGACTAAAGTGCAAAAACCAAGCCAAATAAGTGTTTTAAGTCCTTTGGGTCACAAATATGTGGATTTGAAAGCCAAACCCTAAGTTTTGGACTCATTTGCAAAAAGGACCTTGATTTTGATTCCTATGCTAAGTCTGAAAACAGGGTTGTAGGCCCAACTTTGGGGCTGTGTAGCTTTCAAAATAGTGAGAATTCATGATAAGTGACCACATCAAAGTTGAAGACCAATCATAGGGGAACAACTTTGTTTAAGGATTCAAGCCATGATCTTATAAGAAATTTGGAGAAAAACCCAATCAAAGTTTGACTGTCAGGCTAGTTCATTCTGAAATTCAGCCTTTCAGTGTAACAGGATCAACTTTGAGTATGAATTCCACCTTGATTTAGTGCTCAAATGTGTTCAAGTCCTATAGTCGAGTTGTAGCTGGTATGTAGCACTACAACTTTGATGCAGAGCCTTGGATGAGTTGCTAAGGAAAATTTAGAGAAAATGTGGCTTGAACTTGCTCTGTCAGTCGCTCTGAATGGGGTGATTGCCATGGTACAGTAACAGGTAACTGAAGAAGATTCCGTTCCCTGCTCGCCGCCGGTGGTCCATCGCCGTCGATTACCGCTCGTCGTGATTCGTGCGCCGTGGACACCAGATAAGCATCACCCAGTAAGAATCTTCACCGCCGTGAGCTGGGCTCCACTCCGGTGACCCCTCCCGTGCCTCCCCCTCTGCTTTGCGGTGGAGCGATAGGCTCGCCGGTGAACTGCCGCTTCCCGGCCTCACGCCGTGTGGCTCTGCTTTCCACCGCAACACCGTGACTCGCTACGGCCATCTAATCGTCGCCGGTGAGCTTGCCACGGCAGTAGCCACGTATTCACCGCACCGCCTTCATCTTTACCTCCGGCCGCCAGCTCGTCGCGGTCAAATTGAGAGCCACCGCTCTCGGAGTCTATAAATTGAGCCCATGACTAGCTCCGTGAGGTCGTTAGCTAACTAGCCACCGCTAATCGGCCACAATCATCCACCAGTGTGCGCGAATTCGGAGTTTCCCCCAAATCTGATTTCCGCCACCGTGAAACGAGCCCCACCGTCGCCAGCCATACTCCGGTTAGCTCCTCCCCTCTGCTCCCTTGTTTAAGCATTCTCATGCCTCTGCGATGCTCCCCGACCCCTTTAATTGGACTAGACCGCCACCCATCGCCGGGAACACGGTTGTCTTGCCGCGATGCTCACGGCCACCGTGGCCAGAGCTCCATAATTGATCAATAGCGCAATTAAGTTAGGGGAAATGGTCAGGCTAGCCCCAATTTCGTGTCCGCCGCTCGGAGAACCCAGCCATAGCCCCAATCGGCCAGTTCAGAACCTCGCCGGAGCTTCTCCGTGCGCTGCCGTCGTCGAGGACGTGTCGGGTGAAGGAATAGAAGTTGGAGGACCTTTCTGCATTTGGTCAGTGACACAGAAGAACAATAAACAAACCTGCTTTGATTTAGTTAATAAACCGAGGTCCTCTGTGCAAAGTTACCGCGGGCGCGCGCGCGCGTGGGCGTGCTTCTGCTGGTAGCTGGGCCGCCTGGGCTGGATTCGGCCCAGTGCTATTCGATTGTTTTTCTTTTTCTTTTATCTCCAGAGCCAAAACAATTATAGAAAAATGTAGAAAAATGCTAAAATTGTGAAACTAATTTTCCTAGGCTTGTTATTTTCCCTAGAATTTAATAAAAATAGTTTTGTGATTTTTAGTGGAAATAAGAAATTTTAGGGTATTTAAAGTAGTTAAAAGTATTAGTTATGGATTTTTAGAAAATAATTGGTAAGTCCAATAATTCCCAAATTTTTTATGGGAACTTAAAATAATATTTAGAAGCCTTGGGTAGAGTTTGACTTGATTTGGACCTTGTTTGCTCACCAAACCTCAAAACACCCCCCTGCCCTATGAACTCCTTTACCGACTCCGGAAACCCTAAGTTCCCGGAACTCCGTGAAGGAAAGTTGTATTCAAGACATAAATAATAAGTTTATGTTATCTTTGCATCCTCATGAGCATCCCATGGCATCCATTCTTATACATATGTATGGTTATGATTAGAACGTGAGGAAGAAATCGAAGTTACCGAAGAGGAGACACCACCACCACCACCTTCGGAGTCTCAGGCCGGGAATCATTTCTACTTTGGCATCTGTGGATCTGAGCCTGATTCACCTGTGAACGAAGGCAAGCCCCGGTGCATGCAACCCCTTTCCTTGTGTTTTTAAATACTTTTTGCACACTTAAGTCTAGTGAAATGTGCATTAGGTTCATAGGAGTTACTTGAAACCCTTTGATGCATTGCTTTCCTTGACATCCATACCTTTATAGATACTTCTGTGAAGTATCAAAACATGATTTACAAAAATGCTTAGACTTGCTTAGATCTTGTGGATAGAAGTTATCCTCAATTTAACCATGGAGAGGATGGCTTCTACCTGCAAGAATATTTTCATTTGGAGCAATAGTGGGATCTTACTGCAAAGCTCCCCGTGATGCTCTTTCATCCTAAGGAACAGACACATTCCTAAGGGTGGAAATACTTAAATTGAAACTTGGGGTAGGAACAGGTGATGTTCTACCCAGGTTGGTCAAGGATTAACGCGTATGTAGGCGTGCTGACCGAGGACCCTTTAACTGGTCACATGCCTCGTCATGGGTAAGCCTTGCCTCGGGCAGACTAAGGCCGGAATAAGATAACACGAAATGGGCGTGGAGCGGTGGCGAGAGTAGCGTGTACCCTCTGTGGCAAGAGGCTGGACGGTGGTGTATCTGTGCTCTCGGTTTGCGTGAACCTGATCCGGTCTTAAGAACCCCGGTGGCGGGTTGACATATGCAAGGGTTAAGTGCTACATATGTCGTGTGATTGGAGATCCTCAGCTGAGTATAATCGATTCGGATCGCCGTACCTTCGCGGTTATGAAGACTTGGTCACTTCCCTGCAACCTAAAGTCAGGATGTGAACACGATAAAAATGATGTTGTCTTGATGTGATGTGAAATTAGACTAGATGCAAATAGAGTCTATTAATACTTAACATGGCGTTAAAAGATTGAAAGTAAGGACTCACTTTAGTAAGCTATTTTTGCAAAGGTATAAGTTGAATTTTTGCTAAAGCCTTTCCTTGACTCCTAATTATCCAGCATACCCTTGAGAGTCTTTTCCTTAGTCGGGTAAGACTTGCTGAGTATTCCATACTCAAGGTTTATCCCTTTGTTGTTTTTAGGTGAGGAAGCGACAAACTTTGTTGCTTCTGCTCCAAGGTGGTACCAAACGAGGAAAAAGAAGACTGAAGTGCGGGAGGACTCGGTCCTCCACTTAGGATCTTTTGTTTATTAAACTTATCGGGAGGAGTTTGTGCCTCCCCTGGCTTGTATAATATTACTACTCTGCACTCACTTATAGTCTGGTCTGTAATAACCTAACTCAAGCTTGCTTTTGAAATAAATGTAAGTTTATGTAATTCGCTTCCGCATTTCTTTATCTCCGATGTTCTGTAATGTCTGCAAGACGGGTGAAACGTTCCTGGTAAGGTAAGGAAAGATACCGAACTTGTCAAGTAGTTCAGGGGCACCTACAGGGTTGTCTGATGTCTGTGAGACAAGGACAACTGTAGGTGGGCCTAATTACTTGGGAGGTTCCGTCACAACGGTGATCTCCCTAGGCCGATGCCTCGCGTTGACATCCCACGGGAGCTAGCTGTGGTCCCCGTTCAGGCGGGGGGCCATGACCCACAGCTCGAGCAAATCCGCGGGGTACAGGCCAGGCTCGACGAGGGAGCAGGAGCGCTTGAGCCGATCCGTCGGGACGTCGGGCAGGCATGGGCGGGCCAACCCCCGGCTGGAGAAATATGTCATCTACCCCAGGGCTTCCAGCACCGCATCGCCGACGACGTCAGGGTCAGGCCACCACCCGCATCTAGTGGGGTCGGCCAGAACCTGGCCGCAGCAGCGATGCTTCTTCGCGCGATGCCGGAGCCATCAACCACCGAGGGGCGGCGAATCCAGGGAGAGCTCAAGAATCTCTTGGAAGGCGTCGCGGTCCGACGGGCCGAGAGCTCTGCCTCCCGAAGGCAGGGGTACCCCTCGGAACCTCATGCCGCGACTTCCCGATTCATGCGGGAAGCCTCGGTCTACACCGGGCGCACGCGCAACACCGCGCCTGCGGCCCCGGGTCGCCTCGGCAACGAGCACCATCACCGCGACCGTCGGGCCCACCTCGACGAGAGGGTGCACCGAGGCTACCACCCCAGGCGTGGGGGACGCTACGACAGCGGGGAGGATCGGAGTCCCTCGCCCGAACCACCCGGTCCGCAGGCCTTCAGCCGGGCCATCCGACGGGCGCCATTCCCGACCCGGTTCCGACCCCCGACTACTATCACAAAGTACTCGGGGGAGACGAGACCGGAACTGTGGCTCGCGGACTACCGTCTGGCCTGCCAACTGGGTGGAACGGACAATGACAACCTCATCATCCGCAACCTGCCCCTGTTCCTCTCCGACACCGCTCGCGCCTGGTTGGAGCACTTGCCTCCAGGGCAGATCTCCAACTGGGGCGACCTAGTCCGAGCTTTCGCCGGCAATTTCCAGGGCACGTACGTGCGCCCCGAGAATTCCTGGGACCTCCGAAGCTGCCGACAGCAGCCGGGAGAGTCTCTCCGGGACTACATCCGGCGATTCTCGAAGCAGCGCACCGAGCTGCCCAACATCACCGACTCGGATGTCATCGGCGCGTTCCTCGCCGGCACCACCTGCCGCGACCTGGTGAGCAAGCTGGGTCGCAAGACACCCACCAGGGCGAGCGAGCTGATGGACATCGCCACCATGTTCGCCTCCGGCCAGGAGGCGGTTGAGGCTATCTTCCGAAAGGACAAGCAGCCCCAGGGCCGCCCATCGGAAGATACTCCTGAGGCGTCAACTCAGCGCGGCGCCAAGAAGAAAGGCAAGAAGAAGTCGCAAGCGAAACGCGACGCCGCCGACGCGGACCTTGTCGCCGCCGCCGAGTACAAGAACCCTCGGAAACCCCCTGGAGGTGCCAACCTCTTCGACAAGATGCTCAAGGAGCCGTGCCCCTATCACCAGGGGCCCGTCAAGCACACCCTTGAGGAGTGCGTCATGCTTCTGCGCCACTTCCACAGGGCCGGGCCACCAGCGGAGGGTAGCAAGGCCCGCGACGACGACAAAAAGGAAGATCACCAAGCAGGAGAGTTCCCCGAGGTCCGCGACTGCTTCATGATCTACGGTGGGCAAGCGACGAATGCCTCGGCTCGGCACCGCAAGCAAGAGCGCCGGGAGGTCTGCTCGGTGAAGGTGGCGGCGCCAGTCTATCTGGACTGGTCCGACAAGCCCATCACCTTCGACCGAGACGATCACCCCGACCACGTGCCGAGCCCGGGGAAATACCCGCTCGTCGTCGACCCCGTCATCGGCGACGTCAGGCTCACCAAGGTCCTCATGGACGGAGGCAGCAGCCTCAACATCATCTACGCCGAGACCCTCGGGCTCCTGCGTGTCGATCTGTCCTCCGTCCGAGCGGGCGCTACGCCCTTCCATGGGATCATTCCCGGGAAGCGCGTCCAGCCCCTCGGACAACTCGACCTTCCCGTCTGCTTCGGAACACCCTCCAACTTCCGAAGGGAGACCCTGACGTTCGAGGTGGTTGGGTTCCGAGGAACCTACCACGCGGTACTGGGGAGGCCATGCTACGCGAAGTTCATGGCCGTCCCCAACTACACCTACCTGAAGCTCAAGATGCCGGGCCCCAACGGGGTCATCACCATCGGCCCCACGTACAAACACGCGTTCGAATGCGACGTGGAGTGCGTGGAGTACGCCGAGGCCCTCGCCGAGTCCGAGGCCCTCATCGCCGACCTGGAGAGCCTCTCGAAGGAGGTGCCAGACGTGAAGCGTCATTCCGGCAACTTTGAGCCAGCGGAGACGGTTAAGTCCGTCCCCCTCGACCCCAGCGGCGATGCCTCCAAGCAGATCCGGATCGGCTCCGGGCTCGATCCCAAATAGGAAGCAGTGCTCGTCGACTTTCTCCGCGCGAACGCCGACGTCTTCGCGTGGAGTCCCTCGGACATGCCCGGCATACCGAGGGATGTCGCCGAGCACTCGCTGGACATCCGAGCCGGAGCCCGACCCGTCAAGCAGCCTCTACGCCGATTCGACGAGGAGAAGCGCAGAGCCATAGGCGAGGAGATCCACAAGCTAATGGCGGCAGGGTTCATCAAAGAGGTATTCCATCCCGAATGGCTTGCCAACCCTGTGCTTGTGAGAAAGAAAGGGGGGAAATGGCGGATGTGTGTAGACTACACTGGTCTCAACAAAGCATGTCTGAAGGTTCCCTACCCTCTGCCTCGCATCGACCAAATCGTGGATTCCACTGCTGGGTGCGAAACCCTGTCTTTCCTCGATGCCTACTCGGGGTATCACCAAATCAGGATGAAAGAGTCCGACCAGCTCGCGACTTCTTTCATCACACCCTTCGGCATGTACTGCTATGTCACCATGCCGTTCGGCTTGAGGAATGCAGGCGCGACTTACCAGCGGTGCATGAACCATGTGTTCAGCGAACACATTGGCCGCACGGTCGAGGCCTACGTCGATGACATCGTAGTCAAGACGAGGAAAGCCTCCGACCTCCTTTCTGACCTTGAAGCGACATTCCGATGTCTCAAGGCGAAAGACGTCAAGCTCAATCCCGAGAAGTGTGTCTTCGGGGTGCCCCGAGGCATGCTCTTGGGCTTCATCGTCTCCGAGCGGGGCATCGAAGCCAACCCGGAGAAGATCGCAGCCATCACCAGCATGGGGCCCGTCAAGGACTTGAAAGGCGTACAGAGGGTCATGGGATGTCTCGCGGCTCTGAGCCGCTTCATCTCACGCCTCGGCGAAAGAGGTCTACCTCTGTACCGCCTCTTGAGGAAGGCCGAGTGCTTCACTTGGACCCCCGAGGGCGAGGAAGCCCTCAGAAACCTGAAGGCGCTCCTCACAAAGGCGCCTATCTTGGTGCCCCCAGCTGCCGGAGAAGCCCTCTTGGTCTACGTCGCCGCGACCACTCAGGTGGTTAGCGCCGCGATTGTGGTCGTGAGGCAAGAAGAGGGGCATGCATTGCCCGTTCAGAGGCCAGTCTACTTCGTCAGCGAGGTACTGTCCGAAACCAAGACCTACCCACAAGTTCAGAAGCTGCTGTACGGGGTGATCCTAACGCGGCGGAAGCTGCGACACTACTTCGAGTCTCATCCGGTAACTGTGGTGTCATCCTTCCCCCTGGGGGAGATCATCCAGTGCCGAGAGGCCTCGGGTAGGATTGCAAAGTGGGCGGTGGAAATCATGGGCGAGACAATCTCGTTCGCTCCTCGGAAGGCCATCAAGTCCCAGGTCTTGGCAGACTTCGTAGCTGAATGGGTCGACACCCAGCTACCGACGGCTCCGATCCAACCGGAGCTCTGGACCATGTTCTTCGACGAGTCGCTGATGAAGACAGGAGCCGGCGCAGGCCTACTCTTCATCTCGCCCCTCGGGAAGCACATACGCTATGTGCTACGCCTCCATTTCCCGGCATCCAACAATGTGGCTGAGTACGAAGCTCTGGTCAACGGGTTGCGGATCGCCATCGAGCTAGGGGTCCGACGCCTCGACGCTCGCGGTGACTCGCAGCTCGTCATCGACCAAGTCATGAAGAACTCCCACTGCCGCGACCCGAAGATGGAGGCCTACTGCGATGAGGTTTGACGCCTGGAAGACAAGTTCTACGGGCTCGAGCTCAACCACATCGCTCGGCGCTACAACGAGACTACGGACGAGCTGGCTAAAATAGCCTCGGGGCGAACGACGGTTCCTCCGGACGTCTTCTCCCGGGATCTGCATCAACCCTCCATCAAGATCGCCGACATGCCCGAGCCCGAGGCGCCCTCGGCCCAGCCCGAGGTACCCTCGGCTCAGTCCGAGGCACCCTCGGCTCGGCCCGAGGCATCCTCGGTTCAGCCCCAGGTACCCTCGGCCCCCGAGGGCGAGACGCTGCACGTCGAGGGGGAGCAAAGCGGGGTCACGCCTGATCAAAACTGGCAGACCCCGTACCTGCAATATCTCCACCGAGGAGAGCTACCCCTCGGCCGAGCCGAGGCTCGGCGGGTGGCGCGGCGCGCCAAGTCGTTCGTCTTGCTGGGTGATGAGAAGGAGCTCTACCACCGCAGCCCCCCTGGCATCCTCCAGCGATGCGTCTCCATCGCCGAAGGTCAGGAACTCCTGCGAGAGATACACTCGGGGGCTTGCGGCCATCATGCAACGCCTCGAGCCCTTGTCGGGAATGCTTTCCGACAAGGCTTCTACTGGCCGACGGCGGTGGCCGACGCCACTAGAATTGTCCGCACCTGCGAAGGGTGTGAGTCCTACGCAAGGCAGACCCACCTGCCCGCTCAGGCTCTGCAGACAATACCCATCACCTGGCCTTTCGCTGTGTGGGGTCTGGATCTCGTCGGCCCCTTGCAGAAGGCACCCGGGGGCTACACGCACCTGCTGGTCGCCATCGACAAATTCTCCAAGTGGATCGAGGTCCGACCCCTGAACAGCATCAGGTCCGAGCAGGCGGTGGCGTTCTTCACCAACATCATCCATCGCTTCGGGGTCCCGAACTCCATCATCACCGACAACGGCACCCAGTTCACCGGCAGAAAGTTCCTGGACTTCTGCGAGGATCACCACATCCGGGTGGACTGGGCCGCCGTGGCTCATCCCATGACGAATGGGCAGGTAGAGCGTGCCAACGGCATGATTCTACAAGGGCTCAAGCCTCGGATCTACAACGACCTCAACAAGTTCGGCAAGCGGTGGATGAAGAAACTCCCCTCGGTGGTCTGGAGTCTGAGGACGACGCCGAGCCGAGCCACGGGCTTCACGCCGTTCTTTCTAGTCTATGGGGCCGAAGCCATCTTGCCCACAGACTTAGAATACGGTTCCCCAAGGACGAGGGCCTACACCGACCAAAGCAACCAAGCTAGCCGAGAAGACTCGCTGGACCAGCTGGAGGAGGCTCGGGACAAGGCCTTACTACACTTGGCGCGGTACCAGCAGTCCCTGCGACGCTACCACGCCCGAGGGGTCCGGTCCCGAGACCTCCAGGTGGGCGACCTGGTGCTTCGGCTGCAACAAGACGCCCGAGGGCGGCACAAGCTCACGCCCCCCTGGGAGGGGCCGTTCGTCATCGCCAAAATCCTTGAAGCCGAACGATGGCTGAAAGGTACCAACTCCCACGGAGTTGCGTTCTTCCAACAACAAGGCGGAAAGGCGGCGGGTATCCCCCATCCGGGGGCTTGGAAGGTGGAAAGACACGATGCATAAGGGAGCGCGAAGACATGGTTGCCTTCCAAGGGGGTCACCCTCCTTTTAAAGGCGACTCTCCCTGCTTGCGTCCCCAGCCGTCGCGGGCTGAGTCTTCTCCAACACACTCCAAGGTCCTCCCCCTACGGCGCGGGGGGCTGGGTCCCACACGTCATGCAAGCCGGCTCAGAGCAGAAGAAGTCAAACTGCCGTACGCGGTGCGTACAACCGCCCAGCGGTTACAAGCGACCCTCCACTTTTGCCCAGACCAGCGAGCGAAAGGGTGGGCAGCCATGCAGGCAGCATGCAACCGCGCCAAGTGGGCGCACTTCTCCGACTCCCGACACGCCCGGTATGAAGGCCCAGGCCCACGTGTCATGCAACCAGCGCGCCGAATGCTTCGTGCATGCAACAACACCGCCACTTGCGCCACTACCGCGCCTCCTCGACTGCGGAACCAATACCGCGACTCGAGGTGACCCAGCGCGCGACCCAGCAGCGCCAGCCTGGCGCGACGGTCAATGCGGCCAAAAATGGGCCGGCAGTAATGGCGATGGCAGGCGGGCAGGAGCAGCGGCCACGTCGTCAGCCAAGCTCACGTCCCGTCCGGGGGCAGCGAGAGAACCCACTCTCACGGCGTGAAGACAACGCGCCCGTGATCCGTTCCTCGAACGGCTCGCGCACGCGCAACGGCCGCCCCGCCAACCACTCGCCCCGTCGCATTAACTCCGCGGCGGAACAGGCGGCGCCTCTAGCAGGAGAAGCGGGCGACGCTTTGCCTTCGCCATAATGACCGCGTTAAAAAAGGTACGCCACGTCGTTCGATTTCGTATCCTTTTCCTTTTTTCCTCTTTCTCTCTCTTGCAACAGGGACCGGGAAAGGGGGATACCCCGAAAAGGATCCTTCCCCTAGAAGGAACTAGGCTCCGAGCCCCCCTACTGATCAGAGGTTCAAAGGCTGGTCCCCCGGAAGGGTTCGACAGCCGCCTCAGATCGCGTGGGCCCTACACCCACTACTGGTTAGAGGTTCGAAGGCCGGCCCCTCGGAAGGGTTCCACGGCCGCCTCATGCTACTCGGGCTCTACGCCCATTACTGATCAGGGGTTCGAAGGCTGGCCCCCGAAGGGTTCACAGCCGCCTCAGACGCCGAGCGAGGGATGACCATGGGTACGTTCGATACATAACCAAGGCTCGGGCTGCGCTCCCGAGGTACCCTAGGACATTTTCGAGACCAGCGGGAACGATCTTGTAACGGAATCCCATTAGAGGGAGGCATCGAGCCCTCGGACCCCATCGCCAGGGCACCGGGTCCGGCAGATCACCCGCAGGTACTTTTGGGCGTGCCTCTGGGCCCCTAGCCGACCCCTAACGAACGGGGCACGGACGTCCACTCGGATTACCCGCTTGCAGCTCACCGGAGACACCATGTTCGGCGCCCATCGAGGGCAACATGGCGCTTCCCCCCCTCCTCCTTGCGGAAAGGCGACGCAGGGGCGTATGTAAAAAAGCTGAGTCTGTCCCTGATCGCCCTCTCGCCCTGTGCAGAGGCTCGGGGGCTGCTCTCACAAACTCGACTCCGGCCGAACCGTTGACAGCGTCAACATACCAGCCCGAGAACTTGGGACCCGACCGTACACCCGGGCTACGACCAGCTCGCATGAGGGAACGACCAGACCAGCCGAAGCATTACGCGAGGCATTAAGACCTCAAAGGAGTGAAACCACTCCTCCGAGGCCTCGGGGGCTACACCCGGCGGGTGCGCTCGTGCGCACCCACCAGAACAAAACGCAACCGAGAAAGGCTGGTCCCCTTGCAAAAAAGTGCGACGAAAGCCTCCAAGCGAGTGCTCACACTCCCTTCGAGGCTCGGGGGCTACTATCGGGGACCATAATTAGGGGTACCCTCAAGGCTCCTAATTCTCAGCTGGTAACCCCCATCAGCATAAAGCTGCAAAGGCCTGATGGGTGCGATTAAGTCAGGAATCGGTCCATACGAGGGACTCGATCACGCCTCGCCCGAGCCTGGCCTCGGACAAGGGCAGCCGACCCCAAAGGATCTCCGTCTCGCCCGAGGCCCCCCTCCAGCGGCGAACGTGTTCCTGGCTCGCCCGAGGCCCTGTCTTCGCCAAGAAGCAACCCTGACCAAATCGCCGCGCCGACCGACCAAGCCGTAGGAGCATTTAATGCAAAGGTGGCCTGACACCTTTATCCTGACGCGCGCCCCCCAGCTGATAGAGCCGAAGTGACTGCCGTCACTTCGCCGCTCCACTGACCGGCCTGACAGAAAGACAGCGCCGCCTGTGCCGCTCCGACTGCGGTGCCACTCGACAGAGTGAAGCTAACAGGCAGTCAGGCCCGGTCGAAGGCACCATAGGAAGCTCCGCTTCGCCCGACCCAGGGCTCGGACTCGGGCTAAGTCCCGGAAGACGGCGAACTCCGCTCCGCCCGACCCAGGGCTCGGACTCGGGCTAAAGTCCCAGAAGACGGCGAACTCCGCTCCGCCCGACCCAGGGCTTGGACTCGGGCTAAAGTCCCGGAAGACGGCGAACTCCGCTCCGCCTGACCCAGGGCTCGGACTCGGGCTTAGCCCCAGAAGACGACGAACTCCGCGCCGCCCGACCCAGGGCTCGGACTTGGGCTCAGCCCCAGAAGACGACGAACTCCGCTCCGCCCGACCCCAGGGCTCGGACTACGCCCCGACCTCAGCCGACGGTCTCCGCCTCGCCCGACCCAGGGGCTCGGACTCGACCTCGGCCACGGAAGACAGACTCGACCTCGGCTTCGGAGGAGCTTCCACATCGCCCAACCTAGGGCGCAGACCCGCCACGTCGACAGGAGGCGCCATCATCACCCTACCCCGAGCTGACTCGGGCCGCAGGGAACAAGACCGGCGTCCCATCTGGCTCGCTCCGCCAGATAGGCAATGATGGCGCCCCGCATACTCTGTGACGACGACGGCTCTCAGCCCCCTTACGGAAGCAAGAGGACGTCAGCAAGGACTCAACCGCTCTGACAGTTGTCCCTCCGTCAGGCTCCAGCACTCCTCCGACGGCCACGACATCACACCAGCAGGGTGCCAAAATCTCTCCGGCTGCCACGACGGCATGTACTTAGGGCACTAGCTCTCCTCCGCTAGACACGTAGCACTCTGCTATACCCCCCGTTGTACACCTGGATCCTCTCCTTACGCCTATAAAAGGAAGGACCAGGGCCCTCTCAGAGAGGGTTGGCCGCGCGGGGACGAGGACGAGACACGCGCTCGCTTGAAGCCGCTCGCTCCCTCTCCCGCGTGGACGCTTGTAACCCCCTACTGCAAGCGCACCCGACCTGGGTGCGGGACGAACACGAAGGCCACGGGATTCCCACCTCTCTCACGCCGGTCTCCGGCCGCCTCGCTCTCCCCCCTTCGCGCTCGCCCTCGTGCTCGACCCATCTGGGCTGGGGCACGCGACGACATTCACTCGTCGGCCTAGGGACCCCCCGGTCTCGAAATGCCGACAACACTACAAATTATTTGACCTAGAAGATATCACATTTTTAATAAATTAGTTGGGCTACACAGAAATAGGTGACATGACGCGATCTGATTGGTTAATTAAGTTCGTTAAAGGTGAGAAAAGTTTGTTTACAAATGCATGACCTAACTATTGCCAACTTATTATGATTGTGCCTAATGTTAAATTAATGTTGCACGACAGTCTTGCATGTAAAAGAGCATACGGTGGTGGTTATCTATTAGGTAGGAAGCGTCAAGCCTATTTTATGGGAAAGACCTCTAACCAACCACTAACTTACCTTCCAATCAAGCCCTTCAATCTCACGTTGCTGCTGGTCATCTCGATTTTTGAAGATGAACAAGAGATCTGATCAACGAACCGGAAGCGCGGTAACGAAGCTCTCGCCGAGCTGGTCACGACGATGTTTTGGGTTGCCCCGGAAGATAAGCGAACTAAGAGAAATTCTCACCGGAGTTGCGTTAGAGTTTGAGCAGGAGTCAAATGTCGGCGTTTTGACCCTCGGGGGGGGGGGGGGGGGTCCCTGGACCGACGAGTAAATTGTCGCTGCGTGTCCCAGCCCAGATGGGTCGGCGCGAGATGGAACACAAGGGGGGAAAAAGGGAACTGCGGCTCGTGTTATCCTGCGCCCAGGGCGGATGCGCTTGCAGTAGGGGGTTACAAGCGTTCGCGAGAGAGGGAGAGAGCCTGCTCGTCAGCCCGTCCTCCCGCGCGGCCACCTTCTCGTACGAGGGCCCTGGACCTTCCTTTTATAGATGTAAGGAGAGGGTCCAGGTGTACAATGGGGGGTGTAGCAACGTGCTAACGTGTCCGGCAGAGAGGAGCCAGAGCCCTATGTACATGCCGACGTGGCTGTCAGAGAGGTGTTAGTGCCCTGTTCATGTGATGTCGTGGCCGTCGGAGGAGCACTTGAGCCCTGTAGAAGCACAGCTGTCGAGGCTGTTGGGTCCTTGCTGACGTCTCCTTGCTTCCGTAGGGCTGAGAACCGCCGTCGTCATGGGAGCACGCGGGGTGCCATCATTACTTGTTTACCGGGGCGAGCCAGATGGGACGCCGGTCTTGTTCCCCGTAGCCTGAGCTAGCTAGGGGTAGGGTAATGATGTGCCCCCCTGTAACATGGTCGGTCCGAGCCATGGGGTCGGGCGAGGCGGAGACCGTCTTCCGAGGTCGAGGCGGGGGCCGAGCCTCGAGGTCGGGCGAGGCAGAGCTTCCTATGGTGCCTGAGGCTAGACTCGGCTGCTGTCAGCCTCACCCTGGCGGGTGGCACAACAGTCGGAGCAGGGCAGGTGACGCTGTTTTCCTGTCAGGTCAGTCAGTGGAGGGGCGAAGTGACTGCGGTCACTTCGGCCCTGCCGACTGAGGAACGCGCGTCAGGATAAGGTGTCAGGCGATCCTTGCATTGAATGCTCCTACGATACGGTCGGTTGGCGAGGCGATCTGGCCAAGGTTGCTTCACTGCGAGGCCTACCCGAGCTGGGCCTCGGGCAAGTAGAAGGTGCGCCCGTTGCTTGAGGAGGCCCTTGGGCGAGGCGTGAATCTGCTTGGGTCTACTGTTCCTGCCCGAGGCTGAGCTCGAGCGAGGCGAGATCGTGTCCCTTGAGTGGACAGAGCTTTGACCTGTATTGCGCCCATCAGTCCTTTGCAGCTTGTGCTGATGGTGGTTACCAGCCGAGTTTAGGAATCTTGGGGGTACCCCTAATTATGGTCCCCGACAGTAGCCCCCGAGCCTCAAAGGGAGTGTTGGTACTCGCTTGGAGGCTTTGTCGCACTTTTTTGCAAGGGGATCGGCCTTTCTCGGTTACATTTTGTTCCGGTCGCACCCGCCGGGTGTAGCCCCCGAGGCCTCGAAGGAGTGGTTTGACTCCTCCGAGGTCTTAGTGCCTTTCGTGACGCCTCGGCCGGTCTGGTTGTTCCCTCACGCGATCTGATCATAGCCCGGGTGCATGGTCAGGTTCCGAGTTCTCGGGCTGGTATGTTGACGCTGTCAACGATTTGGTCGGGGCTGGGTTTGCGAGAGCAGCCCCCGAGCCTCCGCACAGAGCGAGAGGACGGTCAAGGACTGACTCGGCTTTTATCATATGCCCCTTCGTCGCCTTTTTGCAAGGAGGAGGGGGGAAAGCACCATGTTGCCCTCGGAGGGCGCCGAACATGGTGTCTCCAGTGAGTTGCTAACGGGTGATCTGAGTGGATGCCCGTGCCCCGTTCGATAAGGGTCGGCTAGTGGCCCAGAGGCGCGCTCCAAAAGTACCTGCAGGTGATTTGCCGGACCCGGTCCCGTTTGATAGGGTCCGAGGGCTCGATGCCTCCCTCTGATGGGATTCCGTTACAGAATCGCTCCTGCTGGTCTCGGAAATGTCCTAGGGTACCTCGGGAGCGTAGCCTGAGCCTCGGCCATGTATCGGACGTACCCAGAGTTATCCCTCGCTCTGCGTGTTCTGAGGCGGCTGTCGAACCCTTCTGGGGGCCAGCCTTCGAACCCCTAATCAGTAGTGGGCGCGGAGCCCGAGTGGCCTGAGGTGACTATCAAACCCTTCCGAGGGGCCAGCCTTCGAACCTCTGACCAGTAGTGGGCGCGGAGACCGAGTGCTTTGAGGCGGCTGTCGAACCCTTCCGAGGGGCCAGCCTTTGAACCTCTGATCAGTAGTGGGGGCTCGGGGCCCGCTTCCTTCGCGGAGAAGGATCCCTTTCGGAGTATCCCCTTTCCCGGTCCCTGTAGCAAGAGAGAGAAAGGGTAAGAGGAAAAGGATACGAAATTGAACGATGTGGCGCACCTTTTTTGACGCGGTCATCATGGCGGAGGTGAAGCGTCGCCCGCTTTGCCTGCCAAAGGTGTCGCCTGCCCTGCCGTGGAGTTAATGCGACGGGACGGGTGGTTCGCGGGGCAGCCGTTGCGCGAGCCGTTCGAGGGATGGAACACGGGCGCATCGTCTTCACGCCGTGGGAGAGGGATCCCCTGCTGCTCCAGGAGGGGATGTGAGCCTGCAGACGATTTGACTGCTGCTTCCGCCCGCCTGCTACCACCATCACTGCCGGTCCACTTTTGGCCATATCGATCGTCGCGCCTTCTCCCGCGGCTGACTGACCCGTGACCGATGCACTTGGTTGGCACTGTTGGGCTATGTGCAGGGTTGCCTCGAGTCGCGGCACCGGTTCCGCAGTCGAGAAGGCGCGGTACTAGCGCAAGTGGCGGTGCAGTTTTTCGCACGTAGTAACCGACGCGCCGGTTACATGATGTGTGGGCCTGGGCCTCCACGCTGGATGCGTCGAAGTTTAAGGGGTGTGTCTCCGTTGTGCAGTTGCACGCCATCTGCATGGCGGTCCGCCCTTTCACCAGCTGGTTTTAGGCGAAGATGGAGGAGTGCTTGTAACCGCTGGGCGGTTACACGCTCCGCGCGCGGCGGTTTGGCTTCTTCTGTCCTGGGCCAGCCCGCATGACGCGTGGGACCCAACCCCCGTGTCGTAGGGGGAGGACCCTGGAGCGTGTTGGTGAAGACTTAGTCCGCGACGCCTGAGGACGCGAGTGGGGAGAGTCGCCTTTAAAAAGAGATCAACCCCCTTGGGTGGCAGCCACGCCTTCGCACTCCCCTCATGCATTGCGCCCTTCCACCTTTCGAGCCCCCGGATGGGGAGCGCCCGTGTTGCTTTCGTCTTGCTGCCATTGGAGGAGCACAACTTCGCGGCGGTTGGCACCTTTCAGCCATTGCTCGGCTTCAAGGATTTTCATCATGCAGCCCGGCTGCATCCCCTCACCAATGGTCACCCAGGACGGTGACCACCAGTTCGATGGTGGGGAGAAGCAAGCCGGGCTGCGGCCTCTGCCCCGCCCTCAGCTTCAAGGATCTTCATCATCCTTGCTGGGGCGGGGGGCGAGCTGAGCCAGAGCTCTACCTCCCGTACGGGCCGGCGGGCCATCTCTTCCTTTAGCATTCAGGGGAGAAGGCGCTCACTGGCCTAGCGGAGGAGGCAGACTTCGACAACGCGGGGCCGATCGGCCGCAAGCGTCGTCAGCTCCAGCATGCCTGGTTCGCTGGCTCAGCTGGCCCTGGCGCAGCTTCCGGTGCCACCTCCCACCGCTGGGCGGAGTGTGGCTATCATCCGCCGTACGGGCGGCTGTTGCGCCGCGCGCACCGGGGGACCGCCCAAGACGTCGCGCGATGCTAGGGCGGCGTTCGTGTTCTTGGGCTGTCCTGCCCTCGCTCCGGCACGACGCCTCCGCGTGGAGGTCGGTGCTCGCCCGTCCGGGAGGACTCGAGTGGGGATCTGCCGGTGGGCAGGTGGCTACCGTCGTTAGTGCTGAGGTGGTGGCAGCTGGAGAAAGCTTCCCTGCCAATGAGACCGTCAGCGCCACCCGCGGACCGACCTTCGGCTCTTTGGCTTTAATATCTAGTTCTCGTCCCTCGAGTGGGGACACGAACGAGAGCCTTCCAGCGGTATCGTCCGCCCTAGGACCATCGCTGCTGCTGCAGAGGTCGTCGGCGAGTCACCCGGAGTTTGTCGTCCTGCAGGCCCTCCGATGTGGGGGTTGTTCGTACCCGCGGGAGTGGAACCGGAGTTCCGTTTGTAATGGCACCTTGAGTGCCGGTGTCTGTTCATTGTGGCTGTCGGGGCCTGAACATCTTGGTATTTTGGGTGCGATACCGTGTTTCTTCCTCATTTCGAGCACCAGGACTCGCCTGTCGGCTATGTAGTACTACGGGGAGGCTACGCTAGCGCAAAACAAAAATTTTCATCCCCATAATACCAAGAACTACTGCGGTTATAGGTCATGGAATTACCACTAGACGCGCAGAGCAGCGGAAGACGTCTCGATGTAGACAAACGCGTCGAGCAGTGCCGTGCAGTCGCCGGCGTCCTTCACGTCCTCGCACGGTTCGCCCAAGTGCTCCAGATGTAGCACCTCCAAGGTATCCACACGTACAGGGAGGAAGCGCTGCGTACCGAACTGCTAGGTTCGCGACGGCGGCTTGGCGAGGGCGAGAGGGGGGCGGCGGCTGTCAGTTCGCTGGTGGCGAATTAGGTTATCCTTAACCGCGCCCCCGCCCCTCAATATATAGGCGTTATGGTGGGCTTCTGACGCTGAGGCCCATCATTAACCCTAAAGCCCAGTCTAATTTTGGATCTAATCCGAATTAGGCTTCCTTCCCCTTAAGTGTGTGACCCTATAGGTTCACGTACAAATAGACATAGCCCGAGTACTCTTACTTGGCCCAATAATTGACAGCGGCCTCTAGCAAGACATGTCAACTCCTATGTGTACGTAAAGATCATATCAGACGAACCATTGCGACATTAAGTACATGTTGTTCCCTTTGTCTCACGATATTTGGTCTGGCTCTAAGCTGACCTCTCTTTCTCGATACTGTGAATTGGAATCCTTTCAATGGTTAACTCTTAACCCTAGCACGGCCATGCATTTCTTGATCCAATCACTCGAGGGGCCCAGAGATATCTCTCTCACAAAGAGAGGGACAAATTCCATCTTGACTGACCATGCCTCATAGCATGCTTCCTGACAAACCCAAAACTACCTTTATAACTACCCAGTTACGGGATAGCGTTTGATAGTCCCTAAGTAAGTCAATTCACATCTTGAGAACATGCGACAATCTCAGGTCTAAGGATACAGTATTCATGTTGCAAGAAGAGAACTATATTACAATATCTCACGTTGGGTCGGTCCAGCCTCATGTCATACATGCGCCCACATTATTAGTTTAACATCTCCATGTTCATGACTTGTGAAATATAGTCATCAACTAATACATGTGCTAGTCATCGACTCTGACTAGGGACATCATTTAGAATAACCATATAAGTAAAGAATCTCACAAACAATTCACATAATTGCTAATCAATACAAGGTGCCTTCCATGGATATTCAATTAAGCAATATATATATCATGGATACAAAGAAATATGCTCATCTCTATGATTATCTCTAGGGCATATTTCTAACAGGCTGGCTGAACCGCTTAACCAAGTATGAGTTGCCCTGTGCGGAAGGTGACGAGTGAGGTATCCGTATCCCGGAGGCGTAGGAGTCCCTCGGCTCGGTCGGCCTTGCCACTCAAGGCTTCTCTTGCTCAGTTAAGGAACCCTCGGCTGCTCTGCGATGAGCCGGAGCCGGAGGCAGCGGTGTCAGCATGGACAGAGGCGGAATTGGCTCGAGAAGAAACTTCGTCGGCCCAGGAGCAGGTGACTTCCCAGGCCGAGGAGGCATAGCAGCGGCGGCTGGAACCTGGCCATGTCGTCCACTGGCGGGACCAACCCCGGAGTCGGGCTGCCAAGGCCATGAGCCGGGCTGATGTCCTCGGGGGACAGCTGGCTGAGGCTACGGAGCGGCTGGTCAAGCCGTCTTCTTGGGCCGGGTTCCTGTAACACCCTGAATTTGGGGGTATAAAATTTCTTTGCTCATATTCACAAATTCAGGTGTTACTTCCCTTTTCTCATCCTTCCTCATTCTTTTCTTTCTCATTTCTATAGGAGAAAAGTGCTTATTTTATTTGTAATTATAGTTTAATAGGTTAAACCCTAAGGGAGTATGAATTGTTGCATCATGTTGAACCCTAGATTTCACTTTTGCTTGGTGCATAATTCTTGGAAAGTCTAATTTGAATTTGTGGCTTATTTGGATTTGAATCAAATAGAGAAAATAAAAAGAAAAGAGAAAACAATTCCAGAATAAAAGAAAAGAGGAAAGAAGCCCAACCCCGCCGCCCCCTCGGCCTTTCGGCCCAGCCGGCCCATCCCGCGCGCGCGCCTCCCCCCCCCCCCCCCCGCTCTCTCTGCCCTGGCGGGCCCGCCCGTCAGCGCAGCTGCCTCTCGCGCGCCCGCCTCCGCTCTCCTCTCTCTCTCTGCTCGCGGGCCCGGGCTGTCAGCCCCGTCTTCCTCGCGTAACCGCCGCCCGAGCTGCGCGCGCCCGCTTTTCTCCGCGCCCACGTCGCGCGTGGAGCTCGCAACTGACCAGCCCCTGGCCACTTGAGCCCCGAACCCCACTCGCCCTCTCCCCCTCCCCCATTTGCGCTCCAGCAGACCCCTCTTCCACCTCTCCCTCGCTGCGCGCACGCCAGAGCGCCGCCGCCACGAATCCCCGCCGTCCCGAGCCCGTTTCTCGGCCGCCGTTGGAGCTCTGCCGTGTCCATTGCCACGGTGAGCTTCGCCCCGGTGTCCGCAACCCGGGACGCGCCTCAATTCCCTTTCCCCCTCCCTATTTCTCTCTGCCCGCGCTCACCCGCCGCTCCCCGTGCAGCCGCGGAGGTCCGCCATCGTCGCCCCGGGCCACCGTCGCGCCATTCCCGCCGCCGAGGAATCCCCGGAGCCCGCCTTGAGGTAAGGGACCTCTCCCGCCCCTATCGACCCGTGTATTGCCTTCTGCCGCGTTTAATTCCTCGCCGAAGTAGAGTAACCCCGCCGCCGAGCCGCTCCGCCGTGAACCGCCCCCCTCCGGTGCCCCTGCCCCTACCCAGACCCCACCAGAGGACTCCCCGTGCCCTCCCCAACCTTCCCGGCCACTCAGGTCGCCCCAGAGGCCCGCCAAACGCCCGCGCCCCTCGTCTCCGGCGAGCCCTCCGCCGCGGGGACGAGCGCCGCCGCCCCAGCTAGCCGTAGGTGAAGCCCAGGCCGGCCACCCGACCCCCGCCGTTCATCCCAGATCAGACGGCCCTGATTCAATTAGCCCGGGCCCAATCCTAGCCGCCTACCAGAGATCCAACGGCCCAGGGCCGCTTCCCTCACACCCCGCGCCCGCTCTGCCCGCCGGCCCCGCCTGTCAGCCTGCCCGCGCCCCGCGCTGCCCGCCTGGTCCCGCCTGTCAGTCGCCCAGGCCACCGCGCGCTCGCGCGCCCGCCCGTAGGATCTAATCCTGGCCGTTCGCTTTAGATCTGACGGCCGTAGTAGCCCGATACCCCTTCGCCCGCGCTTTTTCTTAAAGAGACCCCCGGTTTTCTGGAATTTGAAGCCGCCGTCCCTGGTTTCTCGCAGTAAGGTCCCTGGACCTTTTAATTAATTCAAAATAGGTATTTAGGGTATATTTTTAATCCCCAAACTTGTAAAATTCATAACTTTGTCATATGAACTCCAAATTAGGTGCTTCAAATTGCAAAATGCTCATGATGTTTTTGTCTATCTATTTAACCAATGTTTCCCTGCTGTTTCCATGTACCAATTAATAGTTAATCACCAGGATAGGATTAAGGCTATTGGAACCCCATTTGAGACAATTAGAAATTGGTAGACTTTAATAAAAGTTGGAGTACTTAAGATTAGGGACTTAAACACCTAAGTTTAGGAACTTAAAACCAGGTAATGATTTAATCCCACCACTGACTTAAACTTGACTAGTGGATAATGAATCACTTTGTATAGTCCTCTACCCCAGACCTAGGGAACACCAGAGTGCCTATCCCTTTTCTGCTATGAACTTGTGATCTCTTTGCTGCATATGTCTTGTATGTTGCTTTTGTTTGTTATCTTCCCAAGTGCATAGTGTGAATGATTACTTTACGTAGACAACGAGCAGTCTGTGTGTCCCGAGGAAGTTGCAGAGGAAGTCCCTGATCAACAGTTTGGTGAAGGCAAGTGTCCTCTGTCCCATTATGTCCTATTCATTTATAACTTACTACCCCGCACTACTTACTTGAAACCTAAGGATTGACTAGCTTTACATTTTACTTTATCCTTGATGACCTTATGGGCTATTATGGTTAGCACTTTGCTATTGCTTTAACATAATCAATGAACATGATGTGACTATTTATGATACTGTTATCCTGATGATGTTGATGATCTTGTGATACTCTAGGGGGCTCAGGCTGTTTCCTGAGTACCTCTCCGTAAGGACTGGTTCGTTGAGAGACCACCCGGGATAACAGTGCAACCATGAGGGTGAAATGGGATGCCCTTAGCTGATTAATTAGATGAACTAGAGGTGTAGTTGCTTAGCCGTCGGGCCGTCAATGGGGTCCAGGCACAGTGCTTGCTCTACCGAGGCTGAGTGCCGAGGTTCTTTCGTTTTGCTCTTTGTTAGTCACTCTCCTGCGGGGAGGGGTACTGTGTTTATCAAACTGGAGAAACCTAACGGACAGCTATGATCTCTAGGGAATCTTTGTAAAAGCTACGTAGTGATGCCCTGCCGGACCACCTAGGTAGTGGTCAATGGGGATTAGCTCTCCCCGGGTAGAAAGGGAATCATGACTCATGGGTAAAGTGTGCAACCTCTGCAGAGGGTAGTGAAACTGGTATATCAGTCGTGCTCACGGTTAAGAGCAGCCTTGGGATCCTCTTTGATTAGAGATACAGATGGTTCGAGATACAAGGATTATGTTATGGTTTTGGTTCGACTATGATGATGTTGTTCCTCGATGAGGAAATGGTATACGGGTTGGCTATTACTAAAACTTGGCTTCTACTAATGATAAATACCTGACCAACTAAAAGCAACTGCTTGAGCCTAACCCCACATAAAGCTAGTCCACTTCAGCCAAACGGGACATTTGCTGAGTACGTTGATGTGTACTCATCCTTGCTTTACCACAAAACACCAGGTTGCCCGCATTGTAACCACTGCTCAGGAGAAGGCGAAGCCGTGGAAGGAGACTTCCAGGAGTTCCAAGACTACGATGAATTCTAGGTGTGGGTTGACGGAAAACCCCCAGTCAGCTGCCTGTGAAGGCCTTATCTTTACTGCGTTTCGCTAGTACTTTGATTTACTTGTTAAGACAATGACTATGTGGATGTCTATGACTCTATGATGTAATAAGTACTCTTTTATGTTATTATTCGAGCATTGTGTGATGATGTTCATTTATGTAATCGCTGTGTACGTGAGTTCTGATCCTGGCACGTACATAGTTCGCATTCGGTTTGCCTTCCAAAACCGGGTGTGACATAAGTGGTATCAAAGCCCATGCTGACTGTAGGACCGCTGACCTAGAGTAGCACTGGTCGTACTAAGGACTATTGACCCTCCCCCTCACCTTGACCTCTGATGTTACTTCAAAAGTCGGTCACCTCGACCAACCCTATGTTTTACTACATATATATACTATACTATACCTTGTTAAATTTTTTTTATCTGGTTCTATTTATGGTTCATTCACTTGTCATATTAGTTCTGTTCTTACTCTTGTGCTTACGGTATCTTTTGTAGATGGCTCGTCTTAGACACACTGCACGTAAGTCGGTGATTCCTTTCCTGCCGTCTCGACTTGCGGAGCGTCCTCTGCACCGCACCGTGTCCGGTCAGTCGAGTCACCTGGAGAGACTGCACCACCGCCTGCGTGAGGAGCAGGAACGCCGGCGCCAGCATAGAGAGCAGCAGGGCTCTTCCTCCCCACCCCAGCGAGAGGTGGAGTCCGTGAGGCCCCGTTCCTCTGTTGCCCAGCTGGAGGCGCCCCCTGCACCACCGCGGGACGTCCCGGCTGTTGGAGGAGCTACTGGAGGAGGTTCTGGAGGAGACCCCGACGACGACGACTCAGACCACAGCACGGAGTCTTCTGAGCCGCAGGAGGCGGAAGGATGGGTCGCCCGACCCATCACCAGTGACGCCGCTCGCGGTTGTCACTTCCACGACGCACTCGACACCTTGCTGCGCCAGGCTTTCGACCGGCACACCTGGTCGATCGAGTATCGTTGTGTAGTCTACCAGCACAGTCGCGGGAGGTACCCGGATCGCTGGGAGGCTACCTGCCTAGTTCGCCGTCCGGAGGATGACCTCCGGGGTACGGAGGCCGTTTCGGAGCACTACTCCATCTCCGAGAGGGACACTGCAGAGGCGGCTATGCAGGATGCAGCACGACGTGCACTCTCTCAGTACTGTTCTTTGTTCGGTGGCGTGGCCGACGGTCTTAACCTTCGGTACTACCCCCGCCGCCCTACTGGCAGCACGGAGAGTGTGGTTGTCTCACCTGTTGGTGAGGCTAACCCTAGGTTGAGCAGCACAGTCAACCTAGTCGCAGTGCTTAACACCGAGCTGGATCACTCTCTGGACGAGCTAAGCAGGGCTCGAACGGAGATTGCGGAGTTGCGTGCTGAGTTGGCAGAGCGCCATCACCAGGAGGGTGGTTCTCCCGCTCCTGTCGGGACTCAGCACCCATACCGCTCACCGCCACGTGGTCACCACACTTATGGTTCCCCCGTCTGTAAGACCAGGATAGATCTGGATCCTTAGATCGTTAGCATCGGAGTTTGTAATGATTCTTAAGTCAGATGTCTCAGTCTTAGGTAGTCAGTTTAGTTTGCTTACCAGTTGCTTCCATTTAGTTTAGTTTGCTTATCAGTTGCTTTCATGTTTGTTATGATGAACTTGTGCTTGATTTGAATCTTTGTAATGACTGTAGCCAACATGTGGGTTTCCCCTGCAGTTTGGCTTAGCTAGTAATGTTAATAAAGTCAGTTGTTTAGTTGGGAAACCCTTTACTTCTACTTTCCTTTCTTATCTGAGGAGTTGTGTTGAATCATGAATGAGGATCAGTGAAGCTCGTTGTTCACTCAGTGTCATGAAGAATTCTGTATTCTCTTTTCTTATGCTGAAGGGTTGTAAGATCAATGCTGATGTATGAATGTCTTCCACAGATGTCTGACAACAGGCGCCGATGCAACAGGCGTGCCCAGCAAGAGCAGCATGACCAGCAGGAGGAACAACAGAGGCAGCCTCCCCCACCACCCCCGATGTCAGTGGAGCAGATGTTCTTGATGCAGACTCAGGCAGTGCAGGCCATTGGGCAGACTCTGGCAGCCATGCAGCAGGCTCAACAGCAACCCCAACCCCAATTGCAAGTGCAGATGCCCCAGATGCCACGGGATAGTCGTGGTGAGTTCATGAGAGGGCACCCTCCTACCTTCGCCCATTCTGCTGACCCCATGGATGCAGAAGACTGGCTGCGCGCAGTGGAAAGGGAGCTGCGCACCGCCCAATGTGATGACAGGGAGAAGGTTCTGTATGGTCCCCGTCAGCTAAGGGGAGCAGCCCAGTCTTGGTGGGAGTCCTACCTCGCCACCCATGCTGACCCCGAAGCCATCACTTGGGAAGAATTCAGTGAGAGTTTCCGCAGGTACCATGTGCCAGAGGGACTGATGATCGTGAAGAAGGAGGAGTTTCTGGCTCTGAAGCAGGGTCCCCTGTCTGTTAGTGAGTACAGAGACAAGTTTCTGCAGCTGTCTCGCTATGCACCCGAGGATGTCAACACTGATGCCAAGAGGCAGTACAGGTTCATGAGGGGTTTGGTGGACCCCCTGCATTACCAGCTGATGAATCACACCTTCCCCACCTTCCAGCATCTGATCGATAGGGCAGTGATGACTGAGAAGAAGCGTAAGGATATGGAAGATCGGAAGCGCAAGATGAGTGGACCCCAGTCCGGAGGCATCAGCCGTCCATGTTTCTCAGGCAGTTCATCTCAGCAAGGCAGACCTGGTCACCCACAGGGATATCAGAATCAGAATCAGCGTCCGCATCAGCAGCAGTTTCAGAGGCAGTACCCACAGCAGCAGCAGCAGTATCGTCAGCACAGCCAGCAGGGAGGTAATCAGTATCAGAAGCAGAACAACCAGGCACCTTGCCTTCCTGCCCCAGCAGCAAATCAGAGCAACCAAGCAGCCCCAGCACAAGGAGGAGGCAGAGGATGTTTCCACTGTGGAGATCAAGGCCACTGGGCGATGCAGTGCCCAAAGAAGATGGCTCAGCAGCAGACCAACCCCAATGCTCCAACAAGGCAAGGTGTACTGCAGCCGGCAGCAGGCAATCGTAACCAAGCGTACAACCGTGGGAAGGTGAACCACTTGGAGGCCGAGGCGATCCAGGATGCACCAGATGTGGAAGTAGGTATGTTCTCAGTCGAATCTCATCCCGCAAAAGTGCTATTTGATACTGGTGCAACTCATTCATTTGTCACTGCAACCTGGGTAGAATTGCATAACATCTCAGTAGAGGCAATGATGCCGCCCATGAGGATTAATTCGGTTGGTGGCAAGGTGCAAACAGATAAAATATGCTCAAATATAATGGTGGAAATAAGGGGGATAGGATTCCCCAGTGACTTAATTAGTAATAGACACCCCCGGGATAGATGTTATTCTAGGGATGAACTGGTTAATGAAGTATGAAGCAAATGTTAGTTGTGACAAGAGGACCGTAACATTGAAGTCCCCGTCAGGAGAAGAGGTTGTGGCCGAGCTAAGGATGCCTAAGTCAGAACAGGGAGTTTGCCATCAGATTTCAGTTGATAGTAAGGAACCCAACCCGCTCGAGGCTATCAAGGTTGTGTCGGGCTTTCCGGATGTATTTCCCGAGGAGCTAACGGGCATGCCACCCGAGAGAAAGGTTGAATTTGCCATAGAGCTTATCCCTGGTACCGCCCCCATTTCCAAAAGAGCCTATCGAGTGTCTGGACCAGAATTGGTGGAACTCAAGAAGCAGATAGATGAGATGTTAGAGAAGGGGTACATAAGGCCAAGTACCTCGCCTTGGGCCGCTCCAGTGTTGTTTGTAGAGAAGAAAGATGGTACCAAAAGGATGTGCATAGACTACAGGGCCTTGAATGAAGTCACTGTCAAGAACAAGTACCCCCTGCCAAGGATAGAAGATTTGTTCGACCAGCTCAGAGGTGCCAGCGTATTCTCGAAGATAGATCTGAGATCAGGTTACCATCAGCTCAGAATCCGACCCTCGGATATACCGAAGACGGCATTCATCACCAAGTACGGGTTATATGAGTTCACAGTTATGTCCTTTGGTTTGACAAATGTGCCAGCCTTCTTTATGTACCTGATGAACAGTGTGTTCATGGATTATCTGGACAAGTTTGTGGTAGTGTTCATCGATGACATTCTCATATACTCTCAAAGTGAGGAAGATCATGTAGAACATTTGAAGATGGTATTGCAAAGACTTCGAGAGCATCAGTTGTATGCCAAGCTGGGCAAATGCGAGTTCTGCATTCATGAAGTCTTATTTCTGGGTCACATCATAAATCAAGATGGGTTGGCAGTGGATCCGAAGAAAGTGGCAGATATCCTGGACTGGAAAGCACCAAAGGATGTTCGTGGGATCAAGAGCTTCATTGGAATGGCTGGGTATTATAGGCGTTTCATTGAAGGCTTCTCAAAGATTGCTCGACCAATGACAGCGTTACTAGCAAAGAAAGTCGAGTTTAAGTGGACCCAAAAGTGTCAGGAAGCATTTGAAGAACTGAAGAATAGATTGACTACAGCTCCTGTGTTAGTCCTGCCTGATGTTCACAAGCCATTCTCAGTGTATTGCGATGCTTCTTACACCGGATTGGGATGTGTGCTGATGCAAGAAGGAAGAGTTGTAGCATACTCGTCTCGACAGCTGAAGATCCATGAGAAAAATTATCCCACACATGACCTGGAGTTGGCAGCAGTGGTTCATGCCTTAAAGACCTGGAGACATTACCTGTATGGGCAGAAGTGCGACATCTACACAGATCACAAGAGTCTGAAATACATATTCACTCAGTCAGAGTTAAACATGAGGCAGCGAAGATGGTTGGAATTGATCAAAGACTATGAGTTGGAGATACATTACCATCCAGGCAAAGCCAATGTTGTTGCAGATGCTCTGAGCAGGAAGAGTCAAGTCAATATGTTGGCCTCGTACCCGATGTCGTATGAGTTAGCCAAAGAGTTCGACAGACTGAGCCTCGGATTCCTGAACAGTACGCAAGGAGTAACCGTGGAATTAGAGCCCACCCTAGAGCGGGAGATCAAAGAAGGGCAGAAGGATGATGAAAACATCAACAAGATCCGGCAGCTGATCTTAGAAGGAAGAGGCAAAGACTTTCGAGAGGATGAAGAGGGAGTAATATGGTTCAAGGACCGATTGTGTGTTCCCGACCTCAAACCTATTCGGGAACTGATCCTCAAGGAAGCTCATGAGATAGCCTACTCCATACACCCTAGGAGTGAGAAGATGTACCAGGACTTAAAAAGGAGGTTTTGGTGGTATGGCATGAAAAGAGAGATCGCAGAATATGTCGCCATCTGTGATAGCTGTCAGAGAACCAAAGCAGAGCATCAGAGGCCCGCCGGATTGTTGCAGCCATTACGGATTCCTCAGTGGAAGTGGGATGAGATCGGGATGAATTTTATAGTTGGCCTACCTCGTACCCGGGCCGGCTATGATTCCATCTGGGTGGTTGTGGACCGCTTAACAAAGGTGGCCCATTTCATACCTGTGAAGACAACATACACCGGAGCAACGTTAGCTGAGTTATACATGTCACGGATAGTCTGCCTTCATGGTGTGCCGAAGAAGATAGTGTCAGATCGAGGAACGCAGTTCACCTCTCATTTTTGGCAGCAGCTACAAGAAGCTTTGGGCACACATTTGAACTTCAGCTCAGCTTATCACCCGCAGACAGACGGCCAGACTGAAAGAACTAACCAGATCCTTGAAGATATGTTGAGAGCCTGTGCGTTGCAAGACAAGTCAGGATGGGACAAAAGGTTACCTTATGCAGAATTCTCCTACAACAATAGTTATCAAGCCAACTTGAAGATGTCACCGTTTCAGGCACTCTATGGGCGGAGTTGCAGGACTCCGTTGCATTGGGACCAGCCTGGAGAGAGACAGGTGTTTGGCCCCGACATCTTGCTTGAAGCCGAAGAGAATATCAAAATGGTTCGGGAGAACCTGAAGACAGCCCAGTCAAGACAGCGAAGCTATGCTGACAGAAGGAGAAGGGAACTGAGCTTTGAAGTGGGAGACTACGTCTATCTGAAGGTGTCACCTATCAGTGGAGTCAGAAGGTTCGGAGTTAAAGGCAAGTTAGCACCTCGGTACGTCGGACCATATCAGATCCAAGCAAAGCGTGGAGAAGTGGCCTACCAGCTCGACCTACCAGAGAGCTTGTCAGCAGTGCACCATGTGTTCCATGTGTCGCAATTGAAGAAGTGTCTGCGAGTACCAGAAGAACAGTTGCCAGTGGAGGGTTTGGAGGTCCAGGAGGATCTGACATACATAGAGAAGCCAACGCAGATTCTGGAGTTTGCAGACAGAGTCACCCGAAGAAACACCATCAGAATGTGCAAAGTCAGATGGGGTCACCACTCGGAGGAAGAAGCAACCTGGGAACGAGAAGATGATCTGAAGGCCAAATACCCTGAACTCTTTGCTGACCAACCTTGAATCTCGGGGCGAGATTCTTTTAAGGGGGATAGGTTTGTAACACCCTGAATTTGGGGGTATAAAATTTCTTTGCTCATATTCACAAATTCAGGTGTTACTTCCCTTTTCTCATCCTTCCTCATTCTTTTCTTTCTCATTTCTATAGGAGAAAAGTGCTTATTTTATTTGTAATTATAGTTTAATAGGTTAAACCCTAAGGGAGTATGAATTGTTGCATCATGTTGAACCCTAGATTTCACTTTTGCTTGGTGCATAATTCTTGGAAAGTCTAATTTGAATTTGTGGCTTATTTGGATTTGAATCAAATAGAGAAAATAAAAAGAAAAGAGAAAACAATTCCAGAATAAAAGAAAAGAGGAAAGAAGCCCAACCCCGCCGCCCCCTCGGCCTTTCGGCCCAGCCGGCCCATCCCGCGCGCGCGCCTCTCCCCCCCCCCCGCTCTCTCTGCCCTGGCGGGCCCGCCCGTCAGCGCAGCTGCCTCTCGCGCGCCCGCCTCCGCTCTCCTCTCTCTCTCTGCTCGCGGGCCCGGGCTGTCAGCCCCGTCTTCCTCGCGTAACCGCCGCCCGAGCTGCGCGCGCCCGCTTTTCTCCGCGCCCACGTCGCGCGTGGAGCTCGCAACTGACCAGCCCCTGGCCACTTGAGCCCCGAACCCCACTCGCCCTCTCCCCCTCCCCCATTTGCGCTCCAGCAGACCCCTCTTCCACCTCTCCCTCGCTGCGCGCACGCCAGAGCGCCGCCGCCACGAATCCCCGCCGTCCCGAGCCCGTTTCTCGGCCGCCGTTGGAGCTCCGCCGTGTCCATTGCCACGGTGAGCTTCGCCCCGGTGTCCACAACCCGGGACGCGCCTCAATTCCTTTTCCCCCTCCCTATTTCTCTCTGCCCGCGCTCACCCGCCGCTCCCCGTGCAGCCGCGGAGGTCCGCCACCGTCGCCCCGGGCCACCGTCGCGCCATTCCCGCCGCCGAGGAATCCCCGGAGCCCGCCTTGAGGTAAGGGACCTCTCCCGCCCCTATCGACCCGTGTATTGCCTTCTGCCGCGTTTAATTCCTCGCCGAAGTAGAGTAACCCCACCGCCGAGCCGCTCCGCCGTGAACCGCCCCCCTCCGGTGCCCCTGCCCCTACCCAGACCCCACCAGAGGACTCCCCGTGCCCTCCCCAACCTTCCCGGCCACTCAGGTCGCCCCAGAGGCCCGCCAAACGCCCGCGCCCCTCGTCTCCGGCGAGCCCTCCGCCGCGGGGACGAGCGCCGCCGCCCCAGCTAGCCGTAGGAGAAGCCCAGGCCGGCCACCCGACCCCCGCCGTTCATCCCAGATCGGACGGCCCTGATTCAATTAGCCCAGGCCCAATCCTGGCCGCCTACCAGAGATCTAACGGCCCAGGGCCGCTTCCCTCACACCCCGCGCCCGCTCTGCCCGCCGGCCCCGCCTGTCAGCCTGCCCGCGCCCCGCGCTGCCCGCCTGGTCCCGCCTGTCAGTCGCCCAGGCCGCCGCGCGCTCGCGCGTCCGCCCGCAGGATCTAATCCTGGCCGTTCGCTTTAGATCTGACGGCCGTAGTAGCCCGATACCCCTTCGCCCGCGCTTTTTCTTAAAGAGACCCCCGGTTTTCTGGAATTTGAACCCGCCGTCCCTGGTTTCTCGCAGTAAGGTCCCTGGACCTTTTAATTAATTCAAAATAGGTATTTAGGGTATATTTTTAATCCCCAAACTTGTAAAATTCATAACTTTGTCATATGAACTCCAAATTAGGTGCTTCAAATTGCAAAATGCTCATGATGTTTTTGTCTATCTATTTAACCAATGTTTCCCTGCTGTTTCCATGTACCAATTAATAGTTAATCACCAGGATAGGATTAAGGCTATTGGAACCCCATTTGAGACAATTAGAAATTGGTAGACTTTAATAAAAGTTGGAGTACTTAAGATTAGGGACTTAAACACCTAAGTTTAGGAACTTAAAACCAGGTAATGATTTAATCCCACCACTGACTTAAACTTGACTAGTGGATAATGAATCACTTTGTATAGTCCTCTACCCCAGACCTACGGAACACCAGAGTGCCTATCCCTTTTCTGCTATGAACTTGTGATCTCTTTGCTGCATATGTCTTGTATGTTGCTTTTGTTTGTTATCTTCCCAAGTGCATAGTGTGAATGATTACTTTACGTAGACAACGAGCAGTCTGTGTGTCCCGAGGAAGTTGCAGAGGAAGTCCCTGATCAGCAGTTTGGTGAAGGCAAGTGTCCTCTGTCCCATTATGTCCTATTCATTTATAACTTACTACCCCGCACTACTTACTTGAAACCTAAGGATTGACTAGCTTTACATTTTACTTTATCCTTGATGACCTTATGGGCTATTATGGTTAGCACTTTGCTATTGCTTTAACATAATCAATGAACATGATGTGACTATTTATGATACTGTTATCCTGATGATGTTGATGATCTTGTGATACTCTAGGGGGCTCAGGCTGTTTCCTGAGTACCTCTCCGTAAGGACTGGTTCGTTGAGAGACCACCCGGGATAACATTGCAACCATGAGGGTGAAATGGGATGCCCTTAGCTGATTAATTAGATGAACTAGAGGTGTAGTTGCTTAGCCGTCGGGCCGTCAATGGGGTCCAGGCACAGTGCTTGCTCTGCCGAGGCTGAGTGTCGAGGTTCTTTCGTTTTGCTCTTTGTTAGTCACTCTCCTGCGGGGAGGGGTACTGTGTTTATCAAACTGGAGAAACCTAACGGACAGCTATGATCTCTAGGGAATCTTTGTAAAAGCTACGTAGTGATGCCCTGCCGGACCACCTAGGTAGTGGTCAATGGGGATTAGCTCTCCCCGGGTAGAAAGGGAATCATGACTCATGGGTAAAGTGTGCAACCTCTGCAGAGGGTAGTGAAACTGGTATATCAGCCGTGCTCACGGTTAAGAGCAGCCTTGGGATCCTCTTTGATTAGAGATACAGATGGTTCGAGATACAAGGATTATGTTATGGTTTTGGTTCGACTATGATGATGTTGTTCCTCGATGAGGAAATGGTTTACGGGTTGGCTATTACTAAAACTTGGCTTCTACTAATGATAAATACCTGACCAACTAAAAGCAACTGCTTGAGCCTAACCCCACATAAAGCTAGTCCACTTCAGCCAAACGGGACATTTGTTGAGTACGTTGATGTGTACTCATCCTTGCTTTACCACAAAACACCAGGTTGCCCGCATTGTAACCACTGCTCAGGAGAAGGCGAAGCCGTGGAAGGAGACTTCCAGGAGTTCCAAGACTACGATGAATTCTAGGTGTGGGTTGGCGGCAAACCCCCAGTCAGCTGCCTGTGAAGGCCTTATCTTTACTGCGTTTCGCTAGTACTTTGATTTACTTGTTAAGACAATGACTATGTGGATGTCTATGACTCTATGATGTAATAAGTACTCTTTTATGTTATTATTCGAGCATTGTGTGATGATGTTCATTTATGTAATCGTTGTGTACGTGAGTTCTGATCCTGGCACGTACATAGTTCGCATTCGGTTTGCCTTCCAAAACCGGGTGTGACAGTTCCTGGAGGAAACCCTAGCGGCGATGGCCCAGGCGCGGCGCTGACATCTTCCTTCGAGGTGGAGATCCTTCGTCCGTGTCGCCGTCCGAGGCCGGGCCAGATTCCGCCGAAGGTGGAGACGATGCCGAGGGTGCTGCTGCTCCCCCAATTGATGTCTAAACCTGCAGGAACAGTTTGTTTGTAGTGTGCGTATGTTTTTTGCGGCCGCTGAGGCCCAAACATATCATTGTCGTGTTATAAAGCTGCATTTCTTTTCCTCTTGTTTCGAGTATCAGGACTTGTTCGTCGGTAGCAGAATTGCTCATTCGAGCAAGAGTTACTTATCGCGGAAGGTGATGAGTGAGGTATCCGTATCCCGGAGGCGTAGGAGTCCCTCGGCTTGGTCGGCCTCGCCGCTTACGTGTACTCTTGCTCGTTCGCAGGATTCTGTTATCGATATAGTCGAGAAGGCACGAAAAATCGTTTTGGCAGAAAAGTTTTCGAGCGTTAAGACTTGTTCGATGAGCAGAATCGCTTATCCGAGCGTGAGTTACTTATCACAGAAGGTGATAAGTGAGGTATCCGTATCCCAGAGGCGTGGGAGTCCCTCGGCTCAGTCGACCTTGCCGCTTACGTGTACTCCGTTGTTTTCAAGATCCCACCATCGAAGTAGTCGAAAAGTGCGAAAGATGTTCTGGCAGAAAGACTTTTTCTGAGGAAAATTTTGACGCAGAGGGGGTTCCTCCCTTCTAGCCCCCGAGGGAGGGTCGGGCTTTGCCGAGGCAAGGTTGACCCTTCCTTGATTGTTAGACTTTATTTGTGTATGTAAAGAGAACGAGGTATATGAATGACTTGAAAACATCTTAAGGGTAAAAGCGACGTAGCTGTCGGATGTTCCAAGCGTTGCTGTAGACCTCGCCATGATTGTTGGCCAGCTTGTATGTTCCGGGCTTCAAAATCTTGGCGACGATGAATGACCCTTCTCAGGGAGGTGTGAGCTTGTGGCGCCCTCGGGCGTCTTGTCATAGCCGAAGCACCAAGGCCCCCACCTAGAGGTCTCGGGACTGAAACCCTCGGGCGTGGTAGCGTCGCAGAGACTGCTGATACCGTGCCGAGTGTAGTAAGGCCATGTCCCGAGCCTCTTGCAGCTGGTCTAGTGAGTCTTCTCGGCTGGTCTGGTTGCTTTGGTCGTCGTACGCCCTTGTCCTCGGGGAGCCGTATTCTAAGTCTATGGGCAAGATAGCCTCGGCCCCATAGACTAGAAAGAACGGCGTGAAGCCCGTGGCTCGGCTTGGCGTCGTCCTTAGACTCCAGACCATCAAGGGGAGTTCCTTCATCCATTGCTTGCCAAACTTGTTGAGGTCGTTGTAGATTCTCGGCTTAAGTCCCTGCAGAATCATGCCGTTGGCATGCTCTACCTGCCCATTCGTCATGGGGTGAGCTACGGCAGCCCAGTCCACCCGGATGTGGTGGTCCTCGCAGAAGTCCAGGAACTTCCTGCCGGTGAACTGGGTGCCGTTGTCGGTGATGATGGAGTTTGGGACCCCAAAGCGATGGATGATGTTGGTGAAAAACGCCACCGCCTGTTCGGACCTGATGCTGTTTAGGGGTCGGACCTCAATCCACTTGGAGAATTTGTCGATAGCGACCAGCAGGTGCGTGAAGCCCCCGGGTGCCTTCTGCAAGGGACCGACGAGGTCCAGACCCCACACAGCAAACGTCCAGGTGATGGGTATTGTTTGCAGGGCCTGAGCGGGCAGGTGTGTCTGCCTTGCGTAGAATTGACACCCTTGGCAGGTGCGTACAATCCTAGTGGCGTCGGCCACCGCAGTTGGCCAGTAGAAACCTTGTCGGAAGGCGTTTCCAATGAGGGCTCGAGGCGCTGCGTGGTGACCGCAAGCCCCCGAGTGTATTTCTTGCAATAGCTCCTGACCTTCGGCGATGGATATGCATCGCTGAAGGATGCTTGAGGGGCTGCGGTGGTAGAGCTCCTTTTCGTCACCCAGCAAGACGAACGACTTGGCGCGCCGCGCCAGTCGCCGAGCCTCGGTTCTGTCGAGGGGTAGCTCTCCTCGGTCGAGATATTGCAGGTACGGGGTCTGCCAGTTTCAATTAGGCGTGACCCCATTCCGCTCTTCCTCGACGCGCAGTGCCTCACCCTCGGGGGCGAGGGTGCCTCGGGCTGGGCCGAGGCCTCCTCGGGCTCGGGCGTGTCGTCGATCTTGACGGAGGGTTGATGTAGGTCTCGGGAGAAGACGTTCGGGGGAACCGTTGTCCGCCCCGAGGCTATTTTAGCCAGCTCGTCCGCAGTCTCGTTGTATCGTCGAGCGACATGGTTGAGCTCGAGCCCGTAGAACTTGTCTTCCAGGCGCCGAACCTCGTCGCAGTAGGCCTCCATCTTCGGGTCGCGGCAGTGGGAGTTCTTCATGACTTGGTCGATGACAAGCTGCGAGTCGCCACGAGCGTCGAGGCGCCGAACCCCTAGCTCGATGGCGATGCGCAACCCGTTAACCAGAGCCTCGTACTCGGCCACGTTGTTTGATGCCGGGAAATGGAGGCGCAACACGTAGCGGATGTGCTTCCCGAGGGGTGAGATGAAGAGCAGGCCCGCACCCGCTCCTGTTTTCATCAGCGACCCGTTGAAAAACATGGTCCAGAGTTCCGGTTGGATCGGAGCTGCTGGAAGCTGGGTGTCGACCCATTCAGCCACAAAGTCCGCCAAGACTTGGGACTTGATGGCCTTCCGAGGAGTGAACGAGATTGTCTTGCCCATGATCTCCACCGCCTACTTTGCAATTCTACCCGAGGCCTCTCGGTACTGGATGATCTCTCCCAGAGGGAAGGATGACACCACAGTCACCGGATGAGACTCGAAGTAGTGTCGCAACTTTCGCCGCGTCAGAATTGCCGCGTACAGTAGCTTCTGGATTTGCGGGTAGCGGATTTTGGTCTCAGATAGTACCTCACTGATGAAGTAGACCGACCTCTGGATGAGCAATGCATGCCCTTCTTCTCGTCTCTCGACCACGATCGCGGCGCTAACCACCTGAGTGGTTGCGACTACGTAGATCAAGAGGGCTTCTCCGGCAGTGGGGGGCACCAAGATGGGCGCGCTTGTAAGGAGCGCCTTTAAGTTCCCGAGGGCTTCCTCGGCCTCGGGGGTCCAAGTGAAGCGCTCGGTCTTCCTTAAGAGGCGGTACATGGGTAGGCCTCTTTCGCCGAGGCGCGAGATGAAGCGGCTCAGAGCTGCAAGGCATCCCATGACCCTCTGTACTCCTTTCAAGTCCTTGATAGGCCCCATGTTGGTGATGGCCGTGATTTTCTCCGGGTTGGCCTCGATGCCCCGCTCGGAGACGATGAACCCCAGGAGCATGCCTCGGGGGACTCCGAAGACACACTTCTCGGGATTGAGTTTTACGCCTTTCGCCTTGAGACACTTGAATGTCGTTTCAAGGTCAGAGAGAAGGTCGGAGGCTTTCCTCGTCTTGACTACGATGTCATCGACGTAAGCCTCGACCGTTCGGCCAATGTGCTCTCCGAACACGTGGTTCATGCACCTTTGGTATGTCGCGCCTGCATTCCTCAAACCAAATGGCATATTAATATAGCAGTACATGCCAAAGGGTGTGATGAAAGAGGTCGCGAGCTGATCGGACTCTTTCATCCTGATTTGGTGATACCCTGAGTAGGCATCGAGGAATGACAGGGTTTCGCACCCAGCAGTGGAATCCATGATTTGATCGATGCGAGGCAGAGGGTAGGGAACCTTTGGACATGCTTTGTTTAGACCAGTGTAGTCTACACACATCCTCCATTTCCCACCTTTCTTTTTCACAAGCACAGGGTTGGCTAGCCATTCGGGATGGAATACCTCTTTGATGAACCCTGCAGCCATCAACTTGTGGATCTCCTCGCCTATGGCTCTGCACTTTTCTTCGTCAAATCGGCGCAGAGGCTGCTTCACGGGTCAGGCTCCAGCTGGGATATCCAGCGAGTGCTTGGCGACATCCCTCGGTATGCCAGGCATGTCCGAGGGACTCCACGCAAAAACCTCGGCGTTCGCGCGGAGAAAGTCGACGAGCACTGCTTCCTATTTGGGGTCGAGCTCGGAGCCGATCTAGACTTGCTTGGAGGCATCGTTGCTGGGGTCGAGAGGGACGGACTTAACCGCCTCTGCTGGCTCGAAGTTGCCGGCGTGGTGCTTCGCATCTGGCACCTCCTTGGAGAGGCTCTCCAGGTCGGCGATGAGGGCCTCAGATTCAGCGAGGGCCTCAGCGTACTCCACGCACTCCACGTCGCATTCGTACATGTGTCGGTACGTGGATCCAACGGTGATGACCCCGTTGGGGCCCGACATCTTGAGCTTGAGGTAGGTTTAGTTGGGGACGGCCATGAACTTGGCGTAGCATGGTCTCCCCAGCACTGCGTGGTAGGTTCCTCGGAACCTGACCACCTCGAATGTGAGGGTTTCCTTTCGGAAGTTGGAGGGAGTCCCGAAGCAGACGGGAAGATCGAGTTGCCTAAGGGGTTGGACGCGCTTCCCGGGGATGATCCCGTGAAAGGGCGCCGCACCGGCCTAGATCATGGACAGATCGATCTGCAAGAGCCCGAGGGTCTCGGCATAGATGACGTTGAGGCTGCTGCCTCCGTCCATGAGGACCTTGGTAAGCCTGACGTTGCCGATGACAGGATCGACAACGAGGGGGTACTTCCCTGGGCTCGGCACGTGGTCGGGGTGGTCGCCTTGGTCGAAGGTGATGGGCTTGTCGGACCAGTCTAGGTAGACTGGCGCCGCCACCTTCACCGAGCAGAGCTCCCGGCGCTCCTGCTTGCGGTGCCGAGCCGAGACGTTCACCACTTGCCCACCGTAGATCATGAAGCAGTTGAGGACCTCGGGGAACTCCTCTGCCTTGTGGCCCTCCTTCTTGTCGTTGTCATGGCCTTTGCCACCTTCCGCTAGGGGCCCGGCCTTATGGAAGTAGCGCCGAAGCACGGCACACTCCTCAAGGGTGTGCTTGACGGGACCCTGATGATAGGGGCACGACTCCTTGAGCATCTTGTCGAACAGGTTGGCCCCTCCGGGAGGCTTCCGAGGGTTCCTGTGCTCGGCGGCGGCGACAAGATCTGCGTCGGTGGCGTCGCGTTTCGCTTGCGACTTCTTCTTGCCCTTCTTCTTCGTGCCGCGCTGAGCGGACGCCTCGGGGACGTCTTCCTGCTGGCGCCCCTGAGGATGCTTGTCCTTCCGGAAGATGGCCTCGACCGCCTCCTGACCAGAGGCGAACTTGGTGGCGATGTCCATCAGCTCGCTCGCCCTGGTGGGAGTCTTGCGACCCAGCTTGCTCACCAGGTCGCGGCAAGTGGTGCCAGCGAGGAACGCGCCGATGACATCTGAGTCGGTGATGTTGGGCAGCTCGGTGCGCTGCTTTGAAAATCGCTGGATGTAGTCCCGTAGGGATTCTCCTGGCTGCTGGCGGCAGCTTCGGAGATCCCAGGAGTTCCCAGGGCGCACGTATGCGCCCTGGAAGTTGCCGGCGAAGGCTTTGACCAGGTCGTCCCAGTTGGAGATCTGCGCAGGAGGCAGATGCTCCAGCCAGGCTCGGGCGGCGTCGGAGAGGAAAAGGGGGAGGTTGCGGATGATGAGGTTGTCATCGTCCGTTACACCCAGTTGGCAGGCCAGCCGGTAGTCCGCGAGCCACAGTTCTGGCCTTGTTTCCCCCGAGTACTTGGTGATGGTAGTCGGGGCTCGGAACCGGGTCGGGAACGACGCCCGTCGTATGGCCCGGCTGAAAGCTTGCGGACCAGGTGGTTCGGGCGAGGGACTCCGATCCTCCCCGCTGTCGTAGCGTCCCCCACGCCTGGGGTGGTAGCCTCGGCGCACCTTCTCGTCGAGATGGGCTCGACGGTCGCGGCGGTGGTGCTTGTTGCCGAGGCGACCCGGGGCTGCAGGCGTTGCGTCCCGTGTGCGCCCGGTGTGGACCGAGGCTTCCTGCATGAATCGGGAAGTCGCGGCGCGATGCTCCGGGGTACCCTTGCCTTCGGGAGGCAGAGCTTTCGGCCCGTCGGACCGCGGCATCCTCCAGGAGATTCTTGAGTTCTCCCTGGATACGCCGCCCCTCGGTGGTGGATGGTTCCGGCATCGCTCGGAGTAGTATTGCTGCTGCAGCCAGATTCTGGCTGACCCCACTAGAAGCCGGGGGCAGCCTTGCCCTGGCATCGTCAGTGATGCGGTGCTGGACGTCCTGGGCCAGATGACACGCTTCTCCGGCTGGTGCTCGGCCTGCCCACTCCTGCCCGATGTTCTGCCGGAGCTGCACAAGTTGTCCTGCTTCCTTGTCGAGCCTGGCCTGCATCTCGCAGATTTGCTCGAGCTGTGTGTCCTGACCCCCCGCAGGGACTGGGACCACAGCTAGCTCCCGAAGGATGTCAACGCGAGGCACATGACTAGGGGGATCGCCGTCCTCCAGCATACCAAGGTGGTTGCCTTCGTCGAGACCCCCTAGATCGACGTGGAAACATTCGCGACTTGGGCCACAGTCCTCGTCGTCAAGGCTGTGGCCACCATCGGAGTAATCGGAGAGGCAGTAGTCACATGCGGCCATGAAGTCTCGCATGGCACTGGGGTTACCGAGCCCGGAGAAATCCCAACCAGAGTTGGGCTCAACATCTTCCTCGGAACCCGGGGGCCCGTAGGTTGAGACGGCCGTCAGTCGGTCCCAGGTTGACCACATATGGTACCCCGGAAGGTTAGGATATGCCTTTATGAAAGCGTCCACCGAAGCAGGGTCGCTTGGTGGGTCGAAGCTGAATCTAAAAGGCATAGGATGGAAAACGGACAGTACCTCTTGATCGACGGAAGGTGACGAAGTCGCGTCGGGGACGGACTGTACCGTTATCTCAGGTACGAGGCTAACGCCCAGCAAGTCCTTCGCGAGCGTGCTGGCGTCATCCGTCTGCTCGGGGTTGGCGTGTTGCGGGGAAACGATGCTCGTCTTCGTCTCAGACGCGAGACCAACGTCCGACGTGTCCCCCGCTGGGGCGCCGGCGCCGTCGACTCGCTCGACAGCCAACGAGGTGCCGCCTCCTGCTTGGCCATGGTTGCCCCGCCTCCTCCTCCTGCGGCAGGGAAGGTGACGGGACAAGCCCGGATGCTGCTCTTCCGCCATGAGGGGAAGACGTCGTCGATTCTGCCTCCGGTGGGAGGGCTGACGGTCGTCGTTGTCGTTGTCGCGCGGCGGAGGAAGGAGCACCATGTCGTAGCTACCGTCGAGGGACATGAACTCGAGACTACCGAAATGGAGCAGCGTCCCGGGCTAGAGAGGTTGCTGGAGACTACCCATCTGGAGCATGACGGGAAGCTGTTCGTCAACACGCAGCAGTCCCCTACCTGGTGCGCCAACTGTCGGCGTTTCGACCCCGGGGGGGGTCCCTGGACCGACGAGTAAATTGTCGCTGCGTGTCCCAGCCCAGATGGGTCAGCGCGAGATGGAACATAAGGGGGGAAAAAGGGAACCGCAGCTCGTGTTATCCTGCGCCCAGGGCGGATGCGCTTGCAGTAGGGGGTTACAAGCGTTCGCGAGAGAGGGAGAGAGCCTGCTCGTCAGCCCGTCCTCCCGCGCGGCCACCTTCTCGTACGAGGGCCCTGGACCTTCCTTTTATAGATGTAAGGAGAGGGTCCAAGTGTACAATGGGGGGTGTAGCAACGTGCTAACGTGTCCGGCAGAGAGGAGCCAGAGCCCTATGTACATGCCGACGTGGCTGTCGGAGAGGTGTTAGTGCCCTGTTCATGTGATGTCCTGGCCGTCGGAGGAGCACTTGAGCCCTGTAGAAGCACAACTGTCGGGGATGTCGGGTCCTTGCTGACGTCTCCTTGCTTCCGTAGGGCTGAGAACCGCTGTCGTCATGGGAGCACGCGGGGTGCCATCATTACTTGTTTACCGGGGCGAGCCAGATGGGATGCCGGTCTTGTTCCCCGTAGCCTGAGCTAGCTAGGGGTAGGGTAATGATGTGCCCCCTGTAACGTGGTCGGTCCGAGCCCAAGGTCGGGCGAGGCGGTGACTCTTCCGAGGTCAAGGCTGAGTTCGAGCCCTGGGGTCGGGCGAGGCAGAGACCGTCTTCCGGGGTCGAGGCTGAGTCCGAGCCCTGGGGTCGGGCGAGGCGGAGACCGTCTTCCGAGGTCGAGGCGGGGGCCGAGCCCTAGGGTCGGGCGAGGCAGAGCTTCCTATGGCGCCTGAGGCTGGACTTGGCTGCTGTCAGCCTCACCCTGGCGGGTGGCACAGCAGTCGGAGCAGGGCAGGCGGCGCTGTTTTCCTATCAGGTCAGTCAGTGGAGGGGCGAAGTGACTGCGGTCACTTCGGCCCTGCCGACTAAGGAACGCACGTCAGGATAAGGTGTCAGGCGATCCTTGCATTGAATGCTCCTGCGATACTGTTGGGAACTTGTTCTCAAATGCTATGAATTAAGAACAAGGCAACATAGAATGTTAAATGTTAAAGCCCTTCGTCCGCTGAAGCATTATTTCCCTGAGGATTTAATGAGCTTCGGACGAAGGTCATGGATGATAAATCACGAAGGTCCTACCTTCGTGTTCAGATATAAAATAATGCGAAATGAAATATAAAATATAAAGCGTTAAAGAATACCAAGAATAAACAACATTATTACTTACTTTATAATATAAACTGAAATACTAAAACATAATGTTTAGGTACATTTATACCTTCGCCTTGGCAGAAAACAATAATTCCAGAATAAAGCGTTAGCAATTACAAGATTTCGTGAACAGTAAAGGAGTACTGTTCACTATTTATAGGCACATGACGCAGCCTGTAAGAAATTACAATCATACCCCTTACAAAAGATTACAATTATGACTCAGATCCTTATGGACTAAAAAGTCATTCCATCTTTAAGTCGGTTCGATCCTTCGTCTTCGGATACGTTATAATATCGAAGCTTCATGAGCGGTAGCTTCGGTATCACGTATAAACAGATTTGCCGAAGGTGTTTCTTCCTGCAGGACCTTCGACGACGAAGCATGGTCCCAACAGTAGCCCCTTCGCGGCGCTAGATCATTTTTCGTAACGAGCTTGATCCGTGAAAAAGTCTCTTAGGCTTCGGGAAGCCGAAGGTCCGAAAAACACCTTCCCTGAGCTCGTTGCCGGGAAACGATACAATTTCCGAGCGCGAAACGGTCCCACCATGCAGTTTCACCTTCTCGGGTTTTGTGGCCCACCGTTCAGTGGGTGCGAGCGAATGTTTGTCCGGTGTAAAAGACTTGACGATTCACCTTCTTACCTGCAGCACTATATAAACAGACGGGTAGGTGTGAAGTTACCATAGCATTCATTGCTATTGCACTGTTTTGCTGCCAAAAATTTAACCATAGCCGAAGCTTGACTTTTGCATTCAAACGAAGCACCACTTTGGACTCTGCTTCGTCACAAGAAGAGCTTCGGAAAAAAGGTTATTAATTTCCAAAAAACTTCAAGAAATTTATAATCAAATGGCCAGAGTACGCTCCACTGCCAGGGTTGAGCGTGATGGAGGTGAGACCGAAGCCACTGAAACTGTTCCGATTTCCGAAACAATGGGGCGTTCTAGGCTGGTTTCATCAGAGGACATACCTGCTGTCGAAGCAACACAAGCTGATGTTGAAGAAGTTGGTTCCGAAGACGAGTACAGCTGCGGGGTGCCAAGTAAACCTAGTCATCTGGACTTTGGAAAGTCCACCATCTCTGAAGCTGATCTTCCTAAAATGATGAAGCTAGGTTATTTTAGTGAGGCCAAGAAGGAATTAATTCGTTTTGGTGGAGAAGAGACTATCCTAAAGCCAGGAAAGGATGAGGTAGTAGTCTTCAAAAGTTTTCTTAAAGCTGGCTTAAGATTCCCCCTAAACAAGATGATTGTTGTTGTACTGAAGAAGTTTGGGATTTACCTTCATCAGCTGACCCCTAATGCTATCGATAGGTTAAGTGTTTATATTTGGGCCCTTCGTAGCCAGGGAGTGGAACCGTTCGGTGAGGGTTTTTACCGAGTTCATGAATTACACTACCAGACTAAAGCCAGAGGAGATGGTCTGCACGAGAATTTTGGCTGCTACAACTTTGCTTATCGCAAGACTACGAAGTTTCCAGTGATAAGCTACCGAAGCAAATGGCCAGCCGGATGGAAGTCTGAATGGTTTTACGTTAAAGTTGATGAAGATGAAGATAAATTGGTCCAGAGTCCACTAGAACTGACCTTCGGAGAGACGAGGCCTCGATGCAACATGATAATGGGGAGCCCGAGTCAGATTGCTTTGGCTGAATTTCGAGTGATTTCAGATCATATTGGCACTAGAGACTTAGTGCAGGAATTTTTGGCTTTTAAAGTGTTCCCAACGCTGAGGGAGTGGGAGATGCCGAAGCTAGAGGGAGAAAAGAAGAAGGGAGAACTTGTTCGATTACCTTATCACTACAAGTTTAAAAAACATTTTAAAGCACCCTGCCAAGAGTGGCTGGACACAATTGAGGTTATGTGCAACGAGATCCTCGACAACTACTCTAAGAAAGAAGATCAGTTAATGACTGCGGCCTTCAGCACTCGTCCAAAACGAAGATTGAATCGGGTGTTGGATGCCTTGAATTTTGATTACCCTGACTATGAGCAACTGGGCGGAGACGCCGAAGGTCAGAAAAGAAAAAGGATTGCCAGCGTCCTTGAGAAAGAAGGCACCAAATTGGCTAAAAAGGACAAAGAAATTTCTGAGAAAAGAAAACTAAGCATTGAGCCGAAGATAGCTGCTCCAAAGAAAAGAAAAGCTGCATCCTCGAAACCAAAAACGTCAGGCCAAGAGGAGGAAGCTCCTGCAACACCTTCTGCTACCGAAGTGGAAAAGATTCTAAAGGTAATGACTGAACCTTTGCCTATCAAGCTAAGTCCGCTGGCGCCAGAATTGACGAAGTTTTTTCAGAAGGAAAATGAACCTTCAGCAACAGAAAGTCCCGCTAAGCCGAAAAAACGGGGAATTATCCAAGTGGCCGATGTCATTCATCAGACACCGCCACCGACATCGACGTCAAAAATACCATTTATTGAAAGCGCTGGCACTGCTGAAACCGCAGCCACCGGAGCCGAAGCCACCGGAGCCGAAACCGAGACCGCCGAAGATCCTAATCTAGAAACCACACTTGGTGATATTGATAACATACTTCTAAAAATGGCTGAGAAAGAAGCCGCTGCGGTCGCGGTGGAGACGTCAATTGAGAAAGGAAAAGAGCAAATTGAAGATACTTTGGAAGAGGAAAACTTCAATTTTCAAGATATACTGGGACAAGAGTTATCAGAAACTGAAAAAGAAGAGCTAAAGAAATACGCTGTATCCTGTGGATACAAACCAGGGGCTCTGCTATTTGGCGGAGTCAATGAAGGGAAACTAAGATGCCTTCGGAATCGAACCGAGGCCAAGGTTGTTAGGACTTTCTCAAAGAATGTTGGCCTGCCAAAGATTGAAGCGGATCTCTGTAGGTACCAATGACAGCATATCACCTGTAGCTTGCTCTATGCTAATTTCAAGGTAAAAACTCTCAACTTTTTATTGTTTTTTGAATTAAGATGTTTTTCTGACGAAGGTTGTTTTGCCAGAGTATATTACTAAGTAAAGTGCTAAGGATGCAACAAGATCTTGAAGACGAGAAAAACGAAGCTACCATCAAAGATCTAGAAAATAAAGTTGAAAGTTACGAAGCTGCTTTGAAGAAAAAGGACTTCGTCATTCAAGACCTTGAAAATAAAGTTAAAGATCACGAAGCTGCCTTGGAGAAGAAGGATTTCGTTATTCACTCTATGGAAGGTTCACTGGCTGAAGCTCAAGCCGAAGTTGACAAATTAAACAGCGAATTACACATAAAATCAGATAAATCTGAGCAGGAAAAGAAGAATCTTGAAATAAGTCTCAAGACCGAAATTGAGAAGAATTCAAATTTGCAGAAATCATTGAAGGAGCTTCAGGAAAAATGTTTAGATTTCGGCAACCGATGCGTGCAGCGGCTGAAGGATGTGTTTTACTCAATTGGAGCCAGCTCTGATAAGTTTGCACCTTCAGCTGAAAACCTGCCAGGCACCTTTGAATACAATGAGGGCGAAGTTGATGCACTTGACGAAGTTATCGCTGGGCATGCCGATTTCTGTGCCCTGTTAGCTTCTCGAGGCACGGCTACTGCTTTCTTGAAGGCTGGCTGCACTCACGGGAAAATTGTTAATAGGCCAAACTTCAGTTTGTCGCCAGCAGATTTGATTGACATCCCTAGCTTAGCTCGAAGCATAGGGAACAGGTTTATGACCCAGATTTGGATAAACGGCGGGCGAAAAATGGCTGGTGACGAAGCTCGGAGCCACCTTAAGCCAGTGAGAAACTTATACTTGTTACTTTTATCTTCTCCTTGAACTCGACGCCTTTCTCATTCCGTTTTAATATGTACAGGATGATGAAGCTGAAGAATGACGAGCTGAAGCCTTAACAGATGTTCCGAAAGACTTCGCTGCATAAGATTCTAAAGAAAATTTTGTAATATGATTGTAAAGAAACTTATGTAAATTTGTGCATACCTTGTAATATATCTTTTCCCCTTTGTCCATGTACGATCTGCTTTGCTGTGGACGAAATTTTCTTTTTGAGCCGAAGGCGAAAAACACCTTCCCTTCTTTTCGTACACAACGAAGCATGAAAATTTCTTCTTTCTGTTTTTCTTTGAAGCTTTATCCTCATAGCCGAAGCATCTGCCTTTTCTGTATGATATGATGATAATGATCCTATGTATGTCTAAATGAATGTTTATGAATACAAATGTCATGATGTAATGTATCGTGCAAATGAATGTCCGAATATATATTCGAAGCCATAATCATAACCTTCATTCCCTTAGGAATAACTCAAATCTTTTTGCCGCTTATTTTTCGGCTTCACCGTTTATTTTTCGGTGTATCAGCGCTGACTTTTCGCTGTAAGCCTCCCTTAGGAGCTTCTTCGCCTTTTACTTCGGCGGAATCAGCGTTTATTTTTCGCTGTAAGCCTCCCTTAGGAGCTTCTTCGCCTTTTACTTCGGCGGAATCAGCGTTTATTTTTCGCTGCAAGCCTCCCTTAGGAGCTTCTTCGCCTTTTACTTCGGCGGAATCAGCGTTTATTTTTCGCTGCAAGCTCTGCATTCCCTTAGGAACGACTTTTGAGCTTCTCCCTGTGTTCTTTTTCTTTTTCCTTTGCACTCGATGGTGCGTCCTCAGCCTTTACATTTACATATCTGGGGGATATTGCTCTTATAGAGTTGAAATAAGAAAAAGAAAAATTACATGTTGTGGCCCCATTAAAAACCTTTCTCCCCCTTTGGAAAGGAAAAGGGTGCCATAAGAAAGAATAGAAAAAAATTACATTAAGCTAAACATAATATCGCCGAAGCTCATCCTCATTCCATGATCTAGGAATGTCGTTGCCGTCCATATCCTTCAATCTGTAGGAACCGGGTCTTGACGAAGATACTACCAGAAAAGGTCCTTCCCACTTCAGCTGTAACTTGCCTACTGTCTCTGGGTTGGCTACTCTTCGAAGCACCAAATGTCCTGGCTCAATATTCTTGAGCCGAACCTTTCTATCACGTCATTTTATTGTTTCAGCTTGGTATTTATTGATGTTTTCCACAGCTTGAAGCCTGATCCCTTCTATAGCATCTTTTTCCACAGAGTAACCAGCTTCAGCTTCGTCTTCTGCCGAAGCTACTATTCTTATTGATCCTGCTTTTGCTTCTTCCGGAGTTATTGCTTCGTCACCAAACAGTAATTTGAATGGTGTAAAACCTGTTGATCTTGATATTGTTGTGTTGTGGCTCCACACCACTTTGATTAATTCATCTGGCCACTTTCCCCTGAGCTGATTGAAGATTAACTTCATTATTCCTGTCATTATGATGCCATTAGCCCTTTCAACAAGTCCATTTGACTCCGGATGCCGAACTGATGCAAAATGGATCTTCGTGCCAATTTGTTCACAAAATTCTCTAAAAGCTTCGGAATCAAACTGCGTTCCATTGTCCACAGTGATGGCCTTCGGCACTCCGAAGCGACAAACAATATTTTGCCAAAAAAACTTTTGAATAGTAACCGAAGTTATTGTGGCTAGAGGCTTTGCCTCAATCCATTTAGAAAAATATTCCACTGCCACTACAACATATCTTAAGTTCCCTTGTGCTGGTGGTAGCGGACCTAACAAATCAAGACCCCACCTTTGCAATGGCCAAGTAGGTTGTATTAACTGGGTTAGAGACGAAGGTTGTTTTTGATCCCTTGCACATTTCTGACAGCCTTCGCACTTTTGAACTAATTCTGCTGCATCGGAAGCTGCCTTTGGCCAATAAAATCCTTGACGAAAAACTTTTCCCAGCAAAGGCCTAGATCCAATGTGAGATCCACACAGGCCTGCGTGTATTTCCTTCATCAATTATATACCTTCGGCTCTGGATAAACATTTAAGTAGTGGAGAACAGACCCCATGCTTGTACAGCTCCCCTTCTATTATAACATATGGTCGAGCTCTCGCCTCTATTCTCTTGTTATAAGCTTCGTCATCTGAAAGAAAGTTACCCTGAAGGAAAGCGATGATCTCAGTTCTCCAGTCTTCACTATAAACAGGAGATATATTGAGGACTGCTCTTTCAAGAAGTTCAACCGAAGGTGCTTTTATTGTTTCGAAAAATACATCCGAAGGTAAGGGCAGCCCCTGTGCTGCTGACTTGGCTAGCAAATCAGCATGTTCATTTTCTCCTCGAGGAATATTTTTGACAGAAAACCCTTCAAAAGAAGCTTCAATCCTTCGGACCGTGTTTAAATATTTCTCAAGCTTCGGGTCTCTTGCTTCACAACTCTTGTCAATATGACCAGAAATAACCTGGGAATCAGTTTTAAGAACCGCCCTTCTAATTCCCATTGCCTTTAATTTCTGAAGACCCAAAAGCAAAGCTTCGTACTCAGCAATGTTATTTGTGCGGCTGAAATCAAGTCTTGTTGCGTAACAAGTTTTAACTTTGGAGGGTGCAACCAACACAGCGGCTGCTCCTGCCCCGAAGGTTCCCCAGGAACCATCGCAGAATACTGTCCAAACTTCAGCATCTTTACTCGCTTCTTCTTCCTGAGCCCCTGGCGTCCAGGCAGCAATGAAGTCTGCTAACGCTTGGGACTGAATTGAAGATCTATGCACATAATCAATGCAAAACTCATTGAGTTCCGTAGCCCATTTTCCAACCCTTCCAGTAGCTTCTCTATTTCTCATAATATCCTTCAATGGTTGTGAAGAAGGGACAATTATATTGTATGCTTGAAAATAGTGCCGAAGCTTCCTGGAAGCCATCAAAACAGCATACAACACCTTCTCCAATTCTGTATAATTTTTCTTTGATAAACTAAGAACTTTGGATACAAAGTATATTGGGGCTTGCTTTTTGAATAGCCCTTCAAGCTTCTCTTGGACAAGTGCCGCACTTACCGCTGAGTGCGAAGCTGCCACATATAACAACAGAGGAGCCCCTAGCGTTGGTGGAGTTAACGTCGTTAGGTCTATCAAATATTGCTTCAGCTCTTCGAAGGCTCTCTGCTGAACTGGTTGAAAGTCGCCTAGAGGGGGGTGAATAGGGCGAAACTGAAATTTACAAAGTTAATAACAACTACAAGCCGGGTTAGCGTTAGAAATATAATCAAATCCGTGAGAGAGGGTGCAAAACAAATCGCAAGCGAATAAAGAGTGTGACATGTGGATTTGTTTTACCGAGGTTCGGTTCTCACAAACCTACTCCCCGTTGAGGAGGCCACAAAGGCCAGGTCTTTTTCAACCCCTTCCCTCTCTCAAACGGTCCCTCCGACCGAGTGAGCTTTCTCTTCTCAAATCAACCGGGAACAAAACTTCCCCGCAAGGACCACCACACAATTGGTGTCTCTTGCCTTGGTTACAAGTGAGTATTGATCTCAAGAAAGAATGAGAAAGAAGAAAGCGATCCAAGCGCAAGAGCTCAAAGGAACACAACAAATCACTCTCACTTAACACTAAAGCTTTTGTGGAATTGGGAGAGGATTTGATCACTTGGGTGTGTCTTGTATTGAATGCCTAGCTCTTGTAAGTGGTTGGAAGTTGGAAAACTTGGATCTCTTCAATGGGGGGTGGTTGGGGGTATTTATAACCCCAACCACCAAACTAGCCGTTTGGTGGAGGCTGTCTGTCGCATGGTGCACCGGACAGTTCGGTGCACACCGGACAGTGTCCGGTGCGCCAGCCACGTCACCAGGCCGTTGGGTTCCGACCGTTGGAGCTCTGACTGCTGGGCCCGCCTGGATGTCCGGTGGCACACCAGACATGTACTGTAGAGTGTCCGGTGTGCCACTTCGCGCGTGCCTGACTTCTGCGCGCTCTGGCGCGCATTAAATGCTTCTGTAGGTGACCGTTGGCACAAAGTAGTCGTTGCTCCGCTGGCTCACCGGACAGTCCGGTGTGCACCGGACATGTCCGGTGAATTATAGCGGAGCGGATTCCCGAAGCTGGCGAGTTCAGAGTCGCTCTTCCTTGGAGCACCGGACACTGTCCGGTGTACACCGGACAGTCCGGTGAATTATAGCGGAGCGCCTCTGAGTTTTCCCGAAGGTGAGGAGTTCAGCGTGAAGTCCCCTGGTGCACCGGACACTGTCCGGTGGCACACCGGACAGTCCGGTGCGCCAGACCAGGGCTGCCTTCGGTTATCCCTTGGCTCTCTTTGTTGAACCCAATTCTTGGTCTTTCTATTGGCTACGTGTGAACCTTCGGCACCTGTATAACTTACACACTAGAGCAAAACTAGTTAGTCCAATTATTTGTGTTGGGCAATTCAACCACCAAAATCAATTAGGAAAATAGGTGTAAGCTTAATTCCCTTTCAATCTCCCCCTTTTTGGTGATTGATGCCAACACAAACCAAAGCAAATATAGAAGTGCATAATTGAACTAGTTTGCATAATGTAAGTGCAAAGGTTACTTGGAATTGAGCCAATATAAATACTTATAAGATATGCATGGATTGTTTCTTTATATTTTTGACATTTTGGACCACGCTTGCACCACATGTTTTGTTTTTGCAAATTCTTTTGTAAATCCTTTTCAAAGTTCTTTTGCAAATAGTCAAAGGTAAATGAATAAGATTTTGCGAAGCATTTTCAAGATTTGAAATTTTCTCCCCCTGTTTCAAATGCTTTTCCTTTGACTAAACAAAACTCCCCCTAAATGAAGTCCTCCTCTTAGTGTTCAAGAGGGTTTTAGATATCAGTTTTGAAAATACTACTACTTCCCTTTTTTGAACATAATAAGGAACCAATTTACCAATTGAAAATCCTTAGTTTTAAAATTAGGTGGTGGTGCGGTCCTTTTGCTTTGGGCTAATATTTTCTCCCCCTTTGGCATGAATCGCCAAAAACGGAGTCATTAGAGCCCTTTGAATTACTTTCGCCCCCTTTGGTCATAAATAAATGAGTGAAGATTATACCAAAGACAGAGGGGTGCTCGGAACGACGGCGAAGGATGAGTTACGTAGTGGAAGCCTTTGTCTTCGCCGAAGACCCTAATTCCCTTTCAATATACCTATGACTTGGTTTGAAATTCACTTGAAAACACATTAGTCATAGCACATGAAAGAGATATGATCAAAGGTATATGCATGAGCTATGTGTGCAAATCAACAAAAGAAGTTCCTAGAATCAAGAATATTTAGCTCATGCCTAAGTTTGTTAAAGGTTTGTTCATCAAGTGGCTTGGTAAAGATATCGGCTAATTGATCTTTAGTATTAATGTATGCAATCTCGATATCTCCCTTTTGTTGGTGATACCTTAAAAAGTGATACCGAATGGCTATGTGCTTAGTGCGGCTATGCTCAATTGGATTATCCGCCATGCGGATTGCACTCTCATTATCACATAGAAGAGGAACTTTGGTTAATTTGTAACCATAGTCCCTAAGGGTTTGCCTCATCCAAAGTAGTTGCGCGCAACAATGGCCTGCGACAATGTACTCGGCTTCGACGGTAGAAAGAGCTATGGAATTTTGCTTCTTTGAAGCCCAAGACACCAAGGATCTTTCCAAGAACTGGCAAGTCCCCGATGTTCTCTTTCTATTGATTTTACACCCCGCCCAATCGGCATCCGAATAACCAATTAAATCAAAAGTGGATCCCCTAGGATACCAAAGCCCAAACTTAGGAGTATAAACTAAGTATCTCAAGATTCGTTTTACGGCCGTAAGGTGAGCTTCCTTAGGGTCAGCTTGGAATCTTGCACACATGCATACGGAAAGCATAATATCCGGTCGTGATGCACATAAATAGAGTAAAGACCCAATCATCGACCGGTATACCTTTTGATCCATGGATTTACCTCCCTCGTCGAGGTCGAGATGCCCATTGGTTCCCATGGGTGTCTTGATGGGTTTGGCATCCTTCATTCCAAACTTGCTTAGAATATCTTGAGTATACTTCATTTGGCTAAGGAAGGTGCCCTCTTGGAGTTGCTTCACTTGAAATCCTAAGAAGTACTTCAACTCCCCCATCATAGACATCTCGAATTTCTATGTCATGATTCTACTAAACTCTTCACATGTAGATTCGTTAGTAGACCTAAATATAATATCATCAACGTAAATTTGGCATACAAACAAATCATTTTCAAGTGTTTTGGTGAAGAGTGTAGGATTGGCTTTTCCGACTTTGAATCCATTAGTGATAAGGAAATCTCTAAGACATTCATACCATGCTCTTGGGGCTTGCTTGAGCCCATAAAGCGCCTTAGAGAGTTTATAAACATGGTTAGGGTACTCACTATCTTCAAAGCCGAGAGGTTGCTCAACATAGACCTCTTCTTTGATTGGTCCATTGAGGAAGAAACTCTTCACGTCCATTTGATAAAGCTTGAAGCCATGGTAAGTAGCATAGGCCAATAATATACGGATTGACTCAAGCCTAGCTACGGGTGCATAGGTTTCACCGAAATCCAAACCTTCGACTTGGTGCATAGGTTTCACCGAAATCCAAACCTTCGACTTGGGTGCATAGGTTTCATCGAAATCCAAACCTTCGACTTGGGAGTATCCCTTGGCCACAAGTCGGGCTTTGTTCCTTGTCACCACACCATGCTCGTCCTGCTTGTTGCGGAACACCCATTTGGTTCCTACAACATTTTGATTAGGACGTGGAACCAAATGCCATACCTCGTTCCTAGTGAAGTTGTTGAGTTCCTCTTGCATCGCCACCACCCAATCCGGATCTTGAAGTGCTTCCTCTACCCTATGTGGCTCAATAGAGGAAACAAAAGAGTAATGTTCACAAAAATGAGCAACACGAGATCTAGTGGTTACCCCCTTATGAATGTCGCCGAGGATGGTGTCGACGGGGTGATCTCGTTGGATTGCTTGGTGGACTCTTGGGTGTGGCAGCCTTGGTTCTTCATCCTCCTTGTCTTGATCATTTGCATCTCCCCCTTGATCATTGCCGTCATCTTGAGGTGGCTCATTTGTTTGATCTTCTCCTTCATCAACTTGAGCCTCATCCTCATTTTGAGTTGGTGGAGATGCTTGCGTGGAGGAGGATGGTTGATCTTGTGCATTTGGAGGCTCTTCGTATTCCTTAGGACACACATCCCCAATGGACATGTTCCTTAGCGTGATGCACGGAGCCTCTTCATCACCTATCTCATCAAGATCAACTTGCTCTACTTGAGAGCCGTTAGTCTCATCAAACACAACGTCACAAGAAACTTCAACTTGTCCAGAGGACTTGTTAAAGACTCTATATGCCCTTGTGTTTGAATCATATCCTAGTAAAAAGCCTTCTACAGTCTTAGGAGCAAATTTAGATTTTCTACCTCTTTTAACAAATATAAAGCATTTGCTACCAAAGACTCTAAAATATGAAATATTGGGCTTTTTACCGGTTAGGAGTTCGTATGATGTCTTCTTGAGGATTCGGTGTAGATATAACCGGTTGATGGCGTAGCAGGCGGTGTTGACTGCCTCGGCCCAAAACCGATCCGAAGTCTTGTACTCATCAAGCATGGTTCTTGCCATGTCCAATAGAGTTCTATTCTTCCTCTCCGCTACACCATTTTGTTGTGGGGTGTAGGGAGAAGAGAACTCATGCTTGATGCCCTCCTCCTCAAGGAAGCCTTCAATTTGAGAGTTCTTGAACTCTGTCCCGTTGTCGCTTCTTATTTTCTTTATCCTTAAGCTTGAACTCATTTTGAGCCCGTCTCAAGAATCCCTTTAATGTCTCTTGGGTATGAGATTTTTCCTGAAAAAAGAATACCCAAGTGAAGCGAGAATAATCATCCACAATAACTAGACAGTACTTACTCCTGTCGATGCTTATGTAAGCTATCGGGCCGAATAGATCCATGTGTAGGAGCTCCAGTGGCCAGTCGGTCGTCATGATGTTCTTGTGTGGATGATGGGTCCCAACTTGCTTCCCTGCTTGGCATGCGCTACAAATCCTATCTTTCTCAAAATGAACATTTGTTAGTCCTAAAATGTGTTCTCCCTTTAGAAGCTTATGAAGATTCTTCATCCCAACATGGGCTAGTCGGCGGTGCCAGAGCCAACCCATGTTAGTCTTAGCAATTAAGCAAGTGTCGAGTTCAGCTCTATCAAAATCTACCAAGTATAGCTGACCCTCTAACACTCCCTTAAACGCTATTGAATCATCACTTCTTCTAAAGACAGTGACACCTACATCAGTAAAAAGACAGTTGTAGCCCATTTGACATAATTGAGATACGGAAAGCAAGTTGTAATCTAAAGAATCTACAAGAAAAACATTGGAAATTGAACGGTCAGGAGATATAGCAATTTTACCCAATCCTTTGACCAAACCTTGGTTTCCATCCCCGAATGTGATAGCTCGTTGGGGATCTTGGTTTTTCTCATAGGAGGAGAACATTTTCTTCTCCCCTGTCATGTGGTTTGTGCACCCGCTGTCGATAATCCAACTTGAGCCCCCGGATGCATAAACCTACAAAACAAGTTTAGTTCTTGACTTTAGGTACCCAAATGGTTTTGGGTCCTTTGGCATTAGACACAAGAACTTTGGGTACCCAAAGACAAGTCTTTGACCCCTTGTGCTTGCCCCCAACATACTTGGCAACTACCTTGCCGGATTTGTTAGTTAAAACATATGATGCATCAAAAGTTTTAAATGAAATGTCATGATCATTTGATGCACTAGGAGTTTTCTTCTTAGGCAACTTAGCACGGGTTGGTTGCCTAGAATTAGATGTCTCACCCTTATACATAAAATCATGGTTAGGGCCAGAGTGAGACTTCCTAGAATGAATTTTCCTAATTTTGCTCTCAGGATAACCGGCAGGGTACAAAATGTAACCCTCGTTATCCTGAGGCATGGGAGCCTTGCCCTTAACAAAATTAGACAATTTCTTAGGAGGGGCATTAAGTTTGACATTGTCCCCCTTTTGGAAACCAATGCCATCCTTAATGCCCGGGCGTCTCCCACTATAAAGCATACTACGAGCAAATTTAAATTTTTCATTTTCAAGTTCATGCTCGGCAATTTTAGCATCTAATTTTGCTATATGATCATTTTGTTGCTTAATTAATACCATATGATCATGAATAGCATCAATATCAACATCTCTACATCTAGTGCAAATAGAAGTATGTTCAACGGTAGATGTAGAGGGTTTGCAAGATTTTAATTCTACAACCTTAGCATGCAATATATCATTTTTACTTCTAAGGTCGGAAATGGTAGCATTGCAAACATCAAAATCTTTAGCCTTAGTAAGCAATTTTTCATTTTCATCTCTAAGGCTAGCAAGAGAAATGTTTAATTCTTCAATCTTAGCAAGCAAATCATCATTACCATTTCTAAGATTGGGAATTGAAACATTACACGCAATAGAATCAACCTTAGCTAACAAATTAGCATTCTCATTTCTAAGGTTGTCTATAGTCTCATGGCAAGTGCTTAGCTCACTAGATAATTTTTCACATTTTTCAACTTCTAGAGTATAAGCATTTTTAACTTTAACATGCTTTTTGTTTTCCTTGATTAGGAAGTCCTCTTGGGAGTCCAAGAGATCATCCTTCTCATGGATGGCACTAATTAATTCATTTAATTTCTCTTTTTGTTGTATGTTTAAGTTGGCAAAAAGAGTACGCAAATTATCTTCCTCATCACTAGCATTATCATAGCTAGAGGATTCATATCTAGTGGAGGATTTAGATTTAACCTTCTTCTTTTTGCCGTCCTTTGCCATGAGGCACTTGTGGCCGACGTTGGGGAGAGAAGTCCCTTGGCGACGGCGATGTTGGCGGCGTCCTCGTCGTCGGAGGAGTCGCTAGAGCTTTCGTCAGAGTCCCACTCGCGACAAACATGGGCATCGCCGCCCTTCTTCTTGTAGTACCTCTTCTTCTCCTTTCTTCTCCCCTTCTTGTCGTCGCCCCTGTCACTGTCACTAGAAATAGGACATTTTGCTATAAAGTGACCGGGCTTACCACACTTGTAGCAAACCTTCTTGGAGCGGGGCTTGTAATCTTTCCCCCTCCTTTGCTTGAGGATTTGGCGGAAGCTTTTGATGACAAGCGCCATTTCCTTGTTGTCGAGCTTTGAGGCGTCGATTGGTTGTCTACTTGGTGTAGACTCCTCCTTCTTCTCCTCTGTTGCCTTAAACGCGACTGGTTGTGCTTCGGACGTGGAGGGACTGTCAAGCTCGTTGATCTTCCGTGAGCCCTTGATCATAAACTCAAAGCTCACAAAATTCCCGATTACTTCCTCGGGAGTCATTAGTGTGTATCTAGGATTGCCACGAATTAATTGTACTTGAGTAGGGTTGAGGAAAATAAGTGATCTTAGAATAACCTTAACCACCTCGTGGTCATCCCACTTCTTGCTCCCGAGGTTGCGCACTTGATTCACCAAGGTTTTGAGCCGGTTGTACATGTCTTGTGGCTCCTCCCCTTGGCGAAGATGGAAGCGACCGAGCTCCCCCTCGATCGTTTCCCGCTTGGTGATCTTGGTTAGTTCATCACCCTCGTGCGCGGTCTTGAGCACGTCCCAAACTTCCTTGGCGCTCTTTAATCCTTGCACCTTGTTGTACTCCTCCCTACTTAGAGAGGCGAGGAGTATGGTTGTGGCTTGGGAGTTGAAGTGCTCGATTTGGGCTACTTCGTCCTCATCATAATCCTCATCCCCTACGGAAGGTACCTGTGCTCCAAACTCAACAACATTCCATATACTTTTGTGGAGTGAGGTTAGGTGATATTTCATTAAATCACTCCACCTAGCATAATCTTCACCGTCAAAGGTTGGCGGTTTGCCTAATGGAATGGAAAGTAATGGAGTATGTCTAGAAGTACGAGGATAGTGTAAGGGGATCTTACTAAACTTCTTGCGCTCATGGCGCTTAGAAGTGATGGACGGCGCGTCGGAGCCGGAGGTAGATGGCGATGAGGTGTCGGTCTCATAGTAGACCACCTTCCTCATCTTCTTTTTCTTGTCCCCACTCCGATGCGACTTGTGGGAAGAGGGTTTCTTCTCCTTCCCCTTCCCTTTGTTGCGGGACTCTACCGATGAAGCTTTCCCATGGCTTGTAGCGGGCTTGTCGCCGGTCTCCATCTCCTTCTTGGCGTGTTCTCCCGACATCACTTCGAGCGGTTAGGCTCTAATGAAGCACCGGGCTCTGATACCAATTGAAAGTCGCCTAGAGGGGGGGTGAATAGGGCGAAACTGAAATTTACAAAGTTAATCAGAACTACAAGCCGGGTTAGCGTTAGAAATATAATCAAATCCGCGAGAGAGGGTGCAAAACAAATCGCAAGCGAATAAAGAGTGTGACACGCGGATTTGTTATACCGAGGTTCGGTTCTCGCAAACCTACTCCCCGTTGAGGAGGCCACAAAGGCCGGGTCTTTTTCAACCCCTTCCCTCTCTCAAACGGTCCCTCCGACCGAGTGAGCTTTCTCTTCTCAAATCAACCGGGAACAAAACTTCCCCGCAAGGACCACCACACAATTGGTGTCTCTTGCCTTGGTTACAAGTGAGTATTGATCTCAAGAAAGAATGAGAAAGAAGAAAGCGATCCAAGCGCAAGAGCTCAAAGGAACACAACAAATCACTCTCACTTAACACTAAAGCTTTTGTGGAATTGGGAAAGGATTTGATCACTTGGGTGTGTCTTGTATTGAATGCCTAGCTCTTGTAAGTGGTTGGAAGTTGGAAAACTTGGATCTCTTGAATGGGGGGTGGTTGGGGGTATTTATAACCCCAACCACCAAACTAGCCGTTTGGTGGAGGCTGTCTGTCGCATGGTGCACCGGACAGTCCGGTGCACACCGGACAGTGTCCGGTGCGCCAGCCACGTCACCAGGCCGTTGGGTTCCGACCATTGGAGCTCTGACTGCTGGGCCCGCCTGGATGTCCGGTGGCACACCGGACATGTACTGTAGAGTGTCCGGTGTGCCACTTCGCGCGTGCCTGACTTCTGCACGCTCTGGCGCGCATTAAATGCTTCTGCAGGTGACCGTTGGCGCGAAGTAGTCGTTGCTCCGCTGGCTCACCGGACAGTCCGGTGTGCACCGGACATGCCCGGTGAATTATAGCGGAGCGGATTCCCGAAGCTGGCGAGTTCAGAGTCGCTCTTCCTTGGAGCACCGGACACTGTCCGGTGTACACCGGACAATCCGGTGAATTATAGCGGAGCGCCTCTGAGTTTTCCCGAAGGTGAGGAGTTCAGCGTGAAGTCCCGTGGTGCACCGGACACTGTCCGGTGGCACACCGGACAGTTCGGTGCGCCAGACCAGGGCTGCCTTCGGTTATCCCTTGGCTCTCTTTGTTGAACCCAATTCTTGGTCTTTCTATTGGCTACGTGTGAACCTTCGGCACCTGTATAACTTATACACTAGAGCAAAACTAGTTAGTCCAATTATTTGTGTTGGGCAATTCAACCACCAAAATCAATTAGGAAAATAGGTGTAAGCCTAATTCCCTTTCACTGGTCCCTATTGAAAAACTTTGGCTGACTTCAGCACTTCGAAGAATGGTAAATTTCTCTCTGCTGATCTAGATATGAATCTGTTGAGAGATGCTAGTCTTCCTGTCAATCGTTGAGCCCCCTTCTTTGTGCTTGGTGGTTCCATTCGAAGAATAGCTTCGATTTTATTTGGATTAGCCTCAATCCCTTTTGTTGAAACTAGACAACCGAGGAATTTTCCCTTCTTTACTCCGAAAACACACTTTTCTGGATTCAGTTTTAGACTGGCCTGTCTAAAATTAGCGAAAGTCTCCTGCAGATCAGCAATGTGATTTTCTTGCTTCGTGCTTTTTACAATGATATCATCGACATAAGTTAGCACATTTCTTCCTATCTGAGAATGAAGGACCTTTGCTGTCATTCTGCTGAAGCTTCCTCCAGCATTCTTGAGTCCCTCAGGCATCCGAAGGTAACAATATGTTCCGCTAGGGGTTATGAAGCTGGTTTTTGGCTCATCCTCCTTCTTCATCCAAATTTGATGATAGCCTGAATAACAATCCAACAGACTCATAAGTTCTGATGAAGCTGCTGCATCAACTAGGGAATCTATCCTTGGCAATGGAAACTCATCCTTCGGACAAGCCTTATTGAGATCAGTAAAATCAATACACATCCTCCATTTGCCATTGGCCTTTTTCACCATAACAGTGTTAGCCAGCCATTCTGGATACTTCACTTCCCTGATTACTCTGATGCTGAGGAGTCTTTTTACTTCATTTCGAGCACCTTCGGCCTTGTCATCAGACATTTTCTGAAGCCTCTGCTTTCTGGGTCTGAAGGATGGATCAACATTAAGCGAATGTTCAATAACATCCCTGTTGACGCCACAGAGATCATTGGCCGACCATGCAAAGACATCTTTGTTGTTGAACGGAAACCTTATCAGGGTTTTCTCTTATTCCTCAGATAATTGAGATCCCAGCAAGCACCTTCTACTCTGCGATATCTTCGCATAAAAGCATGGGTTTCAGCTGATCGACCGAAGCAGCCTTCTCCCTTCTGTACTTGTACTGCTCAAAAGCTTCGGCTTCATCTATATTGTGGATTGCCTTTGAATCAGTCCAATTCCCCTCGGCCTTTCTGGCAGCTTTCTGACTCCCATGAATAGCAATAGGTCCCTGATCCGAAGGTATCTTCATGCAAAGATATGCTGGATGAAGAATTGCTTCGAAAGCATTGAGTGTTCCGCGACCAATGATAGCATTGTAAGGATACTCCATGTCGACAATGTCAAACACAACTTGCTCAGTCCTTGTATTGTTGACGAATCCGAAGGTCACTGGCATGGTAATCTTACCAAGCGCTACAATCTGTCTTCCTCCGAAGCCACAAAGAGGGTGTGTAGCATTATGAATCTTGTCTTCGGGCTCTTGCATTTGTCTGAAGGCCTTAGCAAATATAATATCCGCTACGCTGCCTGTATCAACCAGAACATTGTGGACCAGAAATCCTTTGATCACACAAGAGATAACCATAACATCATTATGTGGGTAATCCTTGAGCTGAAGATCCTCTTGAGAGAAGGTAATTGGGATGTGAGACCATCTTGACTTGATGAAGGGTCCTTGTACCCCTACATGTTGTACTCTTCTCTGTGCCTCCTTTTTCTGTGTCTTGTTAGCCGGCTCTGAGCATGAACCGCCTGTTATCGGGAGGATCAGCTTTGGAGCCGAAGCAGTTCCAGCTTGGTTCTTGAACGAAGCCATCAGCTCAAAAAGTGGAAGTGAGTTCACCGGAGGTGGGCGCCAATGTTGGGAACTTGTTCTCAAATGCTATGAATTAAGAACAAGGCAACATAGAATGTTAAATGTTAAATCCCTTCGTCTGCTGAAGCATTATTTCCCTGAGGATTTAATGAGCTTCGAACGAAGGTCATGGATGATAAATCACGAAGGTCCTACCTTCGTGTTCAGATATAAAATAATGCGAAATGAAATATAAAATATAAAGTGTTAAAGAATACCAAGAATAAACAACATTATTACTTACTTTATAATATAAACTGAAATACTAAAACATAATGTTTAGGTACATTTATACCTTCGCCTTGGCAGAAAACAATAATTCCAGAATAAAGCGTTAGCAATTACAAGATTTCGTGAACAATAAAGGAGTACCGTTCACTATTTATAGGCACAGGACGCAGCCTATAAGAAATTACAATCATACCCCTTACAAAAGATTACAATTATGACTCAGATCCTTATGGACTAAAAAGTCATTCCATCTTTAAGTCGGTTCGATCCTTCGTCTTGGGATACGTTATAATATCGAAGCTTCATGAGCGGTAGCTTCGGTATCACGTATAAACAGATTTGCCGAAGGTGTTTCTTCCTGCAGGACCTTCGACGACAAAGCATGGTCCCAACAGATACGGTCGGTTGGCGAGGTGATCTGGCCAAGGTTGCTTCACTACGAGGCCTGCCCGAGCTGGGCCTCGGGTGAGTCGAAGGTGCGCCCGTTTCTTGAGGAGGCCCTCGGGCGAGGCGTGAATCCGCCTGGGTCTACTGTTCCTGCCCGAGGCTGGGCTCGGGCGAGGCGAGATCGTGTCCCTTGAGTGGACGGAGCTTTGACCTGTATTGCGCCCATCAGGCCTTTGCAGCTTGTGTTGATGGTGGTTACCAGCCGAGTTTAGGAGTCTTGGGGTACCCCTAATTATGGTCCCCAACATCAAACTTCGACGAGCTGGTCATGGAGGCTTATGGCTACGAGCTTAGCTGGCGGCGGGCTACTGTAGCTTGGATGGTGGCGGTGCTGTCGCAAGACTATAGAGGAGATGAGTCTATGATTGATGGCTTGAGGTGTTATGGTGGCATATATTTATATAGGATGGGAGGTGGGTGGTTACATGATAGATCTAATCCGGTACTTATCTGTTACAATGCTATCCTATCTATTAGGAACTCTAACAAACTCGAAATCAAATCTGTTACATGACAGATCTAATCTAGTACTTATCTGTTACAATCCTATCATATTGTTAGGAACTCTAACAAACTCGAAATCAAATATGTTACCTAACAGATCTAATCTGGTTCTTATCTGTTACAATCATATCCTATATGTTAGGAACTCTAACAAACTCGAAACCAAATCTGTTGCACAGGTGAGAAGTTTGGTCGGGCGGTTACAGCAACTATGGTGGTTAGTTTGTTACGAACAGCAGGGATGACTGATGTCATGGATGATGTAACGGTGATGCAAGATCCGGCAAGTGGAATAATAAAATAGGAGGAAAAACTCACGTGAGTTGTGTTCCTTAAGTGACCAAATATGTAAGCCTTTTATTTGCTATTCTTTTTTCCCCTGTTTTTTATTTTCAGATTTAGTTATCCAAATTCAAATCTGATTTTTAAATTTTGAAACCATATTTATATGCACAACCAAAACACCAACATGAATGCAAATAGTTTACATTTATTTACACCTTATTTACTTTGCTCAAATAAGTATTTGTATGCATGAAATTTAATAAGCATGGAATTCACATAGTTATGTAACCCAATAGGAGTAATTTATATAGAATAACTCACTATCCTATTTATTATAGTTTAAATATATAGTTAACATTTTATATATACTATTTATTAAATTTTAGGGAACATATTCTCAATTTATAACTTTGTTTTAATACGCTTGAAATTTTAAATCTTTAGGGAATTTTCTTAATTCACCAAGATACAATTTTGGTGTGTTACACCAATCTGACCCAAAACAAATCTAAACCAACAACCTAATTAGGGTTGTTGGCGAGGCAAATAAGGGTGGATGAGTTTGGTTTATGGATAGGGTTAGTTCTATGGATGAGATCGGTTTATCGAGATTGAGTTTGTTGGATGGCAGCATATGGTAATGACTAAACTGACCAAAAACAAATCTAAACCAGCAACAAGACCTTGACCTAGGACACGAACTCAGAACCGCGGACCCTAAAACTGAATTGTGCAAAGACGAAGACGAAGTCTGTAGGTTAGGATACACTAATGGTTTTTAAAGATATGACATAATGTTAGGACTCTTTTCTCTTTGGTTTTTTGGGGTTATAGGACGAACAAAATGGATGTAAAGGTAGGATTATCCTCACGGGCAACCTAAATCTTGATACCACTTGATAGAGGATGAGGCCCGATCTTCCGTGAGGTACAATAACTTGATTGGGTGGAGATCTCGATGTTGATGATCCAAGGATCCGAGCGAACGGATCTTCGCAATCACTACACCACTGCTCTGTTAGTTATCATTTGTGACACACGAGTGACCTCGCCACGAAGGCTTATCCCTGCAAGCGCAATCAAGAACACAAGCAAGAACAGGCAAAACACAACCAAATCTATGTTGATTACGAGTTGAGGTCTCACAAACCGATGAATGACGACATTGTTCGATGAAAGATATGATCTAAGCAAAACCCAAACCCTAATGTGGTGGCAGTTGCTGGTAAAATAAAGGTTAGGGGCGTGCACAACCCCTAGAGGTACCCCTAATGGGCTCCAACACGATACACGACCCAACAACCCAACAGACGGTATCGCAACACTAAAACAAAATAGGAGTGCTAACTTGTTTCGATGATTCCCATGGACTCTAGATGAATTTTAAGGTGGGACTAGTTGGGTTGGTTATATAATCTTCTTATCTTTCTAACCATATCAAGTCCGTCGCCATCGAAGTCTGGATGTGTCTTGGGCATCCATTTTAGTGCAGACTGGTCCTGGAACCCGAGATAGAATCGTAGCCGAGTCAGACTTGATCTCCTTCCTGTTTGGATGCTCTTGCTGCTCGTTTAAAGTCGCCTAGAGGGGGGGAATAGGTGGAATCTGAAAATTATAAACTTAAGCACAACTACAAGCTGGGGTTAGCATTAGAATTAAAGTCGAGTCCGAAAGAGAGAGCGAAAAACAAATCACAAGCAAATAAGGCGAATGACACGGTGATTTGTTTTACCGAGGTTCGGTTCTTGCAAACCTACTCCCCGTTGAGGTGGTCACAAAGACCGGGTCTCTTTCAACCCTTTCCCTCTCTCATACGGTCACCTAGACCGAGTGAGCTTCTCTTCTCAATCAATCGGGACACTAAGTCCCACAAGGACCACCACACAATTGGTGTCTCTTGCCTTGATTACAATTAAGTTGGAAATAAGAAAGAAGGAAGAAGAAAAGCAATCCAAGCGCAAGAACTCAAATGAACACAGTTTGTCTCTCTCACTAGTCACTATTTGATTGGAATGATCTTTTGGACTTGGGAGAGGATTTGATCTCTTGTTTGTGTCTTTGAATGAAGTCTAGAGCTCTTGTATGAGGTTTGAAGGCTGAAAACTTGGATGCATTGAAGTGTGGTGGTTGGGGGGTATTTATAGCCCCAACCACCAAAAGGACTGTTGGTGGAGGCTGCTGTCGAATGGCGCACTGGACAGTCTGGTGCGCTAGCCACGTCACCAGGCCGTTAGGGTTCGACCGTTGGAGCTTCTGACATGTGGGCCACCGGACAATCCGATGGTGCACCGGACAGTCACTATTCACTGTCTGGTGCGCCTTCTGGCGCTGCTTTGACTGCTGCGTGCGCAGGCGCGCACTGTTCACTTTTACTGTACCGTTGCAGACGACCGTTGGCGCTGTGTAGCCGTTACTCCGCTGGCACACCGGACAGTCCGGTGCTACACCGGACAGTCTGGTGAATTATAGCAGAGCGGCTCCCAGAATTCCCGAAGCTAGCGAGTTTGAGTTAATCCTTCCTGGTGCACCAGACAGTCCGGTGCGCCAGACCAGGGCTGCCTTCGGTATACTTTGCTCCTTTGTTTTGAACCCTTTCTTTTATCCTTGTATTGGTTTGTTGTGAACCTTTGGCACCTGTAGAACTCATAATCTAGAGCAAACTAGTTAGTCCAATTAATTTGTGTTGGGCAATTCAACCACCAAAATTCATATAGGAAAAGGTTTGACCCTATTTCCCTTTTAATCTCCCCCTTTTTGGTGATTGATGCCAACACAAACCAAAGCAAACATAAAAGTGCAGAATTGAACTAGTTTGCATAAGGTAAGTGCAAAGGTTGCTTGGAATGAAACCAATAATTATTTCTACTAGATATGCATAGATGGTTTTTCTTCTTATTTAAAATTTTGGCCCACTCTTGCACCACATGTTTTGTTTTGCAAATGTTTTGGAAATTCTTTTCAAAGTCTTTTGCAAAATAGTCAAAGGTATACGAATAAGATTTTGAGAAGCATTTTCAAGGTATGAAATTTTCTCCCCTGTTTCAAATGCTTTTCCTTTGACTAAACAAAACTCTCCCTCAATAAAATTCTCCTCTTAGTGTTTAAGAGGGTTTTAGATATTAATTTTGAAGAGGGTATACCAATTTGAAATTATATCAAAAATAAGATACCAGTTGAAAAATCTTCTCTTAACACAAATTTAAAGACTACATTTTTGAAATTGGTGGTGGTGCGGTCCTTTTGCTTTGGGCTAATACTTTCTCCCCCTTTGGCATGAATCGCCAAAAACGGATACTTGTGAGTGAAATATAAGCCCTTTTTCAAACTTTCTCCCATTTTGGCAAATAATATAGGAGTGAAGATTATACCAAATTGGAGAGTGTTGTGGAGCGACGGCAAAGGATGAATAATTCGATGGAGTGGAAGCCTTTTGTCTTCGCCGAGGACTCCATTTCCCTTTCAATCTATGACTTAGCATAATATTCACTTGAAAGCACATTAGTCATAGCACATGAAAGAGATGATCAAAGGTATAGAAATGAGCTATGTGTGCAAAAATATCAATCAAAATTCCTAAAATCAAGAATATTTAGGTCATGCCTAAGTTTGGTAAATGTTTTATCATCTAGTGGCTTGGTAAAGATATCGGCTAATTGGTCTTTGGTGTTAATATAAGCAATCTCGATATCCCCCCGTTGCTGGTGATCCCTCAAAAAGTGATACCGAATGGCTATGTGCTTAGTGCGGCTGTGCTCAACGGGATTATCCGCCATGCGGATTGCACTCTCATTATCACATAGGAGAGGAACTTTGGTTAATTTGTAACCATAGTCCCTAAGGGTTTGCCTCATCCAAAGCAATTGTGCGCAACAATGGCCTGCGTCAATATACTCGGCTTCGGCGGTAGAAAGAGCTATAGAATTTTGCTTCTTAGAAGCCCAAGACACCAGAGATCTTCCTAAGAACTGGCAAGTCCCTGATGTGCTCTTTCTATCAATCTTACACCCTGCCCAATCAGCATCGGAATAACCAATTAAATCAAAAGTGGATCCCCTGGGGTACCAAAGGCCAAACTTAGGAGTATAAACTAAATATCTCAAGATTTGTTTCACGGCCCTAAGGTGAACTTCATTAGGATCGGCTTGGAATCTTGCACACATGCATACGGAAAGCATAATATCCGGTCGAGATGCACATAAATAGAGTAAAGATCCTATCATTGACCGGTATACCTTTTGGTCTACAGATTTACCTCCTGTGTCGAGGTCGAGATGCCCATTAGTTCCCATGGGTGTCTTGATGGTTTTGGCATCCTTCATCCCAAACTTGGTGAGTATGTCTTGAATGTACTTCATTTGGCTAATGAAGGTGCCCTCTTGGAGTTGCTTGACTTGAAATCCTAGAAAATACTTCAACTCCCCCATCATAGACATCTCGAATTTTTGAATCATGATCCTACTAAATTCTTCACAAGTAGATTTGTTAGTAGACCCAAATATGATATCATCAACATAAATTTGGCATATAAACAAATCTTTTGCAATAGTTTTAGTGAATAGAGTAGGATCGGCTTTTCTGACTTTGAAGTCATTAGAAATAAGAAAATCTCTTAGGCATTCATACCATGCTCTTGGGGCTTGCTTGAGCCCATAAAGCGCCTTAGAGAGTTTATAGACACGGTTAGGATACTCACTATCTTCAAAGCCGGGGGGTTGCTCAACATAGACCTCTTCCTTGATTGGTCCATTGAGGAAGGCACTCTTTACGTCCATTTGGTAAAGCTTGAAGCCATGGTAAGTAGCATAGGCAAGTAATATACGAATTCACTCAAGCCTAGCTATGGGTGCATAGGTTTCACCGAAATCCAAACCTTCGACTTGTGAATATCCTTTGGGCACAAGTCGGGCTTTGTTTCTTGTCACCACACCATGCTCATTTTGCTTGTTGCGGAAGACCCACTTGGTTCCTACAACATTTTGGTTAGGACGTGGAACTAAGTGTCATACCTCATTCCTTGTGAAGTTGTTGAGCTCCTCTTGCATCGCCAACACCCAATCCGAATCTTGAAGTGCTTCCTCTATCCTGTGTGGCTCAATAGAGGAAAAAAAAGAGTAATGTTCACAAAAATGAGCAACACGAGATCGAGTGGTTACCCCCTTATGAATGTCGCCGAGGATGGTGTTCACGGGGTGATCTCGTTGGATTGCTTGGTGGACTCTTGGGTGTGGCGGTCTTCGGTCTTGTTCATCTTCCTTGTCTTGATCATGGGCATCTCCCCCTTGATCATTGCCCTCCTCTTGAGATGGCTCATCTTCTTGATCTTCTTCTTCATCCTCTTGAGCTTGATCCTCATCTTGAATTGGTGGAGATGCTTGCATTGAGGAAGATGGTTGATCTTATGCATGTGGAGGCTCTTCGGATTCCTTAGGACACGCATCCCCAATGGACATGTTCCTTAGCGCGACGCATGTAGCCTCTTCATCATCTAGTTCATCAAGATCAACTTGCTCTACTTGAGAGCCGTTAGTCTCATCAAACACAATGTCACAAGAAACTTCAACTAGTCCAGTGGACTTGTTAAAGACTCTATATGCCCTTGTGTTTGAATCATAACCAAGTAAAAAGCCTTCTACAGCCTTAGGAGCAAATTTAGATTTTCTACCTCTTTTAACAAGAATAAAGCATTTGCTACCAAAGACTCTAAAATATGAAACATTTGGCTTTTTACCGGTGAGGAGTTCATAAGATGTCTTCTTGAGGATTCGGTGTAGATATAACCGGTTGATGGCGTAGCAGGCGGTGTCGACCTCCTCGGCCCAAAACCGATCCGAAGTCTTATACTCATCAAGCATGGTCCTTGCCATGTCCAATAGAGTTTTATTCTTCCTCTCCACTACACCATTTTGTTGTGGTGTGTAGGGAGAAGAGAACTCATGCTTGATGCCCTCCTCCTCAAGAAAGCCTTCAATTTGAGAATTCTTGAACTCCGTTCCATTGTCGCTTCTTATCTTCTTGATCCTTAAGCCAAACTCATTTTGAGCTCGTCTCAAGAATCCTTTCAAAGTCTCTTGGGTTTGAGATTTTTCCTGCAAAAAGAATACCCAAGTGAAGCGAGAATAATCATCCACAATAACTAGACATTACTTACTCCCGTCGATGCTTATGTAAGCGATCGGACCGAATAGATCCATGTGGAGTAGCTCAAGTGGCATGTCAGTCATCATGATGTTCTTGTGTGGATGATGAACACCAACTTGCTTCCCTGCTTGACATGCGCTACAAACCCTGTCTTTCTCAAAATGAACATTTGTTAGTCCCAAAATGTGCTCTCCCTTTAGAAGCTTATGAAGATTCTTCATCCCAACGTGGGCTAGTCGGCGATGCCAGAGCCAACCCATGTTAGTCTTAGCAATTAAGCAAGTGTCGAGTTCAGCTCTATTAAAATCAACTAAGTATAGCTGACCCTTTAACACTCCCTTAAATGCTACTGAATCATCACTTCTTCTAAAGACAGTAACACCTATATCTGTAAAAAGACAGTTGTAACCCAGTTTACATAATTGAGAAACAGAAAGCAAGTTATAATCTAAAGAATCTACAAGAAAAACATTGGAAATAGAATGATCAGGAGATATAGCAATTTTACCCAATCCTTTGACCAAACCTTGATTTCCATCCCCGAATGTGATAGCTCTTTGGGGATCTTGGTTTTTCTCATAGGAGGAGAACATCCTTTTCTCCCGAGTCATGTGGTTTGTGCACCCGCTATCAATTATTCAACTTGAGCCCCCAGATGCATAAACCTACAAAACAAATTTAGGCCTTGTTCTTAGGTACCCAAACGGTCTTGTGTCCTTTGACATTAGAAACAAGCACCTTGGGTACCCAAACACAAGTCTTTGATCCCTTGTGTTTAGCCCCAACATATTTGGCAACTACTTTGCCTGATTTGTTAGTTAAAACATAAGATGCATCAAAAGTCTTAAATGAAATACTAGGTTCATTTGATGCAATTGGAGTTTTCTTCTTAGGCAATTTAGCATGAGTGGATTGCCTAGAACTAGATGCCTCACTCTTATACATAAAAGCATGATGAGAGCCAGAGTGAGACTTCCTAGAATGAATTCTCCTAATTTTGTGTTCAGGATAACCAGCAGGGTACAAGATGTAGCCCTCGTTGTCCTGAGCCATGGGAGCTTTGCCCTTAACAAAGTTAGACAATCTTTTAGGAGGGGCACTAAGCTTGACATTGTCTCCCTGTTGGAATCCAATGCCATCCTCAATGCCAGGGCGTCTCCCATTATAAAGCATGCTACGAGCAAATTTAAATTTCTCATTTTCTAGTTCATGTTCAGCAATTTTAGCATTTAGTTTAGCTATATGATCATTTTGTTGTTTAATCATAGCAAGGTGATCATGAATAACATCAATGTTAATATCTCTACATCTAGTGCAAATAGAAACTGTTGGGGACTTGTTCTCAAATGCTAAGAATTAAGAACAAGGCAACATAAAATGTTAAATATTAAAACCCTTCGCCTGCCGAAGCATTATTTCCTCAAGGATTTAATGAACTTCGGACGAAGGTTAGAAACGATACAATTACGAAGGTTGAGTCTTCATAATTGAACTCTCAAAGATCATAAAAAACAATGCGAAACATGAAACATTGAAGACAAGTAAATTATAAGTAAACGACATTATTTTTATATTATATAAACTTGATGTATCCAAATATTAAATACATTTATACATCTGCCTTGGCAAAGAATAATTTCCGAGTGATGCGATTGCAATTACAGGGATGCGTGAACAGTAAAGGAATACTGTTCACTATTTATAGGCACAGGACACAGCCTGTGAGGAATTACAATCATGTCCCTCATAAAAGTTTACAACATTGACTCAGACCTTTATGGACTAAAAGGTCATTCTATCTTTAAGTCGGTTCGTCCCTTCACCTTCGGATATGTTGTAATACCGAAGCTCCATGGATGATATCTTCGGCGTCTCGTACGAGCAGCTTCAGCCGAAGCTGTCTCTTTCTGCAGGACCTTCGGCGACGAAGCATGGTCCCAACAGTAGCCCCTTCGCGGTGCTAGATCGTTTTTCGTAACGAGCTTGATCCGTGAAAAAAGTCTCTTAGGCTTCAGGAAGCCAAAGGTCCAAAAAACACCTTCCCTGAGCTCGTTGTCGAGAAACGATACAACTTCCGAGCGCGTAGCGGTCCCACCCTGCAGGTTTACTATTTGGTCTTTGCGGCCCACCGCGCAGCGGGTGTGAGCAGCTGTTTCCCTGGTGTAGAAATCCTGACGATTCACCTTCTTACCTGCAGTACTATATAAGCAGACGGGTAGGTGTGAAGTTACCACAACATTCATTGCTATTGCACTGTTTTGCTGCCAAAATTTTTAACCACAGCCGAAGCTTGACTCTCGCAACCAGACGAAGCTCCAGTTTAAAGCCTACTTCGTCAGAAGAAAAGCTTCGGGAGAGGAAGTTATTTAGTTCCCAAGAAATTCAGAATTAGATGGCCAGAGTGCGCTCTACCGCTAGAGTTGAGCGTGAGGGAGGCGAAGCCGAAGGAGCGGAGACCGTTCCTATCTCCGAAGCAATGCAACGATCCGGATTGGTGACTTCGGAAGGAATCCCCACTGCCGAGACAGAACAGACTGTTGTCGAAGCGGAGGAAGGAGATATTGAGGAAGCTGATTCCGATGATGATTACCATATCGTCGTACCGAGCAAGCCCAGCCATTTGGACTTCGGAAAGTCGACTGTCTCCAAGGCTGATTTCTCCAAAATGGTGAAGTCGGGCTATTTTAGTGAAAATGAGAAGAAGCTGCTTCGCTTCGGGGGGGAAGAAACTACCCCGAAGCCAGAAAAGGATGAAATTGTTATTTTCAAGAGTTTTCTGAAAGCTGGGTTGAGGTTTCCTTTGAATAGAATGATTTCTGATGTGCTGCAAAGGTTTGAGATCTATTTTCATCAGCTGACACCTAACGCCATTGTCAGGCTTAGTGTTTATATCTGGCTCTCCGAAGCCAGGCGGTGGAGCCGTTTGCCGACAGTTTCTGTCGAGTTCATGAGCTGTATTACCAGACTAAGGCCAGAAAAGATGGATTGCATGAAAATTTTGGTTGCTATAATTTTGCTTATCGGAAAACCACCAAGTTTCCTGTGATCAGCTACCGAAGCAAATGGCCGGCAGGCTGGAAATCAGAATGGTTTTATGTCAAAGTTGACGAAGACAAAGAGAAGCTGGTACAGAGCCCTCTTGAACTGATCTTCGGAGAAACAAGACCCCGATGCAAAATGGCAGTAGAAGGTCCAACTTGGGCTGCACTGGCTGAATTCAAAATTATTGCAGAACATATTGGCACTAGAGATTTAGTGCAGGAATTCCTGGCCTTCAGGGTTTTTCCAACTATGAAAGAGTGGACCATGCCGAAGCTTAAAGGGGAAAAGAAAGAGGGGGAACTTGTCAGACTGCCCTATTATTATAAGTTAAAAAAATATTTTAAAGCACCCTGCCAAGAATGGCTCGATACAATTGAAACAATGAGTAATGAAATTCTTGGAAATTACTCCAAAAAAGAGGACCAGCTGATGACAGCAGCCTTCGGCACTCGGCCGAAGCGAAGGCTGAACAGGGTGCTTTACGCTATAGGATTTGAATATGCTGACTATGGTCGAGTGGGCGGGGATGCTGGAGGCCCGAAGCGAAAAAGAATTGCCAGCGCTACTGATGAAGAGGTCGGCAAGGTAGCCAAAAAGAAAAAGAAAGATTCTGAAAAACTTAGTCCTGAAGAGTTAAACCCTAAGCCGAAGGTGGCCACTACAAGAAAGAGAAAAAGTGCCTCTCCAGAGCCGGAAACGCTGGTTCGAGAAGAAGATACTCCTGTTACTCCTTCTGCTGTTGAAGTAGAAGAGATTATGAAGGTAATGACTGAACCCTTGCCTATCAGGCTAAGTCCGCTGGCACTGGAACTGACGAAGTTTTTTCAGAAGGACAAAGCAGCTTCGGCAGCAGAAAGTCCTGCGAAGCCGAGAAAATGGAGGATTATTCAAGTGACAGATGTGATCCATCAGACGCCACCACCGGCAACGGTGTCAAAAACTGCCTTTGCCCAGACTGCCGAAGCCGAAGGCGCCGCAGCCGAAGCTACCGTAGTGGAAACCACTGAAGCTGAAACCGGCGAAGCCGAAACTACCGGGGCCGAAGCCAGGACCGCCGAAGAGTCGAACCTGGAAACCACACTTGAGGTTATTGACAATATACTCCTGAAAATGGCTGAAGAAGAAACTGTTGTGGCTGCGGTGAACACGGCAACTGAAAAGGGGAAAGACCAGATTGATGAAATTTCGGAAGAAGGAGATTTTAACTTTCAAGATTTGCTTGGACAAGAGTTAACAGACGCCGAAAAAGAAGAGTTGAAAAAATATGCCATATCTTGCGGATATAAATCAGGGGCTATGCTATTTGGTGGGGTCAACGAAGGGAAATTAAGATGCCTTCGGAACCGCACCGAGGCCAAAATTGTTAGAACCCTCTCCAAAAGCATTGGCTTGCCGAAGCTAGAAGCGGACCTGTGCCGTTATCAACGACACCATATCGCTGGAAGCTTGCTTTATACTAACTTCAAGGTAACAAATATTTTTGTTATTTTATTACTATTATTATTATCTTTTAGGTCGTGTTCTAACGAAGATCATTTCGACAGAGCATATTATTAAGCAAGGTTCTAAAAATGCAACAAGATCTGGAAGAAGAGAAAAACAAAGCCGTCATTCAAGATTTGGCTAAAAAAGTTGAGAATTACGAAGCTAATCTGAAACAGAAGGACTTCACAATCCAGGACCTTGAAATCATGGTCAAAGAGCACGAAGGTGCATTAGAAAAGAAAGATTTTGTTATTCAGACCATGGAGGGTTCTTTGGCTGAAGTCCAAACTGAGAATAACAAATTAAAGAATGAATTGCTCCGACAGTCAGAAAAATTCGAGTAAGAAAAGAAATATCTTGAAGCAAGCCTGAAAATTGAAGTGGATAAATACTCAAATTTGCAGAAATCCTTTAAGGAACTTCAGGAGAAATGCTTAAGCTTCGGCAGCCGATGCGTGCAACGGCTGAAGGATGTATTTCACTCTGTTGGAGCTAGCTCTGCGAAATTTACCCCTTCAGCTGAAAATCTGCCGAGAACATTAGAATATATTGAAGGTGAAGTTGATGCCCTTGACGAAGTTATTGGTGGGCACGCCGACTTCTGCGCCCTGGTAGCTTCTCGGGGCACAGCTACTGCTTTTTTGAAGGCTGGCTGCACGCATGGAAACATTGTGAACAGACCAAACTTCAGCTTGTCAGCTTCAGATTTGATAAATATTCCAAGCCTAGCTAGAAGCATCGGAAATAGATTCATGACCCAGATCTGGGTAAGTGGCGGGCGAAAAATGGCAGGCGACGAAGCTCGAAGCCATCTTAAGCCGGTAAGAAACTTATGTTTGTTACTTTTACCTTCTCCTTTGAAATTTGCACCTTTCTTACTCTGCTGTTTGGTATACACAGGATGAAGAAGCTGAAGAATGACGAAGCTGAAGTTTAACGAAGCTAAAGACGAAGCCTAAGCTGAAGCTTAAAGTTGTTTACAATATGCTTTCCTGCAAAAATTCTTGGAGAAACTCTTGTAATATAGCTATGGAACAACTCATGTAAATTTGTATATACCTTGTAATATATTCTGTCTCCCTTATCCGCATTCAGTCTGCTTTGCTGTGGACGAAAGTTCTCTTTTGAGCCGAAGGCGAAAAACACCTTCCCTTCTTTTCGTACACAACGAAGCATAAAAAATTTTTCCTTCGAAGCTTTTCCTCATTTTCTGAAGCACCTGTCTTCTTTGTGTAGCATGATGATGATTCTATATATGTCTAAATGAATGTTTATGAATGCAAATGACATGATGACATGTACTGTGCAAATGAATATTAGGACACATGTTCAAAAACCATCCCCTCAACAATGATACAAATCTTTTTGTCGTTTACTTTTCGGCTTCACCGTTTACTTTTCGGTGTATCAGCGTTGACTTTTCGCTGTAAGCCTCCCTTGGGAGCTTCTTCGCCTTTTACTTTCAGCGGAATCAGCGTTTATTTTTCGCTGTAAGCCTCCCTTAGGAGCTTCTTCGCCTTTTACTTTCAGCGGAATCAGCATTTATTTTTCGCTGTAAGCCTCCCTTAGGAGCTTCTTCGCCTTTTACTTTCGGCGGAATCAGCGTTTATTTTTCGCTGTAAGCTCTGCATTCCCTTAGGAACGACTTTTGAGCTTCTCCCTGTTTCCTTTTCTTTTCTCCTTTGCATTTACATTTACATTTTCTGGGGGATATCATTCTCATAGAATTGAAATAAGGAAAATTACATGTTGTGGCCCCATTAAAAACCTTTCTCCCCCTTTGGAAAGGAAAAGGCTGCCACAAAAAAGAATATAAAAAAAATTACATCGAACTAAACATAATATCGCCGAAGCTCATCCGCATTCCACGATCTAAGAATGTTGTTGCCGTCCATATCCTTCAATCTGTAGGAACCGGGTCTTGACGAAGATACTACCAAAAAGGGGCCTTCCCACTTCAGCTGTAATTTGCCTACTGTTTCAGGGTTAGCTACTCTTCGAAGTACCAAATGTCCTGGTTCAATGTTCTTCAGCTTGACCTTTCTGTCACGCCATTTTATTGTTTCAGCTTGATATTTATTGATGTTTTCCACAGCTTGAAGTCTGATCCCTTCAATAGCATCTTTTTCTACAGAGCAATCAGCTTCGTTTTCGCCTTCTGCCGAAGCTACTGTCCTTATTGATCCTGTTTTGGCCTCTTCTGGGGTTATTGCTTCGTCACCGAACAATAGTTTAAAGGGTGTAAAGCCTGTTGATCTTGACATGGTTGTGTTATGACTCCACACCACTTTGATTAACTCGTCTGGCCACTTTCCCCTGGGCTGATTGAAGATTGACTTCATTATTCCTGTCATTATGATCCCATTAGCTCTTTCGACAAGTCCATTTGACTCTGGGTGTCGGACTGATGCAAAATGGATCTTCGTGCCGATTTGATCACAAAATTCTCTGAAGGCTTCAGAATCAAACTGTGTCCCATTATCCACAGTAATAGCCTTCGGCACTCCGAAGCGACAAACAATGTTTTGCCAGAAAAACTTTTGAATAGTAAATGAAGTTATTGTGGCCAAGGGATTTGCCTCAATCCATTTGGAAAAATATTCCACTGCCACCACCACATATCTTAAATTCCCCTGTGCTGGTGGTAATGGACCTAGCAAATTCAGACCCCACCTTTGCAACGGCCAAGTGGGCTGTATTAATTGAGTTAAAGACGAAGGTTTTTGATCTCTTGCACATTTCTGACAACCTTCGCACTTTTGAACTAAAACTGCAGCATCCGAAGCTGCCTTTGGCCAATAAAATCCTTGACGAAAAACTTTCCCAAGCAAGGGCCTAGATCCAATGTGAGATCCACACAGACCTGCATGTATGTCCTTCATCAATTCTATACCTTCGGATCTAGATAAACATTTGAGCAATGGGGAACAGACCCCACGTTTGTATAACTCCCCTTCTATTATGACATATGGTCGAGCTCTTGCTTCTATTCTCCTGTTATAAGCTTCGTCGTCTGAAAGAAAATTACCCTGAAGGAAAGAGATGATCTCAGTTCTCCAATCTTCACTATAAACAGGGGATATGTTAAGGATTGCTCTCTCAAGAAGCTCGACCGAAGGTGCTTTTATTGTTTCGAAAAACACTTCCGAAGGTATAGGCAGCCCTTGGGCTGCTGACTTAGCCAATAGATCAGCGTATTCATTTTCTCCACGAAGAATATTTTTGACAGAGAAACCTTCGAAGGAAGCTTCAATCCTTCAGACTGTATCTAAATATTTTTCAAGCTTCGGATCTCTTGCTTTATAGCTCTTGTCGACATGACCAGAAATAACTTGAGAATCAGTTTTAAGAATGGCCCTTCTGATTCCCATTGCCTTTAATTTCCGAAGACCCAAGAGCAGAGCTTCATACTCAGCGATGTTATTTGTGCAACTAAAACCAAGTCTTGCCGCATAACACGTTTTAACTTTGGAAGGTGAAACCAACACAGCAGCCGCTCCTGCTCCGAAGGTTCCCCAAGACCCATCGCAGAACACTGTCCATGCTTCAGCATCTTTATTTGTTTCTTCCTCCTGAGCCCCTGGCGTCCAGTCAGCAATGAAGTCTGCTAACGCCTGGGACTGAATCGAAGATCTATGAACATAATCGATACAAAATTCATTGAGCTCTGCAGCCCATTTTCCAATCCTTCCAGTAGCTTCTCGGTTTCTCATAATATCCTTCAGAGGTTGTGAAGAAGGAACAATTATGTTGTAAGCTTGAAAATAGTGCCGAAGCTTCCTGGAAGCCATCAAAACAGCATACAGTACCTTCTCCAATTCTGTATAATTTTTCTTTGATAAGCTAAGAACCTCGGATACAAAATATATTGGGGCCTGTTTCTTAGCTTGACCTTCAAGCTTCTCCTGGACAAGCGCTGCACTTACCGCTGAGTGCGAAGCTGCCACATATAATAACAAAGGAGCCCCTGGCGTAGGTGGAGTTAATGTTGTTAGATCTATTAAATACTGCTTCAGCTCTTCAAAAGCCTTCTGCTGTATTGGTCCCCATTGAAAGACTTCGGCTGACTTCAGCACTTCGAAGAATGGTAAGTTTCTCTCTGCTGATCTAGATATGAATCTATTGAGAGATGCCAGCCTTCCTGTCAATCTTTGAGCCCCCTTTTTTGTACTTGGTGGTTCCATTCGAAGTATAGCTTCGATTTTACTTGGGTTGGCCTCAATTCCCTTTGTTGAAACTAGGCAACCAAGAAATTTCCCCTTCTTTACTCCGAAGACACATTTTTCTGGATTCAGCTTTAGTCCAGCCTGTCTAAAATTAGCGAAGGTCTCCTGTAAATCAGCAATGTGGTTATCCTGCTTCGTGCTTTTTACAATGATATCATCAACATAAGTTAGTACATTCCTGCCTATCTGAGAATGGAGAACCTTCGCTGTCATTCTGCTGAAGCTTCCTCCAGCATTTTTAAGCCCCTCGGGCATCCGAAGGTAGCAATATGTCCCACTAGGGGTTATGAAGCTGGTTTTCGGTTCATCCTCCTTCTTCATCCAGATTTGATGATAGCCTGAATAGCAATCCAGCAAACTCATAAGCTCTGATGAAGCTGCTGCATCGACTAAAGAATCTATCCTTGGCAACGGAAACTCGTCCTTCGGACAGGCCTTGTTGAGGTCAGTAAAATCGATACACATTCTCCATTTACCATTGGCCTTCTTCACCATAACAGTGTTAGCCAGCCATTCTAGGTATTTTACTTCTCTAATAACTCCGGCACTGAGGAGTCTTTTCACTTCATTCCGAGCACCTTCGGCCTTGTCATCAGACATCTTCCGAAGCCTCTGCTTCCTGGGTCTGAAGGATGGATCAACATTGAGCGAGTGCTCAATAACATCCCTGTTAACTCCGCAAAGATCATTAGCTGACCAAGCAAAAACATCTTTATTGTTGAACAAAAACCTTATCAAGGTTTTCTCCTGCTCTTCGGACAATTGAGATCCCAATAGCACCTTCTGCTCTGCTATATCCTTACATAAGAGCATGGGTTTCGGCTGGTCGGCCGAAGCAGCTTTTTCCCTTCTGAACTTATATTGCTCACAAGCTTCAGTTCCATCTATATTGTGGATTGCTTTTGAGTCTATCCAATTTCCTTTGGCCTTTCTGGCAGCTTCTTGACTTCCATGAATAGCAATGGGCCCTTGATCCGAAGGTATCTTCATGCAAAGATAAGCTGGATGCAGGATTGCTTCGAAGGCATTAAGAGTACCACGACCAATGATTGCATTGTAAGGGTATTCCATGTCAACAATATCAAACATAACTTGTTCAGTCCTTGTGTTGTTGATAAATCCGAAGGCCACTGACATTGAGATTTTGCCGAGTGCTACAATCTGCCTTCCTCCGAAGCCGCAGAGGGGATGTGTGGCATCAAGAATTTTATCTTCGGGCTCTTGCATCTGTCTGAAGGCTTTAGCAAATATGATATCAGCTGCACTGCCTGTATCAACCAAAACATTGTGGACCAGAAATCCTTTGATAACACAAGAGATAACCATAGCATCGTTGTGTGGGTAATCCTTGAGTTGAAGGTCCTCTTGGGAGAAGGTAATAGGAATGTGAGACCATCTTGACTTGATGAAGGGTCCTTGCACCCCGACATGTTGTACCCTTCTCTGTGCCTCCTTCTTCTGCTTCTTGTTGGCTGGCTCTGAACATGAACCGCCTGTTATCGGGAGTACCAGCTTCGGAGCCAAAGCAGCTCCAGCTTGATTGTTGAACGAAGCCATCAGCTCAAAAATCGTGGAAGTGAGTTCACCGGAGGTGGGCGCCAATGTTGGGGACTTGTTCTCAAATGCTAAGAATTAAGAACAAGGCAACATAAAATGTTAAATATTAAAGCCCTTCGCCCGCCGAAGCATTATTTCCTCAAGGATTTAATGAACTTCGGACGAAGGTTAGAAACGATACAATTACGAAGGTTGAGTCTTCGTAATTGAACTCTCAAAGATCATAAAAAACAATGCGAAACATGAAACATTGAAGACAAGTAAATTATAAGTAAACGACATTATTTTTATATTATATAAACTTGATGTATCCAAATATTAAATACATTTATACCTCTGCCTTGGCAAAGAATAATTTCCGAGTGATGCGATTGCAATTACAGGGATGCGTGAACAGTAAAGGAATATTGTTCACTATTTATAGGCACAGGACAGCCTGTGAGGAATTACAATCATGTCCCTCATAAAAGTTTACAACATTGACTCAGACCTTTATGGACTAAAAGGTCATTCTATCTTTAAGTCGGTTCGTCCCTTCACCTTCGGATATGTTGTAATACCGAAGCTCCATGGATGATATCTTCGGCGTCTCGTACGAGCAGCTTCAGCCGAAGCTGTCTCTTTCTGTAGGACCTTCGGCGACAAAGCATGGTCCCAACAGAAACATGCTCAACGGTAGATGTAGAGGGTTTGCAATCATTTAATTCAACAATCTTAGCATGTAAAATGGCATTCTCATCTCTAAGATTGGAAATAGAAACATTGCAAACATCTAATTCCTTAGCCTTAGCAAATAACTTATCATTCTCAAACTTAAGGCTAGAAAGAGAGGCATTCAATTTTTCAATCTTAGCAATTAGACTAACATTATCATTTCTAAGATTGATAATTGAATCATCACTAATGTTCGACTTCTCAACCTTAGCAATCAAATTAGCATTCTCAATTCTAAGGTTGGAAATAGTGTCATGGCAAGTGCTTAGCTCACTAGTTATTTTTTCACATTTTTCTACCTCTAAAGCATAAGCATTTTTAACCTTAACATGCTTTTTGTTTTCCTTAATAAGGAAGTCCTCTTGGCTATCCAAGAGTTCATCCTTCTCATGAATAGCACTAATCAATTCATTTAATTTCTCTTTTTGTTGCATGTTGAGGTTGGCAAAAAGAGTAAACAAATCTTCCTCATCATCACTAGAATTAGCCTCATCACTAGATGTTGCATACCTAGTGGAGGATCTAGATTTTACCTTCTTCTTGCCGTTCTTTGCCATGAAGCACTTGTGGCCGACGTTGGGGAAGAGAAGACCTTTGGTGACGGTGATGTTTGCGGCGTCCTCGTCGGAGGAGGAGTTGGTGGAGCTCTCGTCGGAGTCCCATTCCCGGCAAACATGGGCATCACCGCCCTTCTTCTTGTAGTATCTCTTCTTTTCTCTTCTCTTTCCCTTCTTGTCGTCGCCCCTGTCACTATCACTAGATAATGGACATTTAGCAATGAAATGACGGGCTTACCACACTTGTAGCAAATTTTCTTGGAACGGGGCTTGTAGTCCTTCCCCCTCCTTTGCTTGAGGATTTGGCGAAAGCTCTTGATGATGAGCGCCATTTCCTCATTGTCGAGCTTGGAGGCGTCGATGGGGACCCTACTTGGTGTAGAGTCTTATTTCTTCTCCTCCGTTGCCTTGAATGCAACGGGTTGTGCCTCGGGTACGGAGGAGGCGCCTTGCTCGATGATTTTCTTAGATCCTTTGATCATCAATTCAAAGCTCACAAATTTTCTTATCACTTCCTCGGGAGACATTAGTTTATACCTTAGATCACCACGAATTAATTGAACTTGTGTAGGTTAAGAAAAACGAGTGATCTAAGAATAACCTTGACCATCTCATGGTCATCCCATTTGGTGCTCCCGAGGTTGCGCACTTGGTTCACCAAGGTCTTGAGCCGATTGTACATCGCTTGTGGCTCCTCCCCTTGGTGAAGCATAAATCGACCGAGCTCCCCCTCGACCGTCTCCCTCTTGGTGATTTTGGTCACCTCGTCTCCTTCGTGTGCGGTCTTGAGCACGTCCCAAATCTCCTTTGCACTCTTCAACCCTTGCACCTTATTATACTCCTCCCGACTTAGAGAGGCGAGGAGTATAGTAGTGGCTTGGGAGTTGAAATGTTGGATTTGTTCGACCTCCTCCGAATCATAATCCTTGTCCCCTTCCTTTGGTACCTGCGCTCCATACTCAACAATATCCCATATGCTTTTGTGGAGTGAGGTTAGGTGATGCCTCATTTTATCACTCCACATAGAATAATCTTCACCATCAAACATAGGTGGTTTGCCTAATGGGACAGAAAGTAATGGAGTGCGTTTTGAAATACGAGGATAGCGAAGGGGCATCTTACTATACTTCTTGCACTCATGGCGCTTAGAAGTGGCAGATGCCGATTCCGAGCCGGAGGTGGAGGGTGACGAAGAGTCGGTCTCGTAGTAGACCACCTTCTTCATCTTCTTCTTCTTGTCACCTTTCTGTTGGGACTTGATGGAGGAAGAGGATTCCTCCTTGTGCTTGTGGGCGGACTCCCTTGAGTGCGTTCTCTCTGAGCTTGCGGACTTGTCGCCGGTCCCGATCTCCCTCTTGGTGGATGCTCCCGACATCACTTCGAGCGGTTAGGCTCTAATGAAGTATCGGGCTCTGATACCAATTGAAATTCGCCTAGAGGGGGGTGAATAGGCGGAATCTGAAAATTATAAACTTAAGCACAACTACAAGTCGAGGTTAGCGTTAGAATTAAAGTCGAGTTCGAAAGAGAGAGCGAAAAACAAATCACAAGCAAATAAGGCGGATGACACGGTGATTTGTTTTACCGAGGTTCACTTCTTGCAAACCTATTCCCCGTTTAGGTGGTCACAAAGACCGGGTCTCTTTCAACCCTTTCCCTCTCTCAAACGGTCACCTAGACCGAGTGAACTTCTCTTCTCAATCAATCGGGACACTAAGTCCCACAAGGACCACCACACAATTGGTGTCTCTTGCCTTGATTACAATTGATTTGGAAACAAGAAAGAAGGAAGAAGAAAAGCAATCCAAGTGCAAGAACTCAAATGAACACAATTTGTCTCTCTCACTAGTCACTATTTGATTGGAATGATCTTTTGGACTTGGGAGAGGATTTGATCTCTTGTTTGTGTCTTTGAATGAAGTCTAGAGCTCTTGTATGAGGTTTGAAGGCTGAAAACTTGGATGCATTGAAGTGTGGTGGTTGGGGGGTATTTATAGCCCCAACCACCAAAAGGACTGTTGGTGGAGGCTGCTGTCGAATGGCGCACTGGACAGTCTGGTGCGCTAGCCACATCACCAGGCCGTTAGGGTTCGACCGTTGGAGCTTCTGACATGTGGGCCACCAGACAGTCCGGTGGTGCACCGGACAGTCACTATGCACTGTCCGGTGCGCCTTCTGGCGCTGCTCTGACAGCTGTGCGCACAGGCGTGCACTGTTCACTTTACTGTACCGTTGCAGACGACCGTTGGTGCTATGTAGCCGTTACTCCGCTGGCACACCGGACAGTCTGATGAATTATAGCGGAGCGGCTCCCAGAATTCCCGAAGCTAGCGAGTTTGAGTTGATCCTTCCCGGTGCACCGGACACTGTCCGGTGGTGCACAGGACACTGTCCGGTGGTGCACAGGACACTGTCCAGTGGCACACCGGACAGTCCGGTGCGCCAGACCAGGGCTGCCTTCGGTATACTTTGCTCCTTTGTTTTGAACCCTTTCTTTTATCTTTGTATTGGTTTGTTGTGAACCTTTGGCACCTGTACAACTCATAATCTAGAGCAAACTAGTTAGTCTAATTAATTTGTGTTGGGCAATTCAACCACCAAAATTCATATAGGAAAAGGTTTGACCCTATTTCCCTTTCACTCGTCCCCAACACCTTGGCCTTTACCAAGTCTTTGATTGTCATCTTCAAAGTTTCTAATCATTAAAACATCCATGGAACCAAGTGTAAGCTCTAAAACACAATTGACTAGGTTCGAACGAACCTGAAGATTTAGCTTTCTTGCATGTGCTTGTGTTGTCGATCCATGCATTTTTGTATGGAAGTGATGTCCTCATCACGAACGGTCCGCACCCTCACAACCAGATAAGCACGAGCGAGAGTACTTATCCCATGCACGGTTATCTTATCCTATCCATGGGGATCTGTAGGATTTCACCTAGGAACAGGTCGAGACTCCTCCCCTATAAATATAAAGGGGTACGACCGATTCAGAACCCCCGAACGCATTCCAATCGAACCAATCTACTTTATTTACCTTTACTGCCCTAGGAGTAGATGTAACATAGCTTTAGTTATAGCTTTCAACATATCCACCTCCACCCCTATTCGACTCTACGTCGTCTAGACCCATCTTGGGTGGCATGCCGACCCCAAGACGACCATAGGATATTACCCCTCCTGAGGAGCAAGATCTACTTCATCGACTTCACTTAAGATCTCTTCCTCAAATTGATCTCTTAATTCTTATACGACTCTATGTCGTCTAGGGACGCCCCAGATGACCTATAGACCTGGAGCACCCTAAGATCTCTCCCTTAGGGGGCGGGATCTAGGTTATCGCAAGGAAGAAGATGACCCCGCGCCATCACGGACGGTCCGCGGCTTAGAGCGCGAGCCGTCTGGCTCGACACATGGAAGAAGCCGCTTCTGCTGCCAGGTCGTGGATCATCCGTGCTGCCGCAGAAAGCACCGCCAGATGACCCGATGACCCATCACGGACCGCCGCCGTCGTCCACCTCGCATAGCGGAACCCAATGTATTGATCATCACGAGAAGGCACTAGGGTTCGTTGTTGTTTGGCCCCAAATAGGTGGTGACCATCATAGAGGTGACTTAGTGCTATAAAGATCTTCAACTCTATTTGACCCTATATCATCTAAAGGTGCCAAGTACCGCTAGGCGATTCATTCTAGTGTTTGGTGACCAAATCAACGTCAACACTCATAAATTCACATATCACACACATTCATAAGTTTAACCCACAATTATATTCTTATAGACCAATTTAACACATAGACACAATTCATCAATCATTAACTTAAATCATAGGCCATTCACACCACGCATACATATAACATGTTCATCAATTGTTACATAAATGATATGCATATAGTTTTGTTTTATTGAAATGTGATAGCTTGTTTAGCTCGCGAGCTTGAGCTAAGATGTCAGCTTAGCTTGTGAAAATTCAAACGAGCCAATCGGAGCCGATCACAAATTGCGTGATTGGTTGCCCGTTCCTGTCCAACCATATTTTCCACATACGTTGACCGTGTGACGACCGTGTTTGGTGGAGGCTTTTGGGATTATGAAACATGGCAGATTTGGCTTCGTCGAAACGGAGGCGTTGGCGAGGGTTTCGATGATATGGAAATACAGAGAACGTGAAGCCGCTGATATAGACTCACAATCGTTATTAGCCGTTGAGGAGAACGAATAATCATCCTCCATCGCTATCCGTCCGCACGCCGTTGTCTTCTCCCGTCAGAGCCGCTGTCGCCGCCGCTACTGGAGACGCTACTGTGGTTTTTCCCTCCCCGTTCTCCTCTCCTCCTTCCATCATAGATCTCTTCTTCATTCTCCATTTCCCTCCTGTTGGCAATCTGCAGACCCTGAGCGCCGGACTCAAGGTTCGTACCAAGGCCTTGCCAGTACCGCTGTGGGCCCTTGGCCGGGGCGCCGCCACACCCTTGTTCATCTGTGCCTTCTTCACGCCGCCACGCCCTTGTACCTCTTCGCCTTCTCCATGGATGCATCAGCTGCGGACACTGACGACTCGGTTGATGAGGAGTCCCCTCTAGGTATGTCTATTTGTTCTTGCTTGTACCATTAGTTGTCCTAGCAAGTATAATAGAATCTGAACATTCAAGCATGTACCAGTGGCAGGCATAGGCTTGTCTTCGGGTGTGAATGTAGAAGATGAATCTGTGTTTGATTGGGCTTCTATGGTTCTCGGTGGTTTGTGGGAGGAGGAAGGGAGACGTGATGTTCCTAGTGAGATGTAGATGTATTCGCAACTTGGACTTATTAAAGAGGACGAGGCAGAGGAAAATAGAAGGGATGAAGCCTTACACAGATGTATTTGCAACAAAATGAAGATGAAGCACCAATTATTGTAGCTGCAAATGAAGATGAAGCACCAAGTGGTGAACTAGTGACAAGGGTACTAGATATTGCGGCTGCAAATGAAGATGAACAAACGACTGCTACTTCGCCACCTAGAAGTGTCAAATGGGTAGTTAAGAAAATTACCCCTCGAAAGAAACTGAAGAACCGTGCTTATCACGGACAGTAGATCTAAAAAATTGTGTGTAATAAACTGTGATGTTCCTAGATCTGAATGTGAACCGTGCTTATCACCGTACTCATGTTCCCATAAACTAGCTTGTTGTTGGCAGATGCATGTATCAGAAACTTGTGTTTTAGGGTTTAGAGATCATCTGAAATGTGTGCTTGTCTAGCTGTTTATTCCCAGATTTAGTTCATGTGCTGTTTATTGCTCCCATGTGAGCTGTGCTGGGAATTTTGTTCTGTGAATACAAAGCAGTTCTTGGAATAAACATGAACTAAATGGTTCCATGTTCATGACCGATGCTGTTCTGGAAATAAACATGAACTAAATGGAATACAAAGCCACATCACCAGATACAAAGCAGTTCTGGTAATTTTGTTTTGGACTCAAAGCAGTTCTGAATTTTGTTCCCACAAACTGAACTGAACTGCTTTGGACTCAAAGTAGTTCTAAATTTGTTCCCAGAAAACATGTTCCTAGAACCGAAGGAGACAAATGGTTCCCAGAATTTGCCAGAACCGAAGGAGACAAATGGTGTAGCAAAGCAGTTCAATAGAGAAAATAGTTTCTTAGTTTCAAACAGTTCTGAATTCAGTTCAATAGAGAAATTAGTTTCTCGGGGAACAATTTTCCCAGAACACAGACAAGAGTTCTCGGGGCACAAACTGCTTTGCCAGAATTATGGGAACTGCTCCGGATATAGGAAGAACAGTCACAAATACAATGAACATCAACCATATAGCAAAGAAGTTCCCAGAATATCAACATTAACCATATAGCAAAGCAGTTCCCATAATTCAAATTGCAGAGACAAAGTATTACACATCAACCATATGAACACACTGACTGCATAGATAGTCTTCAATACATAGATTGTCTTACATAAACACAACCACATCACAGAGAGAGATGTTACAAGTACATAGTCTTGACATCACAAAAGTCTTCATAACTGCTAACTAGTTCATCTCATGACACAAACTCGTTACAAGTTCATCTCATGACCACAAAAGAAAGAACCATAGAAGAAACATACTAGTTGTCTTGGCAACTTAAACAGTACGATCAAAAATCTCGTCGTAGTTGTAGCCCATAATACGACAATGCTCGGACAAAGAAACAACCACTTTATTCTCCTCCTACTTCATGTCTTCAAACACCATTTCCTATAGCTCCGGATCTTCTGACACGTATCCATCCACTTGGTCCTCAACATCAGAAAGGTTAGGGTGGTCTTCAACATCTGAAGGGGGATGATGAAGGTCCCAACTAGGAGATTTATTCTCCAGATCTTCTTCACAGACAATACAAGTCTTCTCGAGGTTCTTGCAAACATCCTTCAAATGGGCAACAATCTTTCCAACCTTACCCCCTTCAACTTCTGGGATACTACAACACATCCTATTCATGTTATGTAACAGTGAAGATTGCCTCCTCATCTCTTGAATGGCATATCGCAGTGAGTTCTTGACGCTAACGTGATACTTCAAATCAACATGTTCCTGTAGAAATAAAACTAGTTGTTGATCAGGTGGACGACTAAGTTACCATGTTTATGAAGAACCAACCCTAATTCGAATGAACAGCAGCCCTAAACCCTATTCCAAATGCGGCAAAGGAAGAGAGAAACAAAATCAGTCACCTTGGAGTTATCTTCAACAAAGCTTCGATACTTCACAGCTTGGACGACAAGTTAAACCTTATCGGCGGCATTACTGGCAGATTGCACCGCCGCTCGTGCCTCCTTCTCAGCCACCAACTCCGCACATCTAGCCTCCGCAGCTGCAACAGCCGCAACACGAGCAGCATCAACAGCTTCTGCCACAGCGACGACAGGAGCAGTTCAATCCATGGGTGCGGCGGCTAGGGTTGGGTTGCGGCGACTAGGGTTCGGTTGTGGAAGGGAGCTAGAGGAAAGGAAAGAACGACGAGATCTCAAGAGAGGCTGGGTGCGGCGGTGGTGAACTTGTAACGATAGCGGGTAATGGATGTGTGACGGCGTCAGTATCAGTGTAATAATCATCGTCCTTACCTGGTAATAAGGTCGTCATGTCCATTTCAGAGTGTAGGCTTTCCCCTGGTTTTTCATATAGTCAAATCTCTCTCCTTAGCCTCCATTTCGTCGAAGCCACATCCGCGGTGTTTCGTAATGGCAAAAATATCTGTTTGGTGTCCTGCATACATGAGCTCAGAGGCTACACTCGCAGCTACAGCTTAGCCTAGAAATACCCCCGCAGCTGCACGTATAGATACGCACGGAACATCTCGTTTTCTACATGCCAAATGCACACGAGCCAGACTACACTCACTCAACCAGCTAATAAACCGAACGAGCCCTGTGTTCAACGAAGCCACACTAGGGGCCTGTTCGGTTTACTCGGAACGATGACCTGGAACGAGTCGTAGCTGGATTGATTGTATAATTTACATAAGCTTTGATCAGATGGAACTATTCCTGGATAGAATCCCCGACAACCGAACAGGGCCTAGAAGGGGAAGAATACCGCCCCGGCACGCTGTTCTTGACCGTCGCATCCAATCCAACGGCATTCTGGTTCTAGGGAGCCCGCAGGAAGGCACCTCTGCGGCGACCAGCGTGAAGAAAGGGGATCGGAACGCCTCCATCTCAAACCCCACGAAGGCACGAACCCTCTCTTCCTAGGTTCATCGTTCCTCCTCCGCGTCCTTCCTTCCCTCCGCAGCGCGGCGCGGCGCGGCGCGATGATACAGCTGCTCTTCACGCTGCTAGCGGCGGAGGGCGCCGTGGCGGCGGTGCTACTCTTCAAGACGCCGCTGCGGAGGCTGGCCGTGCTCGCGCTCGACCACCTCAAGCGGGGCCGCGGGCCCGTCATGGTGCGCACCATCGCGGCCACCGTGCTTGTCGTGCTCGCATCCAGTCTCCACAGCATGGCCAAGATCCGCGGCCACGCCGAGGGGGAGCTCGACGGCTCCGGGGTCGTGGGGCTCACCCCCACCGACCAGGTCCTTCTTGCGCGACACCTCCTCGAGGCGTCACTCATGGGTATGCACGCGAGCATCTCTGGAATGTTGGTTGAAGTCATTCACCCTCTCTCTCTCTAATCAATTTGTTCGATCGTCCTCATACTCGTCATCATGAAGCACCTATGAAATAGGTCTGTCACATTTAGTGTAATGTGTGAATTAATAACTGGCATCAGGGTTGATACCTGGTTGGCTGCAGTAAGTTATAGGACCTGGTTACACTTCAAGTCTTCAACTAACTATATGATTTCGGTTTGGAACCTCCTATCCAAACAGGTCCTTAGGATGAAATACACAGCATCTTGAGGCACCAATGAACTGTGGCTTTATCATTTGAGGACATATCTGATGCACATGGAAGATTGGTGCACATGGTGCACATATTAAATTATCACCACTCATTTTAGATCTAACGTCTCTGATTGATCATTCAATTTACAAATAACACCTTCCACCACCACACACCACCACGTTGGAGGGTGTCATTAGCAAAATATACCAAACAACTATAGACGTTAGATTTAAAATGAGTGCTGATGATTTAATATGTGCACCATGTACACCAATCTTTCATGTGCACAAGATATGTTCTCTTATTATTTATCAGCAACTTTTTTATTCATGAAATACTCAATGCTATGTTACCTTGTTCTTTATCTTAGTTTGCCTTCGTAGCGTAAATCATTTTGTTCTAGAGACCCTGTATCATGCAAAGTCAAACGTTGCAGAAATTGAAATTCTGAAGAGTTTCACATAGAGTATGTTAAAAAAGTTGGTTTTATAAATAATGGAACATTTTTTTGCCCAGTTGCCTTTCACTTGAGGTGTTAGTAATCATTTCTTATTCCAGTATTGGTGTACAAACAATTGACAGAAATATTATTTGGCATGGAAATATTTTGATGGCACAGTACGCTTTTTCTGCCATTGAATTCAATATTGAAAAGTGTGGCAGGTCATTTGAACATGTCAAGAAATACAAAAATAAATAACCTACTTGTTGTGTTCTTATTTTCTCCTAATTGCACTCTGTATCTTCAGTTGTGTCTTAAATATAGAGATACAAATCATCTTCCGGATGTTCATACAAACCTCATCTTTGGTAAAGCAGAAAATGGACAAAAATTCTCTCAGATATGGTTGTGTTGATTATTTGTTTATGAATCCCAAATAGTGTCCTCTTCCCACATCCATTTCTTATTTGGTGATGCAGATCATTTGTGTTCTTAATTCTATAGTTGTTTGTTGTTCAGTTGATATCGATCTTGATTCCTGTGTATGCTTAAACATGGCTTATTTGTTTGACATCCAAAGACTAAGGGTTCTAGTATGGTTGGATCCCATGCCTTATAAAAGAGACTGTGGAGGTTCAAAATGTATTTTACATATCATGTATGGCATTATTTCTTACAACTGTTTTGTGCTAACTGTATAATTAATGACTTCGAAAGTTTTGGATTACCTTTCCTTAATATTTGTGTTATATGTATTTTTTATCATCTTTAGTTTTGTTGATTTTTTTTCATTTTGCACTCACTAGCCATTTATTAAGTTGGTATTTGCTCTCATATCTGCTACTTATTTAACACTGTGAAGACAGAAGTAGCATGGTCAACTAAAAAACTAAGGTAAAGCTATCTTCCATGAATCAGTCAAATAAAGACTTTATTCCAACTATGCAGTTCCTCATGCACTTGATGCTTTGCTCCTGGAAAATTTGCAAGTTTGTCTTGTGATTTTCTCATTTTATTGATCATTTATATTTCCTAGTTTGTCAAATTCAGATTAAAGTGTTGGGATACGAACTGCCTTTCAATGTCACAATGAAAAAAAATCATCGCAAAGATGTATTCTCTCACAATCTGATACCCCTCCTTAAGAAAGGGAAGAACCTACTATGCTTAGACCAATTCGACTTGGAAACTACGGAACCAACAATGCTATGAAAGAGATAGGATGCAGACAGAGCAATGTATCGTATACTCGCCCACAACCCAGACAAGACAAACTCTAGATTTGCGGAAATCAACCAACATCATCTAAATGATGTCCTATTTGTGCAGTTTTCCAACCAATTTTTGTTCACAAGATTGCATTCTTTCAGGATACTCCTTATTCCTTGCTTTAGTCATTGACCGGCTGCACAACTATGTCAAAGAAAATCGAAGGCTCAGGAAGAAATTGGAAGAGGTGTTGAAACAGAATAAGGCACTAGAAGAAGCAACAAATGGAAAGCTAGAAGAGAACAGGCCTGACCAGAAAGACCTTTCCCATGCCAAGGATAATTAACAATGACATGCGCTCAAGGTAAATTTACTCTTCTTGCCCACGTTATGATGTCATAAAAATGTAACTGCAACGACACATGAACTTACTCGTTTGATTGTGCATCCACAGAAACTCCCTGCCATCACTGCCTATGCCTGAATAGGATGCCGGTCACTGATGTTCTCCCTGTTGAGAATTAGCATTGGTAAATGAATGCTCGGTTACAACGTGCTAAATCCTTTGCATCTGGCCAAATTTGTAAATAAGCACTGGGTGATGCCCATCAGTAAACACATGATGCTACTGCTGTTAAACTAAATGTGGCAAATTTCATAATGCTAGGTATTGTTCTCGGTATCTAAGGTGTTGTTTGGTTGCTAAGTATGGTGGAACGAAGTCGCTCTGCTCTCATTCTATTGTTGTTTGGAGCTCTCATTCTATTGTTGTTTGGATTGGTTTCGTAGAGAACAGTGACTCTAAAAAAGAAAAATTATGTTTAAATGTTGACTTCTGGACGGAGTCGCTCTTTGGGACAGAGCCGATCTATCTCAGTTGGCTTCGGAACTAAACACTACCCAATACAACGCCGGTACTGTGAGCGATAAAGACCGACCCACGATTTTGTTTCTGGCTGAGCTATGCATTTCTGTATCGGCTGGGTGTGAAGCTGTGCCACCCTGACCAAGCCCCTTGCTTTATATAAGGTTCTGAGCTCGTATTCGTTAAGAGGAGTCTAGTATAAAGTCAAAAGTCACCGCGGTTGAAAAGAGCCCAGGGCAGCCCGGAAAGTAAATGGAGCACAAATTAGGTTTGCTGAAACTTCTTGTGTTCTCGCATGAGAGGATTCAGGGCATTGGTGTGCAAATAGCACTCTAGTTTTCTTGAAACTAACCTGCGCCTGGAGTCTACCTAACTGCCTCGCACCCCACATGCCACATAGGCAATTTGGATAGTGCCTAGTTATCCCTCCCCTTCACCTCAATGCCGTCATTTCTTCCATCCTTTCCCCTTCGCCTCGCCGTGTCAGAGGAGCACAGCTGGATCTATGGTGAGGTAGAGCATGTTTGGTGCGTGGTCTAAGCCACCACATCCCGCCGCACTTTAACCGCTGCAGTTGTGGCGGCCAATTTGACCGCTGCAAGTTAGGCGTGGTGTGGCGGTCGAGGCGCCACACCAAACATGCCCGTAGTGTTCGACCATGGCGACCCCGTGGTGGGGCGTGGCCACACTCTCTCCTTGACCTTCACGCGTCAGAAGACTGTAGCCAGATGTGTGGCCATGGTTATACCGTGGCAGGGTTAGGCCATGCCTTGCCATTGGTAGTCTTACCATGTTGAACACCAAACATCCTAGACCATCCGGGATTAGATCAGTTCGAGCCAGAGTCATAATTTGTTGTGATATCTTTTATGTTTCTTGTTATATCTTGTTGGACTTCGCTTAGGATAAGGTCCAGAACTCCTCCCCTATAAATAAGAACGGACACGGTCGATTGAGAACACACACAATCCAATCGAACCAATTTATTTACATTATTTATCTTCATGCATTAGGTCTAGATATAGCGTATATCTAATTGTAGTTCTCCAATCTCAATATTTGCGTATTTTCGGCTCTGTGTCGTTTAGAGGCGTTTTGGGTGGCCTGTCGACCCCGAAGCAACCCTACGATCTCTTTTCTGACAGGGCGAGATCTAGGTTCTACACAAAGCCTTCTGCGCATCGCAGATGGTCCGCCACCTACACACAGACGATCCATGCACATGCAGAGAAGATCGTAGTTATCTGTGCCACAACGGACGGTCCGATGGCATATCACGGACGGTCCATGCACCTGTAGAGAAGATCGTAGTTATCTGTGCGACAACGAACAATTCGGTAACATATCGCGAACGGTCCGCTAGCACGTAGAGAAGTCCCCAAGGTCCTGCACGTCGCGCGCACAAATCCTAGGGGCCATTAGTATTCAGCCCAAAAAGGCATCAACATATTTTTTGGCGACTCCGCTAGGAAGGAAGAAGTGTGTTTCAGATCTATTAGATCGACCATGATGGCAGGTTCCAAAAATCACAACAATGTCTCCCCAAATAATAGCCTTAGCCTAACGCCCTAACTATGGAAAGTCAGTCGACTGATGAGCAACAGCGGTTTGAAGACCTCATGAAGTAATGGGATGATGAGGCGTTGCGACAACGTGCCCTAGTGCGCGAAGAAGCAAAGGAGAAGGTCTTGTCTCACTTTACGGTGAATCGGCACCAGAAGATTATCAAGCAAGGGGAGATCAAGCTCGACTCCTTCGTACCTTCGCTCAAAAATGGCAATGTAAGTAATTCTAATGATAATCAATATATTAAGCATTATGTAGATCAGCAATGGGATCAGTTAAAACAACGCATGGGAGGGGTAGTGAGAGCACCTAGAGGGGGGTTGAATAGGTGATCCTGTAAAAACAACTTCACAAAACAAACTTGGACTGATATTAGATTAATGAAAGCTAAGGTCAAGTTCGAGAGATGAGTACAAGCGGAGTAAACTTCTTCACTTAATTGCCGTTCACAAGATGAGTATTAAACTTAGAGCAATTATGCAGTGAAGTGAATGGAGATAGAGAAAATCGCACAAGAATAAGAACAATTGACAACGATTTTTATCCCGTGGTTCGGTCAAGTAGAAAACTTGCCTAATCCACGTTGTGGCATCCCAATGGGCGAGGGTTGCACTCAACCACTTTCAAGTGATCCAATGATTAACTTGAATTCCACAGTTCTCTTTATCTCAAGTATATCCCGTTGTGAGGAATCTGCACACTTTGGAGTCTCTCACGCCTTACATAGATGATCTCGAATAAACACAAGAGTAAGGGAGAAATAGCAACACACATAAGAGCGAGAGTTGCAGCAACACGCACACAAGAGCGAGAGTTGCAGCAACACGCACACAAGACAAGAACGAGCACACGAATGCAACACAACAGAGTTACAACTCAAAGAAGTGCTGGAATCTCAATCACGATGAATCAGATGCGTGTATACGAAGTCTCGGTGTCTTAGGATGTTCAATGAGTTCTTGGTGTTGTGCTTGGGCTCCCACACCTCCAAATGGCCGGTTGGGGGTATTTATAGCCTCCCCCCACACTTCTAGCCGTTGGACAGAAAGCAGTAGCCTTCTGTCGACGGACACACCGAACAGTTCTGTGCACACCAGACATGCACTGTTCATTGTCCGGTGCCCTGCCACGTCAGCCGACTGTTAGGGTCTGTAGCAGTCAACTGTTGGATCCGCCGGCCCCTGTGGCGCACCGGACAGTTCGGTGGCACCTTCTGATCGCCGCGGCCTTCTGACCGCTGCGACCTTCTGACCGTCTCTGACCTTCTGACCTGGTGGCAGTCGACCGTTGGCCCCCTATGGTGAAGTCGACCGTTGATCGTAGGCTCACTGGACAATCCAGTGCACATCAGATAGTCCGCTGAATTATAGCCGCAGAGCGTTGAGTTTTTCTCGAGAGCGGCCTGTTCGTCGGGTGCGCCAGCGTGGGCACCGGGCACTGTCCGGTGCACACCAGACAGTCCGGTGCACCGCCGGCTGGTGCACGTCTGACTCGCCTGAGCCAAACTTCTCCAATCCGATTTCTCTCGATTTGACAAGGTTTCTAGCACTTAGATGAATATGTTATTACCAAAAAACAATTTACTAAGGCTAGAGTCATACCTTGCTTTTCCATTTGCATCTCTTTGATACTTATCACAAAACAATATGTGTTGAGCATCTAATCACCAAAACATTTATAGAAATGGCCCAAGGGCACATTTCCCTTTTAGGTAGAAGAATCAATCGAAAAACTCACACGTGCGTTCAAAAAATCTACTATCCCTAGCTTCTGATCACATGAGGCTAGCACTGGGATGTCTATGCCTAACCCAGCGGCTGCAAATGGGCCCATGCAAGCCCAACCATTATATGGTATGCTGATGAACTCTATCCAAGGCCACCATCGACACCACCTTCATTATACGATAGACCAATGACACTGAGCACGACCGGATAGTCAGGTACGATCTCGGACCGTTCGACCCTATGACGTACCGCTTGGTGCCTCATGCTAGACTTTCCAGTGCCGCGCCAAGCCTAGATCTTGATAGGTTGGCAATGCAAAGCATGACCGAACAGTCTGGGCATGACCATGGACTGTCCGACCATATCAAGGACCGTCCGCCACCCTACGTCGGACTGTCTGATGTCACATAGAACCATTTGACCACCTAGTTAGACTATCTGGGCACACATATTCAGAACATGCTATGTGTAACACTTAGTTTTTCCACACACCACAACAGTACCACCCTCCTCTATCTTCAGCGCACCAAGGCTGAAGCATGGCCGTACTTAGAACCGAATATCTTTTGACACATAGGGAGTTGGAGGGGTTCACACCACCACACGCAGATTATCATCATATGGATAACCGACATAACAATGCCCAACCACCTGAGCATCACGTCTTAGATTCAATCCTTTACCATCAACTACCATGGATAAAATTCAGGAAGAAAGAGCCAAATTATTCCAAGATAGGCTAGGGATCAGTATGTCCGATTTAGGATCATCCTATTGAAAACTATATGATCACCGATTTGACATCATACCCACAAGGGACTAGGATACCGAATTTCTACAAGTTTTTCTGTAGAAGGTGATAAAAACACACACGAGCACATAGTTAGGAGAATTAGCCGATAGGGAAGCTTTCCACATTTGCTTATTTTCCTTGTCCCTTACCGGTACTACTTTCGCATGGTACATTGCCTTACCCCTAACATGATTAGGTCTAGGGTGATCTAGAGCTTAAGTTTCATGAACACTTTTCTCTAGGGATTACGAGTTAGATCTAGTTGATTTGGCATCGCTCTTGAAAGGGGCAACAAATCGGTTATTGATTATCTCCGAAAGTTTCGAGATACTAGAAACCGATGCTTCCAAGTCCATGTCACTGATAAACAACTAGCAGGGCTGGTTTCAATGGGTTGCATACATACTTGAAAGAAAAATTAGATGACAATCAATTCTTTTTGTTATCCTAGTTGCATCAGCGGGCTTTTCTTATGAAAGCCAAATCAAAGAAATTTATGAAAATCCCAAGCATTGAAAGCCACACAAGCGCCACATCCGATCGATTTGAGTTAGAGAGACTTAGTTGTCACACCCTGTTTTGGAAGGCAAACCGAATACGAACCATGTATGTGCCATGATTAGAAACTCACGTACACAACGATTACATAGTTGGACATCATCACACATTGCTCAAAATAATAACGGAAATAGTACTTTATTAAATCAAGATGTCTAAGACATCCACATAGTCATTAACTTGACATAGTCATTATCATAATCAAAGTGCGGATACAAAACATAGAAAGATAAGGCCTTCACAGGCAGCTGACTGGGGGTTTGCCACTAAACATGACTAGAACTCATCGAAGTCCTAAAAGTCCTCCATGTTGCCATCGTCTTCTCCTGAGCATTGATTGCAATGGAGACAACCTAGGGTTGGGTGGTTTTTAAAGCAAGGGTGAGTACACATCAACGTACTCAACAAATGTCCTGTTTGGTTAAAGTGGACTAGCTGTATGTGGGGTTAAGCTCAAAGCAGTTGCTTTTAGTTGGTCAGGTATTTATTTCTAGTAGAAAGCCAAATTTTAGTAATAACCCAAGTTATTACCCAAGTGGCACTCTCTCCAAGAGGAAATACCAGAAACCACAGTTATAATCATCACCAGTTACCATCATCATAAAAGTATCCAAAGTTATTCTAATAAAAGAGGATCCCAAGGCCGCTCTTAATCGTGAGCATGGCTGATATACCAGTTTCTAACACTCTGCACATGTTGCACACTTTACCCACAATTCGTGATCCCTTCCCAGCCTGGGTTGTACATACCCGATCTTCACTACCGAGGTGAATGGCCAGGGATTCACTATGTAGCCTTTACAAAGATTCCCCTGGTGTGCAGTTGCTTGTTAGGTTTCGCTATTTGTACAAACACAGTACTCCTCCCTAAGGTGGGTGACTAACAAAATGAAGGCAGTGTCATTGGCATATTGGAGAAAAGCACAACCTTTGTCTATGATGTGGGGAATCAGTCCAACAATCAGACCACATTCTTGTGCTTTTTTGACCAGACAAGCCAGGCCATCTGCAGCTAAGTTAAAAAGGAGAGGGCAGAAAGGATCTCCCTGTCTGACTCCTTTATGAGTGGGAAAGAAAGGGCTTACTTTATTGTTGGTTCTAATGGCAACTTTACCACCTCTAACGGTTCTCAACACCCAATCTCCCCATTTATCACCAAAGCCTTTTTTCTAGCATTTTGTGAAGAAATCTCTAGTTCAATTTGTCATAAGATTTTTCGAAGTCTATTTTGAGAATGATTCCATTGTGTTTTTTCTTTTTGACTTCATGAACAATTTCATGAAGAGCCACCACATAATCCAATATAAATCTCTCTTTGATGAAAGCAAACAGTTGATCACTAATAACCTTAGTGATACAAGTCATTAACCTATTGTTGAGGACTTTTGTGATGATCTTATAACACACATTCAACAAGCAGATAGGTCTATAACTTTTTATTTCCATTGCATTCTCAACCTTAGGGATTAAGGTGACTGCTCCATAGTTCAACCTTTCAATAACTAAATTCCCCTTAAATAAATCCTCAAACATATTGTAAATCTCTTTTTTTGATAATGTCCTAGAAATCTTGGAAGAATTCTGCTGGCAGACCATCAGGGACAGGGGCACTATTGTGTTTGAGATTATCCAAAACCTCTTTAATCTCTTTCATAGAGAAAGGGGCAATGATAAAGTCCATGTTTTCTTCTAAGAGTATGTTCATGTCCCAATCATTCATATTAATAGATGTGTAATTCGAAGGACCAAACAAATCTTTATAAAATTTTGTAGCAATCAAATTAATGCCTTCTTCATCTTCCGTAAAGTTATCTCCATTTTTAAGAGACAGAATCTTAATTCTCCTTCTGTTACCATTAGCTTTTTGGTGAAAATATTTGGTATTTTCATCATCAGCAATCACCCATCTATATTTGGCTATTTGTTTCATCTTCATCTCTTCCTGAAAGCTCTCTTGTGGGTTTTGGTGGTTTGGATGACAACCCAATTAAAGGACTAACATGTGTGCTAAGTGTTGAATAGGTGCTTAATGCAAAGCTATCAGAGTCCAACACAAGTGAACAAGTGTGATATTCCAAAGACTAGAATATCTATAGATAATGGATATCACAAGTAAGATGGACATTGTTTACATGAGACTTGGTGTGCATAGCTTGGAGACAACTGGTCAAGCCATGGATGGTGGCAAGAAGAGCTTCGAGGTACCGAGTGCACGGGAGAAGGTCAAGGAGACCAAGGAACCCAAAGCCAGGGGTGAAGAAGAAGACTTGCAAAGTCAAGGTTGATCGAGTTAAGAAGAGTTATGGTGCATCAAGGATCACTACATAAGGACATGACTTACAACCAATGAGGTAACATCTACACTTATGTGGTATAACATAAGGCTCAAGATCAAGCTCGAGAAGTGAACAAGGTCACTAGAAGGAGGAGCAGTGTCAAAACTAGAACTGGATGCAGTCCAAGAGAGCTAAGTTTACTTTGACCTTTAGTTTGGGCTGTTCCTATGTTTGGATATGTTCTATGTGACCTTTGCAAGGTGTTGGAGCTTATGTGTATTAATCTGGATCAAGTCAAGTTGACTTGACGGTTTTGAAGCTCTGTCTAAAGCAGATTAGAAATCCTGGAGTAAAGAGGTATGATCCCAAGACTTAGTCAATTGTTTTAGTGGCTAACTGTGTGTGTCTAAGTGCTACGGATCATTACAAAAGAAGACAAATTGGAGCAAAGAAGTTGCACCAGTCTGGAAGCACCGGCCTGTCCGATGTGCACCGGACAGTGTCCGGTGCCCAGGCTGGCTCTTGGTGAACATGCCGCTCTTGGGACACAATTTGGGGCGTTGCGACTATAAATCACTGGACTGTCCGGTGCGCACCAGACTGTCTGGTGCGCCAACCGCACGCCAGACCAACGGTCGGTCGCGCAATCAGCGCTGCCACGTCAGCCAAGCAAACAGTCATCAAGTCACACCGGACTGTCCGGTGCGCCACCGGACTGTCTGGTGTGCCAAGTGGCTGAAGGGTGGCAACAGTCGGTTTTGCCAGGAAAGGAAGGAAATCAGCTACTGTTCACTGTCCGATGTGCACCGGACTGTTCGGTGCAAACGAAGACAGGGAAGGCTGATTGCTTCCCATTTGAAGAACTAATGGCTAGGGGCTCCCTTGGGGCTATAAAAGGACCCCTTAGGTGTCCATCTACAAGTGTGGAATACTCTAAGTGCAGCAACACTTTGTAGACTCATTGCAAATCATTTTTCTCTCCCTCTCTTGTGTATTTCTTTCTAAGTTGTGTAGAAGCACAATTATAAGCCTTTAGAGAGAGGGGAAGTGCTGCTGAGAGCAAGATCAAGATCTTGAGCACTATTACTCTGTCGAAGTGCTGTCAAGAAGGTTGTAAGCAGCCGCGACAATGTTGTAACAACCATCAACATATTGGAAGGCTCTATCTATCACATTGACAGATTTGAGCACATCGGAGGATGGAGTAAGATACTCCAAGCCAGGGTGTGGCTAACTCCAACTAGGACTAGGCAAGCATTTTAGGCTTGGCCGAACCTTGGAATAAATCCTTGTGTTCTACGTGCTCTATGATGTGACTCTTGTCTCTATTTCTGTTCTTTATGTCTTGCTTTATTACTGTGTGCACTTCATATACTCTTATCTGTGGTATAAGTTACTTGTGAAGTGCAGGACTCTTTGAGGCAGGAACTTCATTTTCACTGCCACCTACTCGAAGCAATCTTCATTCCACTGTTATCCAGTCTTTGAGAGTAAGGTTTTAAGTTTTACAGTGATAATTATTATTTGCCTATTCACCCCCCTCTAGGCGACATCCAGATCCTGTTCTCGGGCATAGGGAACTTTCACTTCCTCATTCATCATGATTTTAAGACGAATCTCACAATTCATTTTTTTTCTCCTTTTTCTGTTTGTGTCAAAACTTCTGTCTCATTTTTATATAATGATCTTTAATTCTCTCTTTAATTTTACAATATTTTCTCTTGTAATCTCCTTCTATATTGATATTTCAACCTTTCAGGGCCTTTTGAATCTCTTATCTTTTTTCTTCCACACATTTATGCTTTCTTTGCTACTCACCGGGAGAGTCGAGCTCTTAACCACCACTTACCTAAAGCTAGGCCTATTTTTCTAGCATAACTCGTACCTGAACTCAAACTTGTGAAGAGATAAGGTGTCAGTTGAAAGGAGTAGAGGCACATGATTAGATAAATATCTGTTCAATCCCCTAACCACCTGACTATAATTCAGATCCCACTCAGGACTCACTAGAAATCTATATATTTTTTCAAAGGTGGGATTAGACCTGTAGTTTGACCAGGTATAGAGCCTATCTAACAAATCCAATTCCATCAAGCCATATTGGTCAATGATCGCATTAAAGATGAAACCCCACCTTTCCAAAGTAAAAGGCTTTTTCTTATCTTTATAGCTTCTTAAAATTTTTAAGTCACCACACAAAATAAAGGGGTCTCTACATCTAGCACAACAAGTTGCCAGATCGGCAAGAAATCTAACTTTACAATTAGCCTGAGCAACTCCATATACATTCACTAAAGACCAGATAATGTTTTTACTTTTATGCCTGACTAAATAACTAATCATGAACTCACTTATACAGGAACTAATAATATCAAAAGAATTTCAGTCAAAACCAACTAATAAACCGCCCGATGTACCATTAGGAGGAGCCAAAATCCACTCAAATTTCCTGTTCCCACAAAGAGCTTGAAGCCATTTCGAATTAATATCTTTTTTAGGTTTCTTGTAACCCAATAAAGTCAATTTTACTATAAATAATAAGTTCTTGTAAGAACTCAAATTTTCCTGCCTTTACCAATCCTTGACAATTCCAGGAGATTCCTATCATTCTTTATTTTGATAACGCGGAGTTTTATTTTTATGACGTCTCCTCTTATTAGGTGTGTACCTAAACTTGGGAGAGTCATATTTATTTTTCTTCCTTAGAGAATGTTTATCTCTTTTTTGATGTCTTCTTTTTTTGAAATGGGAGATTATTGATTCATTGTTTGAATCACTGTCAAGAACATCACGAATCGTTTTTCTATCGATTCATGAATAGCTTCATCTGGAATTATATCCTCTTCCAAGAGAGAGATATCCAAATTCTAGCGAGTTTAGATCAAATTGGCTCTATTTTTCTATGTTTCTTTAATGTGAACAAGGGAGGAGTTATTTTTTCCTCATCATTCGCTCTCAAATTCATATTCAACATGCAAGCTATGCCTAACAGGGTTTTATCATAAGAATTTAGAATAATGAAAGGGTTAGATCCCATACCTTTGTTGAGGAAGGCGTCTTTTGCTTCGGCTCTGTTTATGGTTTTATCAGCAATCTTCACATCTTTAGCAGCCTCAAACCTCGTATTTTTCTAATACCTTCATTCTGATCATTAGCTTTCCCCTTACCTTTTTTGTTTTTTCCTGCTTGACTGTTTTCATCAGCATTGAGATCTTCATTAGTTTCCATCAGGTCCTCCTGAGGCCCAACATTTTCCATAACCATCTCTTTGATAAGAACATTGTATTCTTTAGAGCTGAGTAGGTCATCTTCACTTGCATCAAAATCAAGGTTTGCATCATTGTCATCTCCTTTTGCTTTGTCTAACTCTCCTTATTTGTCATAATCAACTCCATTTTTTCCAGGAATAGCAGCTTTGTCAGTGGTTTTTGAAGAGGAGCCTATCTGTATATCTTGAACTAGATTGCCTTCTCCAATATCCTAACATTCTCCCTTAGCTTTTCCCCAGAATTACCTCCTGAGAAAAGAGTCTAGCCTCTGCATGTCTATAGAGACTCTTTTGCCTAGATTAATATTTCCTCATTCCATTCCTCTATGTCAACATCTTCAATTCCGAGAAAAATATCGTATAAGAAAAGTTTGACTCCCACCTCAATGTCTAAGGGGATCATACAGAGACTTTTCACATGAACTTTGAATCTAACAATATCCTTAGATTCTAAGGATTTTAGTTCAATCTCTTCAACAACCCCTATGGTAAATCCCAATTCACATATGGCTTGATAATCCTGTAACTCCTCAGGCACATTCTCTGCCACAATCTATATGCAGCCTGGATTTAGCTTTGGCCTGAGAACACCAAGGGATAACCGCCAGCTTGACAATAGATATTTTTTATTTTCAACTCAGGGAAGTTGACAAGCTCATCTGATCTTTCTTGCAAAATAAAATGCTTCAAGAAGCCAGCATGACATTTGGTAGCCTTCCAAACTTTACCCCATGGGCAGTGAAAACCAAAGTTATTATCCATATCTTGTACAGAAACGTTTCCTTCAAGAATCTTAACCAGCCCCAGGAAAGATTTCTTAGGTTTTTTGAAAGAATTTTGGCATACTAAGAAGCATAAAAACCTAATCCATCTGCTGCCATATCAACAATAGGCATGATGGGTTTACTATGTTTGGGCCACACACATCTAGCTGTAACGTGAGTCTCCTTGCGACAAATGTCACACCACAAATTCTTAGCACATTTCCTAGTGTGGTGCCCTTCTTTGCCACAATTATAGCAAAAGAACCGATGACCCGACTCAAGATCCCCCATTCCAGGAGCCTCGAGGGGATTAGGGTTACCTGGATTTAGTCCATCACCAAATGATGAACCCGATAGGTCACCTTTGGAGTCTCCTTTTCCTTTGGGGGACGCAGGCGTCAGGTCAGGTTGCGAGATCTTCCCCATGGTGGCGAAGTCTGGTGGCCTTCCTTGGGACTCAGCCGGTCCAATTTGGTATTCTTCCCTTTCTGCTCCATGTTCTTCAAGATCTTGGAGCAAGAATCGTCGATCCCAACTCTAGGCCAGCTCTCACCCGCAGAAGGAGGACACGGAGGGATGAGATACCACCCTCCACAGTAGGCTTTCTTCTCGTGGGATGGAAGGCTCCACAAGCGAAACAGGAAGGCGGCGAGGTGAGGGGAAGAACGGGAGCCAACTAGGTCATAGGAAACCCTAGGTCTCTCTTCCCTCAAAAAGGCGGATTACCGTGTCTAAAAGGCGACAACGCCAACGAGTCACCATGGGCCTTGCGAAAGTGATCAGGAGCCTGGATGGCTTCCACGCCAAAGGTCCACCCACGCCATTTCCAAGGGCCAACTTGCTCGGCCCAACCCTGTTCATCAGGAGCTTTCCACACGGACCAAGATGACCTCCGAGACCATAGAGCCCATGAAGGCTTCAACCAGAGGCCAGGATCCCGCTTAGTGACCAAAATCGAATGGCTAGGGTGGAGCACAAAGGAGTCAACAATGTAGGGGGTCTAGGGGTGGGGAGGGAGGACGACGAGGCTCTCACATTCGTCATCGCCAAAGGCCTATTCCCGAACCAAGATTTGTTAGGACATGTGCAAATGACTTTAAACTGCAAGCACACAACTTTGATGCATATAAATGTATGCTATAATTAAATTGCATATTGTTATAACTAAACGTTATCCAATATAGTTTAGTAGTTTTATTATCAATATATATATATATATAACTATATATAAAATTGGGTTTGGGTGGAAAATTTAAAAAAGCGGGAAAGCTATCACTAATGGCCAAGTTTAGAAAACCGCTAGTGGAAAACTATTTCCACTAGCGGTTGGTTAAGAGAACCATCAGCGAAAATATATTTTTACTGGCGGTTCGGTTAAGAGAACCGCCTATATAAAGATCCATTTGCACTGGCTCTAGCGCTAGCGGTTCTAAAAAACGATAGTGAAATGGGTTGTAAACTGCCTCTATAGAGCTTATTTGCACTAGTGAAGGGCACCTTCGGTGAATTTGTTAGAAAGAGTCGTCCTGGCAGTGTCTCCAACATACAACAAAGACTGGCGCATAGAAATAATAACATTTTTGAAGGGAAAACACCCAACATTAAAAAGAATGGAAGCAAAGATGAAGCTATATAAGATCATAAAAGGGGAGTTGTACAAGGAAGATGTCTGTGCATCCCTGTTTAAATAACTATCTAGATCCGAAGGTCAAGAACTAATGAGAGATATTTATTCTGGTATTTGTGGGGCTCACATCGGCCCAGAGATTTTCTAGGAAAAGTGCTTCGTCAAGATTTCTATTGGCCGAAGGTAGCAGCAGATGCAACAAACTTGGTCAAAATATGTGATCATTGATTCAATTGATCCAACTTACTTTGCATGTGGTGAGATAGGGTATGGAGGCCCAATGTGGCCAGCTCAAAAAAACTTAAAATATGTCGTGGTTGCATTGGAAAATACTCCTTCAAGTGGATTGAAACAAAATCATTAGCTACCATAACTTCGGCTACAACAGAGATCAACAGAGGCATGTCCGCCAATGACGCGCTATGGATAGTGGGAGGTCAAGGATAACAGGTGGGGTCAGGGTGTCAGTGAGAGAGCGATCGCGGGGGACATAAGCGCCGACACGTGACTCAAGAGCATGGGCAAGTGCAGGGAGAGAAGCGCTGACAAGCAGGCCCCGCATGTGAGTGGAAGCATAGCTCGAGAGCAGTTTGGATCGAGTGGATCTAGGTCGTACCATTATTTTCCTTTTTTATTTTTGAATTTAGGTTTGAATTTTGAATTCAAATTAAATGAACTCTAAATCATATTAAGATTTTACAAGAAATCATAAATATTTATATGGTCATTCGGATGAAGTTTGGGCTCTTTTCTTGATTAGTAATGTTGAATACTTGTTTTCGATTGCTTCGGCTTTTTTGCGTAAGATAGTTTGAAGGTAATTTGAAGACTAAGCGAGACGGAGCTTGAGTCCTCGAAAGGTGAATATATATATGATATTGTTCATCTATTTATAAGGGATATGTACATCTTTGTACGAAATTACAAACATCCACAAAGTTTACATACATGATTTACAAATGATATAAGAACATTATTGTTGTTTTTCTTTCTTTCTTGTTGCACGAGTCTTAGACTTTTCTCTTTCATCACTTTGCATCCGGAGTTTTCTTCAGGCCGAGACTGTCGGCTTGCACCTTCGCCGCCCGTGCGTATTGGACGAAGCTTCTATACAGCACTTCGGACGAAAGCTAGCTTAACACATATATTTATGTCGAAGTAAATATATTTTGAGGGTCTTTAGCAGGATAGATCCCTTACAAGTACATTTGTGTAAAACAATTTTTTCCCTCTCTCTATTTGAGATAAAATTAGGATAAATATTTAAAATGGTGGTGTGTTGTCGGAGTTTAAAGGAAATTTGTTTAAGGGTGTCACAGGAATCTAGAGTAAAATACATTTTAACAGAAGTCTTTGACCAACAGAGAATGAAATGATGTATACAGAGGATATAGAAAAATAAGATGTCGATAAAATATTTTTTAGAAAAAATAATAGATATTGAAAAGATATAGATAACCTCTGGAGACTCTGAAGTCTGTCGTTTTCGCGTCGAAACTAGTGACACGAATCTTTTCGTGGACACGTAGCAGGTCGATGATGAGGAGCGGCGACACGTCGTGACGGACGTTACTTTCGCGCCGTATTCTAGTCTTCTAGAGATATCCATCCAGTTCTCGCTATATCTTTTTCTCCCCAAGAAAAAAAAGGCGGCGAGAGCATAAGAAAAAAACACACACACACACACACACAAAGCGCACTTTTCAAATCGACAAAGGGGAAAGGTTCGCTTCTTCTCGCATCTTGCTTTACTTCGAGTGCCATGGCCGATCCGGCGGAGGAGAACGTTGTCTCGCCGCCACCGACCCCTGCGGCCCCAGCCGTGGGCGCCTCAGACTCGCCCCTGCAGCCTGTTGCTGACGGCGCCTCAACGGAGAAGGTGTCTGCCCCGGCGCCGGAGGTAAGGTCCCGGGGATTCAGGCTTCTTGGAGAGGACACTTCCGTGCACAAATCCCTTGGGGGCGGTAAAAGTACGTATTTCTTTCTTCATTTTTCTGCTGACTTTCTTCCTGTGCTCCAATTAATCGTATGGTGTTAGCTTGGAGTTGTGCTTTTTTATAACAGGAGGTCAGGAGATGTGTTTGTTTCTTTCTGGTTATTATTCTAAGTGCATAGGAAACAATAGACGAGATAACGCACGGAATGAGATTGATTATTTATTCGGAGTTTCTTTTGAGAAAGTATATTCAAATCACTCCGTACCGGTTATTAGGTGTGTTAAATTTTGTTCAAAAATAATAACGGGTGTTAAAAAATATGTTCTAAGAAAAGCTAATAATTTACGACTACAAAGAAACGTACCTACATATATAATTATTATCGATTGAAGAATATTGATATTAGTTTCTCCCTAGGAAACCAGCAGCCAAAAAGGAAGACATGGAAACAGATTCTTTAGATTCATTGTTTACTGCACTCGTAGATACAGTGATGGTGATAAGTATGAAACGCGCAAGTTGTACAGTGATGGTGATAAGAAAAAAAAAAGCGCAAGTTGACCTTTTCATCGGAAACGATGTTTTTTGTCCATTTTTCCTAGGGGCGCACTCCAGAAGATGTTAATGGCTTTTGACAGGTGGCTACACCAACACACTTGTAAAAGTGAATCTACACTTGAATCATATGGCTTCGGGCTCCTCTTTTTCAATCATTGACACTTAAAACTCCAGATAATATGCTTTGGCAACAAATTTAAATTTTTAACACTTTGCCATACACAGTGATGGGCAACATATATAGTGTAAAAGGGATTATGGTGCTAACATTGTAACATCAAATTTTATCCATCGGATCCACCATAATCTATGGTTGAATTCAATCTTGTATGGGGACAAAATATAGGAGTTCTTTAGAAAGTAGTCTATGAAATTGATAGATGAAGACATCTTTAAACCATGAGCTAACCTTAATTGAGATTAGCTTAGGTCATTGCTGTTATCTCTTTTGTTCTAATTCTGCTCCTTGTGGAGGAGAACTTTCTGCAGCTGCTGACGTTCTGTTATGGAAAGACAAGAAAACTTCTGCTGTTGTAATAGGCGGCGCAACTGTCATCTGGGTTCTGTTCGAAGTGCTTGATTACCACCTCCTGACCCTGATATCCCATGTACTGATTGGTGTGCTTGCCACCTTATTCCTGTGGTCCAAAGCAACCACGTTCATCAAGAAGTGAGTATTGCATTGGGACATAGGATGATCCTCAACATGTTCCATTTTAAGTAGAAATCCATCTTATTTGCGTCCATGTGTTGCCTCTGCAGGAGTCCACCGGATATTCCAGTAGTGCAGGTATCTGAGGACCTTGTTGTGAATGTTTCACGGGCATTACGGAATGACATCAACAGAGCGCTTCACTTGTTCCGTGAGATCGCAATGGGGCATGATCTGAAGAAGTTTTTGGGTGTATGTTTGTGCTCTTAACAGCTGCTGAACATTTATTTCATTTTCATATCATGCTGGTCACTGGTTTGAGATTCTTTTGCGTGTTCACTCAGGTGATCGTGGGTCTGTGGGTTCTCTCCGGAGTTGGAAGCAGCTGTGACTTCCTCACGTTGACATACATTGGTAACTCTCTTAGAACATACAGAGTACTCCCTCTTCGTCTACAAACTATAAGACTTTTTAGCTTTTTTCTAGATTGCTTTTCCAGACAATAGTGCATGTCTAAGTGCATAGCTGTTGTTAGTGTAAGTTGCTGCTACTAGACTGATCATTTGGAATCAAACAGCCGTCCTGATGCTCCACACGGTGCCAATCTTGTACGACAAGTACCAGGACAAGGTGGACCATGTCGCTGGAAGGGCACACACCGAGGCCCTCAAGCAGTACAAGGTGCTGGATGCCAAGGTCCTGAGCAAAATCCCCAGGGGTGCGGTCAAATCCAAAAAGCAGAACTAGTTAGGATAAGCCGCAGATTGTGAATGCCCGTATCATGAGTATCGGGCTTGTGGTTTGCATGGCATATGTAAATCTGTCTGTTGGCTTCAGCTTGGTTCTTCTGCGACTACTTTGTTGATGTTATTATAGTCCTATGTATGTACTGTGTACATGACAGATGTTCGGACGTCTCGGCTACTGCTGTAGCTTGTAAATTCCAGTGGTGCGTTGCTAAGCACGATGCTCCCCTTGTTTTATGTGGTGTTGGACTAATGATTACTACACTAAGGTTTAATGACTCAATTAGGATCATTTTGTGAAGAAACATTTTGTGAAAAAACATTTGGATCATAATCTTGAACTAAAAACTAAAATTTATTTAGTATTCTATCATTTTGTGAATAAATATTTGATCATAATCTATTATCACCTATAGGTTTAGGTGTCTATAGGTATCCTTGTTTTCACATAAACACTAGTTACCACTGGAAATTATTATTTTTATTTGCATGGTAGAGTACGGAGTGGGAAATTATTTTTTTATTTGCATGGCAGATCGCGGAGGGTTGATTCATGTGATTCGTTTCTTTTTTTCAACTGGCAAGGTAGCACATGACAAACGTGCGGTCACAATTTTTTAGTGGACAGTCCGGTTAGGCGCCGAGCCGAGCTGCAACACGGTTTAATAAAAAGAAACTATGTTGCCTTCACTGCAAAATGCTTAGGAGAAGAGGAAGCGATCCTGTTGAACTACGTGGATGTCTTTGACATCAAATTGTAATAGGTTTAAATACTCTATTTTATTAAATTTCGAGCATTATGCAATACAGTTCAGCGCTACCGTCGCACCTACTCGAGCATAAAGACAAGACTTATGATTGCCTTATGTAGGTCTAGGCTAGTTTGTGTCAATTCTTAGCTCACTTGTTGGTGGCTTTTTGGATTTGTTGTTCTTCTGTTGTTTTAGATTTAACATCATCTTTTCTTAGCGCTATTCCTAATAATTCTATCCCATTCTCTTGATTTCTTAGCCCATTTGGCTATTCCCAATAATTCTATCCCATTCTCTTGATTTCTTAGCCCATTTATTGTATTGCAGCGGAGAAGCTGAGGCTCCCCTAATTCATGCCTTCGCTCTTGGTGATAGCAAGAGTGCGACCTGTGTATCTCGACCCCGTCGTCTAATAGGCCCGTAGGTGATATAGTTGGCTTCCCTTTAGTGTTCCATCTACCCACCCGTAGCAACCCTTGGAACCTAATTTTTTTTGCTCGAAGCAAGGTACCGTTTGGTTCAAATATTTGTAACGTAATGGGTAAGTGATAACGTTAAATCATGTTTGTTTTAGTCTAACCGTAATCAGATACCATACTAAAAATTGATACCGGACTATTCAAACTTGTTACCGCCCGTAATCGAGTGTAAACCATTACCATTACCCTTTACGTTACATTTCGTGAACCAAACAGCACCCAAGTTCTTTCCTGCATTTGATTATCAATAGGTTAACCACGAATAATCCTTTGCAACACAGTAAAAGTATAGTTTGGTTCTCTTACTCCTTGTAGTCCTCTTATGCAACTTTACCTAGCTACCAACCTTAGTGTCCCTATCTATTTCTTCATCATACACCTAGTTTTCCGTTGCATTTACCCTTTCTAAATTCTAGTGTGTATACTTACCAAGATTACAATCTATTTCAAGTTTGAGTTAGTGAGTTCACCTCTAGCTTGCCGCTTCACTATGAAAATACGATGTGGAAAATACGATACTATTAGAATGTAAACTCTAGCCGGGTGGCGGAATGCACCCGCCTAATTCTAAGAACTGGGGACAGCCTAGGGTTTGCCTGATTAGATGGTCGAACACACGAACACACAAGGATTTAGAGTGGTTCGGACCATCTGAGTGTAATACCATACTCCACTATGATTTGTATTGCTGAGAGCTTGAGAAAGCTTGAGTCTGGATGGAGATGTCTCCGAAGGAGTTCGAGTATGTCCCAGCACGGGAGAGCTCAATAGAGCTTGTCCTACTCAGCGTGTCCCCTTGCAATGCATGTTCCCTCCCTTTTATAGCCTAAGGGGAGCACACACAAGAGTGCTGGACTCCGACAAGTGGACCTAGCAATATAATAATATGAAGCATGGAGCGACAGATAGAGCTGGTGGACCGAGGTCTTCTCCTGTAGTGGGCAGATATCTTCTCTTGGTCACCGAGCGGGTTCTCTGGCCAAACTCGCCTCCATCCTGTCTTGTCAGCAGGTGGGCAGAGGCTCTAGTGTAGGCTACGACATAGACTAGCTTGCCGACTTGCGTATGGGAGTAGATGGACCGTGTCATCCTGTCGCCTCTGCGTTGTCTCCATCACCTGCCTTTATAGCAGGAATAGTAGAAGTTATGATGGGAGCCACCCATGCGCGACGCAAAGAGTCAATGGTCTCGTCTCGGTAACGTGTGGGTTACTGGCATGACCCAGTTAATGCGGGGCATACACCGCTTGTGACTGGTACGAACAGAGCCTCCTGCTCGTGTTTAATGCGGGCGGCCCCCATGCCAAAGGCTCGTGTGAGGCTATGCCTGGCAACTTTCACGATGCAACACAGGGCACGTGGTAGCACCGTACCAATGCCTGGCTGGGGTCCGAATGGCACTTGTGTAGGTCCGGGTTCCATCTGTAATGGCCTAGACACGTGGCGGCACCGGACCTCCCCTGACCGGAGATCCGAATGGCACACATAGGGGTTCGGGACCGCCCCATGGGGGTCCATCCCCAAGCTGTAGTTCCTGAGTAATCCCACCAATGGGGCGCATGTTGACACCGACCCAGAGGCTAGTGGCCATGTTGGACGGGTCCAGACTCTAAGTCGGGGTAAACTGCTTGTTTCCATGTGACTATGGATAGCCACAGGGGTCCCGCCTTGACCTAGCAGGAGTGGGTACCCAGATTTGGGGGTCCCGATAGATACCTAGAATACTCCCGGCGAAAGGCTACATCGGTCTTCGTACTTTTGCAGAGTAAAATTCAGTTGGCTTAAGAACCACCAACAAGCCTTTCTAGCAACATTGCCAGGAAAGCAACATGCAAAGTGGAAATTGACTTCTCAAATTTTGAACTTGTTTTGTATCTTGGTAGATGTAGCACTAGTTTTAGCAGGATTATTTTGCTCTATTATCTTTTTGGTGTAACAGAGAGGTGTATGAACTGTTTTGACCTACTGGCAAACATCAACCACAACCCCAAAGTGTCGTCTTGAAGAGTCTATCAAAATCTCAATATGGAGACATAGTCTGTGTCTAACCCGTCCGAACCAAGTGAAACTTTATCGTCAATCACAATGGCTAGAAAAACTATCCACCAATTCATGGTTCCTGACATGAACGTCCCCACTGGGCCTCTTGTGGAGGAAGGTGAGAACTTTGAACTCAAACTGGGCGCCACTCACATGGTTCTGATGATTCCCTTTTATGAGCCACGGAAGATGCAAACAAGATTTGCACCACATTTACCATCAAGTGTGCAACGTCTAACATTATTCGACTCCACTAGTTCTCGTTAATGGGCAAGGCAAAACAATTTTTCTACCTTAAACTTGGATTCATAGTGTCATAGGAGGCATGCGTCAGTGCCTTCCTTGCGAAGTACTTTCCATTAGGGAAGACAAGCACATTGAGGACCCGAATCTAGAGCTTCTAGAAGGTCATAGATCAGACCCACCTTGGAATGCAAAATTATCTCGTCATTCAGAGACTCTTCCATGGTCTCAACCAGGGCGTGCAAGAGCACATGGATGCTACTAGCAAAGGATTGTTCTTGTCCATGAGCATTGCTGCTACTCAGACATTGATTGCGAAGATGGTGATCAACCAAGGTTGGAAAGAAGAGTGTTAGAAATATGCCCTAGAGATAATCATAGAGATGAGCATATTTCTTTGTATCCATGATATATATTGCTTAATTGAATATCCATGAAAGGCACATTGTATTAATTAGCAATTATGTGAATTATTTGTGAGATTCTTTACTTGTATGGTTATTCTAAATGGTGTCCCTAGTCAGAGTCGATGACTAGCACATGTATTAGTTGATGACTACATTTCACAAGTTATAAACATGGAGATGTCAAATTAATAATGTGGGCCCATGTATGACATGAGGCTAGACCGACCCAACGTGAGATATTGTAATATAGTTCTCTTTTTGCAATATGTGCACTATGTTCTTAGACCTGAGACTGTCGCATGTTCTCAAAATGTGAATTGACCTACTTAGGGACTATCAAATGCTACTCCATAACTAGGTAGAGTTACAAAAGTAGTTTTGGATTTGTTAGGAAGCATATTGTGAGGCATGGTCAGTCAAGATACAATTTGTCCCTCTCTTCTTGAGAGAGATATCTCTGGGCCCTCGAGTGATTGCATTAAGAAATGCATGGTAGTGCTAGGGTTAAATCCATTGAAAGGATTCCAATTCATAGTATTGAGAAAGAGAGGTCATCTTAGATCCAGACCAAATATCGTGAGACAAAGGAAACAATATGTACATAATGTTGCAATGGTTCGTCTGATAAGATCTTTACGTGCACATAGGAGTTGACATGTCTTGCTAGAAGTCACTGTCAATATTTGGGCCAAGTAAGAGTACTCGGGCCATGTCTATGTGTACATGAACCTATAGGGTCACACACTTAAGGGGAAGTAAGCCTAATTCGGTTTGGATCCAAAATTAGACTGGGTTTTAGGGTTGCCGAAGGGCCTCAGAGTCAGAAGCCCAATAGAACGCCTATATAATGAGAGGTGGGGGCGCGATTAGGGTTAACCTAATTTGCCGCTAGCAAACAAGCAGTCGTGCCCCTCTCGTTCTCGCCAAGCCACCGTCACGAACCTAGCAGTTCGATTATAACACCCCATCCACTCCCGGACCGGCAGTACTTACTCCTAGGAGCTCTCTAGAGCCATAGACCAACACGAGTCTTTTGTGCGCAATTTGTCCTCACTCATGCACACTTGAGAAGACTTCCTAGTCGGTCACCCATTCCAAAATTGCTCTAGGCCAAGCACGCTTAACCTAGAGTTTTTTTGAGGTAGGCTGATGAAAAAAATGATGCTCTTTATTTGTATGAGTACTATATTAATTATATTAATCCTTGGGCTAGAATATGACCATCCACTAGGGCCAGGATATCACAATCCACCCCCCTTAGAAGACTGACGTCCTCGTCGGTCAACCCCAAGCCAGGAACCTCCCATCTTGGCCATGTCTGTATGTCTAGTGTCGTCATATGCCATGCCATGTGACCACTTCGGGCCCACATGCGCCATGTGCCATATACCCGAACCCCTAGCCCACACACGCTCGTGAAACCTCAAGGGTTGGCTCTGATACCATTTGTAACACCTCGTCCACTCCTAGACTGGCGATACTTACTCCGAGGAGCCCTCTAGGATCGTAGACCATCCCCACAGACTAACACGAGTCTTTTATGTGCACTTTGTCCTCACTCATGCACACCCAAGAAGACTTCTCGATCGGTCATCCATCCCAAAATTACTCTAGGCCAAGCACGCTTAACCTAGATATTCTTTCAAGGTAGTATTCCAAAAAAGATGATGCGCCTTATTTGTATGAGTACTCTATTAATTCTATTAAGCCTTGGGCTAGGATATCACCATCAATTGGGACCAGGATATCACTATCATTTGTAACACCCAAAATCCTATTTTGGATTTATAAAAGTTTCTCCAAAAGATTTCAAATTTAAAATGTCCCTTGATATGGGTTTCTCACTTTTGAAGTTATTTTCCCCTCAAAATAAAGTATTTTCTAATAAAAAGGCTTGCATTCCTATATTAATTGAATTACTCTTTTAAACGATGTATATGATTATTCACTAAAATATTATCACCTAAATGGATTTTCTGTTGAACTATACATCTGCATGTTCTCAAGAAAATTAAAGTTATGTTAAGACCTCGCATTTGAAAATATTTTAGTTGTCCTAAAACAAATACATATTTTTAAAAAATATTTGTAATTGATCACACATTCAAAAATGTTATTCCCTCAAATGAATTAATCACTCTTTATTATAAGTTTTTGGAGCATGAATAAGAAAACTAATATAAACATAAATATATAAAGTGTATACTTTGCATTCATGTTGAGTTTTTGGCTGTTGCATCTAAACTTGGATTTGAACTTTGAATTTTATTTAAATCCAAAATTGAATTTGGAAAATATTGGAAATAGAAAATAGAAATAAAGAAAGGAAACAAAGGAGAAGTCCGACTCTAGGCCAAAAACCATGGCTCCGGTCCACTATCCCTTCCACAACCCATCTCCATTCCCATCCGCGCTGACACCGCCACCTGGGTCCCTTTGCCAACCTCACACGTACCAGCGTCGCTAACTGTGGGCCCCTGGAATTAGTCCAAACCCCCTCACACCATGTTTTCCATGCCACCAACTCAACAAACCTCTTCCCCATACACACTCGCCCGCATGGGCCAATCGCCGGCCCAATCTTCACAGCGCATGCATGGTCAGGTGCTAACGACCGAGCCCCACTTTTCCGCTGATGTCGTTCAATGTAAGGTATGCCCGGCAAGTGGGCCCCTTTAAAGGGAAATAGGCTTACACCTTTTCCTAAATAATTTTAGTGGTTGAATTGCCCAACACAAATAATTGGACTAACTAGTTTGCTCTAGATTATAAGTTCTACAGGTGCTAAAGGTTCAACACAAACCAATAAAAAATCCAAGAAATGGTTCAAATAAAAAGGGGCAAAGACAACTGAAGACAGCCCTGGTCTGGCGCACCGGACAGTGTCCGGTGTACCAAGAAGATCAACTCCAAACTTGCCACCTTCGGGAATTCTGGGAGCCACTCCGCTATAATTCACCGGACTGTCTCGTGTGCCAAGCGGAGCAACAGCTACCTGCGCCAACGGTCGTCTGCAACAGCTACAGGAACAGTGAACAGTGCGCGACTGCGCGCGCAGAGTCAGAGCAGGCGTCAGATGGCGCACCGGACAATGAACAGTGGTTGTCCGGTGCACCACCGGACTGTCTGGTGGCTCACATGCCAGAAGCTCCAACGGTCGAACCCTAACGGTTGGGTGACGTGGCTGGCGCACCGGACTGTCCGGTGCGCCATACGACAGCAGCCTTCCCCAACGGCCTTTTTGGTGATTGGGGCTATAAATACTTCCCAACCACCACACTTCAATGCATCCAAGTTTTCAGCATCAAACCTCATACAAGAGCTCTAGACTTCAATCCAAGACACAAACAAAGAGATCAAATCCTCTCCCAAGTCCGGAATCACTCCAAACAAATTAGTGACTAGAGAGAGAGACTTTTGTGTTCTTTTAAGCTCTTGCGCTTGGATCGCTTTCTTCTTCCTCTATTCTTGTTCCCAAGATCATTGTAATCAAAGCAAGAGACACCAAGTTGTGGTGGTCCTTGTAGTGGACTAAGTGTCCCATTTGATTGAGAAGAGAAGCTCACTCGGTCTAAGTGACCGTTTGAGAGAGGGAAAGGGTTGAAAGAGACCCAGTCTTTGTGACCACCTCAACGGGGAGTAGGTTTGCAAGAATCGAACCTCGATAAAACAAATCACTGTGTTATTCGTTCTTATTCGCTTGTGATTTGTTTTTGCCCTCTCTTTCGGACTCGATTATATTTCTAACGCTAACCCCGGCTTGTTGTTGTGCTTAAACTTTATAAATTTCAGATTTGCCTATTCACCCCCCTCTAGGCGACTTTCAATTGGTATCAAAGCCCAGTACTTCATTAAGAGCCTAACCGCTCGAAGTGATCTCGGGAGCTCATGCCAAGAAGGAGATGGTGACCGGCGAGAAGCCTGCCACAAGCCATGGGAAGGCTCCATCGGGGGAGTCCGGTAACAAGAAGAGGGAGGAATCACCTCCCCGTGTCAAGTCGCACCGGAGTGGCGACAAGAAGAAGAAAACGAAGAAAGTGGTCTACTACGAGACCGATTCTTCGTCGTCCTCCACCTCCGGCTCCGACACGCCTTCCGTCACTTCTAAGCACCATGAGCGCAAGAAGTTTAGTAAGATCCCCTTATGCTATCCTCGTATTTCCAAACGCACTCCTTTACTTTCCATCCCACTAGGCAAACCACCGGTTTTTGACGGTGAAGATTATTGTATGTGGAGTGATAAAATGAGGCACCATCTAACCTCACTCCACGCTAGTATTTGGGACATTGTTGAATTTGGTGCGCAGGAACCATCTGTAGGGGATGAAGGCTATGACTCGGACGAGGTAGCCCAAATCTGGCACTCCCAAGCCACCACTATACTCCTCGCCTCTCTAAGTCGAGAGGAGTATAATAAGGTGCAAGGGTTGAAGAGTGCCAAAGAAATTTGGGACGTGCTAAAGACCGCGCACAAAGGAGACGAGGTGACCAAGATCACCAAGAGGGAAACGATCGAGGGGGAGCTCGGTCGCTTCATGCTTCACCAAGGGGAGGAGTCACAAGCCATGTACAACCGGCTCAAGACCTTGGTGAACCAAGTGCGCAACCTCGGGAGCACCAAATGGGATGACCATGAAATGGTCAAGGTTATTCTTAGATCACTCGTTTTTCTTAACCCTACACAAGTTCAATTAATTCGTGGTGATCCTAGATATAAACTAATGTCTCCCGAGGAAGTGATAGGAAAATTTGTGAGCTTTGAATTGATGATCAAAGGCTCCAAGAAAATCATCGAGCAAGGCGCCACCTCGACATCCGAGGTACAACCTGTCGCTTTCAAAGCGACGGAGGAGAAGAAGGAAGAGTCTACATCAAGTAGGCTTCCCATCGATGCCTCCAAGCTCGACAATGAGGAGATGACTTTAATCATCAAAAGCTTTCGCCAAATCCTCAAGCAAAGGAGGGGGAAGGATTACAAACCCCGCTCCAAGAAGGTTTGCTACAAATGTGGTAAGCCCAGTCATTTTATCGCTAAATGTCCTTTATCTAGTGATAGTGATAGGGATAACGACAAAAGGGGAAAGAAGAAAGAAAATAAGAAGTACTACAAGAAGAAGGGCGGCGATGCCCATGTTTGTCGGGAGTGGGACTCCAATGAGAGCGACTCCTCCGATGACGAGGACGCTGCAAACATCGCCATCAACAAGGGTCTTCTCTTCCCCAACGTCGGCCACAAGTGCCTCAGGGCAAAGGACGACAAAAAGAAGAAGGTAAAATCTAGAGCTTCCACTAAATACGCAACATCTAGTGATGAGGCTAGCTCTAGTGATAATGAGGATGATTTGCTCACCCTTTTTGCCAACTTAAACATGCAACAAAAGGAAAAATTGAATGAATTGATTAGTGCTATTCATGAGAAGGATGAACTCTTGGATAGCCAAGAGGACTTCCTTATTAAAGAAAATAAGAAGCATGTTAAAGTTAAAAATGCTTATGCTCAGGAGATAGAAAAATGTGAAAAATTAACTAGTGAGCTAAGCACTTGCCATGATACTATTTCCAACCTTAAATTTGAAAATGATAAATTGATTGCTAAGATTGAGAAATTAAATGATAGTGATGATTCTCTTGTCAACCTTAGAAATGATAATGCTAACTTGATTGCTAAGATTGACAAATTGAATGCATCTCTCTCTAGCCTTAAAATTGAGAATGAAAAATTAATTGCTAAGGCTAAAGATTTAAATGTTTGCAATGTTTCTATTTCCAATCTTAGAGATAAGAATGCTATTTTACATGCTAAGATTGTTGAATTAAATACTTGCAAACCCTCTACATATACCGTTGAGCATGTTGCTATTTGCACTAGATGTATAGATACTAATGTTGATGCTATCCATAATCACATAGCTCAACTTAGTGCTAAGATAAATGAGCATGACTTAGAAAATGAAAATTTTAAATTTGCTAGAAGCATGCTCTATAGTGGGAGACGCCCTGGGATTAAGGATGGCATTGGCTTCCAAAAGAGAGATAATGTCAAGCTTAATGCCCCTAAGAAATTGTCTAATTTTGTTAAGGGTAAGGCTCCCATGGTTCAGGATAACGAGGGTTACATTTTATACCCTACCGGTTATCCCGAACACAAAATTAGGAGAATTCATTCTAGGAAGTCTCACTCTGGCTCTCATCATGCTTTTATGTATAAGAGTGAGGCATCTAGTTCTAGGCAATCCACTCATGTTAAATTGCCTAAGAAGAAAACTCCTACTGCATCAAATGATCATAACATTTCATTTAAGACTTTTGATGCTTCATATGTTTTATCTAATAGATCAGGCAAAGTAGTTGCCAAATATGTTGGGGCCAAACACAAGGGCTCAAAGACTTGTGTTTGGGTACCCAAGGTGCTTGTTTCTAATGTGAAAGGACCCAAGACCGTTTGGGTACCTAAGAACAAGGCCTAAATTTGTTTTGTAGGTTTATGCATCCGTGGGCTCAAGTGGGATCATCGATAGCGGGTGCACAAACCACATGACAGGGGAGAAAAGGATGTTCTCCTCCTATGAGAAAAACCATGATCCCCAAAGAGCTATCACATTCGGGGATGGAAATTAAGGTTTGGTCAAAGGACTTGGTAAAATTGCTATATCACCTGACCATTCTATTTCCAATGTTTTTCTTGTAGAATCTTTAGATTACAACTTGCTTTCAGTTTCACAATTATGCAAAATGGGCTACAATTGTCTTTTTACGGATATAGGTGTTACTGTCTTTAGAAGAAGTGATGATTCAGTAGCATTTAAGGGAGTGTTAGAGGGTCAGCTATACTTAGTTGATTTTGATAGAGCTGAACTCGACACTTGCTTAATTGCTAAGACTAACATGGGTTGGCTCTGGCATCGCCGACTAGCCCACGTTGGGATGAAGAATCTTCATAAGCTTCTAAAGGGAGAGCACATTTTGGGACTAACGAATGTTCATTTTGAGAAAGACAGGATTTGTAGCGCATGTCAAGTAGGGAAGCAAGTTGGTGTTCATCATCCACACAAGAACATCATGACGACTGACAGGCGGCTTGAGCTACTCCACATGGATCTATTTGGCCCGATAGCTTACATAAGCATCGGCGGGAGTAAGTACTGTCTAGTTATTGTGGATGATTATTCTCGCTTCACTTGGGTGTTCTTTTTACAGGATAAATCTCAAACCCAAGAGACCTTAAAAGGATTCTTGAGACGGGCTCAAAATGAGTTCGGCTTGAGGATCAAGAAAATGAGAAGCGACAACGGGACGGAGTTCAAGAACTCACAAATAGAAGGCTTTCTTGAGGATGAGGGCATCAAGCATGAGTTCTCTTCTCCCTACACGCCACAACAAAATGGTGTAGTGGAGAGGAAGAATAGAACTCTACTTGACATGGCAAGGACCATGCTTGATGAGTACAAGACTTCGGACCGGTTTTGGGCGGAAGCAATCAACACCGCTTGCTACGCCATCAACTGTCTCTACCTTCACCAAATCCTCAAGAAGACATCATATGAACTCCTAACCGGTAAAAAGCCCAATGTTTCATATTTTAGAGTCTTTGGTAGCAAATGCTTTATTCTTGTTAAAAGTGGTAGAAAATCTAAATTTGCTCCTAAGGCTGTAGAAGGCTTTTTACTTGGTTATGACTCAAACACAAGGGCATATAGAGACTTTAACAAGTCCACAGGACTAGTTGAAGTTTCTTGTGACATTGTGTTTGATGAGACTAACGGCTCTCAAGTAGAGCAAGTTGATCTTGATGAGCTAGATGATGAAGAGGCTCCGTGCGTCGCACTAAGGAACATGTCCATTGGGGATTTGTGTCCTAAGGAATCCGAAGAGCTTCCACAAGCACAAGATCGACCATCTTCCTCCATGCAAGCATCTCCACCAACTCATGATGAGGATCAAGCTCAAGATGATGAAAAATGAAGATCAAGAAGAGCCAACTCAAGAGGAGGACAATAATCAAGGGGGAGATGCTAATGATCAAGACAAGGAAGATGATGAGGGTCAAAGACCGCCTCACCCAAGAGTCCACCAAGCAATACAAAGAGATCACCCCGTGAACTCCATCCTCGGTGATATTCATAAGGGGGTAACCACTCGATCTCGTGTTGCACATTTTTATGAGCATTACTCTTTTGTGTCTTCTATTGAGCCATACATGATAGAAGATGCATTAAGGGATTCGGATTGGGTGTTGGCGATGCAAGAGGAACTCAACAACTTCACGAGGAATGAGGTATGGCATCTTGTTCCACGTCCTAACCAAAATGTTGTATGAACCAAGTGGGTATTCCGCAACAAGCAAGATGAGCATGGTGTGGTGACAAGGAACAAAGCCCGACTTGTGGCCAAGGGATATTCACAAGTCGAAGGTTTGGATTTCGGTGAAACCTATGCACCCGTAGCTAGGCTTGAGTCAATTCGTATATTACTTGCCTATGCTACTTACCATGGCTTTAAGGTCTATCAAATGGACGTGAAAAGTGCCTTCCTCAATGGACCAATCAAGGAGGAGGTCTATGTTGAGCAACCTCCCGGCTTTGAAGATAGTGAGTACCCTAACCATGTGTATAAACTCTCTAAGGCGCTTTGTGGGCTCAAGCAAGCCCCAAAAGCATGGTATGAATGCCTAAGTGATTTTCTTATCACTAATGGCTTCAAAGTCGGAAAAGCTGATCCTACTCTCTTTACTAAGACAATTGCAAATTATTTGTTTGTATGCCAAATTTATGTTGATGATATTATATTTGGGTCTACTAACAAATCTACTTGTGAAGAGTTTAGTAGGATCATGGTTCAAAAATTCGAGATGTCTATGATGGGGGAGTTGATGTATTTTCTAGGATTTCAAGTCAAGCAACTCTAAGAGGGCACCTTCATCACCCAAATGAAATATATTCAAGACATCCTCACCAAGTTTGGGATGAAGGATGCCAAGCCCATCAAGACACCCATGGGAACCAATGTGCATCTCAACCTCGACACGGGAGGTAAATCCGTAGATCAAAAGGTATATCGGTCAATGATAGAATCTTTACTCTATTTATGTGCATCTCGACCGGATATTATGCTTTCCGTATGCATGTGTGCAAGATTCCAAGCTGATCCTAAAGAAGTTCACCTTAGGTCCATAAAACGAATCTTGAGATATTTAGTTCATACTCCTAAGTTTGGTCTTTGGTACCCCCGGAGATCCACCTTTGATTTAATTGGTTATCCAGATGCTGATTGGGCAGGGTGTAAGATTGATAGGAAGAGCACATCAGAGACTTGTCAGTTCTTGGGAAGATCCCTAGTGTCGGCGTTTTGGACCCGGGGGACCCTCAACCGAGCCGACCAGTGAATTTTATCGTTGTGTGTCGCTGCCCAGATGGGTTGGCGCAAGATGGAACACAAGGGGAATGTATTATCTCGCACCGGGGGGTTCTCGTAGTAGGGGTTACAAGCGTCGCGAGAGGGAGAGAGAGAGCCTGTTCGTTTGCTCGTCCCCACGCGACCCCCTCCGTAGGAAGGCCCTGGACCTCCCTTTTATAGATGCAAGGAGAGGGTCCAGATGTACAATGGGGGTGTAGCTATGCGCTAACGTGTCTGGCAGAGAAGTGCCTGAGCCCTGTGTACATGCCAACGTGGCTGTCGGAGAAGTGCTTGAGCCCTGTGTACGCGATAACGTGGCCGTCGGAGAAGTGCTTGAGCCCTGTGTACGCGATAACGTGGCCGTCGGAGAAGTGCCTGAGCCCTGTAGAAGCACAGCTGGCGGTGCGGCTGGGATCCTGCTGACGTCTCCTTGCTTCCGTAGGGGGCTGAGAACCACCGACGTCATGGACGCACGCGGGGAACCATCATTACCTATCACCGGGGTGAGCCAGATGGGACGCTGGTCTTGTTCCCTCGTAGCCTGAGCTAGCTAGGGGTAGGGTAATGATGTATCCCCTGTGGCGCGGTCGGTCCGAGCCCAAGGTCGGGCGAGGTGGAGAATTCTCCTGAGGCCGAGGCCGGGGTCGGGCGAGGCGGAGACTTCTCCTGAGGCCGAGGCCAGGGTCGGGCGAGGACGCGATTCCTCCCGAGGCCGAGGCTGAAGCCGAGTCCTGGGGTCGGGCAAGGCGGAGGCCTAAGGTCAGGCGAGGCGGAGCTTCCTGTTGCGCCCGAGGCTGAACTCGGCTGTTGTCAGTCTTACCCCGATGGGTGGCACAGCAGTCGGAGCGGGGCGAGCGGCGCTATTTTCCTGTCAGGTCGGTCAGTGAAAGGGCGAAGTGACTGCGGTCACTTCGACCTTGCCGACTGAGGCGCACGTGTCAGGATAAGGTGTCAGGCGATCCCCGCATTAAATGTGCATGCGATACGGTCGGCTGGTGAGGCGATTTGGCCAAGGTTGCTTCACAACGAAGCCTGCCCGAGCTGGGCTTCGGGCGAGTCGAGGGTGCGCCCACCGCCCGAGGAGGCCCTCGGGCGAGGCGTGAATTCGTCCGGGACTACTGTTCCCACCCGAGGCCGGGCTCGGGCGAGGCGAGATTGCGTCCCTTGGTAGACGAGGCCTTGACCTGAACCGTGCCCATCAGTCTCTGCGGTTTGTGCTGAGGGTGGTTACCGGCCGTGTTTAGGAGTGTTGGGGGTACCCCTAATTACGGTACCCAACAGTAGCCCCCGAGCCTCGAAGGGAGTGTTGGTACTCACTTGGAGGCTTTGCCACATTTTTTGTGAGGGGACCGGCCTTTCTTGGTTATATTTTGTTTCGGTGGGTGCGCGCGAGCACACCTGCCAGGTGTAGCCCCCGAGGCCTCGGAGGAGTGGTTTGACTCCTCTGAGGTCTTAATGCTTTTCGTGGTGCCTCGGTCGGCCTAGTTGTTCCCTCATGCGGCCTGGCCGTAGCCCGGGTGCATGGTCAGGTTCCGAGTTTTTAGGCTGGTCTGTTGACGCTGTCAACAGTTTGGCTGTAGCCGGGTTGCGAGAGCAGCCCCCGAGCCTCTGCACGGAGCGAGAGGACGATCAAGGACTGTCTCGACTATTATTATACGCCCCTTCGTCGCCTTTTCGCAAGGAGGAAGGGGGGGAAGTGCCATGTTGCCCTCGGGGGGCGCCGAACATGGTGTTTCCAGTGAGTTGCTAACGGGTGATCCGAGTGGACGCCCGTGCCCCGTTCGATAAGGGTCGGCTAGTGGAACCGCTTAACCGAGCGTGAGTTGCCTTGCGTGGAAGGTGACAAGTGAGGTATCCGTATCCCGGAGGCGTAGGAGTCTCTCGGCTCGATCGGCCTTGCCTCTCAAGGCCTCTCTCGCTCAGCTTTAAGACCTTCGGCCGCTCTTCAATGAGCTGAAGCCGGAGGCAGTGGTGTCGGCGCGGACGGAGGCGGTGTCGGCTCGAATAGAGGCTTCGTCGGCCTAGGAGCAGGTGGCTTCCCAGGCCGAGGAGGTGCAGCAGCGGCGGCTGGAGCTTGGCCAGGTCGTCCGCGAGCGGGACTAATCCCGGAGTCACGCCGCCAAGGCCGTGAGCCGGGCTGAGGTCCTCGGGGGACAGCTGGCTGAGGCTACGGAGTGGCTAACCGGGGTGTCTGCTCGCCGGGGCCCTTGCGGAGAGCCTGGCCGTGAGGGCCCAAGCACAGTGCTGGCGTCCTCCTTCGAGGTGGAGATCCTTCCGCCCGTGTCGTCGTCTGAGGCTGGGCCAGGTTCCGCCGAGGGTGGAAACATCGCCGAGGGTGCTGCTGCTCCCCCTGCCTATGTCTGAACCTGCAGGAACAGTTTGTCTATAGTATGCGTATGTTTTTTGCGGCCGCTGAGGCCTAAACATCTTATTGTCGTGTTATAAAGTTGTGTTTCCTTTCCTCTTGTTTTGAGTATCAGGACTTGTTCGTCGGTAGCAGAATCACTTATCCGAGCGAGAGTTACTTTTCGCGGAAGGTGATGAGTGAGGTATCCGTATCCCGGAGGCGTAGGAGTCCCTCAGCTCGGTCGGCCTTGCCGCTTACGTGCACTCTCACTCGTTTGCAGGATTCTGTTATCGATATAGTCGAGAAGGCACGAAAGTCGTTTTCTACCCGAGCATTAGGACTTGTTCGGTAGCAGGATCGCTTATCCGAGCGTGAGTTACTTTTCACGGAAGGTGATGAGTGAGGTATCCGTATCCCGGAGGCGTAGGAGTCCCTCGGCTCGGTCGGCCTTGCCGCTTACGTGTACTCTCGTCGTTTTTAGGATCCCGCTATCAATATAGTTGAAAAAGCGCGAAAGTCGTTTTCTACCCGAGCGTTTAGGACTTGTTCGATAGCAGAACCGCCTATCCGAGCGTGAGTTACTTTTCACGGAAGGTGATGAGTGAGGTATCCGTATCCCGGAGGCGTAGGAGTCCCTCGGCTCGGTCGGCCTTGCCGCTCAAGGTTCCTCTCGTCGTTTTCAGGGTTCCGTTATCGATATAGTTGAAAGTCGTTTTGGTAGAAAACTTTTCCTTTGGTAGAAAACTTTTCCGAGGAAAATTTTGACGCAGAGGGGGTTCCCCCCTTCTAGCCCCCGAGGGAGGGTCGGGCTTTGCCGAGGCAAGGCTGATCCTTCCTTGACGGTTAGACTTTATTTACGTATGTAAAGAAAAAATGAGGTACATGAATGACTTGAAACATTTTAAGGGTAGAAGCGACGTAGCTGTTGGATGTTCCAAGCGTTGCTGTAGACCTCGCCTTGATCGTTGGCCAGCTTGTATGTCCCGGGCTTCAAAATCTTGGCGATGATGAACGAACCTTCCCAGGGAGGAGTGAGCTTGTGGCGTCCTCGGGCGTCTTGCCGCAGCCGAAGTACCAAGTCTCCCACCTGGAAGCCTCGGGGTCGAACCATTCGGGCGTGGTAGCGTCGCAGAGACTGCTGATACCGCGCCGAGTGTAGTAAGGCTACGTCCCGAGCTTCTTTGAGCTGGTCCAGTGAATCTTCTCGGCTGGTCTGGTTGCTTTGGTCGTCGTACGCCTTTGTCCTCGGGGAACCGTATTCTAAGTCCGTGGGTAGGACGACCTCGGCCCATAGACTAGAAAGAACGACGAGAAACCCGTGGCTCGGCTTAGCGTCGTCCTCAGACTCCAGACCACCAAGGGTAGCTCTTTCATCTACCGCTTGCCAAACTTGTTGAGGTCGATGTAGATCCTCGGTTTAAGTCCCTGCAAAATCATACCGTTGGCACGCTCCACCTGCCCATTCGTCATGGGGTGAGCTACGGCGGCCCAGTCCACACGGATGTGGTGGTCCTCGCAGAAGTCCAGGAACTTCTTCCCAGTAAACTGCGTGCCATTGTCGGTGATGATGGAGTTCGGGACCCCAAAGCGATGGATGATGTTTGTGAAGAACGCCACCGCTTGCTCGGACCTGATGCTGGTTAGGGGTCAAACCTCGATCCACTTGGAGAATTTGTCGATGGCGACCAGCAGGTGCGAGAAGCCCCCGGGTGCCTTCTGTAAGGGACCGATGAGGTCCAGACCCCACACGGCAAACGGCCAGGTGATGGGTATTGTCTGCAGGGCCTGAGCGGGCAGGTGCGTCTGTCTTGCATAGAATTGACACCCTTAGCAGGAGCGTACAATCCTAGTGGCGTTGGCCACCGCGGTCGGCTAGTAGAAACCTTGTTGGAAAGTGTTTCCAACGAGGGCCCGAGGTGCTGTATGGTGACCGCAAGCCCCCGAGTGTATTTCTTGCAACAACTCATGTCCTTGGGCGACGGATATGCATCGTTGGAGAATGCCCGAGGGGCCGCGGTGGTAGAGCTCCTTTTCATCACCCTGTAAGACGAACGACTTGGTGCGCCGCGCTAGTCGCCGGGCTTCGACCTTGTCGAGGGGTAGCTCTCCTCGGAGGAGATATTCTAGGTACGAGGCCTGCCAATTCGGGTTTGGCGTGACCCCATTCCGCTCTCCCTCGACGCGCAGGGCCTCACCCTCGGCGGCCGAGGGTACCTCGGGCTGGGCCGAGGCCTCCTCGGGCTCGGGCGTGTCGTCGATCTTGACGGAGGGTTGATGTATGTCTCTGGAGAAGACGTCCGGGGGAACCGTTGTCCGCCCCGAGGCTATTTTAGCCAGCTCATCTGCAGTCTCGTTGTACCGTCGAGCGATATGGTTGAGTTCCAGCCGGTAGAACTTGTCTTCCAGGCGCCAAACTTCGTCGCAGTAGGCCTCCATCTTCCGGTCGCGGCAGTGGGAGTTCTTCATGACTTGGTAAATGACAAGCTGCGAGTCGCCACGAGCGTCGAGGCGCCAAACCCCTAGCTCGACGGCGATGCGCAGCCCATTAACCAAAGCCTCATACTCGGCCACGTTGTTTGACGCCGGAAAATGGAGGCGTATCACGTAGCGAAGATGCCATCCGAGGGGTGAAACAAAGAGCAAGCCAGTGCCTGCTCCGGTTTTCATGAGTGACCCGTCGAAGTACATGGTCCAAAGTTCGGCCTGGATCGGAGCTGTCGGCAATTGGGTGTCGACCCATTCCGCCAGGAAATCTTCCAAGACTTGGGATTTTATGGCCTTCCGAGGGGCGAATGAGAGTGTTTCGCCCATGAGCTCCACTGCCCACTTTGCTATCCTACCCGAGGCCTCTCGGCACTGGATGATCTCCCCTAGGGGGAAGGATGACATCATAGTCACCGGATGAGACTCGAAGTAGTGTCGCAACTTTCGCCGCGTCAGAATTACCGTGTACAGTAGCTTCTGAATTTGCGGGTAGTGGATCTTGGTCTCGGATAGCACTTCACTGATGAAGTAGACCGACCTCTGGACGAGCAGTGCATGCCCTTCTTCTCGTCTCTCTACTACGATCGCGGTGCTGACCACCTGAGTGGTTGCGGCTACGTAGATCAAGAGGGCTTCTCCCGCAGCGGGGGGCACCAAGATGGGCACATTGGTAAGGAGTGCCTTAAGGTTTCCGAGGGCTTCTTCGACCTCGGGGGTCCAAGTGAAGCGCTCGACCTTCCTTAAGAGGCGGTACAAGGACAGCCCTCTCTTGCTAAGGCGCGAGATGAAGCGGCTCAGAGCCGCAAGGCATCCCATGACCCTCTGTACTCCTTTCAAATCTTTGATCGGTCCCATGTTGGTGATGGCCGCGATTTTCTCCGGGTTGGCCTCGATGCCCCGCTCGGAGACGATGAACCCCAGGAGCATGCCTCGGGGGACTCCGAAGACACACTTCTCAGGATTGAGTTTCACGCCCTTCGCTCTCAGACACTTGAATGTCGTTTCAAGGTCAGAGAGGAGGTCGGAGGCTTTCCTCGTCTTGACAACGATGTCATCGACGTAAGCCTCGACCGTTCGGCCGATGTGTTCTCCGAACACGTGGCTCATGCACCTTTGGTATGTTGCACCTACATTCCTCAAGCCAAATGGCATAGTAATATAACAATACATGCCAAAAGGTGTGATGAAAGAAGTCGCGAGCTGGTCGGACTCTTTCATCTTGATTTGGTGATAGCCTGAATAGGCGTCGAGGAACGACAGGGTTTCGCACCCAGCAGTGGAGTCCACAATTTAATCGATGCGAGGCAGAGGGTAGGGAACCTTCGGACATGCTTTTTTCAACCCGGTGTAGTCGACTCACATCCTCCATTTCCCACCTTTCTTTTTCACAAGCACAGGGTTAGCTAACCATTCGGGATGGAATACCTCTTTGATGAACCCTGCGACCATTAGCTTGTGGATCTCCTCGCCTATGGCTCTGCGCTTTTCTTCGTCGAAACGACACAGATGCTGCTTCACGGGTCGGGCTCTGGCCCGGATGTCCAGTGAGTGCTCGGCGACATCCCTCGGTATGTCGGGCATGTCCGAGGGACTCCACGAAAAATTTTTGGCGTTTGCGCGGAGAAAGTCGATGAGCACTGCTTCCTATTTGGGGTCGAGCTCGGAGCCGATCCGGACCTTCTTGTCGGCGTCGTTGCTGGGGTCGAGAAGGACGAACTTAACCGCCTCAGCCGGTTCGAAGTTGCCAGCATGGCGCTTCGCATCTGGCGCCTCCTTGGAGAGGCATTCCAGGTCGGAGATGAGGGCCTCGGACTCGGTGATGGCCTCGGCGTACTCCACGCATTCCATGTCGCATTCGTACGCGTGGCGGTACGTGGATCCAACGGTGATGACTCCGTTGGGGCCTGGCATCTTGAGCTTGAGGTACGTGTAGTTGGGGACGACCATGAACTTGGCGTAGCACGGTCTCCCCAGCACCGCGTGGTAGGTCCCTCGAAACCCGACCACATCGAACGTGAGGGTTTCCTTTCGGAAGTTGGAGGGAGTTCCGAAGCAGACTGGCAAATCAAGTTGTCCAAGGGGCAGGACGCGCTTTCCGGGGACGATCCCATGAAAGGGCGCCGCACCGGCCTGGATCGTGGACAGATTGATCCCCAAGAGCCCGAGGGTCTCGGCGTAGATGATGTTGAGGCTGCTGCCTCCGTCCATGAGGACCTTGGTGAGCCTGGCGTTGCCGATGACGGGGTCGACAACGAGCGGGTACCTTCCTTGGCTTGGCACAAAGTCGGGGTGGTCGCCTTGGTCGAAGGTGATGGGCTTGTCGGACCAGTCTAGGTAGACTGGCGCTGCCACCTTCACCGAGCAGACCTCCCGGCGCTCCTGCTTGCGGTGCCGAGCCGAGGCGTTCGCCACTTACCCACCCTAGATCATGAAGCAGCCGTGGACCTCGGGGAACTCCTCTGCCTTGTCGCCCTCCTTCTTGTTGTTGTCTTGGCATTTACCATCTCCTGCTGGGGACCCGGCTTTATGGAAGTAGCGCCGAAGCGTGACGCATTCCTCAAGGATGTGCTTGACGAGACCCTGGTGATAGAGGCATGACTCCTTGAGCATCTTGTCGAACAGGTTAGCCCCTCCGGGAGGCTTCCGAGGGTTCCTGTGCTCGGCAGCAGCGACAAGATCTACGTCGGCGGCGTCGCGCTTCGCTTGCGACTTCTTCTTGGCCTTCTTCTTCATGCCACGCTGGGTGGACGCCTCGGGGACGTCTTCCTGCTGCCGTCCCTGAGGCTGTTTGTCCTTCCGGAAGATGGCTTTGACCGCCTCCTGACCAGAGGCGAACTTGGTGGCGATGTCCATCAAATCACTCGCCTTGGTGGGAGTCTTGTGCCCCAGTTTGCTCACCAGGTCGCGGCAAGTGGTGCCGGCGAGGAACGCCACGATGACATCCGAGTCGGTGATGTTGGGCAACTCGGTGCGCTGCGTCGAAAACCACCGGATGTACTCTCGCAGGGATTCCCCTGGCTGCTGGTGGCAGCTTCGAAGATCCCAGGAGTTCCCAGGGCACACGTATGTGCCCTGGAAGTTTCCAGCGAAGGCCTTGACCAGGTCGTCCCAGTTGGAGATTTGCGCAGGAGGCGGATGCTCCAGCCAGGCCCGGGCGGCGTCGGAGAGGAACAGGGGGAGGTTGCGGATGATGAGGTTGTCGTTGTCCGTTCCTCCTAGCTGGCATGCCAGCCGGTAGTCAGCAAGCCACAACTCCGGCCTTGTTTCCCCCGAGTACTTGGTGATGGTAGTCGGAGCCCAGAACCGGGCCGGGAACGGCGCCCGTCATATGGCCCGGCTGAAGGCTTGCGGACCTGGTGGTTCGGGCGAGGGGCTCCGATCCTCCTCACTGTCGTAGCGTCCTCCGCACCTGGGGTGGTAACCTTGGCGCACCCTCTCGTCGAGCGGGCTCGACGGTCGCGACAGTGTTGCTCGTCGCCGAGGCGATCCGGGGCTGCAGGCGTATCGCCCCGCGCGTGCCCGGTGCGGACCGAGGCCTCCCGCATGAGTCGGGAAGTCATTGCGTGATGCTCCGAGGGGCACCCTTGCCTTCGGGAGGCAGAGCTTTCGGTCCGTCGGACCACTGCGTCTTCTAGGAGACCCTTGAGTTCGCCCTGGATACGCCGCCCCTCGGTGGTGGATGGCTCCGGCATTGCTCAGAGTAGCATTGCCGCTGCAGCTAGATTCTGGCCGACCCCGCTGGAGGCTGGGGGCAGCCTCGCCCGGGCATCGTCAACGATACGGCGTTGGACGTCCCGGGCCCGATGACACGCTTCTCCGGTGAGTGCTTGGCCTGCCCTCTCCTGCTCGATGTTTTGCCGGAGCTGCACAAGTTGCCCTGCTTCCTCGTCGAGCTTGTCCTGTATCTCGCGGATTTGCTCGAGTTGTGTGTCCTGACCCCCCGCAAGGACTGGGACCACAACTAGCTCCCGCGGGATGTCAACGCGAGACGCAGGCCCAGGGGGATCGTCATCCTCCGGCATATCGAGGTGGTTGCCTTTGTCGTGACGCCCCAGATCGACGTGGAAACATTCGCGACTTGGGCCACAACCCTCGTCGTTAAGGTTGTGGCCATCGTCAGAGCAACCCGAGAGGCAGTAGTCACATGCGGTCATGAAGTCTCACATGGCACTAGGATCACGGAGCCCGGAGAAATCCCAACCGGAGTCGGGATCGTCTTCTTCCTCGGAACCCAAGGGTCCAGAGGTTGAGACGGTCGTCAGTCGGTCCCAAGATGACCGCATAGGATACCCTGGAAGGTCAGGGTATGCCCTTGCGAAAGCGCTCACCGAAGCGGGGTCGCTTGGTGGATCGAGGCTGAATCTAAAAGGGATAGGGTGGAAAACGGACGGTACCTCTTGATCGATGGACGGTGGTGAAGTCGCGTCGGGGGCGAAATGCACCGTCATCTCAGGTACGAGGCTAACGTCCAGCAAGTCCTTCGCGAGAGTGCTGGCGTCATCAGTCCGCTTGGGGTTGGCACGTCGCGGGGAAACGACATCCGTCGTTGTCTCAGGTGCGAGGACAACACCCGAAATGTCCCTCGCTGGGGTGCCGACGTCGTCGACTCGGTCTGGACCGACAGCCGACGAGGTGCCACCTCCTGCCTAGCCACGGTTGCCCCGTCTCCTCCTCCTGCGGCGAGGAGGGTGGTGGGGCAAACCCGGATGCTGCTCTTCCGCCACGGGGGGAAGACGTCGTCGAGTTTGCCGCCGCCGGGCGAGCTGACGACCATCGTTGTTGTCGTGCTGCAAGGGGAGGAGTACCATGTCGTAGCTGCCGTCGAGGGACATGAACTCGAGACTCCCGAAGCGGAGCACCGTCCCGGGCTGAAGAGGTTGCTGAAGACTACCCATCTGGAACTCAACTGGAAGGTGTTCGTTAACACGCAACAGGCCCCTACCTGGCGCGCCAACTGTCGGCGTTTCGGACTCGGGGGACCCTCAACCAAGCCGACCAGTGAATTTTATCGTTGCGTGCCCCTGCCCAAATGGGTTGGCACAAGATGGAACACAAGGGGGAATGTATTATCTCGCACCGGGGATGCTCGTAGTAGGAGTTACAAGCGTCGCGCGCGAGAGACAGAGAGAGAGCCTGTTCGTTTGCTCGTCCCCGCGCGACCCCCTCCGCAGGAAGGCCCTGGACCTCCCTTTTATAGATGCAAGGAGAGGGTCTAGATGTACAATGGGGGGTGTAGCTATGCGCTAACATGTCTGGCAGAGAAGTGCCTGAACCCTGTGTACATGCCAACGTGGCTGTCGGAGAAGTGCTTGAGCCCTGTGTACGCGATAACGTGGCCGTCAGAGAAGTCCTTGAGCCCTGTGTACGCGATAACGTGGCCGTCGGAGAAGTGCCTGAGCCCTGTAGAAGCACAGCTGGCGGTGCGGCTGGGATCCTGCTGATGTCTCCTTGCTTCCGTAGGGGGCTGAGAACCACCGACGTCATGGACGCACGCGGGGAACCATCATTACCTGTCACCGGGGTGAGCGAGATGGGACGCTGGTCTTGTTCCCTCGTAGCCTGAGCTAGCTAGGGGTAGGGTAATGATGTATCCCTTGTGGCGTGGTCGGTCCGAGCCCAAGGTCGGGCGAGGCGGAGACTTCTCCTGAGGCGAGGCCGGGGTTGGGTGAGGCGGAGACTTCTCCTGAGGCCGAGGTCGGGGTCGGGCGAGGACGCGATTCCTCCCGAGGCCGAGGCCTAAGGTCGAGCGAGGCAGAGCTTCCTGTTGCGCCCGAGGCTGAACTCAGCTGTTGTCAGTCTTACCCCGGTGGGTGGCACAGCAGTCGGAGCGGGGCGAGCGACGCTGTTTTCCTATCAAGTCAATCAGTGAAAGGGTGAAGTGACTGCGGTCACTTCGACCTTGCCGACTGAGGCGCGTGTGTCAGGATAAGGTGTCAGGCGATCCCCGCATTAAATGTGCATGCGATACGGTCGGCTGGTGAGGCGATTTGGCCAAGGTTGCTTCACAACGAAGCCTGCCCGAGCTGGGCTTCGGGCGAGTCGAGGGTGCACCCACCGCCTGAGGAGGCCCTTGGGCGAGGCGTGAATTCGTCCGGGACTACTGTTCCCGCCCGAGGCCAGGCTCGGGCGAGGCGAGATTGCGTCCCTTGGTAGACGAGGCCTTGACCTGAATCGTGCCCATCAGTCTCTGCGGTTTGTGCTGAGGGTGGTTACCAGCCGTGTTTAGGAGTGTTGGGGGTACCCCTAATTACGGTACCCGACACCTGGTGTCTTGGGCTTCTAAGAAACAAAACTCTGTAGCTCTTTCTACCGCCGAAGCCGAGTATATTGCCGCAGGCCATTATTGCGCGCAATTGCTTTGGATGAGGCAAACCCTTAGGGACTATGGTTACAAATTAACCAAAGTTCCTCTCCTATGTGATAATGAGAGTGCAATCCACATGGCGGATAATCCCGTTGAGCACAGCCGCACTAAGCACATAGCCATTCGGTATCACTTTTTGAGGGATCACCAACAAAGGGGGGATATCGAGATTGCATATGTTAGCACCAAAGAACAATTAGTCGATATCTTTACCAAGCCACTAGATGAGAAAACTTTTACCAAACTTAGGCATGAGCTAAACATCCTTGATTCTAGGAACTTTAATTGATTCCTTGCATACTTAGCTCATTATACTTTTTGATCATATCTCTTTCATGTGCTATGACTAATGTGGTTTTCAAGTGTATTTCATGCTAAGTCATAGATTGAAAGGGAAATGGAGTTCTTCGGCGAAGACAAGGCTTCCACTCCACTCCATCAAATTACTCATCCTTCGCCGTCACTCTGCACCGTTCTCCAAATTTGGTATAATCTTCACTCATATATTATTTTCCAAAGGGGGAGAAAGTTTGAAGAAGGGCTTATATTTCACTCACAAGTATCCATTTTTGGCGATTCATGCCAAAGGGGGAGAAAGTATTAGCCCAAAGCAAAAGGACCGCACCACCACCAATTTCAAAAATTGTATTGTTTCAATTTTGTATTAAAAGAAGTTTTTCGATTGGTATCTTATTTTGGATATAATTTCAAATTGGTATGACCTCTTTCAAAATTAATATCTAAAACCCTCTTGAACACTAAGAGGAGAATTTTATTGAGGGGGAGTTTTGTTTAGTCAAAGGAAAAGCATTTGAAACAGGGGAGAAAATTTCAAATCTTGAAAATGCTTCTCAAAATCTTATTCATATACCTTTGACTATTTGCAAAAGACTTTGAAAAAGAATTTCCAAAACATTTGCAAAAACAAAACAAGTGGTGCAAGTGTGGTCCAAAATGTTAAAATTAGAAGAAACCATCCATGCATATCTTATGAAATGTATATTGGTTTAAATTCCAAGTAACATTTGCACTTACCTTTTGCAAACTAGTTCAATTTTGCACTTATATATTTGCTTTGGTTTGTGTTGGCATCAATCACCAAAAAGGGGGAGATTGAAAGGGAAATAGGCTTACACCTTTTCCGAAATGATTTTGGTGGTTGAATTGCCCAACACAAATAATTGGACTAACTAGTTTGCTCTAGATTATAAGTTCTACAGGTGCCAAAGGTTCAACACAAACCAATAAAAAGTCCAAGAAAGGGTTCAAATAAAAAGGGGCAAAGACAACTAAAGGCAGCCCTGGTCTGGCGCACCGGACTATCCGGTGTGCCACTGGACAGTGTCCGGTGCACCAGGGAGATCAACTCCAAACTTGCCACCTTCGGGAATTCTGGGAGCCACTCCGCTATAATTCACCGGACTTTTCGGTGTAGCACCGGACTTTCCGGTGTGCCAAGCGGAGCAACGGCTACCTGCGCCAACGGTCGTCTGCAACAGCTACAGGAACAGTGAACAGTGCGCGACTGCGCGCGCAGAGTCAGAGCAGGCGTCAGATGGCGCACCGGACAATGAACAGTGGTTGTCCGGTGCACCACCGGACTGTCCGGTGGCCCACATGTCAGAAGCTCCAACAGTTGAACCCTAACGGTTGGGTGACGTGGCTGGCGCACCGGACAGTGTCCGGTGGTGCACCAGACTGTCTGGTGCGCCATATGACAGCAGCGTTCCCCAACGGCCTTTTTGGTTGTTGGGGCTATAAATACCCCCAACCACCATACTTCAATGCATCCAAGTTTTCAGCCATCAAACCTCATACAAGAGCTCTAGACTTCATTCCAAAACACAAACAAAGAGATCAAATCCTCTCCCAAGTCCGAAATCACTCCAAACAAATTAGTGACTAGAGAGAGAGACTTTTGTGTTCTTTTAAGCTCTTGCGCTTGTATCACTTTCTTCTTCCTCTATTCTTGTTCCCATGATCATTGTAATCAAAGCAAGAGACACCAAGTTGTGGTGGTCCTTGTAGTGGACTAAGTGTCCCATTTGATTGAGAAGAGAAGCTCACTCGGTCTAAGTGACTGTTTGAGAGAGGGAAAGGGTTGAAAGAGACCTGGTCTTTGTGACCACCTCAACGGGGAGTAGGTTTGCAAGAACCGAACCTCGGTAAAACAAATCACCGTGTCACTCGTTCTTATTCGCTTGTGATTTGTTTTCACCCTCTCTTTCGGACTCGATTATATTTCTAACGCTAACCCCGGCTTGTAGTTGTGCTTAAACTTTATAAATTTTAGATTTGCCTATTCACCCCCCTCTAGGCGACTTTCACCCCTCGTGTTAGCTGCTTCCTCGCCGAACCCTTCTTGAAACCGAGCTCGTGCATGCCGTTCTCGCAACGAACTCATCCGATAACCGGGGTTCATTCGTCTCAATCCCTTATCCATCTTCCCCGTCTTGGCAATGCTTCACACAGGCATAAATAGGTGACCCTCCCCTCGTTCGCAACCACCATCGCCAGTACCCATGAGTCACCAACGCGGTAACAGCCGAGCATGAGAGTGATGGCGCTGCGCCGGGCCATTTTTGCCTCACCGACGACTTAGCCTCGGTGGATGCCCAAGCGTCATCATCGAGGAACCATGGAAGCATACGCATGGTTCGCCTGAGAGCATGGCTGTCTCACGTGCATAGAATTGCTCATCGGAGCTCTCCTCCACCGACCAAGCCACCATTCGTCGTGGCCTGCTCACCTTGTCGTTCTCCATCAACAGTATGTGCTCTAATCGAGTTTTCCATCGACCCCACAATGTGTAGCACCGATCGAAATCAAGTTTGGCGCGCTAGAGGGCCGAAACCCCACTCTCCGGCGTGGGTGCCGCTGCGGCTGGCGAGCGCCGCCGCTCGAGCTATCGCGCTTGAGGCAGGATCACTCTGGGGCGTTGATTCTGGAGCGAACAATCCAGATTAGAGAGCATGCATACCTCTTTGGTGATTGAATCTACGTCGTTGATCGCCCCATTAGTGGCCGGGGTTAGAAGCTTTTCTTAGTGGTTCGGTCGATGGATCTTGGACACCGGATCGAGATCTGAGGGTCCTGAGCAATCCGTGCTGTCGGGCGAGGCAAATTTGTAAAATGAACCCCGGAGTATGGTAAAATCATCCGCAGTCTGAGCCTTGTTAGATGAAGTTCAATTCAAGTTCTAATGTTCTCAGAATAACCCTTGGACTTTGGAAAAATAGAAATTGTATTCCTTCATGAGATAAGGTAAATAAAAATAAATCTAGAAAAACAGAAAAAAGCCTTTAATTAATGTTTTCAAGAGCAAAATTAATATAAAAATACATAGAAACTTATAAAAATTCATAAGTAATTCGTTTTAATCCCGAATTTAGTGGTTCTCGAACCTACGTTCTCGTAGCAACGCGTAGAATATTCTTATGCAGTTTATTTCCATGTTTGGTGTACTGTTATTTGTACCCATTATTTGCTTATTTTCATGTATTGCTATGAGTAGAAGTGAGGTGAGTAGAAACTGGATTCTTCAATTGGAGAAGTACCTGGAGTTACACCAAAAAGGCAAGTTATGCCCTTGATGACTTTATTTTACCTAATAATGTTCTGTTAATCACTATGACATGCTTAGGTTAATTTGATGGGACCTAATAGGTTATCCTAGTTTTGTCTACCCTATACCTTGCATACAAATGAACTATTAGGTAGTCCTGCTATGTCGGTGTTTTGGGTCTGACCGCACACCCGGGGTTGCCCCTCTAGGTGTTTTTAGGAGTAGGACGGTGTCGCCGACTGTAGCAAAATGGTTCGTGCCAGATGCACGAGGGACAATGGACAGTGTTTACAGGTTCGGGCTGCTTAGAGATGCGTAACACCCTACGTCCTGGTGAGTATGCTTTGTGTAATGGGTTACAAGGTAGCTCTCTAAAGTGAGAACGTGGAGAGTTAAGGTGGGTGGTTGAGTAATGGGATCGATCGTTCTGAAGGGGTACCCCCTAGGCCTTATATATTCGACCGTGGGGCAATACATGTGGATATGATAACAATGTGCACCTAAAAGATAGTGAACTGTTTGAGTCTATCTTCCTATGGTTCTGCCGACTTATCCTCGCCTAGTTCCGTTGCATGGGGCTCCAGCGCGGGAAAGCCGGATCTTTGTTGTGGTCGCTTGCTCAACGCTGTAGGGCCGTCCAGGCTTGCACCAATCCAGCCTTATATCGATCTGCTTTACTGACTGTTCCTCCCTAGGCCCCTGAAGGAGTGACCTTACGATCCATTGGGCCCTTGGGCCTTTCGTGAGGTCTTTCATCCTTCTAGTGGACCCGGGGGATATCTGTCCCCCACAAGCCCCCGATCTTTGGGTTGATTTTGAGGTAATCAGCCCAAAGATCCCAGGTCTAGCTTGCAGTCCTTATTTATGATAAGAGATGCTTTCCAAGCAGTCCAGTAAAAATGATTTTTTACTGTCTCCTTCCGCTTAGATCACTCGTAGACTGGAGCCTTGCTTCATGTTTGTGCCTTAGAGGTCGGCATTTTTTTTGTGGGACCCTGGACTTCGTTGGGTGCACCGGAGGTGCACCCAATGGGTGTAGCCCCCGAGCTTCGAGTAGATTTTGGAAAATAATCTGCTCGAAGGTCTTCATCAGAAATTATCTTTATTTTACTCTTGTTCTTTGGTTGAGGGCCAGCCTTGTCTTTAATCTTGTCTCATGCCTTAGAAGTCGACACTATCTTGGCTTGAAATGGTAATCCATGGGGTGCACCCAATGGGTGTAGCCCCCGAGCTTCGAGTGGATTTTTGAGGATAATACACTCGAAGGTCTTCCTTTCGTGTCTTTTTGTTGAAGGTTATCCTTTCTGCCTTAGAAGTCGGCATGATGCCATCCACATTATGCTTTAGAGGTCAGCATTATGTCATCAATATTATGCTTCAGAGGTCAGCATGTATTTTGTCTTTTGCAGCCGAGTTCGCAATCCACCCATATCTTGCTAGGTGGTGCAATTTATTTGCTCTGCGGCTGATTGGACATTTGATGGACGTTCCCTGGCTAGTCTTCACATCACTTCTGTCGGGCAGATTTTGTACTTCTCCGGCTATATTTGGCTTTCCTCTGATCCTTACCGATATCTCATTTTTGTCTTGAGGTATTCATTGCATGCCCTGTACAGATGTGACAATTTTGAAAAATATACTGATAATTCCTAGGCGTCCCCCCAATGGGTGTGGACAAGGGACGACTTGGTACGCTGAGTGTTTTAGCCGGCTGCTTCTGAGTAGTAATGTGATGCGACGGTGGGCGTAATCATATCATCCATGCTGTTGACTGGAGTCCCAATGGGTGTTGCGCTGCGTGAAACGGCGTCAGCCGCCTGACGTGTCTTCAGACGAGTTGAAGTGTGTATTGAATGCTTCGTGACTGTTCAGTGACCGTGGTTGGAGGTGAGCGGTTGCCTTCTTCTTCTTCTATAAATAGTGCCTTTGTCTCTCTGGTTTTTTCACATCTCTTGTTGTTCTCCGCTGCTTGCTTTCTTCTCCTTCTCGCGCTTCCACCATGGGCAAGAACAACAAGCGCAAGCGTGAGCCGACTCGTCCATCAGAGGACTTCGGTGACTCGGAGTACTCAGAGGAGGAGTTCTCCTCTGAGTCCGAGGGGTCTCCGGCTCCCATTCCTCTGCGTGAGTCGTCTGACGATTCAGATGACTCCCAGGGGCTTGCGGCGGAGGTCTGGACTTACATCCGGGCCATCGAGCGCTCCGGGCTCGAGGGTTCGGATGAGTCGGAGTACTCCTCGGACGAGGAGGACTTGTCCGAGGAGGACGGTGGCGGCGATGGCGAGGACGACGACGACGACGACGAAGGCGGTGGCGGCGGTGACGGTGACAGCGGCGGCAGGGGCGGCAGCAGCGGCAGCAAGGATGGTGACGGCGACAGCAGCAGGGGCGGCAGCGGCGGCGGCGGCAGCAGCAAGGGCAGCAACAAGGCCAGTGGCTAAATGCCACTGGTTTTTAGATATTAGTATAGATTAGAAGTAGTATAGTGAAATAATGTAGTAGTATTATTAATGTAGAGTAGTATAGTGTAGCGTAGTAGTAGTAGTAGTAGGGAAGTATCAACTCATAATGAGTTGATTTGTAAGTACTGTTACTTCCCCTTAATGAAGAATGATATTGCCTTCTCTGTGCCAATTGTTCTGCTTCGTAATCAGTTAATTTCTGCTGTGATATTCATTGCTCATGATGCTCTCTAGTTGTAGCATAACTTAGAGTTCTTGAATCATTCCTCCGCCCACCTTATTTGTGAAGTTGATTTCCTTGGAATAGTAAGTAAATAACTCGGGCATCATATCGACGCTTTTAGAGGTAGCTGCCGAGTGACTTGAAGACGACGTCGGAGTTTTAGAGATAACTGCCGAGCGACCAAAGACGACGTCGGCGTTTTAGAGGTAACGCCGAGTGACTTGTGGATGACGTCGGAGTTTTAGAGATAACTGTCGAGCGATTGAACATGACATCGGAGCTTTAGAGGTAACTGCCGAGCGACTGAGGACGACGTCGGAGTTTTAGAGGTAACGCCGAGTGACTTGAAGGTAACATCGGCGTTTTAGAGATAACGACCGAATTAGAACGGGCTGCGCCGGCCATGTTGAGGGTAATAGCCGAGTAACTGAGGACGACGTCGGAGTTTTAGAGGTAACTGCCGAGCGACTAAAGACGACGTCGGCGTGTTAGAGGTAACACCGAGTGACTGATGACGACATCAGAGTTTTAGAGGTAACTGCCGAGTGACTGATGACGACGTCGGAGTTTTAGAGGTAACTGCCGAGCGACTGAAGGTAACATCGGCGTTTTAGAGATAACGGCCGAGCTAGAACGGGCTGCGCCGGCCATGTTGAGGGTAATAGCCGAGTGATGATGTGGAAGTGACCGCCGGGTGACAACGTGGCGCGCTGGTGTTTTGAAAGTAACTGCCGGGTGCTGACTGGGCGCTTTTAGAAACGGTATCTGACTCGGGAATATCCCATAAGTACTGCTTTTAGCCGACTCTGCTTTCCGTGCCCTAGTTCTTGCTTTCTTGCCTCCAAATCCTTTCTGCAATTCGGCTCTTGCTCCGCCCACCAGTAGAATTGAGATGGCGCCCAAGCGGAAAGCCTCGAGTTCATCCGTCGCGGTGATTCCCCCAATCGACCCCAACAGTCAGTTGCCTTTCGCAGGTAACCACATGTCTGTTGTCTCCGAGCCCGACCTTCTCCACCTCGTGTCCATCGGGGTCCTTCCCCCGAGGGAGCTGTGTTCTTGGCGGATTTGTCATGGGGTCACTGTCCGGACAGAGGATACCCATGAGTCCGTAATTTACGTTCCTTTTCTTCTCCGCGGTCTCGGTCTTCCCATTTCTCCCTTTTTCCGCAGCCTCCTTGATTTCTAGCATATTAACCTGACCCATTTGAATCCCAATTCTATTCTGCAAATTTCCATTTTCATTCATTTATGTGAAGCTTTTCTTGGCGTGCTGCCACATTTTGGGTTGTGGAAGTACTTGTATCACTGTCGCCCTGGGATGGCCGGGGGGCAGCATCAGTTGGTTGGGGGTGCTAGTTTGGAGATGCGCCGTGGGAGGAAGACTGAGTATCTGGAAATCCCTCTCAAAGACAGTATCAAGGGATGGCGCTTGGAATGGTTTATTGTTGAGAACCATGGCAATTCTCTCCCTTCATGGTCGGGAAGACAACCGGATGTTCGTACTCCGAGTTGGACCAAATCCCCCACTGATCAGGAGGTGGCTGAGGCAGGGGCTTTGCTAGCTGAAGTTGGACTGCTGAAGGAGAAGGGTCTGACTGCTGAGGCTGTGGTTGCTGATTTTGTCTTCAAGAATATTCAGCCGTTGAAAGACAGGGCATACCCGGCTTATCTGTACCGATGCCTAGCTGACTCGACTCGGGTTACCAACAGAAGAATTCCCTCTGTAGACTTGGTGAACCAGCTTGAGATGATTCTTAGAGGCAAGGTATCAAATTTTGGTGCCCCAGTGGCATACTCAGCCTGGAACTTGCCTCCTCCCAAGGCCTTCACTCTTTTTGTGTCGAATCCACCTGTCACGGACGGCAGTTTGGGCCTTAGAGTGTGACCCTCTGCTGAAGAAGTTAGCGTCTTGGTTGCCTCGCTCAGGGAAGTTCCTGATAGTGAACGGCAGGTCCACTTTGAGGTGCCCTTGGATCCTAGCGATGCAGAGATAAGTGCTATGCTTGATTTGCTGGCTGAGGACTCTTCTGATGCTGCTCCTGCTGGGACATTGGTGGTGGCGCCTCTCCCAGAGGCTGGTACAACCTCAGATGTTTAGAAACCTGTCAATGTTCGCCCGAGACGTCCTTGCCGAGTCAATCAACTTGATCCTCCTGCTGATGAGCAGATAAAGAAAAAAAAACGCCTCCGGCGAGTATCTAATTTGGATCGGGACGTTGGTACTTCGGTTCCTGCTGCTGAAGAAGTGCCTGTGCCTGAATTTACTGACGCCGACCCCACTGGGTGTGCTCCATCTGCTGCTGATCCCAATGGGTGTGCTCCATCTGTTGCTGATCCCAATGGGGGTGTTGCCTGTGCTGCTGGTGAAGACAATGGGGAGGAAGAAGATGAGGTCCCTCTGACTCGAAAGAACAGTCGGCAGTATGTCGCCAGTGGCGAAAGTAGTGGAGTTCCTTCTCCTGCTTTGTCTGCTCTCATTGCTCTGCAAGAATTGACCCTGGCGAATTTTGATCAGACTCTTGAGGATATGGTTCCAGAGGATCTGTTATCCGAGCCGGCAGATGATGGCGTGATGGAGGTTTGTGCTGATGTGCTCGACGCTGGATTGAGGTCATCCCGTGCCTCATCGACCTTAGAGCGCGGTCTCGAGGGTCAGGAGACTGACTTGGATCGTCCTGGTCCCATGGAAGTAACTGAGGGTTCATCAGCCTTAGAGGCGGCTATTGCGGAGAACTTGGTTCTCAAGGACGGTGTTGACACTTGCCCAGCCCCCGAGGATGTTGCCAGGGATGACTCGGCTCGGGTGGGAAGCGCAAGCCACTGCCCAGCCCCCGAGGGTACTGCCGGAGATGATCCGGCTCAAGTGGGCAGCGCGAACCGTGACCCAGCCCCCGAGGGTGTCCGAGTGGGGTCTCCCTCTTGTACTTCCATGGACGTTCATGCGGGATCGCCTCCTCACTCCGGCTGCATGGTGGTAGCCCAAGCTTTGGACCAGGGAGTCGCTTTAGAGGGCAGCGTTCCCGCTGACCAAATTTTGGGCTCTGTTGACGGCACTGAATTGGTCTCTGCTGGTTCGTTGCAAGCTGCTCCGGGTGGCGACCTTACGCCCGGTCATCAATTGATCTCTCATGATTTGGGAGTCCCTTCGTTCTTTTCCAACCTCCAGGTACTTGTGATATATTTTAGCTTGATTTTTACCCCGCATGAACTGCTATCATTACACTCATCTGTTCTCCTTATCAGGCTTTGGTGGACGGGATGGCTAGCCAGCTGAGGTTGCAGGGTGCTTCTGTTCCAGAAGGAGCTTTGTCTCTTGCACGTTGGAATCCAGTGTTACTTCAACATCGTGTCTCTGGTTTGGAGGCGACCAATGCTGGTTAGTGCTTTTTTTCTTCTCTTTGTCTTCATTATTGGACTGCCTTATATTCTGACCCCTTTTGTTTGATTGTCTCCTGCTAGATATGGCTCGGCAGATTTCCACTCTTGAAGAAAGACATTCTCGAGATCGGGCTGAACTGGTCCAGCGGTGCTCTAATTTTGAAGAAAAGTATTCTCAAAGCCAGACTGAACTAGCTCAAGTCTCTGTTGCCCTAGATGACGCCAATGCGTTGAGCTCTTCCCTTCGCACTCAGCTTGATTCTGAAAAGGTGACTTATGGAACTGTGCCTTGCCTTACTGTGTTCCTATTGCTTGCTTGATGTTTGAAGGAGTTGATTCTTGTTTGCAGGATGAAAAACGTATCCTTGCTGCTTCTCGCGACAATCTTGACAGACTGTATCGCGACTCTAGCAACTCGCTGACCATCCTGGAGAGGAGTCATCGCTTCACCATGGAGGAGTTAGACAACCATCGCTGTAAGCTGCAAGAATCTACGGATGAGGTGATCCGGCTCAAACAATTGATATCGGCGAAGGATGCTACTATCAAAGAACTTCATGCGTCCAAGAAATCCATCGCCCAGGAGCTAGAAACCGCTCAATTGGCTGCCAAGGTTGCTCAAGAAACTTCCATTACTCTGAGAGCCCAGCGCGACAGAGCCATGGATAAGGCCATTCGGGCGGGGCGAATCTTGATGAGGAGACCTGGCGTGGTTGTTCCTGGAGATATAAGGGCTGACGTGAATGCTGCCCCTGATTCCTTAAGTCGCCCTTCCTCGTCGATTGCTCCTGAGAAAGATATCGCGAAATAGAGAAATATTTTGCGTGCTTTGAGCGCGCGGTTAGCATGGTCAGACATTTGTTAGAGGACACCAGTTTAGCACTTGAATGATATTGTTATTTTCCTATTGTTTTAGAATTCAATCAGTACGTAAATTTGCAGTAGTAAAATGATGTGTGATGGTTTTGAAACTTGTTTGCGGGATATAGAAGTCATCCCTATATGAGTAATCGTAAGCGCGTCAGATCGCCTTAAGTTGCTGCTGACTTAAGTCGGTTGCTTCTGTTAATAGGGCATAGTGGTCACCCCGAGTTAGGTAGGCGTGAGCGTGTTGCACCGGCTTAAGTCGCTGCTGACTTTAGCCGATTGCTCTGTTAGCAGGGCATAGTGGTCACCCGGAGTTAAGTAAGCGTGAGCATGTTGCATCGGCTTAAGTCGTTGCCGACTTAAGCCGATTGCTCCGTTAGCAGGGCATAGTGGTCACCCCAAGTTAAGTAAGCGCGAGCATGTTGCACCGCCTTAAGTCGTTGCCGACTTAAGCCGATTGCTCCGTTAGCAGGGTATAGTGGTCACCCCGAGTTAAGTAAGCGCGAGCATGTTGCACCGCCTTAAGTCGTTGCCGACTTAAGCCGATTGCTCCGTTAGCGGGGTATAGTGGTCACCCCGAGTTAAGTAAGCGCGAGCATGTTGCACCACCTTAAGTCGTTGCCGACTTAAGTCGATTGCTCCGCTAGCGGGGTATAGTGGTCACCCCGAGTTAAGTAAGAGTGCAAGTCAATCATGAATAAACTGAGTATCTTTGAAGCCTTTTTTATTGATGTCATATTTCCCATTTTACAGAGTACATCGTCGTCCCGATAGCTTTTGAAATACAGCTAGGGATAAAACTTCCTGAGGTGTTCTATATTCCAGGAGTTCCCAATTTCTGTGCCGTCCATCTGAGTGAGACGATATGATCCTGGCCGAGTGACTTCTGCTACTATGAAGGGTCCTTCCCATAAGGGCGATAACTTGTGCCGTCCCTCCCCCGTTAGAATTCGGCGGAGGACGAGATCTCCTACTGAGAAGGATCGCTGTCGCACGGCCTTGTCGTGATAGCGCCTTAGAGTCTGCTGGTACCGTGCTGATTGGATTACTGCATTCAGCCGTTCTTCCTCAAGTATATCGATGTCCTCCATCCTAGTGGCTTCAGCTTCTGCTATGCTTTCGAAGATCAACCTTGACGCTCCGAACTTGAGATCAGTGGGTAGCACTGCCTCCGACCCATAGACCATGAAGAAAGGAGTGTTTCCATGCAGAGCTCGGCTAGGTTGGGTTCTTAGTCTCCAAACGACATAGGGCAACTCCCTTATCCACTTTCCTGCGAACTTTTCATTCTTATCGAAGACCTTTTTCCTGAGTGCCTCCAGTATCATTCCGTTGGCTCGCTCAACCTGCCTGTTGGCTCTTGGGTGTGCTACAAAAGCATACTTGATCTGAATGCTTTTTTGCTCGCGGAAATCGAAGAACTCTGAACTTGTGAAGTTGGATCCTAGGTCAGTTATGATGTTGTTTGGTATCCCGAATCTGAATATTATGTCTTGTATGAATTCCACGGCCTTAGCTGAGGTTAAAGAAGCAATGGGTTTGAACTCTATCCATTTGGTGAATTTGTCGATTGCTACCAGTACATGAGTGTATCCTCCTTGAGCTTTCTTGAAAGGTCCAATCATATCGAGTCCCCAGCATGCGAAGGGCCAAGTCACTGGTATGGTCTGCAGTTGCTGTGCTGGTAGATGTTGTTGCTTCGACAAGTACTGGCAAGCTTCGCACCTCTGAACTAACTCGGCTGCGTCATTCTTCGCTGTTGGCCAATAGAATCCTGACCTGAAGACCTTCCCGACTAGTGTCTTGGATGCTGCGTGTATTCCACATTGCCTAGCATGGACCTCATCCAGAAGTCGCTTCCCAGTAGATGAGAGAATGCATTTCATGAGGACGCCTAATGCACCCCTTCTGTATAATGTCTCCCCAATGAGTGTGTAGTGAGCCAACTGTCTGGCGATACGCTCGGCCGCATTTTTGTCATCTGGTTCCTCTTCATTCTTTATATACCTGATGATTGGCCTTCTCCAGTCATCAGAGTCTGACTCTGGTTGATTCACGATATTACACTCTTCTGCTTGATCTATTGAGATGCTCGGCTGTAGTATTTCTTGCACAAAGACTCCAGGTGGGACCTGAGTTCGACTGGATCCTAGCTTGGACAATACATCGGCCGCCGTGTTCCGATCACTTTCTACATGATGAAATTCCAGACCCTCAAACTTATCTTCCAGTTTTCGGACGGCGGTGCAGTACTTTCCCATTGAATCGCTTGAACAATCCCATTCTTTGTTTATCTGGCTTATGACTACCAGAGAGTCTCCGTACACCATCAGTCTCTTGATGCCCAATGATATGGCGATGTTCAATCCATGGATCAGAGCTTCATACTCGGCTGCATTGTTGGAGGCTGGAAACAGCAACTGGAGGGCATATTTGAGGTGCTCGCCTCCAGGTGCGGTGAAGAGAATTCCTGCTCCTGCTCCCTGCAGCTTCAGCGAACCATCAAAATACATTCGCCATACTTCTGCAGTCTCTGGGTTATCTGGTACTTGCTATTCAGTCCACTCTGATACGAAGTCAACCAATGCTTGAGTTTTGATGGCAGTGCGAGGTCGAAATTCGATGTCATGATATCCCAGTTCGCAGGCCCACTTGGCTATTCGACCAATGGCTTCCTTGTTGTGAAGAATATCCCCTATTGGAAAACCAGTGACTACTATGACTTTGTGGTCGTCAAAGCAGTGACGTAGCTTGCGGGCAGTTAGAAGTACTGCATATAATAGCTTCTGAACTTGAGGATACTTTTTCTTCGAGGGACCCAGAACTTCACTGATGAAGTAAACGGGATGTTGCACTGGGTAGGCATGTCCTTCTTCTGCTCGCTCGACTACCAACGCGGTGCTTACCACGTGAGTCGTGCAAGAGATATACAACAACAGATCTTCAGCTGGTTGAGTTGATGTGGCTCGCCGTGGCGGCTTCAGTACTGGTGGCGTTGTCAAGAATTTCTTCAGTGCATCTAGAGCTTCCTGTGCTTCTGAGGTCCACTGAAACTTATCCACTTTCTTGAGTAGCTTGTAAAATGGTAAACCTTTTTCTCCCAGCCTGGATATAAATCTGCTCAGAGCTGCCATACATCCAGTAAGTCGTTGAACCTTCTTTTGTGATCGTGGTGCTTCCATTTTCATGATAGCTTCGATCTTATCAGGATTAGCCTCAATTCCCCTGTGGCTGACAATAAATCCGAGTAACTTTCCTGCTGGTACCCCAAAAACACATTTTTCGGGATTAAGCTTCCATCGTAAAAACCAGCCAAATCTTATGGAGATGAAACCACAAAGAAAATCGTTGGGGCGTAACCCTCTTAGCGACGCGCCATATCGGAACCCGGGTATGGTGTTAAATGAGCAAGGGCCGGGCCGTCACCCCTTAAGTGACGCGCCGTCTCTTGATCTGGAGCCGGTGATAAGTGAGCAAGGATTGGGTCGTCGCATCCTTAGTGGCGCGCTACATCGGCGCCCGGGTGTAGTGGAAAATGAGCAAGGGTCTTTGCATCTTCCTCGGCGGGTGCGAAGGGTAAGGAAGCTAGTCGAGCCAACTAGGGTCCGTGTAGGTAGTTGGAACGTAGGTTCCTTAACAGGTAAGTTACGAGAAATAGTTGACGTTGCGGTGAGGAGACGAGTAAATATTTTATGCGTTCAAGAGACCAAGTGGAAAGGACAAAAGGCGAAGGAAGTGGAAGGTACAGGCTTCAAGTTGTGGTACACGGGGACTGCAACAAACAAGAATGGAGTAGGCGTCTTGATCGACAAGAGCCTTAAAGATGGGGTAGTAGATGTTAAGAGGGTAGGAGATAGAATCATCCTAGTCAAGCTGGTCATTGGGGACTTGGTTCTCAATGTTATCAGCGCGTATGCTCCTCAAGTAGGCCTTAATGAGAACTCAAAGAGGGAGTTCTGGGAAGGCCTGGAGGACATGGTTAGTAGTGTGCCAGTTGGCGAGAAGCTCTTCATAGGAGGAGATCTCAATGGCCATGTGGGTACATCTAGCACCAGTTTCGAGGGTGTGCATGGAGGCTTCGGCTTTGGGACTAGGAATCAAGAAGGAGAGGAAATCCTGAACTTTGCCCTAGCCTATGACATGTTTATAGCAAACACTTTCTTTAGGAAGAGGACATCCCACCTGGTGACCTTCAGTAGTGGCCAACACACTAGCCAGATTGATTTCGTCCTCTTGATAAAAGAGGACAGGCATGCCTGCTTAGATTGCAAGGTTATACCTGGAGAGTGTGTGGTAACCCAACATAAGCTTGTCGTAGCTGACTTCTGTTTTAAGATTCGTTTACAACAGAATAAGCATAACAAGGTCACTAGAACAAAGTGGTGGAAGCTTAAAGGGGATGTGGCCCAAACTTTCAAGGAAAGAGTTATCGAGGAGGGCCCTTGGGCAGAAGAGGGAGACATAAATATCATGTGGAGGAAGATGGCGGTGTGCATCCGAAAGATAGCTTCAGAAGAGTTTGGGTTGAGTCAAGGAAACAGAAGGGAAGTTAAAGACACTTGGTGGTGGAACGAAGATGTCCAAAAGGCTATCAAGGAGAAGAAAGATTGCTACAAACGCTTACATCATGACAAGTGTGCGGAAAACATAGAGAAGTATAGGATAGCGAAGAAGTCTGCAAAGCGAGCGGTTAGTAGAGCTCGGAGTCAAGCCTTTGACAACCTCTATCAACGGTTGGACACAAAGCAGGGAGAAAAGGATATCTATAGGATGGCCAAGATTCGTGAAAGGAAGACAAGGGATGTCAACCAAGTCAAATGCATCAAGGATGAAGCAAACCAACTATTAGTGAAGAATGAAGAGATCAAGAACAGATGGAAGGAGTACTTCAACAAATTGTTCAATGGAGGGAATGAGAGTTCTACAATAGAATTGGACGAACCATTCGATGACAACAATAGGGGTTTTGTACGAAGGATACAAGAATATGAAGTTAAGGAGGCGCTAAAAAGGATGAAGGTAGGAAAGGCGATGGGCCCTGATGGTATCCCTATCGAGGTATGGAGATGCCTTGGAGACATAGCGATAGTATGGCTGACTAAGCTTTTCAACACCATCTTTCGGACAAACAGAATGCCCGACGAGTGGCGGCGGAGTACATTAGTACCAATCTTCAAGAACAAAGGAGATGTTCAAAGTTGTACTAATTACCGTGGAATTAAGCTCATGAGCCATACAATGAAGCTATGGGAGAGAGTCATTGAACACCGCCTGCGAAAGATGACGAGCGTGACCCAAAATCAGTTTGGTTTCATGCCCGGGAGATCAACTATGGAGGCCATTTTCTTACTAAGACAACTTATGGAGAGATTCAGAGAACAAAAGAAAGACCTGCATATGGTCTTTATAGACTTGGAGAAGGCTTATGACAAAGTACCTAGGAGTGTAATGTGGTGGGCCTTGGAAAAACACAAAGTAGCAACAAAGTACATTAATCTTATTAAGGATATGTACACTAATGTTGTGACAAGTGTCCGAACAAGTGATGGGGACACCGATGACTTTCCAATTAACATAGGACTACATCAAGGGTCGGCTTTGAGCCCTTATCTTTTCGCTTTGGTGATAGATGAGGTCACAAGGGACATACAAGGAGATATACCGTGGTGTATGCTTTTTGCCGATGATGTGGTACTTATTGAGGAGAGTAGGAGTGGTGTTTCGCAAAAGTTGGAATTGTGGAGGCAGACGCTGGAAGCAAAAGGTTTTAGGCTTAGTAGGTCTAAAACGGAATATATGAAGTGTGATTTCAGTGCCACGGGGTATGAAGATGGCGATGTTAGTCTTGATGGGCAAGTGGTACCCAAAAAAGACACTTTCCGTTACTTAGGATCAATGCTTCAGAAGGATGGGGACATCGATGAGGATGTCAGTCATAGAATTAAAGCTGGATGGTTGAAGTGGCGGCAAGCGGCGGGTGTCTTATGCGACCCCCGGGTGCCACACAAACTAAAAGGAAAATTCTACAGGACAACAATCCGGCCGGCTATGTTGTATGGAGCAGAATGTTGGCCCACTAAAAGACGACATGTCCAACAACTATGCGTGGCAGAGATGCGTATGTTGCGCTGGATATGTGGCCACACAAGGAGAGACCGAGTCCGGAATGATGATATACGAGAGAGGGTAGGAGTGGCGCCAATTGAGGAGAAGCTTATGCAACATCGTTTGAGATGGTTTGGACATATCCAACAAAGATCTGAGGAGGCACCAGTGCATATCGGAATAATTAGGCGTCCCGAGAATGTGAAGAGAGGTAGAGGTCGACCAACCTTGACGTGGACAGAGGCTGTGAAGAGGGACCTGAAGGAGTGGAATATTGATAAAGAGCTCGCCATGGATAGGAAGGGGTGGAAGTGTGCAATTCACGTGCCAGAACCTTGATTTATAGTTTCGCTTTTCCTCTTTAATCGTTTGACCTTTTCTTGTGCCCATTTAGATCTTGCTGGTTCTTGTGGGTTTTATCTCTTTTATGTGTTTCCCCGTTTCGTCGTTTTTCGGTTCTCCTTTGCCTTTGTTTCCCCTTTTTTTCTTTGGGGTTGAGCTCTGAGGTTTTCATACGGGGTTTCATCTCTAGCCTACCCCAACGTGCTTGGGATAAAAAGGCTTTGTTGTTGTTGTTGTTGTAAGCTTCCATCGGTACCGCCGCAGACTGTTGAAAACCAGCTGTAAGTCTTCGATGAAGTTTTCTGAGTTCTCCGTTTTGATTACCACATCATCTACGCAGGCTTCCACGCGTTTGTCCCAGTGATCGGCTAAGCATGTTTGAATAGCTCTCTGATAAGTCGCTCCAGCGTTTTTGAGGCCGAACGACATGGAGGTATAACAGAAAGCACCAAACGGAGTGATGAACGCTGTTTTTTCCTCGTCTTCCTTTGCCAAACTAATCTGATGGTATCCGGAATAGCAATCCAGGAAAGACAGCACAGAACATCCAGCGGTGGAGTCCACCACCTGGTCTATCCTCGGGAGCCCGAAGGGATCCTTTGGACAATGTTTGTTGAGATCAGTATAGTCGACGCACATGCGCCAATCCACTTTATTCTTTTTTAGTACAAGAACAGGGTTGGCTAACACCTCTCTAATGAATCCAGCCGCGACCAAGCGAGCTAGCTCGGCGCGAATGGCCTCTCTCTTGTCGGGCGTGAAACGACGTAGTTTTTGCCGGATCGGCCTTGCCTGGGGATAGACCTTCAGTTTGTGTTCGGCCAGTTCTCTTGGGACTCCCGGCATATCCGCAGGTTGCCATGCGAATACGTCTCGGTTATCTTGCAGAAACTGGACGAGCGCGCTTTCCTATTTGTCGCCTAGGCTGGAGCTGATGATGGCAGTCTTGCGTTCATCAGCGAACCCCAGGTTGATCCTTTTAGTTTCTTCAGTCGGCCGCATAGAGGTCGCGACCTGAGCTTCGTTTGCCGGTACTGCGAGGTCCTCCTCAGGCTTAGAGTTCGCCTGTGTTGGAGAAGTCGTCGACGGCTTGGTGGTGAGGGCCGCTTGGATGGCCACTCGGAAACACTCTGCGGCGCCTTGGAAGTCGGCGCGCACAATTATGATTCCTTGTTGTCACACCCGACTTTAAGGAACAAAGCCAGGTGCATCTCATACATGCGCCAAGAAGACAACATATATAATAACAGAGTGTATAGAGATAAATGTCATAAAACATCAGAGTATTTATTACATAGCGGAAGACTTATTACAAAATAAAAGAATAAACATAAAATGAACTAAGGATCGTCGGCGCCAATGTCAACTGAGAAACGCCACCTAGATCAGATCATACTGCTCGCCTTGTGGCTCCTCCTGAACCACCTGCTCTTCTCCTGTGGGGGGGGGGGGGTGTGAGACAGCAAGAGTGAGCTCACATACGTTCATCGCTCAACAAGTTGTGGGGAATAATGTGGCATAAACTCACCAAAGGTGGGAGTTCATGAAGTGTAAGGCTGATCAATGAAATAAAGGCTGAAGCTGAGCATTGCTTTTATAAGTTGGGCAAAATTTTATTAGCAATTACTAAGTGTAAGTAAATACCAAACCATAATAAATATAAATAAAAGTAATAATAAAAATAATCCCAGATGCAATGAAATGACAAATTGAGTTTAGGTTCCATAAATTAATCATGTGAGTGTCCGAGCCGCTCATGACCGTGAGCACGGCTAGTATACCAGTTTTACACTCTGCAGAGGTTGCGCATCTTTACCCACAAGTCGTGTTACCCATTTGCCACGGAGTTGATCAGACTCCATACACCTCTACCAAGGAAGCGAGGCAGGGTACCACTACGAGGCCTTTACAAAGTTCCACTAGCTTCAGACTACCCACTACAGTTTATAGGAAGCTCCAATGCAGGGTTCTTGCCTGACTGCCATCGCAGCAAAATCAACCCAAGGACCTCCCTACACTAACCACTCCCCTACTGCCCTTGCCCCTTTCGGGTAAGGTAGCCCTCCACTAGCTTTCCTAGTTAATCAGCCAAGAGCGTCCCATTATACTCTTGTGGTAGCACTATTTTCCCGGGTGGTTCTCCATGTTCCCATTAACATAATGATCTTATCATGAACATAAAATAATGAACAGATAATAGAAAGTATAGTCATGAGTCATAAATATCTTTATACCCAAATCCACATAAAGCAATAGCATGTACTACCCAAAAATTTAGTAGTAAAACTAGTGGTGAAACAAGGTATAAAGATAGTCAAAATCTAGGGTATCCTATTGGGTCCCATCAAAATTAACCTATGCAGATCATTATGATTAATAAGAACATGAATGGGTAAAAAAGTGATCAAGGGCACAACTTGCCTTCAATGAGCTCCTGCTCAGCTACTTCTACTTGTTAAGCCTCAGATTCCACAGTGGCTTGTTCGTCTACTCGCATCAACACAATACATACATAGTATAGCATAAATTAACATCACATCAAACATGTAAATAAAATATACAGTAATAAACTAGACATTAAAATGAGATCATAGGAACTGGAATCATTAAATTTGGAGTTATAGATTTTAAGTTATGAATTTTCCAAGATTTTGTGTATTTAATACATGATTAAGTACTAGATAAATTTTAATGTGTTTTTCATGCCAAAACAGAGGCACAATGGTTAGACAATAATATTATGAAATTTTAGGAACTGGAATGGACCAACTTGGAGTTCATATGAATTTTCTACAGATTAAACAAGTTCTAACATTTATTTATGCACTAAAAATTAATTTCTGATATTAATTTCTGATTTTCAATGCTCTCTGGATTGGGCCTCAAATTCCAGAAAGCGCAGGGGCTATGGTACAAATAATTTTAAGACTCAGTGCACTGTTCTGTGGACCGCGGGTTCTATTTTGGAAAACGCAGGGGCTCATTTGTAAGACGCACAAGTCGAAGGGGTATCGGCCACAATGAGTCGTTGGATCTAAATCAACGCTTAGGATTAGATCCTGACTTCAATGAATCAGCGCACCACGATAGCCGCGGGATCCTAGATCTACGGCTCAGACTCAACGAAATCCATCCACCGCCCAAGCGTGATCTAACGGTTCACGCGCCGCATCAAGATTTCCTCCCCCGATCACCGTCAGATCAGGAGCGTCCATAGTCTATCTAACGGCTGATCACCTCTTCACACCACAATCCCACATCAGGGATCCAACGGTTCCTGGACTTCTTCCCCTCCTTGCTCCGAGCCGCAACGACGCGCACACCGGACACGACGGCGGCCACGCCGCAGGTCGATTCCATTGCGACCCCGAGCTCTAATCTCTAATCAAGCGAGCGCTACGCAGTGTATGAACAAGGGCGTACACGTTAAGTGCACATACCAATGACAGTGAATGTCAGGATGGGACGGCCATGGTGAAGGGCGGTATGGCGGTGGAGGACACATTCCGATGAAGAATCTCCAGGGCTCCGGTGGATTTCCCCGCGTCCGAGAAGGCCACGAGCACACCCCCGGGTCCCGGCGTGGCGCCCAGACAGTTCCCCAGCCCCAAATTGAGGCCACAGAGTTTGCATCCCGCTAAACAATGGTGGCGGGCGTGGCTTCCGGAGCTTCGGTTTAGTGGATGAAGAAAAGATGTGGCGTCGGTTGGAGGGAGAAGGGGTTAAGAAGAAGCAAGGTCGATCGTTATTCATGCGCCCGAATTTCATGACGTCAAGCCATATGAACCAATCGTCCCAGCTCACGGCGGAGATCCAGGGAGTGGTTTGCAGCGGCCATTGTTTGCTGCAATTTCTGTGTTGACGGAGCTCCCGCATTCCGAGCCGCCATACCAGGGCAACGGCGGTTGAATCGGCTTGCCCGAGAACCCCAGTGGCGCGGTCCCAATTTCTGGACTTGGCCCGACGCGGTGGATCCGAAAAGCGGGGGAGGAAGAAGCTCCCGACATCCCGGGCCCGCACGCAAGTATTATCCACCCCGCGCATGCGAACCGGGAGGCTGGGGAGTGGGCCCCGCACGCCAGGAAGCCAGTGTGCCATGCTCCCAGCGCGCCGCAAGTTCCTGACCCCAGGGGCCCCGCCTGGAGGTGAGATTGCAGGGAGGGCAGAAATGGGCTGCGCGGGTGTATTTGGGCCGCCAGGAGAGAATTGAGGCCTACTTGGCCGAAAATTGCTTTCTCTTTCTTTTTTTTATTATTCTTTTCTTCTTCTACAAATTCAAAACTTCAACTCTAAAAGAAATTATTTTTGTGGCAAATTTATTAGTAAGTTTTATTTGTTACTTTATAGTATTTTTCTCATTCTATTCTATTTATTCAAAGTAGGTATTAAATCCTCTATTTGAATGTTGGTTTATTTATGTCACCAAATGCACACACACAATAAATCCCAGCATGATGCATATTTTATTTAAGTGTCATTTGTTTTAATTACTTATTCTTATTTATAGTTATTCTCTTGTTATAATGATTAGATGGCACACAAAATAAGGAGATCAACTATAGTTTCATTGTATACATTTTTGGGTATTACAAATCCTACCCCCCTTAAAAATAATCTCGTCCTCGAGATTTAAGAAGATCTAGGGAAAAGATGGGGGAAGTCTATGCGAAGCTCTTCTTCTCTTTCCCAAGTGTCTTCATCCTCTCCATGGTGACTCCATTGTACTTTGCACATCTTTATCACCTTATTTCTTGTAACTCGAGTCAAAGTGTCCAGAATCTTGATTGGATACTCAGCATAAGTTAGATCATCTTGAACACTGAGATCCTCCAGTGGTAGCTGCTCCTCAGGTACCCTGAGACATTTCTTCAGCTGAGATACATGGAATACATCATGTACGTCTGACAGATGATCAGGTAATTCGAGTTGATATGCAACATCTCCCACTCGCTTTAAGATCAAGAAAGGTCCAATGAAGCGAGGGGACAACTTTCCTTTAACTTTAAATCTCCTCATACCACGGATCGGTGACACCTTCAGATACACGTGATCACCCCTCCTTAAACTCCAGTAGTCTTCTCCTATTATCAGCATAGCTCTTTTGCCTGGATTGTGCAATTCTTAAGTTTTCTCTTATCATTCGAACTCGTTCTTCTCCCTCTTGTATAAGTTCTGGCCCAAAGAAATGTCTTTCTCCAGTTTGATCCCAATATAGAGGAGTCCTGCACTTTCTGCCATATAGAGCCTCAAACGGTGACATCTTCAAACTGGCTTGATAACTGTTATTATAAGAGAACTCAGCATAGGGTAAGCTCTTCTCCCAACTGCCACCATGCTTGAGAGCACAAGCTCTTAACATATCTTCCAGCACTTGATTAGTCCTCTCTGTCTGTCCATCAGTCTGAGGATGGTAGGCTGAACTAAAATTCAACTTTGTATCCAAGCTCTCATGCAACTTCTTCCAAAACCGAGAAGTAAACTGTGATCCTCGATTAGACACGATCTTCTTAGGCACTCCATGTAGACAAACTATCCGAGTCATATACAATTCTGCTAGCTTGGCTCCCGTGTAATTAGTCCTCACAGGTATGAAATGAGCCACCTTTGTCAATCTATCCACAATCACCCAAATAGAGTCATATCCTGCTGGAGTGCGGGGTAATCCAACAATAAAATCCATATCAATTTCTTCCCATTTCCACTCAGGAATCTTCAATGGGTGCAATAATCCAGCGGGTCTTTGATGTTCGGCCTTAACTCTTTGACACACATCACACTTAGCCACATGTGCGGCAACATCTCTTTTTAGTCCATATCACCAATACTTTTGCTTCAAATCCTGATACATCTTGGTACTACCAGGATGGATAGAATAATCCAAGTCATGGGCCTCCTTCAATATGGTTTCACAAAGACTATCAGTACCAGGAATACAAATTCGATTTTTGAACCATAGCGTGCCCTGCTCATCCTCTGTGAAATTCGGGCCTCATCCGTCAGTAATCAGATCCTTAATCTCTTGAATTTTAGCATCACCAACCTGACCTTTACGAATCTCTTGCTCCAAGGTAGGTTCCAACTCGATGGTAACTCCTTCAGTGTGTGTAACAATTCCCAAGTTGAGTCTCTCAAAGTCTTTTGCTAATTCCTTGGGTAGCTGGACAACAAAAGCAGAGTGAACATGCTCCTTCCGACTCAAGGCATCTGCAACCCAATTTGCCTTGCCCGGGTGATAGTGAATCTCCAAATCATAATCCTTAATGAGCTCCAACCAACGACGTTGTCTAAGGTTGAGATTCTTCTGAGTGAATATATACTTCAAACTCTTATGATCCGTATACACTTGACACTTGGTTCCCATAATATAATGTCTCCAAATCTTAAGAGCATGCACAACTGCTGCCAGTTCTAAGTCTTGAGTGGGGTAGTTTAACTCATGTTTCCACAACTGATGAGACACGCAGGCAATCATGAGTCCTTCTTGCATAAGTACACATCCAAAGCCTTGGCCACATGCATCACAATAAATGTCAAATCCCTTCTGTAGATCTGACATAACCAACATTGGTGGTGACAATAACCTCTCCTTTAATTGATTGAAGCTATCTTAACACTTCTCGTCCCACTTGAACTCTCTTCCCTTCTCTAGAAGCGAGACTGCGAGGTCATGGCTTAGCAATATTAGAAAATTCTTCAATAAATCTCCGATAATATCCTGCAAGTCCCAAGAAACTCTAAACCTCCGTAACTATAGTGGGTATGCTCCACGCCACTATCTCCTTGACTTTAGCAGGATCCACTGATATCCCTCCATTAAAAATGATATGTCCAAGGAATCACACCTCGTCAATCCAGAACTCGCATTTGCTATACTTGGCATGAAGTTGATTATCTCGTAGCTTCTGTAGCACCAATCTCAGATGTTCCTTGTGATCACTATCACTCTTGGAGTAAAAAAATATCGTCGATGAACACTACAACGAATCTATCCAGATTATGAACACCTTATTCTTTAGATCCATAAAATAGGCTGGTGCATTAGTTAGTCCAAATGGCGTAACTGTGAACTCATATAAACCATACCGGGTCGATAAAATTGTCTTGGGAATGTCCGATGGCCTAATCTTCATTTAATGGTATCTCGATCGGAGATCAATCTTCGAGAATACTCTAGCATCCCTCATCTGATCAAATAAATCTTCCATGCGGGGTAATGGATACTTGATCTTCACAGCGACATCATTAAGGGTCATATAATCCACGCACATCCGTTGCGATCCATCCTTCTTCTGCACAAATAACACCGGTGCTCCCCCAAGGTGAAGAACTCGGACGAATGTACCCCGCTTCTTGTAACTCAGTTAACTGCTTCTTAAGCTCCTTCAGTTCTTCTACAGCCATCCTATATGGTCGCTTAGAAATAGGAGCAGTTCCAGGTAAAAGATCAATCACAAACTCAACTTCCCTATCTGGTGGCATCCCTGGTAACTCCTCTGGAAAGACATCCGGAAAATCTCTAACCACACGGATGTTGTCACCAACAAACTTCCCATCTACTAAGAATGTCGCTAGTCTGGTGGCGGTAGTTACTGCTATTCCAACTTCAAATCTTTCTCATTTGGAACTGGTGAGTTCTATGGTTCCTTTAGCACAGTGCAAAACTGCCTTTGCCTTTCTTAACCATGACATACCAAGGATTACGTCTATAGTGCTCTCTTCTAACACTATAGGGGTAGCCCATCTGGGTTGGAAACATAGGGTAAGAAAGGAAGAATTGTAGACGAGGCGAGTAATTACGAATCATGTTACTTTGGGGGATTTATTAGCTAAGCAGTTTAATGGTTTATCTACCATAGCTAATTCAATACCTTATAGTGGTACATGCTAAGATGCCCAACTATAATGTTTCAATCAATCAAAGAAGCAAATCAAGCATTTATCATCAGAACAATCATCCAACATTTTTAAATATAGAAATAGTTTTAGTTTAGTTTTAGACCTCCTATCTCTTAAAAATGTCATAGGGGTAGGGATTCCAAGGTGTGAAATCCATCTTGTCTTAGAGTAGAAAAGGTAAGAATGATCAGAGTAGAGCAGTAGAAGGTGAGACAGGATCAAGATAAGAGTAGAAGGATTCAGAGTAAGGTAAGTATAGAAGAATTCAGAATAAGGTAAGTAGGTAAGGGTTTATCCATTTCTATCTAGGTTTCGTCCTACAGTCAACATTTCCTCTGATACCACTTCTGTCACACCCGACTTTAAGGAACAAAGCCAGGTGCATCTCATACATGCGCTAAGAAGACAACATATATAATAACAGAGTGTATAGAGATAAATGTCATAAAACATCAGAGTATTTATTACATAGCGGAAGACTTATTACAAAATAAAAGAATAAACATAAAATGAACTAAGGATCGTCGGCGCCAATGTCAACTGAGAAACGCCACCTAGATCAGATCATACTCCTCGCCTTGTGGCTCCTCTTGAACCACCTGCTCTTCTCCTGTGGGGGGGTGTGAGACAGCAAGAGTGAGCTCACATACGTTCATCGCTCAACAAGTTGTGGGGAATAATGTGGCATAAACTCACCAAAGGTGGGAGTTCATGAAGTGTAAGGCTGATCAATGAAATAAAGGCTGAAGCTGAGCATTGCTTTTATAAGTTGGCCAAACTTTTATTAGCAATTACTAAGTGTAAGTAAATACCAAACCATAATAAATATAAATAAAAGTAATAATAAAAATAATCCCAGATGCAATGAAATGACAAATTGAGTTTAGGTTCCATAAATTAATCATGTGAGTGTCCGAGTCGCTCATGACCGTGAGCACGGCTAGTATACCAGTTTTACACTCTGCAGAGGTTGCGCATCTTTACCCACAAGTCGTGTTACCCATTTGCCACGGAGTTGATCAGACTCCATACACCTCTACCAAGGAAGCGAGGCAGGGTACCACTACGAGGCCTTTACAAAGTTCCACTAGCTTCAGACTACCCGCTACAGTTTATAGGAAGCTCCAATGCAGGGTTCTTGCCTGACCGCCATCGCAGCAAAATCAACCCAAGGACCTCCCTACACTGACCACTCCCCTACTGCCCTTGCCCCTTTCGGGTAAGGTAGCCCTCCACTAGCTTTCCTAGTTAATCAGCCAAGGGCGTCCCATTATACTCTTGTGGTAGCACTGTTTTCCCGGGTGGTTCTCCATGTTCCCATTAACATAATGATCTTATCATGAACATAAAATAATGAACAGATAATAGAAAGTGTAGTCATGAGTCATAAATATATTTATACCCAAATCCACATAAAGCAATAGCATGTACTACCCAAAAATTTAGTAGTAAAACCAGTGGTGAAACAAGGTATAAAGATAGTCAAAATCTAGGGTATCCTATTGGGTCCCATCAAAATTAACCTATGCAGATCATTATGATTAATAAGAACATGAATGGGTAAAAAAGTGATCAAGGGCACAACTTGCCTTCAATGAGCTCCTGCTCAGCTACTTCTACTTGTTAAGCCTCAGATTCCACAGTGGCTTGTTCGTCTACTCGCATCAACACAATACATACATAGTATAGCATAAATTAACATCACATCAAACATGTAAATAAAATATACAGTAATAAACTAGACATTAAAATGAGATCATAGGAACTGGAATCATTAAATTTGGAGTTATAGATTTTAAGTTATGAATTTTCCAAGATTTTGTGTATTTAATACATGATTAAGTACTAGATAAATTTTAATGTGTTTTTCATGCCAAAACAGAGGCACAATGGTTAGACAATAATATTATGAAATTTTAGGAACTGGAATGGACCAACTTGGAGTTCATATGAATTTTCTACAGATTAAACAAGTTCTAACATTTATTTATGCACTAAAAATTAATTTCTGATATTAATTTCTGATTTTCAATGCTCTCTGGATTGGGCCTCAAATTCCAGAAAGCGCAGGGGCTATGGTACAAATAATTTTAAGACTCAGTGCACTGTTCTGTGGACCGCGGGTTCTATTTTGGAAAACGCAGGGGCTCATTTGTAAGACGCACAAGTCGAAGGGGTATCGGCCATAATGAGCCGTTGGATCTAAATCAACGCTTAGGATTAGATCCTGACTTCAATGAATCAGCGCACCACGATAGCCGCGGGATCCTAGATCTACGGCTCAGACTCAACGAAATCCATCCACCGCCCAAGCGTGATCTAACGGTTCACGCGCCGCGTCAAGATTTCCTCCCCCGATCACCGTCAGATCAGGAGCGTCCATAGTCTATCTAACGGCTGATCACCTCTTCACACCACAATCCCACATCAGGGATCCAACGGTTCCTGGACTTCTTCCCCTCCTTGCTCCGAGCCGCAACGGCGCGCACACCGGACACGACGGCGGCCACGCCGCAGGTCGATTCCATTGCGACCCCGAGCTCTAATCTCTAATCAAGCGAGCGCTACACAGTGAATGAACAAGGGCGAACACGTTAAGTGCACATACCAATGACAGCGAATGTCAGGATGGGACGGCCATGGTGAAGGGCGGTATGGCGGTGGAGGACACATTCCGATGAAGAATCTCCAGGGCTCCGGTGGATTTCCCCGCGTCCGAGAAGGCCACGAGCACACCCCCGGGTCCCGGCGTGGCGCCTAGACAGTTCCCCAGCCCCAAATTGAGGCCACAGAGTTTGCATCCCGCTAAACAATGGTGGCGGGCGTGGCTTCCGGAGCTTCGGTTTAGTGGATGAAGAAAAGATGTGGCGTCGGTTGGAGGGAGAAGGGGTTAAGAAGAAGCAAGGTCGATCGTTATTCATGCGCCCGAATTTCATGACGTCAAGCCATATGAACCAATCGTCCCAGCTCACGGCGGAGATCCAGGGAGTGGTTTGCAGCGGCCATTGTTTGCTGCAATTTCTGTGTTGACGGAGCTCCCGCATTCCGAGCCGCCATACCAGGGCAACAGCGGTTGAATCGGCTTGCCCGAGAACCCCAGTGGCGCGGTCCCAATTTCTGGACTTGGCCCGACGCGGTGGATCCGAAAAGCGGGGGAGGAAGAAGCTCCCGACATCCCGGGCCCGCACGCAAGTATTATCCACCCCGCGCATGCAAACCGGGAGGCTGGGGAGTGGGCCCCGCATGCCAGGAAGCCAGTGTGCCATGCTCCCAGCGCGCCGCAAGTTCCTGACCCCAGGGGCCCGCCTGGAGGTGAGATTGCAGGGAGGGCAGAAATGGGCTGCGCGGGTGTATTTGGGCCGCCAGGAGAGAATTGAGGCCTACTTGGCCGAAAATTGCTTTCTCTTTCTTTTTTTATTATTCTTTTCTTCTTCTACAAATTCAAAACTTCAACTCTAAAAGAAATTATTTTTGTGGCAAATTTATTAGTAAGTTTTATTTGTTACTTTATAGTATTTTTCTCCTTCTATTCTATTTATTCAAAGTAGGTATTAAATCCTCTATTTGAATGTTGGTTTATTTATGTCACCAAATGCACACACACAATAAATCCCAGCATGATGCATATTTTATTTAAGTGTCATTTGTTTTAATTACTTATTCTTATTTATAGTTATTCTCTTGTTATAATGATTAGATGGCACACAAAATAAGGAGATCAACTATAGTTTCATTGTATACATTTTTGGGTATTACACTTGTGGTCCTGGCATCTTCAATATCATGTACGTGTAATGCGGAATGGCCATGAAATTTGCCAATCCCGGCCTTCCGATGATGGCGTTGTACCCGCAGTCGAAGTTCGCCACTTCGAACCTCAGGAACTCGGTTCTGTAGTTATCCGGAGTTCCGAAGGTGACGGGCATGTAGATGTGGCCCAGCGGGTATTCTCCTTCAGTCGGCACGGTGCCGAAGAAAGGAGTGTCGGACTCGTGGAGCTCTTTGAGGTGAACTCCCAAGCCTTGGAGTGTCCGAGGGAAGGTGACGTTGATGCTGCTCCCCCCATCCACCAACACCTTCTTCACCCTGCTCTCTCGGATCACCGGATCGACGAGGAGCGGGTATTTGCCTGGGTGGTCGAAGTTGAGCCATTGATCCGCCCGAGTGAAAGTGATCGGGTGCTCCGACCACCGGTATGGGGCGGGAGGACCGGTGGTCGCCACCAATATCTGGCGATCGTTGAGCTTTTGTTGTCTTCTATTCTCCTGTGATCCGTGTCCGCCGAAGATGACGTTGACCTCCCTGTCAACGCGCGGGAACGCTCCTCCTCCTCCCTCCTCCTGCTGCTGGGGTTGTCGTGGTTCTTCTGGCCCTCCCCTTGGCGGAGGAGGAGGTAGAGGTTGGAAGGGTCGGCCATGCCCGATGGAGTGTTTGAAGTCCCGGCAGTTCCGAAGAGTGTGGCGCATGTCCTTGTGGTATGAACACTGGGCGTCGAGGATGTCGTCCAGCGTGCGCTCGCCTCCGCAAGGTCCTCCTCGGGCCCGAGAGGTTGGTGGTCCGGCGGCGTGTACTTCTTCGCGAGGTCTCTTCTCCCAGCGTTTGTCGGGTTGCTGGTTCGCGTCGCGTCGTGGTGCTGCCGGTGCAGGCTTTGCTCCTCTGATGAGGTCCTGGGCTCGCTCGTCGGCGGTGATGTAGAGGTCGGCTTCCCGGAACAGCTCCTCGGAGGTAGTCGGCGCCTTCTGTAATATGGCTCGGACGAAAGCCGAGTCGTTGGATCCTCTGTAGAAGTCCTCGATCACGGCCGCCTCCGTGACCTCAGGGATACGATTTCTCATGGTCTGGAACCTTTTGAGGTATGACCGGAGAGTTTCGTCCCCCCGGCGCTTGATGGATTTGAGGTCCCATGGTTGCGTCGGTTTGTCGGAGAGGGACTGAAAATTGGCTGTGAAGCGTCGACTGAAATCGCCCCAGTCGTCGATGCAGTGTCGGGGTAGATGTCGCAGCCATTGCAGCGCGTCTTGCCCGAGGACAATGGGTAAGTACACGGTCATCACGTCCTCGGACGCCCCGGCGGCCCGAGCAGCGGTGGTGTAGACGGCTAGCCAGCCCCCTGGATCCTGCTTAGGTTCATATTTATCGACATTGGATACCTTGAAGTTAGGGGGCCATTGGATGGCCCTAAGGCATGGAGTAAGAGCAGACACTCCACACGTGTCCTCCTGTCGTCGGGGATGATGTCTGTCCCGGGGAGGGGAGTAGTTGTTGTGGTTCCTCGACCGTCCCCAGGTAGTACCGCCAGTTGAGGCCGTTGCCGACTCAGTTCTGGTGGCCTGGCTCCGAGCTGGGATGCCATGATCCCTGTCGTACTCCTCCCGGCGGCGGATCTCGTTCTCGTGCCGTCGTTCACACGAAGCATTGATGGAGCTTCGCGCGTCCCGACGGCTGTTGATAGCGTGTCGTAGATCATTCGGCGGGTGAGCAAGCGGTAGAAGATGGTTGGCCACCTGAGTGAACAGTCGTCGATAGCCCTCGGCGTCAGGAGTCCGAGGGAGTCCATCAGCTATCCGAGCTAGTACTCCTCCAACTTCACTCGGCGTGTTCATGGCTCGGGCGAAGTCGGGATTCAGGTTGTGCCCGAAGAATGGATTCTCCCGGCATTGCCTTGCATCTTGCTCGGCTTGTTCCTGAGCCCGGTGGCGATCACGCCGTCGGGAGTTCCTTCGTTCTCTGAAGACGCGTTCCTCCGGAGTTTCTCCTATCTCCGAGACCTCGTCCCGCGAAACAGGTTGCTCCGGATCCCGTTCTCCGGCCTCGTGGTGTCGCCGAATGTTTCGGCGTCGGTTTCTCCGTCGGCGGGATTCCCGCTGAGGTGGTTCTTCTCCGGGTGCGGTCGGCTCGTCGTCGGAGACGGGGGGCGACTCCACTCTCCCGATGAAGAGGACGTCGGGGTAGAATGGTACGGCGGTCGTGACGATCTTTTTTCCGTTCTCCTTTGAGGGTGGAGGAACAGAAAGAACAGCTTGCTTTCTCCCGGCTTCTTTTTTCCTTGCAACCTGTGTCCATTCTTTCGTCGGGGAAGTAGACAGTGGAGTTCTCCGGGTCAGCGGGCCCTCAGCCCCTGACTTTCTGAAGGCGATCTTTTTCCGGGAAGCTGGAGGTTGCGCTTCTCCGACATTTTCGAAGTTTGTTGGAGGAGACTTCTTTTTCGGCGGATCTGCAATGCGGCGTAGAGTTCCCTCTTCATCTGCTATGGATGAGATTGTTTCGAAGCAGAATACGGATCCGGGACGGAGGGTGATCTTGCTGTGGAAGGTGACGGCCATTGAGCTAGCTTGGATCGTCGACACACCCCCTACCTGGCGCGCCAGCTGTCGGTGTTTTGGGTCCGACCGCACACCCGGGGTTGCCCCTCTAGGTGTTTTTAGGAGTAGGACGGTGTCGCCGACTGTAGCAAAATGGTTCGTGCCAGATGCACGAGGGACAATGGACAGTGTTTACAGGTTCGGGCCGCTTAGAGATGCGTAACACCCTACGTCCTGGTGAGTATGCTTTGTGTAATGGGTTACAAGGTAGCTCTCTAAAGTGAGAACGTGGAGAGTTAAGGTGGGTGGCTGAGTAATGGGATCGATCGTTCTGAAGGGGTACCCCCTAGGCCTTATATATTCGACCGTGGGGCAATACATGTGGATATGATAACAATGTGCACCTAAAAGATAGTGAATTGTTTGAGTCTATCTTCCTATAGTTCTGCCGACTTATCCTCGCCTGGTTCCGTTGCATGGGGCTCCAGCGCGGGAAAGCCGGATCTTTGTTGTGGTCGCTTGCTCAACGCTGTAGGGCCGTCCAGGCTTGCACCAATCCAGCCTTATGTCGATCTGCTTTACTGACTGTTCCTCCCCAGGCCCCTGAAGGAGTGACCTTACGATCCATTGGGCCCTTGGGCCTTTCGTGAGGTCTTTCATCCTTCTAGTGGACCCGGGGGATATCTGTCCCCCACATGCTATGCTCTACCTAGTTTTGGGATTAATTCTATATATGAATTATGACCATGCTTTAACATTATTGCTGGATTATTTATTATTCATGATAAGATTATTGTGTTAATTGGAACATGAAGCGACCACCCGAGAAAACATTGCTATCGCAAGGGTGGAATGGAAACGCCCTTGGTCAAGTAATTAGAAAAGCTAGTATGAGTTAATCCTTTTTCTAAATGGGCAAGTGGGGTGTGGGGAGCTGCCGGTATAAGGAGGTTCTCAGGTCGATCTGTTTGTGATAGCTTTTCGAGTGAGGGATTCCTATATCGCTCCCTCCTGCCTGATTCCATAACGAGTTCTCTCTTGCTAGTGAAACTTTAGAAATGCCTCGTAGTGCTACCCTACCTCGTCTCCTCGGTAAATATGTATGAGTTTATAGACCCCTTGTCAAATGAGTAACACGACTTGTGGGTAAAGATACGCAACCTCTGCAGAGTGTAAAACTGGTATATTAGTCGTGCTCATGGTCATGAGCGGCTCGGACCCTCACATGAGTAACTTATGGAATTAAACATAATCTATCATTTGCATTGCATTTGGGATTTACTATTAATTGTGATCTCTTATTTAATTGGGATGGTATACACTTATACTTATTAATTGCTAATAAAATTTTGACAACTTATTAAAAGCATTGCTTAGCCTTAACCACTTTTTTCTTGGTAAGCCTTACACTTCACATGAGCCTCCACTGTAAGTGAGCTCATGCACATTATTCCCCACAACTTGCTTAGCGAAACGTATGTGAGCTTACCCTTGCTGTACTCACACCAGGTCAATAACATGTACCACTAGAGGAGTATGAAGGATGCTATGATGAGTTCAAAGAGGTTTAGGGCGTCGTCTCCTAGTCAACTATTGGCACCGAGGAGATAGTTATCTTAGTTCGATTTATTTATTATTAGCTATTTTATAATACATTCTCGTTATATAATAAAGTTTGTGACATTCGTCTCTATACATTGAGTTATTATATGTGTCGATCTCAATTTGGCGCACATATGAGACATGCCTGGGTTTGCCCTTAAATCCAGGTGTGACATCGGTACACAACACTTCCTCCCTGTACGTGTGGATACATCAGAGGTGCTGCATCTGGAGCACTAGGACAAACCGCGCGAGGACGTGAAGGACGTCGGTGACTGCACGACATTGCTCGACGCGTTTGTTTACATCGAGACGACTTCCGCCGCCCTGCGTGTCTAGTGTTAATTCCATGACCTATAGGAGCAGTAGTTCTTGGTTTATGGGGTCGAAAATTTTGTTTTACGCTAGTGTAGCCTTCACATAATCCTACAGAGAGGTCTAGTACTCGTACCCATGCAGTCTATCAACTCGATAGTTCTGACACACTAGCTACAAAGATGGTCAACCTTTTTTAAAAGTTAGATGAACCAACCAACATAGGAGGCGCAACCTGTCCAGGCCTTGGATGCCCGCATGATGTGTTAGGTTTGTGGGAATATGGGTTAGTTAGGGAGTAACTACTCTAAGGCGCGCTTGGAGGAGTAACACTTCACATACACTGTAGACAACTTTAACAACGGGTATCATCCACAAGTCGATTGGAACTCGCACCCAACTTATCCTTCTCGGGCCTAAGTATGTTTTCTAGTTCACCGTAGTTTCCTAAGAACAACATGTTTCATCGAAAAGTTGTGAATGATAGCATTGGTAAGAAATTTCATGCTATAGACAAAATCTTAGAAAATATGTCTTTGCATATGGAAAGTTTAGCTAGTGCTATGAAAAGCTAGCGGAGTTAATAAAATTTTAGAAACTCATATAGCTTAGTTGGTTGCTGTTATGCCTGACTCTAATGTAGAAAAGCTTCTAGGTCAACCGAAGCCAACCCTAATAGGAAGTTTAAATGATGTCACTACTAGGGTGGTAGGTCCACTTAGGACCCCTACATCCTAGTAGTTCAAAGAGGTAGTAGTAGAAGACACCCATGCAAGAGGAGGGGGATACACAACCGCCACCGAGGGAGGAGACACCGAGGTCCTCGCCCCATGACTTCTATGACACTATGGTGCTCCCAATCTTTCAGCAATAGAGGAAGGCTACCGAAGACGAATAATTTGGTAGGATTGTCGATGACAACCTAACAAGAAACCATTGTTGTCGCCGAAGGAGATTCACCTTACCAAAGAGTATAACACTACTATACTAAATAATTCTCCTTAGAAGGACCCGAATAGTTGCTCCAAGTTCACATACCATCCCATGCTTAATCAGGACCCAATATTTCGACCCGACGATATGTGAACTTGGAGCAAGTTCAGTGTGATGTCTAAGGTGGTCTTTGGCAAGCTACCTCATGACACACGCGCTCCAAGTTTAAATTATAGTAATTCTAATTATATTTTAGTTTAAGTTATAGTTTACTTCTGTTTTGCCTTTAGTTAAACTTTAGTAATTCAGAAAAAACATATTAAAGTGTAGTAGTTTAAATAAATACATGATCAATTTATGAAGGCTGGTAAAACCGTGCACCTCTTATTACAATTTCAACTTAATACAAAGCTAAAAAAATCAAGAATTTAGCAAGATATATTGACTTGTAATAGTTCTGACCAATACATGATGAAACACATTTTATGAAGAGTTTGATGAAATTGTGCTTTTAAAATAAAATTTTAACTTTAGTATAGAGCTAATTTAAATGATGGTTCGAAGAATTTGGATCATAAGTAGTAGTATAAATTTTATTATGAGGTCCAGTTTTGCTTTTGGGAACTAGAATTCGACGCCGCTGTGGACTGGTCATGGCGTGCTACCGCGCATCCACGGCGCCGACGGCCCACCGAGGTCTAGGAAAAATAGAATGGTTGGTATGGTAGGGTAGGTGAACCGGTGAAGATTAGAGGGACTGAGGGAGAGGGACCGTGACACCGTGTCTAGCCAGCCAACCTGCTGCTCTAGCCCACCTGCATGGCGGTGTCAGCGCCGGTCACTCTCTGCCCCTCGGATTCTCGCTCCCTCTCTTCCGCGCTCGTTTCTTCCCGATCCAACAAGCCTTCTTCACTTGATGCTGTTCGGTCACGGCGGTTGAATTTGGGAGATTCAGGTAAGTGTGTGCTCGTCTTCTTTCGTGTGAGTTCTCATGAACATTTGGTTAGAAAGAAATATATATCCAGCACTTTTCCTGAATCTTCTTGTCCGGTGGTCAGCTTAACTGCAGTGCACACCACCTGTTTGATAGAATGCCTCCTTCGTGATTCCATCTGTTCCCTGCCCGTCTGAAGTACGTCATTTGTTTCCTAACAGCTATGCCAACGCAGATCTCCACAAGGCAGTCTCTTCGGTTTGCTTTACCTTCGAACAATGGTAAACGTTACACTTTTTCTGGTACACGAGATGTAGTTAAGTAAAATTTAGTCCAATGCTTGAACACCAGTTTATGCTGCGTCTCCTTGTGTATAGTCTGCTGGATTTCTTTTCTTCGATCTTCAGCAGTTGTTTATTCAAGAATGCAAGAAACAGTTCACACAAACGTTGGATGATTTTGATGTTCTTAGGATTTTTGTATGAGGGGATACTGAAGATTAATCCAATGCTATAAGCTCTGGATACTATGGTAAAGAGTACAACCAAATAGGTTTTGATTAATCTTGACTACAAACTTGCTGTTTTTTTTTTATTTGAAACTTCTCTGTTTCTGTTTCTGGAAACCAATAATGTTAACACATTTGAATATCCTAATGATACAATGTATTCTTAATTATTGAAACTCAATACCTTTTACAGCACGTCCAATATCGACTGCAGCAAGAATGACATGTTTTGCTAAGAAGCAACATATTGCTGCCGTGCCCTTATGTACTTTGGAGGCCAAAAGGTATGAACCTATAGTCAAAATGTGTGGCATTACATCTGCCTTCGATGCTGAGATGGCTTTGAAGGCTGGAGCTAAATTAATTGGGATGATTCTTTGGCCCAAGTCCAAACGCTCTATCCCATTGTCTGAAGCTAAAGAGATATCCAGAGTGGCCAAATCTTACGGGGCTGAATCAGTGGGTGTGTTTGTGGATGATGATAGTAGTACTATCTTGACAGCATCTGATTCATGCAACCTCGATCTTATCCAGGTATATTTTCCCTTACTATATTCTACTCTCTGTAGCAGGAGGTACACAATCTAATTTTATTGACGCATTGCTTGTAGCTTCATGGAGATAGCTCCCGAGAACTACTTCCTCTGCTTTGGAAGAACAACAGGATTATATATGTGCTAAATGCTGATGAGGATGGTAAACTTATCAATGCTCCTCCAAGTGAGGAATATGTTCTTGATTGGTTTTTGGTGGACAGTGCAAAAGGTGGAAGGTACAAAATTCTGCTTACATGGTTGGTGTGTTGTCTAATGTCTCGATGTTTGCTCTTGGACTCCTAAATGATTGATATTCTTAAAAGTTGTTATTCATCCCACTAAATTTAACATTGGCAGTGTTTTAGTTTTGATTTTATCTATTTGTGAATATCACATGTTCTTATTTCTTTATAGGATTTGGTAGTTAAAATTTGTTGATTGTGGAGAAAGCTGGAACTGATAAAATCTATTCGGATGCATTTACAGTGGCAAAGGGTTCAACTGGGAAAAATTCCAAATGCCAACTGTTAAAAGCAAGAACGGGTGGTTATTAGCAGGAGGCCTTCATGCAGATAATGTTCACGAAGCCGCTTCTGCTCTAAAGCCAAATGGCCTGGATGTTAGCAGTGGCATATGTTTTCCTGACGGTTTACGGAAAGACCCGAAGAGAATGTGTTCCTTCATGAGCAGTGTAAAAACTTTGAATCTCCTCTAACATACTAGTGCTTTATTGGTCGTAGTTTCTTGGTGCAGTATGTGGAAACTGAATAAATGGCAGTCCTAATAAAAATAAAAATAAAAATAAAATGACCATCATAGGTAAGCTGTCCAGAACAGAGGCATTGTCGATCTTTGGCATCAACCAGTAAAATTCATGCAATGAGCAGCTATATCATTTTCAGCTTCTCGTTAAGGCAGTTCGACACATGTCTGTTTACTGACGTGTTGAATGAGACATTTGATTGGAATGTGAAGAGACAACTGAGTTTTTGTTTTGAAATTGTCTGCTCATTAGGAGTACTAGTGTTATACTGCTAGCCTTTTGGCGGGCATGCATGGGAGCCTCACTAGGGAAAAATTACAAATTTAGAATACTGGAGTACTAACTATCTCGGTCCATAAAGGATACAATTCTAGGTTTTGGTAGTATATTGTGAAAATATATTTCATGACAAACTTAATGATATTTATTTTGTATGGTAATTAATAATTATTGATATTTTCTGTATAAATTTAGTAAAACTTAAAACAGTGAGTTACTCTTGTTTAGTAGAGTGTTTAAATAGAGAAATTTCTATCCTATCCATGTCAAGTTGGACAATTAGTTGAGAGTAAGTTGGATTTTCAGTATCTATAATCCTATATAACCTGGTCTCATCGGGATCATAGGATTATAGTGATCAAGGGTTTTAATTACAATAGTCTATCCTATGATCAATCGTGTTTGGATAAAAAATTGATTAATAATCTATTATATCGGAGGGGTATCTAAGCATTGTCTAAGGCCCATTCCAAACCTCTAGAACTAATTAGTAGCTAGCTAAAAAGTTACCCCCTCTGTCCCAGTATATAAGCATTATGAGACAAGAACAAAAAATACGCCTTATATTATGGATGGGGGAGTATTAGCTAGATTAAGGCAGCTAACAACTAATAGTTATTTGAGAGATATAACTAATAATTAGTTAATCTATTAGCTGATCCGTTTTAAATTTCTCAGCTAATTTTAGCTACTAACTATTAGTTTTAGAGGTTTGAAACAAGGTCTAAACACAGTGTTCTAGGTTTCAGCACTACAAACTACACATGGCAACTTTTCAATGTTTTCCAAGTATATTAAACTTTTACATGGTACTGTAACTCTTATCTCTAGCTAAGACCGATCGCATGAAGAATTTTAGCTTATTAGCTCATTGATGAATTGAAGTTCTAGGATCTTCTCAAAACTTTTAGCCCGGTCTTGTTAGTACGTCGATCTCCAAACAACAAAGTGCTTTCACCAGAAGGTACATATTTTTGAAAGTAACCGGTACATGGAATGCGGTTATGTAACCAATGGCAGTGACAGTGGTGGGTAATTTTATTTAATTTCAATAATTTGAGTTTGTTGGAGCACCCCTCATAAACTAGATCAAAATAGTGAATCTTGCCTTCAAATCCACTGTTTTGGTAAATCTGGATTTTCGTGGGGGTAGAGTGTTTGAGTATATTTTGATAGAGTGAAATTATTTTTTGTTTAGTTTGGAGCTCGTAGAGAATGTAGCTCGTGTCTCATTCACTTGTCCTGTCCCAAGATAAAACTTTCTCTCCCAAGATAAAACTTGACTCTCACATTACATAGACTAACCTCTCCCATGTATGCATACATATGGTGTATGGCAAAGCATATGTATAACTAGCAAACTAATGGCCAAAGGTGTTTAATATATATAATGCATGGAGAGAACATGCAAAATATGCCAAATGAAAGAGAACACATTCACACCGTTTTGATTTGGTATCAAATTGAAGCAATGCCCATTTGATTGATTCCATTTGGATGGCAAGTTGAAGTATATTGCTAATCTTCAAGGACTCCATTTTCCTTCTAATGAGACTCCTACAACATCATAAGCTTGAAATGGGTGTTAGTTTCAAAGATACCAACTTGTAGAGTAACATCATAAAAGTGTGCATACAACTGTGGAAAACTTGTAGGAGACATAAACTTAAACTTTTAAGGTCAACATATCACTTGAAGATAATGTCAATTCAAAGTGAACACCACTTGTGGGCGATATTAGGGGTAAGGTATCTGCAATTTGCACTTCGAAACTTATAAGATAAAGCACTTGTAAACAAGAACTATGTGCCATGCTCCTAAACCATGTGAGTTTACTCCAAGGGTTAATATTGAAATAGATATTGTACCATTTAATTTATCTACTTTATACAAAATGAGAATTTTAAATGTGAACATGTAAACATAGGCATAAAAGAAACTAGATGCTAACTGAAATTGCAAAAAATTAAATCTAATTACCTAGCATGGGTAGGGAAATTTGGGTCCATATTCTTCACAAACCCACATGGCAATGACATGATCCAATATGATGCATCCCTTGGTATGCACCCAAACTTTGCCAAGTCTCCAAAATCCCCAAGGTCCATTGGACTTATCAGTTCCCTTTAGAATCCAAACATTCTTGATGCTCTTCATTATTGAAATAACCTTCTTTTTCACCCAAACTTATTTGGGCCCTCTTGTGTTTGCTTGCTTGTTCACCTTGATGGACACCACCTTGTCATTTTTTTCTTTTTCACATGTATGGTGCAGTGACCATCTTGTCCACCTTGTTGGTGTAGGTGTTGGAGAGCTTGCTTGTTTTCTTTTTATTTTTTCTCTTTCTTCTTTTCTCTCTCATTATTCACCTTGCTCTCATAGGAATTGTGGCCTTCCTAATGAGCACTTAGCAATCCATTGTTGTGACACACCCGATTTTGAGGATAAAACCGAATGCATAACATATGTGTGACATGATCCATTTCCACACATGTATTGATGCCATAAGTGTAATATATCAAAAGACAATGCTAAAAAACGTAACAAAGATTATAGTAACATTATAAAACTTTGAATGGACATACGTGTCTTAAAATGGTATATTATATCACATCATGGCGGAAAATGGGTGATCTCCTATAGGAAGATGACCAGGGCTATCGCTAGCTTCAGAGTTCTTCAAACTCATCCTCAAAATCATCTCCATCATAAATATCTGATCCACAATGTAGTCAAGGGTGAGTACACTTATTGTTGGTACTCAACAAGTGGGGTGAAAAATATAAGGTTAACGAGGAAACACTTAGGTTTAATGCGGTTAGCATTTTAGCAAGTTTTATTTAGCAAGAACCTAATTACTAGGTGTATTTATATACCAATCCAATTAAGCATAAAGGAACTTTAAATCATCATATATCTTATAATCAAATAACATGATTTAATTACATCTTCAAGTTCAATTATCATGTGAGGGTCTAGGCCACTTTTAACCGTGAGTATGATTGATATATCAGTTTTACACTCTACATAGGTTGTACAATTTCACCTTAAGTCGTGTCCCCTCTAGCCTATAGGTTAGCTAGACCCATAACACTCCCAAGGTGAATGGCTAGGGACCCACTATGATGTTTTCACAGGATGCACTTAATACAAAACAACACATTGAGGTTCAAGTCAATATGGTGCACAATTCTGGGCAAGTTACCTTATCCAAGCATACCATCTGAAAAGAATCAAGTTGCACCCACATCACTACCCCTCTTGCCCATCTTTCAGGAAAGGTTGCTAAGCACTAAGCACATTAAGCTAATTGCCAAAGTCAGAGCCATAATAACACTCAGGGTTGTACTATTTTCTTGGGTGGTTCTCTAAGTTCCTTAACATGTATGATCTCATTATAATTAAGAACAAAACATAAACTTAGGGACATTATCATCTTCAATGAGAGCCATCATAAAACTAAGTTATAGCAACTACGATGGATACTTGATTAAAAACATTACCTAGATTACCAAGCAATGGTTCAAAAGTCTAGGTGCAACTAATAGGAGACCTATAAAAATTATGCATTTTACATAAATGTAAAGATTATTACTATGTCGTGTGATTGGATTCAAAAGAATATGCAGGGGAGAACTCCACTTGCCTTCCTCACAAAAGTCATGAGGTTCTTCCTTGAACTGATCTTGATCCTCAACTATTAGATTAACTTCTACACGATACACAAACAAATAGAAACAAGCATCAATCAATAATAATACAACAATCAATATATATACAAAAATATATAAATTTAAACGAAAAAGAAAATATTATAAAACAAAATAATAAAATATATTATTATTACTATCGGTTGCTCGTCCATGGTTCTAACAAAGGACACATGGTGATGGGAACAACAAGAACAAGGATTATATGGAGCAACAACAACACTTGATCACTTATGTGAGGAAGAGAGGAAAAATAAAGAATGAAACTCTGAATTTTAGTTGAGATACGTGGAACACATCATGTACATCGGACAAATGGTTTGGTAACTCCAATTGGTAGGCCATCTCCCCAACTCGCTTTAGGATTTTGATGGGTCCAATAAAGCGAGGGGATAGCTTGTCGTTGACTTTGAACCTTCTCATACCCCGGATCGGTGACACTTTTAGGTATACATGATCACCCTCTTCAAACTCAAGTTGTCTCCTTCGGGTATCTGCATATCTTTTCTGCCTTGATTGTGCTGTTCTCATGTTCTCCCTGGTCATCTGAACTTGTTATTCTGCCTCTTGAATAATTTTTGGTCCGAAGAACTGCCTCTCACCAGTCTAATCCCAATACAAAGAGGTTCTGCACTTTCTGCCATACAAAGCTTCAAACGGGGATATCCTCAGACTGGCTTGATAACTGTTATTGTAAGAGAACTCCACATAGGGTAAACTCTTGTCCCAACTGCCACCATGCTTGAGAGCACAAGCTCTTAACATAACTTCTAGCACTTGGTTAGTTCTCTCGGTCTGGCCATCAGTTTGGGGATGATAGGCTGAGCTAAAATTCAGCTTTGTGTCCATACTCTCATGAAGACTCTTCCAAAATCTTGAGGTGAACTGAGATCCTTGATCAGAAACAATCTTCTTAGGTACACCATGCGGACACACAATCCGAGACATACATAGCTCTGCCAACTGAGAGCCCTTTGTGGCAGAACCTCCCAAGTTATTGGGCCCACATGCACCTGTCCTTGTCTCAAAGACCTCAGACGACTATGCATGTGCACCAGATAACTTAACAGGATCTGTCCGAGTGCCCCAAGGACCTCGGATAAACCACTTACAACTAGGACCGCAGGATAAAGTAAACACAAATCACATACCAACATTTTGCAGCGGAAATCTTATTACCAAATTTTACAAGTTACATCAAGTTTTATGATGTACATGATCGGAGTGATTACAAAAAGTGATTCCAAAAAGTAACTTTGAATTGTTATAAATTATTTATAGTTTGGAAATATATGCTAGCTCAAGGGACCATCCTCAATAAGAAGTATAGAAGGGTTACTTAGACTTATAAGAAGGCCGAGCCCACCGGCACTTAACACCATCAACAACAGCACAAAACTATAAACTGAAAAACAACAGGGAATAAAACCCTGAGTACAGAATTACTCAGCAAGACTTACCCGACTAAAGAAAAGATTCTCAAGGGTATGATGGCTAGAGGGATTCAAGGTATGGCTTATCAAGAATCAAAGACTCTGTTTTGCAGAAAAGCTTACTATGAGTGGATCCTTAAAATCCATTTTTAATTGTCAGGTTAAGTAAAGTTACTTGCATCTAGATTTCTTTCTACCCAAGTTCAATCACTTGGCCTATACTAGTCGTCTTTTATCATCCCTTCAGTTTACTGGATTGCTACGTGTAGGGCAGTGACCAAGTCTTCATGTCCGAGAAGTAACGGCGATTCGAATCGATTAATACCCAGCTGGGGATCTCCGATCACACGACATATGTAGCACTTAACCCTTGCATATGTCAACTCACCACCGGGGTTCTTAAGACCACATCAGGTTCACACCAACCGAGAGCACAGATACACCACCGTCCAGCCTCTTGCCACAGAGGGTACACGCTACTCTCGCCATCTCTTCACTCCCATTGTGTGTTATCTTATTCTAGTATTAGTCTGCCCGAGGCAAAGCTTACCCATGATGAGGCATGTGACCAGTTAAAAGGTCCTCGATCAGCAAGCCTACATCGAGACGGTCCTTAATCGACTCAGACGGAGACACTACACCGAGACTCCCTTCTCGTGCAAGTCAATCGCCCGGTCTCAGCTTTATTAATTTCAACCCAAAGTCTGGTACCTGGCAGAGGTACATCTTTTCCGATGTTGAACCCATCAAGGCCTTTGACAGATCCACCATCAAGTTTTATTTTTGAAAACATTCCCACCCATTGAAGCATCACCTTTGTTTTAAAACAAAACATTTTTGTATGCTAAAGCAAGGCTAAGCATCATAAAATTCTTTTCAAAACGGGTATCAAGGAAGGGAAATCAATTTTCAAGGAAGGAAATGCATCAACGGCTTAGCACACAATTCCTATCACCTAATGCATCAAACAAGGTGATAAAGATTTTAAAACATCAAGGAGGTGGCGAATGCACCGGGGCTTGCCTGAATAACACTAGGTTAGTGTTTGTTAGGCGACGTCCACTTGATGATCATCCTTTGTCTTGGTACTCGTTCAATTATCCATCTTTAGATTCGTCCATCAGCATCATCATGCGGAGTAGCCCGCGCTTGGGGTCGACTTGGGTCGTTTTCCGCATCACGTGATTAATTATCATACCTAATTGAGATGCACGATGCACATGAATGCATATAGAAAGGAATATCACAAACCTAAATAATGCTACACGACAGCAAATTAAACACCTAGCGGCGAGGCGTTGTACCATTTCGTACGTAAACACTAGTTATCGATATATGAGTACGCACAATAATTACGCTTCTCTAGATTAACCGAATCTAACGCAAACATTCCGAAACAGCAAACCATACACACTAAGTGCAACACTCAAGCAATACTAGATACTTTTAACTCACTAAATATAGCAATCATGTTCCTTCAGCCTACCCCGATCTAAATCAACCATTAAGAAATAATAATTATGCATACGCTCTACGTGCCTTTAAAGTTCAACACCAAAAAAAACTTAATAATTCTAAATTCATTAGTCTAAGGCACCTAATTTTGGGAATAAGCATAGGAGCACATCAACTTTCTAAACCACCTGACCGGACGACTTTGCTTAACCCGCTTACTAATTAAAATGTCTACTAGCAAAGCATTAATTGGTTATTAAAACTTAACTCACTAACCTTGGACATCTAAACATCCGAATATGAGTAGAAACTCTATAACTAGCTTTCCAAGTCACTTCATCGGATTAACTTATATAGCCTACGAGTTAAATACGATATTTAATCGTTCGCTCTAGCAGGTGTACCTTAAACCTATATTTCATCACACCTCGCGACTACTCCATAATTACGGCGGTAACCAAGCAACATACAATTACGAACTTTATCATGCATCAAATAAACCCACGACGCGTTTAAGCTACAAATAGAATAATCATCCCGATAAATATCCCTTTAATTCATTTATCAAATTAATTAGCTAGAATAGAGATTCAAAATATGATTACCATTTCGACTAGCAATCCATCCAAACGACGATGATCCTTGTTTCGGCCTTTTGCCGAGCACTTGGGGCATCGACCAGGGCTTGCTTCTCCACATCTTCTTGACATTCTTTTGTCGACGCGAACACGAGTCGGAGACAGCACGTAGGGACTGGCATCAAGACGAGACGATGAAACAACGACGAGCTAGCAAGCTGAGCCACGGCGAGCGATATCGACAACAAGACCGAGACTACACAGATCCGGGGCTGCTGCACGCACGACGCGACGACAATCGGCGAGGTCGACGACGCGATGGGGATTAAGGTCGAGTGAGCCGAGAGGACGCGTTGGCGAGCAGAAAGCCGCACGAGCACTGGACAGGGAAAACGATGGGCTCGACAGCGTCCGCGGCCGAAGCGAGCACCAGAGACGAGCACGACGGGGCGGCTACCGGCGAACACGGCGAAGCGATGACAACGGGGATCAAGCTCGTGACAGAAACGATGACGGCGCGGCACGACAAACTGAAATAGGGAGCCGAACACCAACGACGAAGGGAGTGACCATGGACAGACCTAGGTGTTCTACAAATTAAACAGAGAAGGCGCGAGCGCAAGGGCTATGCTCAGCCACCAGGAAACAGACGACGTCCGGCGTGGAGGGAGGGATCTAGAGGAGAGGAGCGTGCAGGGGCGAGCTGGAGCGCCGCGACGAGCGCAGGGGCGCGGCATGGGCGAGGGTGAGCACACACGGCACCAGAGAAAGAGAGATCTCAGCCGCCATGGTTAGGACGCCGAGAACAGGGAACAGGAACGCTGGTGCAGGAGACGCGACATCGAGCGACGGAGTTTGTGAACAATCCATGGGCGACCGACATCCATGGTTGAGGACAGGAGGCGAACTGGGCGAGCTCGACCACCAGGGAGCAGGACGCGACGGCGGATCCGAGCAGAGAGGAGGGGCGCGGTCCGAGCTGGAGGAACACGCGACAGGGCGAGCTCGGCGTTGAGGGCAGGGGCGCCATGGTGAGCTGGAGCAGGAGCATCGCCGGCGAGCCAGGAAGGGCGCGCCATGGGGAAGGGGGTCACCAGAGCTTGCCACGGCCGGTACTGGGGAAGTCACAGCACATCCATGCCGAGCTCGGAGGAGATCCAGGCGCGCTCGGCCATGGGAAGAGGGCAGAGGTAGCACCGTGAGGGAGCTGCGCGCGTGCACACGGAGAACACGACTAGAGAAGGGCAGGGTCGAGCGGACGCCACGGGAGGGCCCAAGCTGGGGCCGGCGCTGAGGAGAATTTTGCAAACATGACACCGTCGTGGGAGGGTTTCAAATATTTGGCACCGCCGTCGTGGCAATTGTAAGCGTGACATTCAAATCTCCCGAGTTTTGCAAATTTGGCATTGCGGTCGGTTAATGGTCATTAGGAAGTCTCTCGTTCCCGTGCTGCCCTCGCTCCGTTAGGAATTTACCGGCGTCTTGTTGTTGTACCGTCTCCCGTATTCCATTCTCCTCTCCTCTTGCTCGCCCTGGCCGTCGTCTTCCTCGAGCTGAGCTCGTCTGTTCGTCCCGGCGCGCACTGGGTGCAGGCCGTCGTCTACCTCGAGCTGGTCTGGTCGTCCCCGCGCGCACTGGGTGCAGGCCGTCGTCTTCCTCGAGCGCATTCTTGCCCGTGGTCCATTCCCGCGCGTACCGGATCTCGCGCTTCCCTGCCTCTGCTGTTCCTGCGCTCGTGGTCCATTGCACGTAGAGCCACTCCATTGCGCGGATCCAGTCCCCCAACGCCGCCGTCTCTGGTAATTATTTCCTTTGCGTCGATCCTTTCAAGTTAGCGTCGTCCAGCGACTAATTAGCGTAGTACATTTTCGATGTAATTTGGAACTGGCACTTCCATTTCGCGGTTCCTGTCCCATTGAGCATATATTGTATGTGCAGTGTATTAAGTATGAATAATACTCCCAACGATGAGGCAGTACCCCCAATGGACGAAACGATTGCATGCACTGTCGAAGAACACTAGTGGGCACTGACTTGTATTGGCACACATCCTACAGTGGTTAGTAGTTTGAATTTATTGTATGCAATTTAGTAGTTATGTAATGTATTACAACTGTTATTGGTTAATAGGGGAGTGGCCATGGAATTCATGATATTGATTGGGATTCAATAATGGTGGAAGAAACCAACAACGAAGAAGGAAGAAATCATGTTACTAGTGAAAAAGGTCTATGTTATCAGCTTGGATTGGATACTCAAGATGATAGAAGGGAAGAAGATTCAAGTGCTTCCCGTTTTGGAAATAGCAATCCATGTGAAGAAGAATTGGGAGCAGGCATTCCGTGTTCTGATGCAGTGCTTGATGAGACGAGGACCATATATGATATGAACAATCCAGTAATACAGCCTGGCAGCTTGTATGCAACAATGCACCACTTCAGACTGGCAATTAGACAATACGCCATAAATAAAGAATTTGAGCTTGGAATTGAGGCTACCAATAAAACTAGATTTAGAGGGTATTGTAAAGGGCCTGATTGCCCTTGGAGCATTCATGCCAGACCTGAGATAAAAGGGGCTCCAACAATTCAAGTAAGCTGAGAATATAGCTTTTTCACTTAATATGTACCTTTCGTGCTCAAAGAATATAGCTATTGACACTTGAACCAATTTTGCAGGTAATTGTCTTGAATGACAAACATACTTGTACTTCGAGTGGTAGACGTAAGACGACGACACCTACAGGTGCTTGGGTTGCGGCACGTGCCCTTCCTTTGCTAATGAAGAAACCTCATATGGGTGCTAAGGAGCTGCAAACTACATTGCAGGACACTTTTGGTTGTACTATTGCGTATGACACAGTTTGGCATGGGAAAGAGAAAGCTTTGAAAGAATTATTTGGAAGTTGGGAAGAGAGCTTTCAGCTACTATGGCGTTGGAGAGAAGCAGTTATGCAAAAGTCACCGGATAGTGTCATTGAGCTAGATGTCAAAATGGATGAGAGGCGTCCTTTCTTCAGTAGATTTTTTTGTGCGCTCGGTCCATGCATTTCTGGTTTCAAGGGTGGGTGCCGACCATACCTTAGTGTTGACTCCACAGCTCTTAATGGAAGGTGGAATGGTCACCTATGTTGTGCAATAGGTGTTGATGGGCACAATTGGATGTATCCAGTAGCATATGGATTTTTGAGGCAGAAAATACTGAAAACCAGATGTTTTCTGCGCAGGGGGTAAGCAGATTTTTATGCCTCTGGGCAACCAGATGTTTTCTGGTACAAGGTGACCCCCTGCGCAGCTTGCTTCTTGCTGTTTTCTGGGCAAGCAGCTGTTTTCTGGGCAATAATTGGATCTGTTTTGAGTGACACAATAGAACACAAATACATAAGACAAGTAGTTCATGTAGTCATAACAGGTACTTCATAGCATTTCATAGAAGATCAGAAGCAACACGTAGTTCATGATGTCTTACAATTTGGAACTCACGCATTACAATACCATAGCCATTGTTACACTGATCTAGTTCATCTAACTGAACTCCTTACAAAAGAACTACAAAAGCCAAGGTTACACTGATCTATCCCAGATCTCATTGTAATTAAGACCCCACTTAGCACAGTGCTCAGCAAGTGTCTCCGCTTCTAATGGCTGATTCATTATTTCTCGGTCACGGAATACGTCCTCCCACACCGCACTATCTTCACTAGCATAGCCAGCTTCTAACATAGTTGTTGGATCCATCATCGAGACTTGGCAGTCAATTGCAGTTCCTTCAAGCATTTCAGCTAACTCGTCCATTGAACGAGCTACTTGAGTAAGCTTGAAACCGTCTACAACATCTTCATCTGTGTAGCACAAAGAGGCAGTATCTTGTAGTTTCTTTGCCGTATCACTCATTTGAGACATGGCATATTTGAGTGCTTGCGCTAGTTTTTGGTTCACCTGAAAAAAGGTTACATCAGAATATTGTAAGCCATATGAGCATATAGTGGAATATGAAGTAAGATCAGAATATGCCCTCAGTTTTTTAAAAAAATCATCATATGTACTAGGCAGTTCTAAAGATTCAAAAAAACATCATAGGGCAACTGAAAACAGGCCAAAAGATTACCAGCAAACAGGCCAAAAAAAATCCATACCAGTGATACTGCCAAAGTGATCTGAGGGTTCAGGGTCACCAAACCATACCATCAAACAGGCTGAAAACAGCCATATGAATAACTGAACTGGAGAATTTTGCAAACATGGCACATCATCAAACAAGCTGAAACAGCCAAAGCCCTCAGTAATCAATGGTATATAGTTCAAACAGGCTGAAACAACCAAAGCCCTCATCAATGGAACATCATCAAACAGGCTGAAACAGCCAAAGCCCTCAGTAATTTTTTAGCATAAAAAGAACAAGTGTAGTATACAGTTCACTTTTTTCAAAGAAAACATCACAGGGCTAAGGAATCTGATAATCTCAAATTACCACAAGCCTCAGGTCCAATTTTTCAATGAAACAGCCATAGCCCTCACAAATTTCGTCGCATAAAAAGAAGAAGTGTAGTATACATGTTCAGTATTTTCAAAGAATTCATCACAGGGCTAAGCAACCTCATAATCTCAAATTACCACAAGCCTCAGGTCAAATTTTCCAATGAAACAACATCTAACAGGCTGAAAACAGCCATAGCCCTCACAAATTTCATCGCATGAAAAGAAGTGTAGTATACAGTTCAGTATTTTGAAAGAAATCATCACAGGGCTAAGCAACCTGATAATCTCAAATAATCACAAGGATTAACTCACTTCACATTTCCTCAGTTCACAATTCAATCACAGGGCTAAACAATCTCAATAATTGCCTGGCTCAGTATAAGTTTCAGAATACAAACCTCAGAATACTTGGCCACTGTCACCTTAGCACAATCGACAGCTGCACTGGCCTGTTTGTAAGAATGCATAGCACTTTTTTCCGCCGCCATAGCGGATTCAAGAACATCAAGAGTTGAAACCACATCGTTACCTATGGAAAATGTGGCGCAATAATCACCAGCAACAATACTCGCGGCAATAGAAGCATTCAGTGTGTCACGGGCTGCAACAACCGCCAAGGACAACTTCTGGGCACAAATCTCGGCGGCAGATTCCATACTGGCTGCCAAATCTGCGAACCCTAGGGTTACAGAAGAAGGAGAGCTCACCAGCGTCGGAGGTCGGCAATGGACCACGGGCGCAGGAACCGTCGAGGCAGGGAAGGGCGAGATCCGGATAAGGACAGGGCACGAATGCACCCAGTGCGCGCCGGGACGAACAGACCAGCTCGAGGAAGACGATGGCCAGGCTCTCGCGAGCAAGAGGAGGAGGAGAGGAGAGGAGAATGGAATACGGGACACTCACGGGCCGGCAAGTGCCTAACGGAGCGGAACGGAGCGAGGGCAGCACGGGAACGAGAGACTTCCTAATGACCATTAACCGACCGCAATGCCAAATTTGCAAAACTCGGGAGATTTGAATGCCACGCTTACAATTGCCACGACGGCGGTGCCAAATATTTGAAGCCCCCCATGGCGGTGTCATGTTTGCAAAATTCTCGGCGCTGAGGATGGAGGAGCAGAGGATGAAGACGTAGGGAGGGAGCGCTGGGGATAAGAAGAAGCAGCACGCAGATAAAAAGAATCAAGGGCGGCGGGATTTTTTTCTTGAGTCAAACGGCGGCTGATTTTCTTTCTCCACGAACTTGAGCGGCACAGGGATAAGTCCCACGAAGAAGAAAAGATCAGGGGAAAGGCGGCGTAGGGATAGGAAGAAGATAGATTTTTTAGATTTTCTCTTTTTTTATTCTTTGATGCAAAAAATTGCATATATTTATGTTCTAAGATGCAGATCAAAATGAGATGCACTCGGATCGAATCACACATCGATTTTGATATTTTAATCTGCATTTGATTCAGTTAGATTTAGACGAATTCCGTTCGCTACTCGAACACTTGACTAGAGAACAATTCAAGTAAAAATCCGTAGACGCGATGTCACGGATGACAAAAAGGGGATTAAATTTGTCGGGGACCATAATTAGGGGTACCCTCAAGACGCCTAATTCTCAGCTGGTAACCCCCATCAGCATAAAGCTGCAGAGGCCTGATGGGTGCGATTAAGTCAGGGATCAGTCCATACGAGCGACTCGATCACGCCTCGCCCGAGCCTAGCCTCGGGCAAGGGCAGCCGACCCCGAGGGATTTCCGTCTCGCCCGAGGCCCCCCTTTAACGGCGGACACATCTCCGGCTCGCCCGAGGCCTTGCCTTCGCTAAGAAGCAACCCTGACTAAATCGCCGCGCCGACCGACCGAGTCGCAGGAGCATTTAACGCAAAGGTAGCCTGACACCTTTATCCTGACGCGCGCCCCCCGGCAGAGCCGAAGTGACCGCCGTCACTTCGCCGCTCCACTGACCGGTCTGACAGAAGGACAGCGCCGCCTGCGCCACTCCGACTGCAGTGCCACTTGATAGAGTGAGACTGACAGGCAGTCAGGCCTTGCCAAAGGCGCCATAGGAAACTCCGCTCCGCCCGACCCAAGGCTCGGACTCGGGCTAAGCCCCGGAAGACGGCGAACTCCGCTCCGCCGGACCCAGGGCTCGGACTCGGGCTAAGCCCCGGAAGACGGCGAACTCCGCTCCGCCCGACCCAGGGCTCGGACTCGGGCTAAGCCCCGGAAGACGGCGAACTCCGCTCCGCCCGACCCAGGGCTCCGACTCGGGCTAAGCCCCGGAAGACGGCGAACTCCGCTCCGCCCGACCCAGGGCTCGGACTCGGGCTCAGCCCCAGAAGACGACGAACTCCGCTTCGCCCGACCCCAGGGCTCGGACTCCGCCCTGGCCTCTGCGGAACGACCTCCGCCTCGCCCGACCCAGGAGCTCGGGCTCGGCCTCGGCCATGGAAGACATACTCGACCTCGGCTTCGGAGGAGCCTCCACGTCGCCCGACCTAGGGCACAGGCCAGCCACGTCAACAGGAAGCGCCATCATCACCCTACCCCAAACCGACTCGGGCCGCAGAGAACAAGACCGGTGTCCCATCTGGCTAGCTCCGCCAGATAGGCAATGATGGCGCCCCGCTAGCCCTGTGACGACGGCGGCTCTCAGCTCCCTTACGGAAGCAGGGGGACGTCAGCAAGGACTCAACCGCTCCGACAGTTGTCCCTCCGCCAGGCTCCGTTGCTCCTCCGACAGCCACGACATCACACCAGCAGGGTGCCAAGATCTCTCCGGCTGCCACATTGGCATGTACTTAGGGCGCTAGCTCTCCCCCCGCTAGACACGTAGCACTCTGCTACACCCCCATTGTACACCTGGATCCTCTCCTTACGCCTATAAAAGGAAGGACCAGGGCCTTCTTAGAGAAGGTTGGCCGCGCGGGGACGAGGACGGGACATGCGCTCTCTTGGGGCCGCTCGCTTCCCTCACCCGCGTGGACGCTTGTAACCCCCTACTGCAAGCGCACCCGACCTGGGCGCGGGACGAACACGAAGGCCGCGGGATTTCCACCTCTCTCACGCCCGTCTCCGGCCACCTCGCTTCCCCCCTTCGCGCTCGCCCACGTGCTCGACCCATCTGGGCTGGGGCACGCGGCACACTCACTCGTCGGCTTAGGGACCCCCCGGTCTCGAGACGCCGACAGTTGGCGCGCCAGGTAGGGGCCTGCTGCGTGCTGACGAACAGCTTCCCGTCAAGCTCCAGATGGGCAGTCTCCAGCAACCTCTCCGGCCCGGGATGGTGCTCCGTTTCGGGAGTCTTGAGTTCATGTCCTTCGACGGCAGCTACGACATGATACTCCTTCCACCGCCGCGCGACAACGATAATGGCGGCTGAAAACCCGCCCGCCGGCGGCGGAATCGACGACATCTTCCGCGCGTGGTGGAAGAACAACATTCGAGCTCGCCCCGTCCTCTCCCCCGCCAGCGGAGGAGGAGGCGAGGCAACCAAGGCCAAGCGGGAGGCCGCGCTTCGTTGGCTGTCGAGCAAATCGGCGTCCCCAGCACCCCAACGGGGGGCGCGTCAGGCGTCGACCTCGCATTTGAGACGAAGGCGAGCGCCGTCCCCCCGCGACACACCAATCCCGAGCAAGTGGACGACGCCAGCGCGCTCGCGGAGAGCTTGCAGGACGTCGCCCTCGTACCTGAGACGACAGTGCAATCAGTCCCCGATGTGACTATGTCGCACCTCGTCGACCAAAAGGTACCGACTGATTCCCATCCTACGTCATTTCGACTCGGCCTCAACCCGCCTAGCGACCTTGCTTTGGCGGGCACTCTCGTTGAGGCGAGTGCAACCCCTCTGGGGTTTCGTATGCGGTCGCCTTGGGACCGGCTGACGGACGTCTCGACCTACGGGCCCTCTGGGTCCGAGGAAGATGACGATCCCCGCATCTGTTGGGATTTCTCTGGATTTGGCAACCTCAGTGCCATGCGGGACTTTATGACCGCATGTGACTACTGCCTGTCCGACTGTTCCGACGGTAGCCGCAGCCTTGACGACGAGGACTGCGGCCCAAGCCGCGAATGTTTCCACGTCGAGCTAGGGGATCCCTCCGAAGGCAACCATCTCGGCATGCCGGAGGATGGTGATCTCCCTAGGCCGGTGCCTCGCGCTGACATCCCGCGGGAGCTAGCTGTGGTCCCCGTTCCGGCGGGGGGTCACGACCCACAGCTCGAGCAAGTCCGCGGGGCGCAGGCCAGGCTCGACGAGGGAGCAGGAGCGCTTGAGTCGATCCGCCGGGACGCCGAGCAGGTATGGGCGGGCCAACCCCCGGCCGGAGAAATACGTCACTTGCCCCAGGGTTTCCAGCACCGCGTCGCCAACGACGTCAGGGTCAGGCCGCCGCCCGCATCCAGCGGGGTCGGTCAGAACCTGGCAGCCGCAGCGATGCTCCTCCGCGCGATGCCGGAGCCATCAACCACCGAGGGTCGGCGAATCCAGGGAGAGCTCAAGAATCTCCTGGAAGGCGCTGCGGTCCGACGGGCCGAGAGCTCTGCCTCCCGAAGGCAGGGATACCCCTCGGAACCTCATGCCGCGACTTCCCGATTCATGCGGGAAGCCTCGGTCTACACTAGGCGTACGCGCAACACCGCGCCTGCGGCCCCGGGCCACCTCGGCAACGAGCACCATCGTCGCGACCGTCGGGCCCACCTCGACGAAAGGGTGCGCCGAGGCTACCACCCCAGGCGTGGGGGACGCTACGACAGCGGGGAGGATCGGAGTCCCTCGCCCGAACCACCCGGTCCGCAGGCCTTCAGTCGGGCCATCCGATGGGCGCCGTTCCCAACCCGGTTCTGACCCCCGACTACTATCACAAAGTACTCGGGGGAAACGAGACCAGAACTGTGGCTCGCAGACTACCGCCTGGCCTGCCAACTGGGTGGAACGGACGACGACAACCTCATCATCCGCAACCTCCCCCTGTTCCTCTCTGACACTGCTCGCGCCTGGTTGGAGCACCTGCCTCCGGGGCAGATCTCCAACTGGGATGTCTTGGTCCAAGCCTTCGCCGGCAATTTCCAGGGCACGTACGTGCGCCCCGGGAATTCCTGGGACCTCCGAAGCTGCCGGCAACAGCCGGGAGAGTCTCTTCGGGACTACATCCGGCGATTCTCGAAGCAGCGCACCGAGCTGCCCAACATCACCGACTCGGATGTCATCGGCGCGTTCCTTGCCGGCACCACCTGCCGCGACCTGGTGAGTAAGTTGGGTCGCAAGACCCCCACCAGGGCGAGCGAGCTGATGGACATCGCCACCAAGTTCGCCTCTGGCCAGGAGGCGGTCGAGGCTATCTTCCGAAAGGACAAGCAGCCCCAGGGCCGCCCATCGGAAGAGGCTCCCGAGGCGTCTACTCCGCGCGGCGCCAAGAAGAAATGCAAGAAGAAGTCGCAAGCGAAACGCGACGCCGCCGACGCGGACCTTGTCGCCGCTGCCGAGTACAAGAACCCTCGGAAGCCCCCCGGAGGTGCTAACCTCTTCGACAAGATGCTCAAGGAGCCGTGCCCCTATCATCAGGGGCCCGTCAAGCACACCCTCGAGGAGTGCGTCATGCTTCGGCGCCACTTCCACAGGGCCGGGCCACCCGTAGAGGGTGGCAGGGCCCGCGACGACGACAAAAAGGAAGATCACCAAGCAGGAGAGTTCCCCGAGGTTCACGACTGCTTCATGATCTACGGTGGGCATGCAGCGAATGCCTCGGCTCGGCATCACAAGCAAGAGCGCCGGGAGGTCTGCTCGGTGAAGGTGGCGGCGCCAGTCTACCTAGACTGGTCCGACAAGCCCATCACCTTCGACCAAGCTGACCACCCCGACCACGTGCCGAGCCCGGGGAAATACCCGCTCGTCGTCGACCCCATCGTCGGCGACGTCAGGCTCACCAAGGTCCTGATGGACGAGGGCAGCTGCCTCAACATCATCTACGCCGAGACCCTCAGGCTCCTGCGCGTCGATCTGTCCTCCGTCCGAGCAGGCGCTGCGCCCTTCCACGGGATCATTCCTGGGAAGCGCGTCCAGCCCCTCGGACGACTCGACCTTCCCGTCTGCTTCGGAACGCCCTCCAACTTCCGAAGGGAGACTTTGACGTTCGAGGTGGTCGGGTTCCAAGGAACCTACCACGCGGTACTGGGGAGGCCATGCTACGCGAAGTTCATGGCCGTCCCCAACTACACCTACCTGAAGCTCAAGATGCCGGGCCCCAACGGGGTCATCACCGTCGGTCCCACGTACAAACACGCGTTCGAATGCGACGTGGAGTACGCCGAGGCCCTCGCCGAGTCCGAGGCCCTCATCGCCGACCTGGAGAACCTCTCCAAAGAGGTGCCAGACGTGAAGCGTCATGCCGGCAACTTCGAGCCAGCGGAGACGGTTAAGGCCGTCCCTCTCGACCCCAGTGGCGACACCTCCAAGCAGATCCGGATCGGTTCCGGGCTCGACCCCAAATAGGAAGCAGTGCTCATCGACTTTCTCCGCGCAAACGCCGACGTCTTTGCGTGGAGTCCCTCGGACATGCCCGGCATACCGAGGGATGTCGCCGAGCACTCTCTGGATATTCGGGCCGGAGCCCGACCCGTCAGGCAGCCTCTGCGCTGATTCGACGAGGAGAAGCGCAGAGTGATGGGCGAGGAGATCCACAAGCTAATGGCAGCATGGTTCATCAAAGAGGTATTCCATCCCGGATGGCTTGCCAACCCTGTGCTTGTGAGGAAGAAAGGGGGGAAATGGCGGATGTGTGTAGACTACACTGGTCTCAACAAAGCATGTCCGAAGGTTCCCTACCCTCTACCTCGCATCGATCAAATCGTGGATTCCACTGCTGGGTGCGAAACCCTGTCCTTCCTCGATGCCTACTCAGGGTATCACCAAATCCGGATGAAAGAGTCCGACCAGCTCGCGACTTCTTTCATCACGCCCTTCGGCATGTACTGCTATGTCACCATGCCGTTCGGTTTGAGGAATGCGGGCGCGATGTACCAGCGGTGCATGAACCATGTGTTCGGCGAACACATCGGTCGCACAGTCGAGGCCTACGTCGATGACATCGTAGTCAAGACAAGGAAGGCTTCCGACCTCCTCTCCGACCTTGAAGTGACATTCCGATGTCTCAAAGCGAAAGGCGTCAAGCTCAATCCCGAGAAGTGTGTCTTCGGGGTGCCCCGGGGCATGCTCTTGGGGTTCATCGTCTCCGAGCGAGGCATCGAAGCCAACCCGGAGAAGATCGCAGCTATCACCAACATGGGGCCCATCAAGGACTTAAAAGGCGTATAGAGGGTCATGGGATGTTTCGCGGCCCTGAGCCGCTTCATCTCATGCCTCGGCGAAAGAGGTCTGCCTCTGTACCGCCTCTTAAGGAAGGCCGAGTGTTTCGCTTGGACCCCTGAGGCCGAGGAAGCTCTCGGGAACCTAAAGGCGCTCCTTACAAAGGCGCCTATCTTGGTGCCCCCAGCTGATGGAGAAGCCCTCTTGGTCTACGTCGCCGCGACCACTCAGGTGGTTAGCGCCGTGATTGTGGTCGAGAGGCAAGAAGAGGGGCATGCATTGCCCGTTCAGAGGCCAGTTTACTTCGTCAGCGAGGTACTGTCCGAAACCAAGATCCGCTACCCACAAGTTCAGAAGCTGCTGTATGCAGTGATCCTGACGAGGCGAAAGTTGCGACATTACTTCGAGTCTCATCCGGTAACTGTGGTGTCATCCTTCCCCTTGGGGGAGATCATCTAGTGCCGAGAGGCCTCGGGCAGGATCGCAAAGTGGGCGGTGGAAATCATGGGCGAGACAATCTCGTTCACCCCTCGGAAGGCCATCAAGTCCCAGGTATTGGCGGACTTCGTAGCCGAATGGGTCGACACCCAGCTGCCAACGGCTCCGATCCAACCGGAGCTCTGGACCATGTTTTTCGACGGGTCGCTGATGAAGACGGGAGCTGGCGCGGGCCTGCTCTTCATCTCGCCCCTCGGGAAACACCTACGCTACGTGCTACGCCTCCATTTCCCGGCGTCCAACAATGTGGCTGAGTACGAGGCTCTGGTCAACGGGTTGCGGATCGCCATCGAGCTAGGGGTCAGACGCCTCGACGCCCGCGGTGACTTGCAGCTCGTCATCGACCAAGTCATGAAGAACTCCCACTGCCGCGACCCGAAGATGGAGGCCTACTGCGATGAGGTTCGGCGCTTGGAAGACAAGTTCTACGGGCTCGAGCTTAACCACATCGCTCGGCGCTACAACGAGACTGCGGACGAGCTGGCAAAAATAGCCTCGGGGCGAACGACGGTTCCCCCGGACGTCTTCTCCCAGGATCTGCATCAACCCTCCGTCAAGATCAACGACACGCCCGAGCCCGAGGCACCCTCGGTCCAGCCCGAGGTACCCTCGGCCCCCGAGGACGAGGCACTGCACGTCGAGGAGGAGCAGAGCGGGACCACGCCTGATCGAAATTGGCAGACCCCGTACCTGCAATATCTCCGCCAAGGAGAGCTACCCCTCGACCAAGCCGAGGCTCGGCGGGTAGCGCGACGCGCCAAGTCGTTCGTCTTGCTGGGCGATGAGGAGGAGCTCTACCACCGCAGCCCCTCGGGCATCCTCCAGCGATGCATCTCCATCTCCGAAGGTTAGGAACTCCTGCAAGAAATACACTCGGGGGCTTGCGACCATCATGCAGCGCCTCGAGCCCTCGTCGGGAATGCTTTCCAGCAAGGCTTCTACTGGCCAACGGCGGTGGCTGATGCCACTAGAATTGTCCGCACCTGCGAAGGGTGCCAATTCTATGCGAAGCAGACCCACCTGCCCGCTCAGGCTCTGCAGACGATACCCATCACCTGGCCCTTTGCTGTGTGGGGTCTGGACCTCGTCGGTCCCTTGCAGAAGGCGCCCAGGGGCTACACGCACCTGCTGGTCGCCATCGACAAATTCTCCAAATGGATCGAGGTCCGACCCCTGAACAGCATCAGGTCCGAGTAGGCGGTGGCGTTCTTCACCAACATCATCCATCGCTTCGGGGTCCCAAACTCCATCATCACCGACAACGGCACCCAGTTCACCGGCAGAAAATTCTTGGATTTTTGCGAGGATCACCACATCCGGGTGGACTGGGCCGCCGTGGCTCATCCCATGTCGAATGGGCAAGTAGAGCGTGCCAACGGCATAATTCTACAAGGGCTCAAGCCCCGGATTTACAACGACCTCAACAAGTTCGGCAAGCGATGGATGAAGGAACTCCCCTCGGTGGTCTGGAGCCTGAGGACAACGCCGAGCTGAGCCACGAGTTTCACGCTGTTCTTCCTGGTCTATGGGGCCGAGGCCGTCTTGCCCACTGACCTGGAATACGGCTCCCCGAGGACAAGGGCCTACAGCGATCAAAGCAACCAAGTTAGCCGAGAAGACTCGCTGGACCAGCTGGAAGAAGCTCGGGACAAGGCCTTACTACACTCGGCACGGTACCAGCAGTCCCTGCGACGCTACCACGCCCGAGGGGTCCGGCCCCGAGACCTCCAGGTGGGCGACCTGGTGCTTCGGCTGCGGCAAGACGCCCGAGGGAGGCACAAGCTCACGCCCCCCTGGGAGGGGCCATTCGTCATCGCCAAAGTTCTGAAGCCCGAAACGTACAAGCTGGCCAACAGTCAAGGCGAGGTCTACGGCAATGCTTGGAACATCCAACAGCTACGTCGCTTCTACCCTTAAGATGTTTTCAAGTTATTCATATACCTCGCACCCACGCAAAGTTTAGTCATCAAGGAAGGGTCGGCCTCGCCTCGGCAAAGCCCGACCCTCCCTCGGGGGCTAAAAGGGGGGAAACCCCCTCTGCGTTAAAATTTTCCTCGAAAAAAGATCTCTTCTGCCAGAATGTCTTTCGTGCTTTCTGACTACTTCGAAAAGTGGATCCTGAAAACGATGGAGTACACGTAAGCAGCCAAGGCTGACCGAGCCGAGGGACTCCTACGCCTCCGGGATACGGATACCTCACTCATCACCTTCTGCGATAAGTAACTCGCGTTCGGATAAAGTGATTCCGCGGACCGAACAAGTCTTTACGTTCGGAAGCTCTTCTGCCGAAGCGGTCCTTCAAGCCTTCTCAACTGAATCGGTGACAGGGCCTCATGGACGGGTGAAAGTACGCGTAAGCGGCAAGGCCGATCGAGCCGAGGGACTCCCACGCCTCCGGGATACGGATACCTCACTCATCACTTTCCGCGAGAAGCAACTCTCGCTCGCACAAACATCCCTGTTACCGACAAAAAAGTCCAGATGCTCGAAATAAGAGGAAAGGAGACGCAGCTTTACAACGCAGCGAGGGTGTGTTTTCTGGCCTCAGCGGCTGCAGAAGGCACACGCTACAAGACAATCTGATCCTGCAGGCTCGGGTCTTCACGCTGGAAGGGGGCTGTAGCACCCTCGGCATCGATGACACCTTCAGCGAGGTCCGACCCAGCCTCGGACGGCGACGCGGTCCAGGGACTTCTCCGAGAATCCGGCCCGAGCAGGCGGCTCGGCCGGTTACCCCAGGGGCCTCGGCCAACCATCTTCCAAGGGCGCCAGCCCGGTCCGAGGCCTCGGCTGATCAACTCCGGCATCGGTCCCGCTGACGGACAACCCGGCTAGGCTCCGGCCAACCAGGTTTTCATTTTCGAGCCAACTCCGCCTCTGTTCGTGCTGATATCGCTACCCCTGGCCTCGGCTCATCGAAGAGCGGCCAAGGGGTCTCTTTAACTAAGCTAGAGGAGCCTCAGACAACAAGGCCGATCGAGCCGAGGGACTCCTACGCCTCCGGGATACGGATACCTCACTCGTCACCTTGACACGGGGCGACTCATGCTTGGTGAAGCGGTTCAGATAATCGACAGGCGAGTCTTAGTGCTCAAAAATGAGGAAAAAACACGGCTCCGTGCCAAAATTACATACATGTTCAGGCCTCGACAGCCATAATGAACAAAAACACTGGCATTCAAAGTGCCATTACAAACGGAACTCCGGTTCCCCCTCCGCAAGTACGAACAACCCCACTCCGTGGGGGAAGGCCTGCGGAGCAACGGAAGACCGACGAACGGCGCGCCATCACCTGCTCCAGCAGCGGCGACGACGACGACTTCTGCTCCGGGGGGCCGAACAGCGGCAGCACTGACCTCAGGGCGGATGCTGCTGCCAGGAGGCCCCCGCCCATGCCAAAACTCGTAAGGCAAGGGCGGGCAGAAGGCCGTAGAGTTGGAGGTCGGTCCGTGGCCAGCCTTGGCTATCACGCCGGCGGAAGAACCTCTTCCAGCTGCCGTGGCAGACGCCGGCGCCGCGAGCGGCTCCGAAGCCACTCGCGTCCGAAAGCCGGGCACGCTGCAGCTGCCAGCGCCACGGACGACAACCGCTCCTCCCTCCGATCACTGAGTGAAGGAGCGGGCCGCCGCCCACGCGGGGGCCGACCTCAACTCGGCACACTCCCCTCCCCAGCCCTGGTGATGAAAATCCTTGAGGCTGAGGGAGGGGCAGAGGCCGCAGCCCGGCTCGCTTTCCCCCACCATCAAGCTGGAGGTCACCATCTTGGGTGACCGCCGGTGGAGGGTGCAGTCGGGCTGCATGATGAAAATCCTTGAAGCCGAACGATGGCTGAAAGGTACCAACTCCCACGGAGTTGCGTTCCTCCAACGATGAGGCGAAAAGACGGCGGGTACCCCCCATCCGGGGGCTTGGAAGGTGGAAAGACGCGACGCATAAAGGAGCGAGAAGACATGGTCGCCTTACGAAAGGGGTCGCCCTCCTTTTAAAGGCAACTCTCCCTACGTGCGCCCCCAAACGTCATGGGCTGAGTCTTCTCCAACACGCTCCAAGGCCCTCCCCTGCGGCGCGGGGGCTAGGTCCCGCGTGTCATGCAAACCGGCTCAGAGCAGAAGAAGCCAAACCACCGCGCGTGGTGCACACAACCGCCCAGCAGTTACAAGCGACCCCCACTTTTGCCCAGACCAACGGGCGGAAGGGGCGGGCAGCCATGCAGGCGGCATGCAATCGCGCCAGGTGGACGCGCTTCTCCGACTCCCAACATGCCAGCATGGAGGCCCAGGCCCACGCGTCACGCAACCGGCGCGCCAGATGCTGCATGCAAGCAACTGCACCGCCACTTGCGCCACCACCGCGCCTCTTCGGTTGCGGAACCAATACCGCGACTCGAGGCGGCCCAGCGCACGACCCAGCAGCGCCAGCCTGGCGCGACGGTCAATACGGCCGAAAGTGGGCCGGCAGTAATGACGGTGGCAGGCGGGCGGGAGCAGCGGTCACGTCGTCGGCCAGACTCACGTCCCATCCGGGGGCAGCAAGAGAACCCCCTCTCACGGCGTGAAGACAGGGCGCCCATGATCCGTTCCTCGAACGGCTCACGCACGCGCAACGGCTGCCCTGCCAACAACTCACCCCGTCGCATTAACTCCGCGGCGGGACAGGCGACGCTTCTGGCAGGAGAAGCGGGCGACGCTTCGCCTTCGCCGTAATAACCGCGCCAAAAAAGGTACGCCACGTCGTTCGATTTCGTATCCTTTTCCTTTTTTCCTCTTTCTCTATCTCTTGCAACAGGGACCGGGAAAGGGGGATACCCCGAAAAGGATCCTTCCCTGTAAAGGAACCGGGCTCCGAGCCCCCCTACTGATCAGAGGTTCGAAGGCTGGCCCCCCGAGGGGTTCAACAGTCGCCTCAGATCGCGTGGGCCCTACACCCACTACTGGTCAGAGGTTCGAAGGCCAGCCCCCCGAAGGGCTCCACGGCCGCCTCAGGCTACTCGGGCTCCGCGCCCATTACTGATTAGGGGTTCGAAGGCTGGCCCCCGAAGGGTTCACAGTCGCCTCAGACGCCGAGCGAGGGATGACCAGGGGTACATTCGATACATAACCAAGGCTCGGGCTGCGCTCCCGAGGTACCCTAGGACATTTCCGAGACCAGCTGGAGCGATCTTGTAACGGAATCCCATCGGAGGGAGGCATCGAGCCCTCGGACCCCGTCGCCAGGGGACCGGGTCCGACAGATCACCTGCAGGTACTTTTGGGCGTGCCTCTGGGCCCCTAGCCGACCCCCAATGAACGGGGCACGGACGTCCACTCGGATTACCCGCTTGCAGCTCACCGGAGACACCATGTTCGGTGCCCATCGAGGGTAACATGGCGCTCTCCCCCCCTCCTCCTTGCGGAAAGGCGACGTAGGGGCGTATGTAAAAAAGCCGAGTCTGTCCCTGATCGCCCTCTCGCCCTGTGCGGAGGCTCGGGGGCTGCTCTCGCAAACCCGGCTCCGGCCGAACCGTTGACAGCGTCAACATACTAGCCCGAGAACTTGGGCCTCGACCGTGCACCCGGGCTACGGCCAGTTCGCATGAGGGAACAACCAGACCAGCCGAAGCATTACGCAAGGCATTAAGACCTCGGGGGAGTGAAACCACTCCTCCGAGGCCTCGGGGGCTACACCCGGCGGGTGCGCTCGCGCGCACCCACCGGAACAAAATGCAACCAAGAAAGGCTGGTCCCCTTGCAAAAAAGTGCGACGAAAGCCTCCAAGCGAGTGCTAACACTCCCTTCGAGGCTCGGGGGCTACTGTCGGGGACCATAATTAGGGGTACCCTCAAGACGCCTAATTCTCAGCTGGTAACCCCCATCAGCATAAAGCTGTAGAGGCCTGATGGGTGCGATTAAGTCAGGGATCAGTCCATACGAGCGACTCGATCACGCCTCGCCCGAGCCTAGCCTCGGGCAAGGGCAGCCGACCCCGAGGGATTTCCGTCTCGCCCGAGGCCCCCCTTTAACGGCGGACACATCTCCGGCTCGCCCGAGGCCTTGCCTTCGCTAAGAAGCAACCCTGACTAAATCGCCGCGCCGACCGACCGAGTCGCAGGAGCATTTAACGCAAAGGTAGCCTGACACCTTTATCCTGACGCGCGCCCCCCTGCAGAGCCGAAGTGACCGCCGTCACTTCGCCGCTCCACTGACCGGTCTGACAGAAGGACAGCGCCGCCTGCGCCACTCTGACTGCAGTGCCACTTGATAGAGTGAGACTGACAGGCAGTCAGGCCTTGCCAAAGGCGCCATAGGAAACTCCGCTCCGCCCGACCCAGGGCTCGGACTCGGGCTAAGCCCCGGAAGACGGCGAACTCCGCTCCGCCCGACCCAGGGCTCGGACTCAGGCTAAGCCCCGGAAGACGGCGAACTCCGCTCCGCCCGACCCAGGGCTCGGACTCGGGCTAAGCCCCGGAAGACGGCGAACTCCGCTCCGCCCGACCCAGGGCTCGGACTCGGGCTAAGCCCCGGAAGACGGCGAACTCCGCTCCGCCCGACCCAGGGCTCGGACTCGGGCTAAGCCCCAGAAGACGGCGAACTCCGCTCCGCCCGACCCAGGGCTCGGACTCGGGCTCAGCCCCAGAAGACGACGAACTCCGCTTCGCCCGACCCCAGGGCTCGGACTCCGCCCTGGCCTCTGCCGAACGACCTCCACCTCGCCCGACCCAGGAGCTCGGGCTCGGCCTAGGCCATGGAAGACATACTCGACCTCGGCTTCGGAGGAGCCTCCACGTTGCCCGACCTAGGGCACAGGCCAGCCACGTCAACAGGAAGCGCCATCATCACCCTACCCCGAACCGACTCGGGCCGCAGAGAACAAGACCGGTATCCCATCTGGCTAGCTCCGCCAGATAGGCAATGATGGCGCCCCGCTAGACCTGTGACGACGGCGGCTCTCAGCTCCCTTACGGAAGCAGGGGGACGTCAGCAAGGACTCAACCGCTCCGACAGCTGTCCCTCCGCCAGGCTCCGTTGCTCCTCCGACAGCCACGACATCACACCAGCAGGGTGCCAAGATCTCTCCGGCTGCCACATTGGCATGTACTTAGGGCGCTAGCTCTCCCCCCGCTAGACACGTAGCACTCTGCTACACCCCCATTGTACACCTGGATCCTCTCCTTACGCCTATAAAAGGAAGGACCAGGGCCTTCTTAGAGAAGGTTGGCCGCGCGGGGACGAGGACGGGATAGGCGCTCACTTGGGGCCGCTCGCTTCCCTCACCCGCGTGGACGCTTGTAACCCCCTACTGCAAGCGCACCCGACCTGGGCGCGGGACGAACACGAAGGCCGCGGGATTTCCACCTCTCTCACGCCCGTCTCCGGCCACCTCGCTTCCCCCCTTCGCGCTCGCCCACGCGCTCGACCCATCTGGGCTGGGGCACGCGGCACACTCACTCGTCGGCTTAGGGACCCCCCGGTCTCGAGACGCCGACAAAATTATTTTACCCCGAAAACTTAGTCGTCGAGTTCTACTTAATCTGTTTGGGATGAAATCCAGGGACTGGACTGAATTTCCAAATTCGTCTTTGCGCGAGCGGTGAATTTTAAGTATTCACCGGACTCACCGATTTTCGGAACAACGATGTTCCGAACATCACGAAAATTTAGGAAGAGCCCGGATAGATAAAAATGATGTCGAACTTGCGACAGACGGAACAAATGTGATATTAAAATCGTGATAGGCGAAGATGATTAAAATTTAGCATCTGTTTTATCCACTGATATTACGTGCTTAAATCCATACTCATTGTCGAGCGAAATATAAACACCAGGGGTGTTACACCCTTATAGGTAGTCTTGACCGGAATAAAGTGAGCCACTTTGGTTAATCTACCCTCGATCACCCATATGGAGTCATAACCTTTCGGGGTGCGAGGCGACCCGACTATGAAATCCATACTAATTTCTTCCCACTTCCATTCGGGCACCTTTAACGAGTGTAGTAGTCCAGCTGGCCTCTGATGTTCAGCCTTCACCCTTTGACATACATCACAAACTACCACATGTGCAGCGACATCTCTTTTTAGACCATACCACCAGTACTTTTGCTTCAGATCCTGATACATCTTGGTACTACCAGGATGAATGGAGTAGTCTGAGTCATGGGATTCCTTCAGTATGGTTTCACAGAGACTATCAATCTCAGGAACCCATATCCTGTTTTTGAACCATATTATGCCTTGTTCATCTTCCTTGAAGTCTGGACCTCTACCTTCTGCCATCAGGTCTTTGATCTCTTGGATTTTAGCATCACTGACCTGACCCTTTCGTATTTCTTGCTCCAAGGTAGGTTCCACTTCTATAGTAATCCCTTCAACATGAGCAACTATTCCCAAGTTTAGCCTTTCAAAGTCTTCAGCCAACTCATCAGGTAACTAGGTAGCTATAGCTACGTGAACATGTTCCTTCCGACTCAAGGCAGCCGCAACTAGATTCGCCTTGCCCGGATGATAGTCAATCTCCAAGTCATAATTTTTAATGAGCTCTAACCAACGACGTTGCCTAAGGTTAAGATCTTTTTGGGTAAAGATATACTTCGAGCTCTTATGATCAGTATAGACTTGGCACTTGGTCCCCATTATATAATGTCTCCATATCTTGAGAGCATGCACCACGGCCGCCAGTTCTAAGTCATGAGTGGGATAGTTCAGCTCATGTTTCCTCAACTGGTGAGACACGTAGGCAATGACATGTCCTTCTTGCATAAGAACACATCCCAAGCCTAGGCGGAACGCATCACAATATATGTCAAATCCCTTCTACAGATCTGGCATTACCAACACTGGAGGTGACATCAACTTAAACTTCAGCTGAGTGAAACTCTCTTGGAAATCATGTGTCCACTTAAACTCCTTTCCCTTCTCTAATAGTGAGGTCATAGGATTGGCTATCTTGGAGAACCCCTCAATAAAACATCGGTAATAACCCACGAGTTCCAATTATTTATTATTGTTCTATTTTTGTTCATGATAAGACTACTATTTTAATTGGAACATGGAGCTTAACATGAGAATCACGTGCCACCACAAGGGTGGAATGGGGCGCCCTTGGCTGACTAACTAGGCAAGCTAGTGGAGGACTACCTTACCTGATAGGGGCAAGGGCAGTAGGGGAGTAGGCATGTAGGGAGGTTCCCGGGTTGATTTTGCTGCAATGGCAGTCAGACGGGGGATTCCTGCATTGCTCTTCCTAGAAACTGTAGCGGATTTTCTGAAGCTAGTGGAACTTTGTAAAGGCATCTTAGTGTTACCCTGCCTCGCTTCCTTGGTAGAGGTGAATGGGGCCCGTACAACCCCGTGGCAGATGGGTAACATGACTTGTGGGTACAGGGTACAACCTCTGCAGAGTGTAAAACTGGTATACTAGTTGTGCTCGCGGTCATGAGCAGCTCAGGACTCTCGCATGATTAAATTATGGAATTAAATTCAATTTGTCATTTGCATTGCATGGGATGTATTATTAATTTTGTTCTATTATTATTCTAGTATGGTATTTACTTACATCTAGTAATTGCTTATAAATTTTGACCAACTTATTAAAAGCAATGCTCAACTTTAACCCCTATTGTTGATCAGCCTTACACTCCACATGAACTCCCACCTTTGGTGAGTTCATGCACATTATTCCCCACAACTTGTTGAGCTATGATATTTTGTGAGCTCACTCTTGCGATATATAAACCCCCCACAGGTGAAGAGCAGGTGGTCGAAGAGGAGCCACCCTACAATGAAGCATGCGAGTTGATCTAGGTGGCGTCTCCCAGTCAGCTTGGTGGCGCTAGAGAATGAAATTTAGTTCACTTTATATTTATCATCTATTTTTGTAAGACTTCCGCTATGTAATAATGACATTATGATATTTGTGACATTTATCTCTATACACTTTGTCATTATATGTGTTGTTCTTCGCTGGCGCACATATGAGACGCACCCGGCTTTATCCCTTAAATTTGGGTGTGACAATTAGAACGGTCACTGTAGCAGCAGGCGATGGCAGACCGAGCCTATATTGTAGATGGTCTGGTATACCCGCAGACTGTGGATTTTGGGATTTGATCCCAACAACTATTTGGGTAGTTATGGGGCTATAAATACACTGCAACTAGCTCATTTAACACACAAGAGCTGAGCAATAACTCCAATACACTAGAACAACACTCCCATGTGCCACAAAATGTGAATCAAGCAAAGAGATAGTCTTGTGTGCGTGATTTGAGGTAGTGCCTTTAGAGAGAGCCATTGCAAAGAGTGTGTGTTGTTCTTGTGATCATTGTGCTTGGAGTTCTGACTCCCATTGATTATAAAAGCTAGCAAGAGCCTCCAAGGTTGTGGAGTGCCTTGTGAAGACTTTGGTCTCTGAATTAAGAAAAGACAGTGGACTCAAGTTTGATCTTTGGAATCACTTGTGAGGGTTGAAAGAGACCCGATCCTTTGGGACACCTCAACAAAGACATAGGTTTCATGTGGAAACCAAACTCCGGTAAACAAATCGTCATGTATTTGTTTTTGATTGTTTATGATTTGTTTTCTTCCTTTATCCCTAAGTATCTTGCATTAATCTTCATTCAGATCATTTGTGCATCTCCAAAGTTTATTCCGCACATCGATAAGAGAAACACATTGCAAGAAAGAACTCATCTCCCTACATTGATTAACTTGCCTCTTGTCCTAATCACCCCCTCTAGGTTAAGTGATTAAATTTTAGGTTTCGCCTAATTACCCCCTCTAGGTGACTGCTATCAAGGAGTCATGGGTAGAGAGGGTTATAAATCCCCTGGTAGTGTCAATCATCTCTCGAATATGAACTCGAGTGATGTAGTAATTGTACCAAGGAGGCTTAGTGATACACTGCGTGCAGATATAGAGGGGCCTAATGGTGTTGCCCAACTCTTGCAGTACATCTTAGAGAAAGGTAGGGAAGTATCCTAGTTTACTCAGATAGGAGTGAATCTCGAAAACGGGCTCCACTACACCATATCCAATCCCCTGATCACCAACAGGGTTGACATCTTGGTTGACATCCTCATTGTAGTCTTCGTTATTGTTGTTCTCGTGGTGGTTCTCTTCACCACCATCATCTTTTTAATCTCTTCATCGCTATGATCCTTCGCATCATCATCGTCACTGGAGTCACCAGCCATTCCTCCAGCAGGAGTAAGTGATGGAGCACTTAGAGCTGGAGGTGTCGTAGTATATACCTAGGTAAATAATGCATGAGGCACTAGTGACAGGGTGGGTGTCACTAGATTCACACTAGAATCCACCTCCATGATCTGACCGTTCTCTTCTTCGAAGAAGTAGACCTCTTCTGGATCCTCTTCCTCAATGTCCTTGAGTGGAGTAGGGGCTAAATAAGTAGGAGCAATGCATAAGCGGTCTCTAGTACTATTGCAGGCAGGTCTCCTGAGGATCACCAAGAATCAACTTAGAAGAGTTGAGATAAGAGAGACTAGCTTGTAAAAAATTAAGTTTTTTATGGAAGAAAATAGAACATAATTTGAAAATAGACTTGCCTTTCAATTTCTAACTATTTTAGCGGCCTACGGTAAACACTACTTTGATACCACTTCTTCCACACCCGATTTTGAGGACAGAAACGAATGCATAGCATATGTGTGCCAGGATCCATTTCCACACATATGTTGACGTCATAAGTGTAATATATGAAAATATAATGCTCAAAATGTAAATAAATATTATAATAACATTATTACACTTAAAATGGGAATAATTGCCTTAAAACAGTATATCATATCACATCACAACAGAATAATGGGTGATCTCCCACATGAAGCTGACCTAGGGTATCACTAGCTTCATAATTCTTCAAACTCATCTCCATCATAATCTTCTGATTAATAATGTACGCAAGGGTGAGTACATTTATTGTTGGTACTCATCAATTGGGGTGCAAAATGCAAGGTTGACTAGGAAAGGCTAAGGTTAATGTGATTAGCATTTTAGTTGGTCAAATTTTATTTAGCAAAAACTGACTAGGTGTAAGTATATACCAACCCAATTAAGCATAAAGGAACTTTAAATCAGCATATATCTCATAACCAAAGAACATGATTTAGTTCCATCTTTAAGATTAATTATCATGTGAGGTCTAGGTCGCTCTTAACCATGAGCACGACTGATATGTCGGTTTTATAGTCTATAGAGGTTGTACACTTTCAACACAAAGTTGTGTATCCCCTCTAGTCTAGGTTAGTTAGACCCATCAACACTTTCGAAGTGAATGACTAGGGATCCACTATGTACTTATCACAAAACAACATATGAGGTTTTAAGTTAATATGGTGCACAACTCTATGCGGGATACCTTAGCCAAGCATACCACCCCAAAAGAATCGAGTTGTACCCTCATCACTACCCCCTCTTGCCCATCTTTTAAGAAAGGTTGCTAAGCACTAAGTGTAACACCTCTGGTGGTATGGGAACAAAAACTTTGGCATGACATCATATGCACTAGCATTACAATGTGTATGATATACCTTGAATGCATTTACTAGGCTAAAATTTGAAAACAAAATATGTGATGTGATGCTTGTGTGAGGGTATGATCTGGTAAGGGGGATCCTTAACCCTAAGTAGGAGTAAATCTCTCCAAGGACTATAAGCATGTGATATGATTTAAGTACAAAGGAGTAATCTTGCTAAGTTTAGTAAGACATGTTAAGAAACAAGGATTTGGAGAGGTTAAGCACTTGAAAGTACCTTAGGACACCCAAAGCCCTAGTTTGGGGATCTAGAAACCCTAATTAGCGTCTTATAGGGTGATTTTAAATTCTAACACTTTTTGCTAAAAGTGTGTATATCAAAATGGTAGAGTAACAAAAACTAAGCAACTTTTATATTTGGAGATTTCCATGTTTTGTGGACAAAAGTACACAAGCACCTCCATTCTTGAACCTGGAAAAAAGTGTTGTTGAGCCAACTTTGGGCTATTGCATCTCTTAATTCATAAGGGATTTGCTATAATACAATATGGCAAAGTTGTAGAGCTATTATAGTAGTACAAATTTGATTAAGTGACATAGCCCAAGAACTGCATGGAACTTGGAGTAAAAAGCCCTGGAAGTAGGGCTGTCAGTCGAGGGGATGTTCTGAACCTGGACTGATAGTGACTTTGGTCCAACTTTGGGACCCAGTTGTGACTAATCCCCTGAAGTTAAGACCCAGATCATTATGACAAAGTTAAAGACCATATGTAGGAGAACAACTTTGCTGAAGTCAGATGGGTATGTTAGTATTGGGAAAAGGAAGTAATTCATTTTCAAAGTTGCTCTGTTATACAAACTAAAGGAGGTAAATTCAGACATATGCCATATACTGAACAAGGTTTCAGGTTTAGAGAACCTTGCTGTCGGCGACATCCATGTCGTTATTTGAACTTGCCGTGGAGATTCATGCGTGGTTCGGGGTAGATATTACCAGGGAAGATGAAAAGATCGCAGGGGCGTTGAATTGAAGCTCGGTACGGCTATGTACACTTGCAGGCGACGTGGCCAAGCGCTCGTCACCGTGGGGGTTGTCGGTTTCCTCGGTTGCACCACACCATGGACAAATTCACCATGGTGTCGAGAGTCGTGGCGAGTAGATAGTTACTAACCGAAGCCATTGTCTCACCGCGTGCCACGACGAGTGAGTCTCGGTGGAAATTCGCGAAGCACATGATCGGCTCCTATAAATTGAGTACTCCCCTCGCTCCGCCCTTCGCGAACCCAGTCCACCCTCAGCCGACCCTCTCGTCCACCGTAGCTCGAGTTCATCGGATTCCCTGAAATTAGTCACCATCGCCGCCGTGAGAAGCCTCCCCATGGCCAGACCGTCTCGGGTTAGTTCTTCTCCCTCTGATCCCTGTTTTAGTACCTCTCTGACCTCTACATGCTTACAAACTTGACCAATTGACCGCTACCGTAGTATAGTCCTGGGAACATCGTGTAGCCGCCCGGGAACGCCGTCATGGACACCTCTCACATCGACCGGCTTTTCCATGCCTTCTCCGTCCAAGTTCATGCGAGCACCGTAACCCTGGTGAGCCACTGGTCCTTTCCAAGTCGATTGATTGAACTCTACCATCTTGTGTAGCCTGAAACAGGCTCACCGGAGCTTGGGCTCCGCCATCGTCGTGGACAGACATGAATTAGGGCCGGACCATTCAAATTAACTTAAGAGAAGTGCTCGGGTAGCCTCCAGGAGGATGTCCGTGCACTTGATACTGCCGAGGAAGGTCACCGGCGACGAGAATGCACGACTCCGGCCAAGTGCTCGACCGGTGCATGGTTGGGGACCTGGAGTTGTAAAGATCAGAGAAGGGGAGGGCTTATGTGAAATTGTCAGCGACATAGTGGAACAGTGCCAAGATCTCTTTATTGGTTGTTTAAAACATCAGGGGCCTTTGCACAAAGTCGACAGCGCGGGCGCGGGCGCGGGCGCGTTTTCCTGTCCGTGGGCCGATTTGGGCTGAACTCGACCCAATCCTGTCATTATTTTCTCTTTTCTTTTCCTCATAGCTTGTGAAATACATTAAAAATAGTAGAAAAATGATAAAAACATGGGCCCAATTTTACTAGACTCCTAAAATTAGGTAGTATTTAACAAAAATAATTCCAAGATTTTTATTTCAAACCATAAATTATGTAGCATTTAAAGGTACTTAAGTAGAGCCTCTTAGAATTTTATAAATAGTTTAATAGTCCTAGAAATCATAAAACTTTTGGGGTAGACTTAATATGTTTGTTTTAAACCTTGGGTGAAGTTTGAACTTGTTTGGACACTGTTTGATTAGGAAATCAATAATAAATCCAAAGAATTAAGTACTTTTACTACCAAAAGAGTTCAAGGGTAGTTTTGCAAGTGAAACTTGCAAATCATAGACTTGCTACAACTTGGTAGCCTAAGAAGATTAGTTGAGTTAATCTTAAAGGGTTATCTAGCTAGGAAGTCCTGATGGGTGATAAACATCGTGATGGGAAGCTGTATTCAAGACACTGCTTTCTATATTCTTGCATATCCATGACATAGCATCAACATTCATATATATATTATTGTGTATAGAACACGAAGAAGAGTCTATAGTAGAAGAAGTTGTTCCCCCGACTGAGAATCCTCCTGTGGAGAATAACTTTTACTTCAACATCTGTGGTGAAGAAGCAGCTACTCCTACAACACAAGGCAAGCCCCGATGCATTTACCTTTCCTTGTATTTTAAAGTTTTATCAACTTTGAATGCTGCATTAGGTATTAGGAATTGTGTTATAAACTATTGTTGCATTTGCTTCCTTGAGAAATTGAGTACCATTCCTTGTTACCTGATTTATTCAAACAAGTTTAATGATGCTTAGCCTTGCTTTAGAAAACAAAATGTTTTGTTTTAAAAAGGTGATGCTTCACACTGGAATGTGAATTTTTACAAAGAAAACCTATGATGGTGAATCCATCACGACTGTGATGGATTCAACACCTAAAAAGAGTACCTCGGTCAGGTACCAAATTTTGGGTTATAAACGATAAGATGAGACCGCACGGGTGACTTGCATGAGAAGAGGTCTCGGTGTAGTGTCTCTGTCTGAGTCGTTTAAGGACCTAGCCAATGTAGGCATGATGACCGAGGACCTTTTAACTAGCCACATGCCTCATCATGGGTAAGCTTTTCCTCGGTCGGACCAATACCAGAAAGGCTATCATGCAATAGGAGTGGAGAGATGACAATAGTAGCGTGTGCCCTCCGTGGCAAGAGGTTGGACGGTGGAGTATCTATGCTTTTGGTTGGCATGAACCCATTCTGGTCTTGAGAAACCCAGGTGCGAGTTGTTATATGCAAGGGTTAAGTGCTACATATGTCGTGCGATTGGAGATCCCCAGCTGGGTATTAATCGATTCGGATTGCCGTTACTTCTTGGACATGAAGACTTGGTCACTGACCTACACCGTAGTGACAAGTAAACTCAGGAGGTGGTAAAAGATGGCTAGTCTAGGCCAAGTGCTTGACCTAGATTAGGAAACAAATCTAGATTCAGGAAATTACTTAATTTTACAAGTAAAAAGAATTCATAAGGGCCAACTTTAGTAAGCTTTGAGCAAACTGAGTCATTGGTTCTTGCTAAACCGTACCTTGACTCCTAAAGGCCAGCATATCCTTGAGAGTCTTTTCTTTTAGTCGGGTAAAACTTGCGAAAGTACACTTCATACTCAGGGTTTTTGAACCCATGTTGTAGGTGAAGAAAATTCAGAGTTTTGCTGCTTCTGTTCCAAGATCGTCCCGATGCAGGAGGATGAAAACTAAGTAAAGCCTATGGAAGGCGTCTACCTTCTTGTGATGTAATAAGTAGAAGCACTCGAACCCGTATATTATAATAATGACTCTTTCTATATTGTACCTGTTAATGTAAATTAAGTTATTGTAATCCTTTCCGCTTTTACTCTGATGTTGTGTAATGTCTGTGATATGGGATGAACGTTCTTGGGAGATGAAGAAGATACAAGAACTAGGTCCTGTCAAGCTATCAGGTGCATTTGCATGACTGTTTAAGGTCCTCGGGACAAGGACATCTGTAGGTGGGCCTAATATCTTGGGAAGTTACAGCTGGTATCAGAGCAGCGCCCATTTCTTAGGACATTACTTAGTGCTTCAAAAGGTTTTCAAACTACTTAACTCTGAGTATTCTTTCGTCCTTACCTTGATCCCTTCTTATATCAACTTACCTTTTAAGAAGTCAGGCAAAAGAGTGCATATTACTAGGCTATATGTAGCGAGTATGGGATCAATAAGTACTTGATTCCATGATCATAGGATCATGCATGCATCATGTTCAAACAATACTAAGTGTCTTCCCCTTAATAGAGAACTAGCACGCACAAAGACCACCCTTCGGAAAGCGACTGGACCTCAAGGTGTGCCCCGTCATCAGTTGGCTCCCCGTCATGAGGGAAGCAGCAGTGGGAGCAATGATCCCTTAGGAGATTTGGAGGCTAGAGTCGAGCGTCTGACTAGGAGTTGCGCCATGGAGGTAGGGAGCGAGTGTGTGCTAATCGTTGCATCGTTGAGTTGTCAGGAGAAGTAGAATGTCTGCAACGGGAGATCGTAGAGCGTGATCATGCTATCGACTAGGTTGTGAATTCACGATCCATAGCCTGGGATTGTGAGGTGAATGCTCAAGCCTGAGTGATTGAGTTAAGTCTAGCCTTAGAAAACTTGCAAGTGTATAACAACATCTTGCACGAGGAAGTGTGTGTGTTATATGACCAGCTACATCCAAATGTACCACCCGAAGTTGCAGAGATGGGTGCTGGTGCAGAAAGAGCAGGTGAAGGAGGACCCTACTGAGAGATGGACATCTTTGGAACCCCTCCTTCTATGAACATCATGGAAGATCGCCCTCCTAAAGCTAGTAGTGTATCTGGAGCGACCTAGGACGTGGAGGACTAGAGTAGTATAGTAGTAGGTGGTTTCTTTTGCCTAGACTTAATAAGGAAAGTGGGTTTGTATGGACTAAGAATGTGTAATAAGTAAGAGCTTGGAATAATGTGGCAAAGGTTGTGTAACTGTATTGTATAATAATAAAGCATGTTTTCTTCTTCAGATGCCAACAAGGACCCGTGATCATGATGGGGCAGGGACTTCTAGGGTAGTGGGGAGGAGAGCCCAATCGCGCCACCTGTACCTCCAACTTTGGCAGAGGGCATTGCTGTACTGCTAAACGCTACTACTGACAATACCTGGATTCTCCGAGAGATGGCAGGAAATCAAATCCATCAGCAAGGAGGTCGAGGCCAAAGTCAAGCTCCAAGAGACACTACCTATATGAAGTTCTTAGAAACTTGTCCCCTGTCTTCATTAAAGCAGAAGAACCTCTAGAGGTGGATGAATGGATCTGCGTGATGGAACAAAAATTTGGACTGATTCGATGCATGGAGACTCAGAAGCCCCTGTTTGCTGCTCAACAACTATGAGGCCCTGCTAGTACATGGTGGGTAAACTTCGTAGCCATTTAGCCTAAAGGTCATCTCATCATGTGGGCAAAGTTTAAGCAAGCGTTTAGGGAGCATTACATTCCAGATGACATTCTTCAAATGAAGCTGGAAGAGTTTGTACGTCTGAAGCAAGGTGATGACTCTGTAATGCAGTACCTTGCAAAGTTCAACCACCTATCTCAATATGCCATAGAACAACTCAACACAGACTTAAAGAAGACAAATTGCTTTATGAGGGCTTTGAGTGACCGGTTGCAGTAGAAGATGGCTACTTGTTTGGATCTTACTTTTAACAAGGCGGTTAGCACGACAATATCGGTGGAGGCGAAGAATTCAGGACAAGGGAAGATAAAAAGGTTTGGATGTGAAGGAGGTGATGGATCCTCTCAGGGATCCGAAAAGCGACCAAGGCTAGTGATCCGTTCCTTCAACCCAAATCGTGCTTTTCCTCGCCCAACCTCTTATCCTTTTAAGCAGTCGGTTTTCATTCGTCCAACTACTACCCCTACTCAAACCACTCAGCCAGGTGCCCCTAGTACTCATTTTCCAGCTTTACCTGGCCCGTCTAATAACTGTTTCAACTGTGGAAAGCCTGGCCATTTCATCAAGGATTTCCCTTATCCTAAGCAGAACAAGCATAACTTCCAAAAGAATGCTGGAAATACCTCTCGTGGCAAGGGTAATACGGCAAGCAACCAGGCAGGCAAAGTTGAAAAGAGGACTGGACGAGTTTACTATACCTAGGTGGCCACTACACCAGAAGAAGAACCCGTGTTAATGGGTATGTTTTTTGTTGCCAACTATCTCGTAATTATTCTTTTTGATTCCGTTGCATCGCACACCTTAATAAGCAAGGCTTTTGTGGAGAAGCATTGCATACCCATTAGTGGATCAAAGGAGGGTCTTATTATTCAATCGCATGGGGGTCAAATCTTTACTAAGGAAGTAGTCTTCCATGTACCGGTAAAGTTAGCGAGGCATGACTTCCCCACTAATATGATAGTTATAAAAGGACATGACATAGATGTGATTTTGGTAATGATTTGGTTAGCCCAAAATTAAGTTGTTATAAATACAGTCAAATGACTATTCAATTGAGTTGTGGTCAAGGAGAAGCCAGACTACTAATTCATATACCCACCCCAGGTAAGGCAACTGGAAGAGCCTTTGAAGCTATAATACAATAAGTACAAGATATTCCAGTAGTGTGTGGATTCCCAAATGTATTTTCTGAAGATTTTCTTGGATTACCTTCTGAGAGGGATGTGGAGTTTGTGATCTATTGGAGAAGGGTTTTATCAGGCCAAGTTCCTCGCCATGGGGTTGTCCAGCCATTTTCGTAAAGAAGAAGGACCAAACTCTACGAATGTGTGTGGACTATCGACCCCTTAATGAAGTTACCATCAAGAACAAGTATCCCTTCCCCAGATCGATCTTTTATTCGATCAGCTTAATGGAGCCTCCGTATTCTCTAAGATTGACCTCAGATCAGGTTATCATCAAATAAGGATTCGCCTGGAGGATATACCTAAGACTGCTTTTACTACTCGATATGGGCTCTTCGAGTATCTGGTTATGTCCTTTGGGCTAACTAATGCTCCAGCCCATTTCACATATCTGATAAATTTGGTATTTATGTCGGAACTGGAGAAGTTCATAGTAATTTTCATTGATGATATTTTGATCTACTCCAAGAATAAAGAGGAGCATGCAGAGCATCTACGGATTATGTTAACACGCTTAAGGGAACATCAACTTTATGCTAAGTTCAGTAAATGCGCGTTTTGGCTGGAGGAAATCCAATTCTTGGGGCATGTCTTATCAGCTAAAGGAATTGTGGTTGACCCCAGTAAGGTCAAGGATATTTTGGAATGGAAATCTCCTACTACCGTCCATCAAGTTAGAAGCTTTCTTGGACAGCTGGCTATTACCGTAGGTTTATTCTGGATTTCTCCAAGATAGTAACACCTATATCACCGAGCTACTGAAGAACGATGTTAAGTTCAATTGGTCTTCCAAATGTAATGAGGCTTTTGAGCAGCTGAAGAAGTATTAACTACTGCACCAATGTTGGCTCAACCAGACATTAAGAAGTCGTTTGACGTATATTGTGACGCATCAGGCATTGGCCTTAGGTGTGTTTTGATGCAAGAAGGTTGAGTTATAGCTTATGCATATAGATAGCTACATCGACATGAGGAGCATTACCCGACACATGATTTGGAATTGGAAGCTGTAGTTCATGCCCTTAAAATCTGGCATCATTATCTACTAGGGAATGTATGTCATATACATACGAATCATAAGAGTCTGAAGTACATTTTTAGCCAGTCAAAGTTGAATATGAGACAAAGAAGGTGGCTTGAGCTAATAAAGGATTGTGATCTAGAGATTCATTATCATCATGTAAAGGCTAATGTAGTGGCTGACGCTTTAAGTCGTAAAGCATCCTGTCACTGCCTTACTGCAAGGTTGTGTGACACTACCATATGCCAGGAAATGGAAAGACTAAATTTAGGTATAGTGCAACAAGGAACATTGACGCATCTAAAGCTTGAATATGTTCTTCAACAAAGAATTTTTTATGCTCAAAAGGTCGATAAGGGCATGAAGCATATTCAAGAGAAAATGGAAGCAGGTAAAGCCACTTGTTTTAGGAAGGATGACCAAGGAGTGTTATGGTTCAAAGGTCGTATAGTGGTGCCTAAGGATGCTGAGCTCTGCCAACAGATCTTGGATGAAGCTCATCTCAGTCGGTATTCTATCCATCCTAGAAGTACCAAGATAGCGTCAAAATGGAAGAAGACTGAAGAAGCCTCTTCGAAAAATAGAAGCTTCGACTTACAGCACCTGGGAGGCCAACAACTTTACAAATAGGATATATTCGAATTGAAAGAATTTGATGTGTTTGGAGGTTACCAGCCTGGATCCGTTCTCTTCGGTGGCGTAGACGAAGAAATCTGATGCATTCCTAACCGCGCCAGAGCAAAAATTGTGAATACCCTGGCCAAGAGTATCGAATTCCCAAAGCTTAAAAGGGACATTAGTAACTATAGAAGACAACATATTACTGGCATCTTGTTTTATTCAAATTTTAAGGTACGGTTTTTTGTTGCTCCTCCTTCATCCAATTATCTTTAGTGTTTTAAGAGTGAAGGCCTAATACAACTTCATCTTTTGTCACAGAGTCTACGTTTGAGCAAAGCTTTAAAATTACAACAAGAAAATGAAGACAAAAAGAATGAATTTATCACCAGTGATTTGGAGAAAAAGATTGAGAACCTTGAAAATTCTTTGAAGGAAAAAGACTCTTTGCTCACTATAGTCGAAGGCTCTCTTGATGAAGCTCGTCTTCAAAGCGAGAAACAAAGCATTCAAATTTTAGATCAAAACGCAAAAATTGAGAGGTTGAGTAAAGAGCTGAAAGAAACAAAAACAACTTTGGAAGACAACATGGGCCGATTCAACCATGAACCCGAAGCTTTAAATATGAAAATCAAAGCTGAAGCCAAAAAGAACTTTAAGCTTAGCAAAACACTAAAAACTCTTTGAGACAGATGCTTCGGCTTCGCGACGCAATGTTTCGCTCGGTTGAAGGGCATTTCCAATTCTGTCGGAGCTACATCCGAGGAAGTTAGTCATTCTACCAAAGATATTCCAAGGGCACTCGGATGGATTGAAAAAGAAATTGAAGATCTCGACGAAGTTATAGTTGGCCACGGTGACTTCTGTGCACTAGTGGTTGTCCGTCGAACGACCGTTATTTTCGCCAAGGCTGGATGCAACCACTTGAAGACTGTCAATAAACCAACCTTCGGCCTTTCAGCATTAGACTTGGACAATATCCTGACCGAAGCTAGAAGTGTAGGCAATAGATTTATCACTCGAATCTGGACGAAGGGTGGCCAGGAAGTTGTTGGAGACAAAGCTCGGGCACTGATTAACAAGATATGAAGATTCTCCCGCTTTCATACTTCTTCGCGTTTTATCACATTATGCTTCATAATGCCTTTTTGACACACTTGTTATTTCCAGGGCGACACTGATGAAGATTGACAAGCCAAAGCGTATCCCAACACTCTTGAAGAATGCTTCCGAGGCTGTCTTGTAATTTTGTCAGTAGACCTGAAAGATGCTCTTAGAGCTCTTTTTTGTAATTGAGAAACATTATACCTCGCAAAAAATTGTCGAAGAGTGTAATATTTTGTAAACTTTTATGAATACCTTGCAATATTACTTGATTTGCTGTGGACGAAACCAGTGTTAACATTTTTTGAGCCGAAGGCAAAAAAACACCTTCCCTTCTTTTTGTTCACATCGAAGTATTCTTGAGCCGAAGGCGAAAAAACACCCTTCCTTCTTTTTCATTAGTATCAAAGTATACTTGAGTCAAAGGCAAAAAACACCTTTCGTTCTTTCTCGTTAGTGTCTCATGCAATGTGTCATGGTGCGATGAAGCTAAGAGATGTCTAATGAATGCTTGTATGAATGCGAAGTATGGTGTGATGAAGTATGCAAGTGCATGCCGAAGATAAGAAAACCCACACAAACACAGACTTTGCATCCCCTTAGGAACAACTTTGGAGTCACTACAGGAAACGCATAAATTTTCCTGGGCCAAAAACCCACGAAAATAAGAGTAAACCGACGAAAATAGCCGCCGAAAATATATTCGACGAAAATGTGCAACTATTTTCTTCGGTACCGACGTAAATGACGTATTTTCGTCGGCTTCCCCAAGGCCGACGAAAATAGGTGCTCGGCGGGGTAGTTTCGTCGGCCATAGTGGCCGACGAAAATAGGGAGCTTTATTTTCGTCGGCCCCGGTGGCCCACGAAAATAACAGATTTTTCTGCACCTTTTAATTCATAGCAAAATACACATAATCCACAATCACATATACAATAAATAGTTTCAATATAGAATTCACAAACCACATTCACAAGCAATACCATAATTGTTTCAAACATAGTCCATACATAGTCCATAACTGTTTCAAACATAGTTTCAATACCACAATCACATCCATAATAAAGTCCATACATAGTCCATAAACAAACTCACTACTCACGGCAAGTCTCACTCCTCCGGGCTGTAGGAGTTTTGGCCACTCCCTCCTCCGCCACCAGGAAGGTGGCCACTCCCTCCGGAACCATGGACGAGGTAGTCTTGGACGTTGACAGCACCCTCCGATCCCTGAGCATGTGACACTGAACCCTGCAATTCATCAATCATTGAAATAAGGTTGTGTTTTGCTATCCCTATACCTATACATTGCTATGTTTGGTCACCATTTGCATAAAACTAAACATGGAACGTCACCTGTGATCCATTGTGATGAGGAGGTTGTGCATGCATCCACGAGTAGTGTAGTGTTGGCCACCCCTGAGGTGGTGGCACCCACCCCGTCGGTGGCGGTGCCATCCATGCTTGAAATGGCTGAGAGCCCGCCGGTGGCTAGGAGACCGGTGGCACCCATCCCGGGGCTCGCTGCGATCCTTGGGGTGGTGGAGCCGTCCAAGTGCCTGGAGGTGCCTGCGTCCACCCAACACTGGTCCATAGTGGCTGTGACGCTGGAGCTTGTCCTGGCCACTGTCCCCATCCTTGTGCCTGCGAGCCATTTTTGATAATAAAAAAAGAGTTGCTATGGAATTGAAGTGTTCAAATAGTGTTACCTGGGAGGGCGAAAAGCGGGCAAGTTCATATCAGGGCCGAGTCGAGTAGTCATTTCCTGCAAATGGATGAAACGTTAGAATCACAACATTATACTTTGAATTCAATGACACGTGATGAGATAGACGAATTACCTGAAAATAAGAAGCCATATACTGCGTCAGCTGTCCGACCTGCTCCTACGCTGCTCGAGCCTGCTGCTGTGCTGCCCGAGTCTCCTCCTCCAGGTGAGCCTCTCGAGCAGACCTCGAGGAGCGAGAACTCCCTGCCGAAGACGATGCCTTCCCTTGACCTATTGTCCTGTTATACTCCACAACGCCGGTGCCAAAGGCAAACCTGCATGATACACATAGTTGAGCCATTAAGTGGACACATTCTTGTTAATGAAATTGTTGAATCAAACACAAACACCTCACCTGCCATGCTTTCTACCCCACCATTGTGGTACAACGCCGAGGCATCTAAGTCCGAATGCATCCAGTTGAAGTCAGGCCCATGGCGTTGAGTCATTTCCTCCCCATATGCATTCTGCAAAGAAAGTTAGAGTTGGAGTTAGACACAAAACATGCAATTTAATTTGTAAATACAAACTTGTTTACCATTTTCTCCCTTGCCGCCTCGCTGCATAGCACATCAGGGCTCGCCGGATCAGGGCCACGGTGACCACGGATGTAAAGCTCCATAAAACTTGGAGCAACTCCACTTTCAGCTTCCTGCATGAAAAAGAAGAGTTAAACCATAGAATTTTCATAGATGTAACATACAAGTTTGATTTATATACTTACCATGCGGCGTGCGGTACCAAGGTGTCCATCGGTGTTGTACCTGTGCCCCAGTCCTTCAGTGCCACGGTTGGCACGGTGCTTCTGGGACTCTGCAATCCACTTAGGCGACGTCCATCTCTTAGCCAACCACCTCTAGGCTTCCATGTCCTTCGCAAGCCAATCCACAACGCTCTCCAGGTACTACTCCTCTATGAGGTAGATCTCATTGGCCCATTTTGATTTGCTCATGTTCTGCCCCTTTATCTTCTTGTAGTAGTAGTTGACGGCCGCGATGCGAGCATTGTACATGGCATCCTTGATGACCTTATCAGCGCACTTCCGAAAGTGCCTCTTCACACGTGCCCACCGAGTCTGATCCTCCTCGATCTCATTCGGCAATTGGAACCTCTCCTACATATCAACGGAGAAGTTAAGTTAAAGTAAGATTAGGAGAAGCAATAATTCAGTGAATTGCTTATATACGAAAGTAAACTCACCCAGAACTCGTCCCACACAGCCACCTGACAAGTCCTTCGTCTTTGTTCCAAAGTTCCCCCTCCGCTACTGCTTTCCCCTGGCTCCCCTGGCTGGACATAGTCCTTCAGACCCTAGTCGGCCCACTGCATAGCCGCGAACCTCTCGCCATTGAGCTCCACCATGCCAGGGTAGTAGAAGCGACAGAGGCTACCCAACACCGCGTTCACCTTGGGACGTCTGCCTATACCGTCCCAAGTCAAGTCTTCCCATGACCTACAAACATTAATAAAACAAGTAAACCAGTGCAATCACGTTCACATTAAAAAATTAACACAACAGAAACAAGCCCCACCATTCTCCATGCGGTCGGATGAGCCTCCTCTCGGCAGGTCTCGGACCAAGCGCATTGCTCTTCTTATACCTAAGTATACAAGTAAATTCAATATGATGAAATGATTAAAAACTAATATGCATAAGTAAGTTGAATCAACATTAATTAATAATACCTGAAGGACGTAGAACCATCCGACGCGTCGCCCGCGCCACCTGCCCCCATAGGGTCAACCTCCTCATCCTACACATGAGCCTCCTGCTCACCCTCCTCACCCTGCACATGAGCATCCTACTGAGGAGCCTCCTGCTCACCCTCCTCACCCTGCACTTCGTCTAGACAGTCGAAAAGCTGCTGCTACCTCTGTCGGCTCTGTGAGGTGCCCTGAAAAAGCCCACTGCCCGAGCTGTCCTCGCTGGCCGCGCTGCCCCCACTCCTCCTCGATCTCCTATGCTTGAACATGTTCATCTATAGATAAATTAATGTCAAACCACATTATATGAAACAAATAATATGAAAATTAATAATGTAAAAATTGCAATACATAGCTTAATTGATTAACTAAAAGAAACATACTAATCAAAAGTCATCCGCATCCGATGATGCTTCTTCGGCTCATTGTTTATTCATACGCTCTTGATTTCGTTGGATCCTTACTGATCTTCTAACGACGACATGTCGTTTGCGCTTTGAGCTAGGTTCTTCAATTAATTCGCTTGAATTGCTACAGAGATTTTCAAGGCCTTCTCCATTGGTCACATGGAATCGGTGAGCTATGTCTTGATTCGACGCCGCTTTTGGTTGAAAAACAGCATCATCGTTGTCCCTGCTCGTACTCACATAGTCAGCACTCTCTGGAGCGACGACTTGTGGGTTGACTTTGATTGCAACCCACCAAGCCCTAAGGCTTGGGTGAGGAAATGGCAGGTAGTACACCTGTTTTGCCTGATTTGAAAGGACAACATCGCTCATACTGCTCGGAATCCTAGAGCTATGCTTCACCTCGACATTAACATACTTGTCGACACGAGTCCCACTATGAGCATCAAACCAATCGCACTCGAAAAACACGACTTTAAGTTCCTTGGGGCCATCGAAAATCAACTCTACAATGTTTTGAAGAACACCGTAATAGTCCACTACTTTGTCATCGTCAACATATGAACTTGCCAACACACCACTATTGGTGGTGGCTGCCAATGGTCGACTCTTCTCCAATTTCGCGGTTCGGAAGCGATATCCATTTACATCATAGCGAGTATAGTTCCTGACGGACACAGAGGCATGTGCCATTTGCTGCAAGTCCGGGTGCACAGAGTTTTTGGAAACCTATACAAGGAATTAGTATATGCATTATATCTTCCAAGTCCAAAATTCAAAGATTAAGTATGGACAATAAGAGAACGACAATTACTAACATAATTACGAAACCACTACACGAAGTTTGGGACACCTTTCAAGTCCAAAATTCAAAGATTAAGTATTGCAGGGAGGCCGTCGCGACGCGGCGTAGGGAGCCTTGGGCGGGGCGGCGGCGCGGTGAGGGGCGGGCGGGGCGGGCGCGGCTCGGCGAGCGGCGAGGGACGCGACGTGGCGTGGCACGTGCGGCGAGCGGCGTGGGGTGCGAGGGGCGTGGCGTGGGGTGCGACGAGGGGTGCAAGGGGCGCGGCGTGGGGCGTGCGGGCGGCGCGGCTCGGCGAGCGGCGAGGGGTGGGGCGTGGGGTGGGCGACGAGGGGTGCGGCGTGGGGCGGGCGGCGCGGCGCGGCTCGGTGAGTGGCGAGGGGCGCGGCGTGGCGCGTGCGGCGAGCGGCGGCGCGGCGAGGATTCAAACGACCGAGAAGGTGCGGGCGCGCGACCGGGGGCAGTTGTTTTAGGGCCTTTATTTTCGTTGGCCAGGCTGAGGCCGACGAAAATAGTGGTCGGACAGAGGTTATTTTCGTTGGCCTCAGCCCTGGCCCACGAAAATACGCCACATTTTCGTCGGTCAAGGGGCCGACGAAAATAACTGTCGTATTTTCGTGGGCCGGCCGACGAAAATATTCCCCGACCCACGAAAATACTCCACATTTTCGTCGGTTACGAGGCCAACGAAAATAACTGTAGTATTTTCGTGGGCCGGCCGACGAAAATATTCCGGCCCACGAAAATTTATGTGTTTCCTGTAGTGAGTTTCTTCACCTTCATTTGGTGGTATTTTAGCTCTGCATCGATCCCCTTAGGAACGAATTTAGAGCTAAGCTCTGCATCCCCTTAGGAACAATTTTGGAGCTTCTTCACCTTTACTAGGTGGCATCTTAGCTCTGCATCCTCGTAGGAACGACTTTGGAGCTTCTTCACCTTTACTAGGTGGTATATTAGCTCTGCATGCCCGTAGGAACGACTTTGGAGCTTCTTTACCTTTCTTAGGTGGTATCTTAGCTCTGCATCCTCGTAGGAATGACTTTGGAGCTTCTTCATGTTTTTACACTTGATGGTGTAATCTCATATCTTTACATTTCACATATGGGGGAAATTTGCCCTTGTATTGAAAATTATAACCTATGGCTCGTTAAAAACTTTTCTCCCCTCGTGAAAGGAAAAAGGGTACCATAGGGAAAGAAAACAGTACATAGCTGTTACACATAGTATCTCCGAAGCTCGTCTGCGTTCCAGGATCTTGGAATATCATTCCCATCCATGTATCTTAATTTGTATGATCCTGGTCTTGACGAAGACACTACCAAGAATGGGCCCTCCCACTTGAGTTGTAGCTTCCCCACTATTTCTAGGTTAGTTATTCTTCGAAGTACCAAATGTCCTGGCTTAATGTTCTTTAATCCAACTTTCCTGTCCCGCCATTTTGCCGTTTCAGCTTGGTATTTATTAATATGATCTATTGCCTGAAGTCTGATCCCTTCTATAGAGTCTTTTGACACTTTGCAAATGTCTTCGTCCTTTGCTGAAGCTAGAGTCCTTATTGATCCTGTCTTTGCTTCTTCCGGTGTTATTGCTTCATCACCGAACAAAAGCTTAAACGGGGTGAAACCCGTTGATCTTGAGACGACGGTATTATGATTCCACACCACCTTCACTAGCTCATCTGGCCACTTACCCTTTGGCAAATTAAAAATTGACCTCATTATTCTTGTGATAATGATTCCATTTACTCGCTCTACTAAGCCATTGGATTCTAGATGTCTTACTGATGTGAAGTGTATTTTTGTTCCAATCTAATCACAAAAACCTTTGAATGCTTCAGAGTCAAACTGGGCTCCATTATCTACTGTAATACCCTTCGGCACGCCAAAGCGGCAAACGATATTTTGCGAGAAAAACTTTTGGACTGTAGATGAGGTTATTATAGCTAGTGGTTTGGCTTCAATCCATTTTGAGAAATATTCCACTGCTACTACAACATATCTCAGATTTCCTTGGGCTGGTGGAAGTGGTCCCAGCAAATCTAGTCCCCATCTCTGCAATGGCCAAGTGGGTTGAATTGATTGCGTTAGAGATGGAGGTTGTTTCTGGTCCCTGGCACACTTCTGGCAGTTTTCACATTTCTGCACTAGGTCTACTGCATCTGTAGCATCCCAAAAATTCAAATCTTGAAAATTTCTCAAACACCCTCTAAATTCAAAATGAATTTCAAATTTTGTTTCAAAATGTTTGTTTGCAAGTTGATATCAACAAATAAATTATAGTGGTCTATATTCTCTCCAAAATCCTCCTCAATTATCCTACAAATATTTCCCCAGTGATCTCCCTCAAATTGTTTCCAGAAATATTGCCCAGATATTTCCCTAGTGATCCCCTTCAAGTTCTTTCCAGAAATACTGCCCAAATATTCCACCGATATATCTCCAGGTATTTTCCTGAGAAATACCTTCAGAATCATTTTTCAAGTCCCTATAAATATTTTCTTCATAACTTTCCTCATGCTCATACGTATACGTATGCCTCTGGTGTAATACGGTGAGCTCTACAAGCTAATTACACTTATACAAGACAAATACATGCTAATCTCCCACTAATCCTCTCATCCTCCCACTAATCCTCTCATCCCTCCCCCTAATCCCCCACCATGGCTATAAATAGAGGGGCAAGGGCCTCCTCTCATCCCACCCCAAGCCATTTCATGGCAACTCTCTTCCCCCCCCCCCACACACCCACTCCATATTCCACACAAGCACACACTAGCACAAGGATGGTTCGGTCGTTCTTCGATCATTCGTCCCCCTATTCTTAGTTTGTTCGTTCGTTCGTCTGATCGTTCAATCGTTCGTCCGATCGTTCATGGTTCGTTCGTCCGTTCGTCCGATCATTCGATCGTTCGTCCGTTCGTTCGTCTAATAATCTTTTTCCTGTCGTTATGCTGCCGAAATTCCGATCGTTCGTTCGTTCGATCATTTGATCGTTCATCGTTCGTTCATAGTTCCTATTCATCGTTCATCGTTCGTTCATAGTCCCTATTCATCGTTCTTCCAGATAATCTTTGTCCTGTTGTTATGCTACCGAAATTCCGATCGTTCATTCGTCCGATTATTCGATCGTTTGTCCGTTCGTTCATAGTTCCGATTATTCGATCGTTTGTTCGTTCGTTCATAGTTCCTATTCATCGTTCATCATTCGTCCAGCATCACTATTCATCATTCGTTCATACGGACTATTCACCATTACTATTCACCGGTACTATTCATCATTGTTACTATTCATCGATGATGTCTATAATACCTTTTTGTCGTCACTATTCATCGTTACTATTCATCAATCATCTGATCGCCCCAAATTTCAACTACTCATCCATCATGCTGTCCAGTCCACCTAAGACCAGCCAGACCCATATTCCAGTCATACGAACTCCGGTGACTATGATTTTCCTTCTAGTGGGAACTTCCCATCTGGTCACCCATCCGAGGTTTCTCCAAGTTGAGCACGCTTAACTTTGAGATTCCTTCGAACCAGGCTTCCAAACTCAGATTCCAATAATTCTTGTTTCTAAATTCTTATTGAATTATTCCCTATCCACAACCATGTCATCCCTTAAGCATGGTCCATATTCCAGAAAACTCCCAAAATACTCTTGTCCCATATTCTGCCTATAACTCTCATGTTCATACTAAGTCAGACGATTCATTCGTCACTATTCTCACCAACAGTGAACTTCACTGTGCTACACCACATACACCCAGCTACCCTCTCCCTCTCCACACACACTCAACACCCTCAGCCAAGGCAAACACCCCACCCACTCAGTTACTTTGCTCTGCCGGCTACACGCATAGTGTCGCTTCGCCTCCAGTCCACCCTCCTGGTAAGCACCTCCGCTCCACCACCAGTAATATCACAACACCACATGACACAGATTCTACTCAAGACTATACTCATCCATATATCACTATTCTGACCACTATACTAAATATTTGTTGGTATACTTGCTGGTTTGTATATTTGCTTATTCATGTTGCATAGTTATCGGAGCGTTCGTGCCGTCTCGTGGAGGCCAGACCTGCAAATCTATGCCAGACAGTGGAGCTAGAAGCCAGTTCCGCGAGCTCCCTTCCCCCTTCGCCGAATAAGCACGATAAGCTCACTGGATCCCTTTGATGCATAAATTACCTATGATTTTTCAACCACAACCCTCAGTCTGTTATTTTATGCATGATATTATTTTGAGACAAGTTATTATGGCCACCCAAGCTACTTGCCGCAATCAATCCTTGATATATTTGTTACAAATGATTTGAGAAAAGGTGTGAGTTTTCAAAAGAAAATGCTTTTCAAAATGTGTATGATGAAGGGTTTTCACCCTTATCACCTTTGAGTAGGGATGATCAGGGACTCCCTGGTTTAGGGGAGGGCCTAAGGTGAAGGCTCAGCTGGTTTAGGCGTGAGCAGAAGGATTGTCCCCTCATATAAGGACCGGTTTGTCATCTTTCACTACTTGTACTCATGATAAGTACAACCACTCGAGACTGTGTGGGCAGTCACTCAATCTGAACTCGTACGGTCCAACCCTAGGGTTATGAAGGCTGGGGAGCACCGGGAGGATAAGGAGGGGGAATGTTTTGTCCGGTTTGGACATGGTGGTGGCCTGACTCCTTCCGGTATAACCGCTAAGGTAAGGACGTGCGAGGAAAGAAAGAGATTCAGATTCGGATCTCATTGATCATGAGATCGCAGAGCCGGACTAGTGGGTAAAGTGTACCCCTCTGCGCAGAGTTTGAAAACCTATTCGAATAGTCTGTGTCCACAGGAATGGACGAGTCTGGTGTGGTATGACAATTAGAGTTTTGTTTTAAAAAAGGGTGTGTTTGAGAAAAGTGGTTTTTAAAAGGTCCGGCGGTTGAGCCGTGAGCTATGGTGGACGGGAAGTCCAGTAGCTGTTTTTTTAAAAAGAAAACAAGTGGGAAACTGTTGAGATACCTGGATGGTTTAGTCCAGGGGATTTTGTTCTAATATTGAAAAACTTCCTGCTCCTTTGGGAGAGGATGCGCTTTGAAAAATACAAAATGTTTTACAAAACAACCCTGCATAAAATATTGCTGTTTCTGCAAAATATCCTGAGCTCCACATATTCCATGCATTATATCTGATTTCCCCATTCCGCGGGTGAAGGTGGGCTGCTGAGTACGTTTGTAGTCACCCTTGCTTATTTGTTGTTTTTCAGAAAAAGGAGATCGGGTAAGAGTTACGACTGTTCCCAACCTTGCATGTGGCTGTTGGACCGCTGATTTGCTTCGCTGCGTATATCGGGCTGCTTCAGCCCCACTCTGATGTTATGTCCCGAGTTGTGGACCAACTCTTAAAGTTGATCGCCACCTTTATAGGTTTGTCTCGTTTAAGCAGATTTGGTATCATCTGATGTATAAATGTGTTTACTAGCCTCCTAGGACTAGTAATTGTATCACATTTGAGTCCCAGAGGATTGGGGACGCTTCAGCATCCGAAGCAGCCTTCGGCTAGTAAAACCCTTGTCTAAAAACCTTGCCAAGGAGTGGCCTGGATCCAATGTGGGATCCACATATTTCTGAGTGTATTTCCTTCATCAATTCTTGGCCTTCAGCTCTAGATAGACATTTTAGCAAGGGGGAGCATACTCCTTGCTTAAACAATTCCCCTTCTATGATCATATATGGCCTTGTTCTGGCATGCATCCTTTTTATGTAGACTTCATCATCCGAAGGGTAATTGCCCTAGAGAAAGGATACAATTTATGTTCTCCAATCTTCGCTATGACAGGTGAAATTGTAAGCACAACCCTTTCCATGAGTTCAACCGAAGGTGCTTTGAGAGTTTCAAAGAATACTTCTGGGGGAGTGGAAGCCCCTGTGCCGCTGATTTGGCTAGCAAGTCTGCTTGTTCATTATCCTCTCTTGGGATATTTTTCACTGAGAATCCTTTGAAGGAGACTTTCATTCTTCGTATTGTGTCAAAATATTTTTTTCAAGCTTCGGATCCCTTGCCTTACTGCTTTTGTCAACCTGTCCTATGATTACTTGAGAGTCAGATTTAAGTACTGCTCTTCTTATTCCCATGGCCTTAAGCTTTTGAAGCCCCAACAGGACCGCTTCGTACTCTACAATGTTGTTTATGCACTTGAATTATAGCCTGGTTGCATAGCAGGTTTTTATTTTTGATGGTGAAATTAAAACAGTTGGTGCACCTGCGCTAAAGGTTCCCCATGAGCCATCACAGAACATTGTCCAAGCTTCGTTATCTATTAGATGTCCTTCTTCATGAGCCCATGGCGTCCAATCGGCAATGAAGTCTGCTAGTGCTTGAGAATGAATCAAAGATCTATGAACAAAGTCAATGGTGAATTCGTTCAACTCTGTAGCCCACTTGCCAACCCTTCCTGTAGCTTCTCTGTTTCTTATGATGTCCTTTAAGGGTTGAGACGAAGGTACTATTATGTGGTAAGACTGAAAATAATGCCAAAGCTTCCTGGAAGCCATCAATATAGCATATAGTACCTTATCCAACTCTGTGTAATTCCTTTTTGATGGACTTAATACTTCGGAGATGAAGTAAACTGGGACTTTTTTCTTTGTTTGTTCATCTTGCTTTTCATGAACCAGTGTTGCACTGACTGCAGCGTGGGAGGCAGCTACATATAATAGCAGTGGGGCTCCTGATGAAGGTGGAGTCAAGGTTGTTAACTGTATAAGATATTGTTTCAAATCTTCAAAGGCCTTTTGCTGAACTGGTCCCCATTAAAAGACTTTGGCTGACTTTAATACTTCAAAGAATGGTAGATTCCTTTCTGTTGATCTTGAAATAAATCTATTAAGTGATGTCAGCCTTCTTGTCAATCTCTGGGCACCTTTCTTGACTTTGGTGGCTCCATACGAAGTATAGCTTCTATCTTGCTTGGGTTAGCTTCGATCCCCTTTGTTGATACTAGACAACCAAGGAATTTTCCTTTCTTTATTCCGAAGACACATTTTTCCGGGTTTAACTTGAGGCTAGCCTTTCTGAAGTTGGCAAATGTTTCTTGCAAATCAATAATGTGATTTTCTTGCTTCGTGCTCTTGACTATGATATCATCAACATATATCAAAACATTCCTACCAATCTAAGTAAAGAGAACCTTGGGAGTCATTCTGCTGAAGCTTCCTCCAGCATTCTTGGGCCCCTCAGGCATCCAAAGATAGCAATAAGTTCCACTGGGGGTTATGAAGCTTATCTTGGGCTCATCTTCCTTTTTATCCAAATCTGATGGTAGCCTGAGTAACAGTCCAGCAGGCTCATGAGCTCTGAAGTGGTTGCCGCATCTATAAGGGAGCTATTCTTGGCAAAGGAAATTCATCCTTTGGGCATGCCTTGTTGAGATATATGAAATCAATACACATTCTCCACTTTCAGTTGACCTTTTTCACCATCACAGTATTGGCTAGACATTCTGGATATGTCACTTCTCTGATTACTTCGGCACTTAGGAGTCTTTTGACTTCATTTCTTGCACCTTTGGCTTTGTCATCAGACATCTTCTGAAGCTTCTGCTTCCTTGGTCTGATGGTTGGATCCACATTGAGAGAATGCTAGATGACATCTCTGTTGACACCACATAGATCATTGGCTGACCAAGCAAATATATCCCTGTTGTTTAATAAGAACTTGGATAAGGCCTTTTCTTGTTCCTTAGATAACTGGGATCCAAACAACACTTTTTGTTCAGCTACATCTTCACACAAAAGTATGGACTTTGGCTGGTCCACCGAAGCTGCTTTATCTCTTATGTATTTGTGTTGTTGATGAGCTTTAGCTTCGTCTATGTTGTGAATGGCTCTAGCATCTGTCCAACTTCCTTCGGCCCTTCTAGCAGCCTCTTGGCTTCCATGTACAGTAACGGGGCCCTGGTCTGATGGTATTTTCATACACAAGTATGCTAGATGAAGTACCGCTTCGAAAGCATTCAATGTTCCTCGTCCAATGATTGCATTGTAAGGATACTCCATGTCTACAATGTCAAACACATCTTGCTCAGTTCTGGTGTTGTGTACGTAGTCGAAGGTGATTGGCATTGTTATTTTTCCGAGTGCCACTATCTGCTTTCCTCCGAAGCCACACAGGAGATGTGTTGCATCATGTTTCTTGTCGTCTTGCTCTTGCATCTGTCTAAAAGCTTTTTGCAAAGATAATGTCTGTTGCACTGCCTGTATCCACCAGGACATTGTGGACCAAAAAACCTTTAATCACACAAGATATGATCATGGCATCATTGTGAGGATAATCCTTAAGCTGGAGGTCCTCTTGAGAAAATGTGATCGGCGCATGAGACCATTTAGACTTGATGTAGGGTCGTTGTACTCCGACATGTTGTACTCTTCTTTGTGCTTCCTTATTTTGCTTCTTGTTGGCTGGTTTGAAGCTTGAACCACTTGTGATCGGAAGCATGAGCTTCGTCTCCGAAGGTGACATAGCTTGATGACTTTGTGAAGCCATTGTCGTGGTCGTGGAAGTGAGTTCACCGGAGGTGGGCGCCAATGTTGGTTACTTGTTTTTTATTGCTATGAGCCAAAAACAAGGCAACACAATTGTTAAACGTTAAGGACATTCGTCCTTCGAAGCATTATCTCCTTTTGGGTATAATGAGCCTCGGACGAAGGTCGTGAAAAACAAGTCTTCATTATTCACAAATATAAAAGTATTTTTACAGATATAACATTATGTTATTTATTTCATATCACATGTCAAAACAGTACTATAATCTACTTCATATATTAATAAAGTCATACAGAATGTACATTATATTTGTACCTTTGGCTTGCTCGAAGGTAAAAGAGTGAATACAATTTCAATCCAGCGTGAATAGTACGGGGGTACTGTTCATCTATTTATAGGCAAGGAACACATCCCAAGCAAAAGTACATTTATGACCTTGATTTCTACACATTATCCTAATACAAGTATCAAGGATTAACACGTCTTTTCTTCTCTGGCTCAATGTCACGTCTGACCTTCGTAACCATCTTGAGCCGAAGCTATAATCTTTCGACGCTTTGCACATGCCTGTTGCAGCTTCGGCGCTCAGTCCCTTGGGTTGTAGATGATTCCTTTGTCCTCAGGACCTTCGGCAGAGGAGACCCCCAACAATCAGTGCCTTCCAAACAAAGCATAAACGACTCTCTTGGCCCTTGGAACTATAAAAGGACCCCCTAGGCGCATGGAGAGCACACCCTTTGAACATCTTACAACACCGAGACCTCGCGATCATGTTGCTGCTTCACTAAGTAGAGATTTGAGAACGTTATTGAGCTGTAACTCCGTTGTGTTGTTTCTTGTGCTATCTTCTTGACTCATGTGTGTTTGTTGCTACGATTTGGTTTCTTGTGTGTGTTGCTACTCCCCTTACTCTTGTGCATTGATTAAGATCAATTGTCTAAGGCGTGAGAGGCTCCAACTTGTGGAGATTCCTCATAAAGGGAACTTGATATAAGGAAGAAAACTGTGGTACTCAAGTTTGATCTTTGGATCATTTGAGAGGGGTTGAATGCAACCCTTGACCGAAGGAGGTCACCACAACGTGGAGTACGCATTGGTCGAACCACGGGATAAATCGTCGTGTCTTTTGTGCATTTCTTTATTGTGATCGTTATATTCATAAGAGTTCTTAAATTCTCACTTGTGTTATTGTTCCTAAGTTTAATACATATCTTAAAGGAACAATCAAGTGAAGAGTTCTCTTCTTCTCTCTACCTCTATTCATCACAACTTGGTTTTGACTTCTACAAACATTTGTTATAAACCAAGTTTGTCTTGTTTAGAGTTAATTATTGCAGGATCACCTATTCACCCCCCTCTAGGTGCTCTCACTTTGTGCATGTCGTTGTAATTATACCAAGTGGGATGAGAGTCTTGCGAGATCACACCAACTACATTTGTGGTGTGGCTGCCACCACGTATTAGAGGGAATGAGGCATGCTGTGTTTTAGTCGAAAGCTCAATAGTGGTGATGGTGGAGAACATCCGAGAGAGTCTAGAAGCAGAGCACCACTTGTGCGTGGAGAAGGCATGTGGCTATCTATGGATTTACTCAACCATGTGCTTGGTCCTCGCATGGGCTTCCCATTGCATAGGGACATCAACTAGGATTAATAAGAACCTTGTGCGGTTCTTGATATGTCAGTATAAATATCGGCACATCAATGGAAGTTTGCATCTCTATCACTTAAGCTTCCATATTTATATTGCTACCTTTTGGTTGTGTGCTTTACCTTTCCTAGCTTGGATTATAGGCTAGCTGGTAGGTTTAGAACCTAGGTTATATAACTCTGCTTTGCAGTAACACTTCGACAAAACCTTAATTGCACTAGCTTGCTTGTTATCCATATAGGTTTTATTGAAGAGATAAAATTAGAGGCCTAGATTGGAGCAAACAATAGAAGACATAATTGTAACACCCTAAATTTGGGGGTATAAAATTTCTTCTCTAATGTCTACCAAATTCAGGTGTTACATCTTGTTTCTCTCTCTCTCTAGATTTCTTCTCTCTCCTTTTTGTTAGAACTATGTCTAGTTTGTAGGAGATTAACTATTTATTTAATATAGAAAAACCTATGTGAGTCATGAAATGTTGCATCATGCTGAGCCTAAATTATTCTTTTGGTTGATGCACATGTTTGAATTAGTTTGAATTTGAATTGGGTTTGAATTTGATTTGAAATCCATAGAGAAAATAAAAAGAAAAACATTTGGAAAATTGCAGAAAAAGAAAAAGCAAATTCAGTCCAGCAGGCCTAGCGCAGCCTAGCCAGTCCTCGCGCGCACGCCCACTTTGCCTAACAAGTGGGTCCCACCTGTCAGCGACAGCCCGCGTCCGTGCCCTCTCACTTCCCCTCTCCCTCTACTTGGTGGGGCCGATCTGTCGGTGTCGCTTCTCTCTCTCGCACATGCCCACTCTCTCTCTACGTCGCGGGCCTGCCTCGTCAACGCCGTGAACCGTTCGCCCGCGCGCTCGCTCTCTCTCGTTGCCCCGTGGGGCCGCCTTGTCAGCTGTCTTCTCCGAAACCGCCGCTGACCCACGTACGCGCACCCACCGTGGAGACCGCCCACATCGCTCGCCCACGCGCCCCAGCTCCTTTTTGAACCCCGCTCGCACACACTCTCTCTCCTTGACTCATTTCGCACACTCTCGCACTCTCTCGTGCTCTGTCATCGCCACTCGTTCTTGCCGGAGGTCCGCGGCCACGGAGCCGGCCGTCCAGCCCGCCAGAAGTCGCGCCAAGCCATCCTGAGCTCCGTCTCGAGGTGAGGAACTTGTTCCCGTGCTTGGTTTACCTTATTTCTGCCTGGTCTTAGCCAAGTTGGCCTCGCCAGAGTTCGACCGCGCCGGTTCGCTGTGCCTCGCGCGGTGACTGGCCGATTTAGCCCCACCCTGTGCCCTTGCGTTGGTCCGTAGTGTTCCCCTTACCCTACCGTAGCGCGCCCGAATCCCCCTCCCCGCGGCTGGGATTCCTCACTGGAGTTGCCCGACCCGCCCGGAGCACCTCCCATTTGTCGTTCTCCTGTCTCTGGTCTCGTTCTCGCGGCTAGAGCCCTGCCAGTGAGTTCGCCAGACCTGCTTCACCTGTTCCAACCCTCACCGGCGACCCCAGACCCCCGGCGACCGCATCTGCCCCGTCTCTAGCGACTTCACTGCTGCGGATGGAGCAACGCCGGTCACCGAGCTGTAAAACCCCGTGCACCCCATCGTAACCGTCGGTCCCCGATCCAACGGTTTGGATCTACGGATATCGACTACTTCTGCGCGCTCTGCCCCTGGGCCCCACCTGCCAGTGCCTGTGCCCCTTGGCGCTGGGCTCGGCTGTTCAGCTCGTTCCCCCCTCCCCAGTCGCTGATATCCCTGGCCTGCTTGTCAGCACTCGCCCGCGCGCGCTTGCGCTCGGATCTAATCATGGCAGTTGATTCGCGATCACGCGGTCGAGATCAGCCGATACCCGTTCGCATGGAAAACTTGTTAAAAAACCCTGCTTTCTGGATATCAACCCGCTATCCCTGGTTTTCGCGCGTAGGCCCCTGTGTATTTGCAGAAAGGCCCCTCCCTTTTATTTTATCGCAGAATTGGACCTAGTTTTGTATTTTGAATTCCTAAACTTGTTTATTTCATATCTTTTGCATATGAACTCCAAATTGAGTGATTCAAATTGCATATTGTTCATAAGATTATTCTCTACCTATTTAAATTATGATTTTCTACTGTCTGTGTGTGGTAATTTTATGCTTAGACTATAGGTTAGTGTAAGTGGTGGTTTATTTATTAAAGGAAAACCCTAATGGTAATTAGATAATCAACCTTGTGAAAGTAACAACATGTGAAGTATGAACCTATCCCTGGTATAATTTTTGTGTCTCATTAAGATAAATGGAGTTAAGTTATGTAATCTATTGAGATAAACAGTACTTAGAGAACCACAAACCTCTAGGTGTAATTGCCTACCCTAGAACTTAGATTTCCCCCTCTTGTGTTTTTACTGTTCTGTCGAGCTTGTGTTCACCTAATTGTACATGTTTGGTGTACTGTTTCTTTGTCATTATCCAAATGTGTTGAATGCATGATCGCTTTGCGTAGACAATGAGCAGCCCGTGACTCCTGAGTGTGTTGTCAAAGACCTTCCTGAGCAGCAACCTGGTGAAGGCAAGTGTCCTCTGACCCATTATGTCCTACTTACTTTATAATTCATTGTCCCGCATTACTTAATTAAAACCTAAGGATTGACTAGTCTGTATTTATCCTGTCCTTGATTACCTTTTGGGTTATTATGGTTAGCTTCATGCTATTGCTTTACTTTAATCAACGAACATGATGAGATTATTTATGATACGATGTTGTTATTATGATTATGATGGTGTTCTTATGGCACTTTAGGGGACTCAGGCTATTTTCCTGAGTACCTCTCCATAAGGACCTGTTCGTTGAGTGACCACCCAGGATAACAGTACAACCATGAGGGTGGAATGGGACGCCCTTAGCTGATTAATTAGATGAACTTGGGGGTGTAGTTGGCTTTGCCGGAGGGCCGTCAATGGGGGATGGGGCATAGTGCTCGCTCTGCTAAGGGTGGGTGCCGAGGTTCATTCAATTTGGTTTTGTTAGTCACCCACCTTAGGGAGGATTACTGTGTTTGTACGACTGGCGAAACCTAACGAGTAGCTATGCACCAGGGGAATCTTGTAAAGGCTACATAGTGAATCCCTGGCCATTCACCTCGGTAGTGAAGATTGGGTCTGGACAACCCAGGCTGGAAAGGGAATTAAGACTCATGGGTAAAGTGTGCAACCTCTGTATAGTGTTAGAAACTAGTATATTAGCCATTCTCACAGTTAAGAGTAGTCTTGATAACCTCTTTGATTAGAAGAACTTTGGATACTTTATGATGATGGCTAATAATGATGGTTATAACTCTGACTTCTGGTATTTCCTCTTGGAGGGAGTACATCAGGGTAATAACTAGGTTTATTACTAAAACTTGGCTTACTACTAGTAATAAATACCTAACCAACTAAAAGCAAATGCGTTAACCTTAACTCCACATATAGCTAGTCCACTTTAGCCAAACGGGATATTTGCTGAGTACGTTGATGTGTACTCACCCTTGCTTTAAACCCCCCCAACCCCATGTTGTCCCCATTGCAATCAGTGCTCAGGAGGAGATGTAGGCAACATGGAGGACTATGATGAGTTCTAGTCGTGTTAGTGGTGAACCCATAGTCAGCTGCTTGTGAAGGCCTTATCTCTACGTTTTGTATTCCGCACTTTCATTATGATTATGACTATATTATGTTAATGACTATGTGGATGTCTTGGACATCGTGATGTAATAAAGTATGGTTCCTGCTATTTATTTTAAGCAATGTGTGATGATGTCCAACTATGTAATCACTGTGTACGTGAGTTTCTGATCCTAGCATGTACATGGTTCACATTCGGTTTGCCTTCCAAAACCGGGTGTGACAATAATTCACCCCCTATTAAACACCATTGTTTCCTATATAGTGTTGTCATCAATCACCACAAGGGGGAGATTGTATGTACAATCAAGCCCTAATTGTGGGTTTTAGTGATAAATACCATACAATTAGAGATCTACTATGATTTGTCGAGTGTCATGATAGGACCAAGGGAAAAGGAAGAAAACATTCATAAGTGGTGGCACCCCTAATTATATATGAAGTTTATATTTTGAACTTGAGTATGTATAGGAACAACATACTATCAAGGACATTCAATTTACAATCTTGAATGCAAAAAAATCTCATATTCCACCACACATATTTCATAAGACACAAAAATCTAGTCACAAAATATTTAACACATCTAGAATTCTAAGCCTAAGGCGTGGCACTGTCACACCCCACCTAGCACTATCGGGCATTTAAATAGTCGTTGGAGTTGATGGTGGTATTTATGCCCCTTCTTTGTTACCCCAACGATAAATGTTTAGTCTACATAGGCTAGCGTTTTAATTTACTACTCACTCTCTCTCACTCCTTTCAAGCCCCTAATGCTCTCAAACAGCTCCTAAGTGAAATCCTAATAGATAAGTGCTTCCAAATCAGACATTTGAGCTCTTACACTTGTTCTTCCTCCTCAAGAGCATTGGTCCTTACTGCGATTGAATCTCTTACCCTTAGAGCATTGCTCCTAGCCGGCTAGAGTGTCACCCGGTGAGCTGCGTTGCTCATTGTTGTAGCCTCGAAGGTTCATATTCACCTAGAAATTAAAGAACTCATCTCAAGAATTGAGCTCTTGACTTGAGAACGATGATATGATTTGTGAACCCAACATCTTATTGGCTTCCTCAACAATGTGAAAGTAGGCAAGCCTTTGTGGCAAGCTAAACCACAGGTTAACTCTCTATCCCCTTTGTGTTCTTTACTTTTACAACACTTATTTGCTCATTTGGTATATCTAGGGTTTGATATCTAGTTATCTTCGCTATATTGAGTGTTGTGTCTACTAGTTATTAGATTTTACCTTATATCAATGGAAATAGAAATTTACTTTATCTACTTGCTACACATTAACTTTCAAGTGAAGCAAGCAACTTAGGTTTGTGCGGCAGTGCCATGCATTGTCCAGAAGTGCTAGGTCACGGCAGTGCCAGGTCGTTGTAGTGATGGGTGTCAAGTGGCACTGTTGCTTGGTTACTACTAAGTGTTTAAGCTCAAATTTGATAGGAGGCACATATTCACCCCAATCTCGATGTACTAGATCCTTACAGTAGTTGCCAACTATGTTGTAGTTGATGATGTGGACGCTTATACTCGCCATTGTGACATATCACATTCACTGTTGTGGCACATTGAAGGCATGCTCCATGTATGCTACAAATATGACAACATATGATTAGTTGGTTCTTTATTGGGTAGGGCTCGCTATCCATATAGGGACTTAACTCTCTTTTACATTGTGCTATAAATAAAGGTGTAGAGTAACATAATAAGGCTTTTCCCTCTCTCACTTTTGGAGTCTTAAGGTTTCTAGACTTCACTTTCTCAATAGCTACGCGATACATATAGAAAGAGCTATCGTACGAGTCTGAGCTCCCTCACCCAACTCAGTAGTAAACATCACAATGGACAATTAGGGCTCTCCTTACTTGCTAGATCAGACATCATCTGAGCATACATTCTTTGTCCATATTTGCATCTAAACATCAAAACACATACAAGACGTATACGCTTAGGTGGCCCAAACCTCTATAAATCCTCTATATGTATACAACCATGTCGATGCCTTATTTTAGCAATCTTAGACCTACCCCTCTATGTCTCTAGTTTTCTCTGATACTCTTGGCACTATGTTGTAGCAACATGACAACAAGATCCTATTTCATTATGATGGACGATGTTTGTTCATGGTAGCCATAGCCACGGGGACGAGTTCATCGTGTTGGGTACCTAGATAGTTGGGCGAGGAAGAGCCACTAAGGGCGCGACGAGCCTAAGATCTAATGGAAGGTCTCTAGCCACCATGGCCCCGTGTGTTCTTTGCGTTAGTGATACTAGATGTGCATTCAACGATATATGGGTTGCAAGTGGCTACTCATCAATTCCAACTAAGATGATTGATGAGTAATTTTCTATGTTTGCTCACCTCCTTTATATGCACTCTACTCCCTCTCAATTTGCTCATCGTACTCATGATCTCAACACGACAATCTCAACTGAGGGAGATGTGGAGAAAATGGTGGAGCTGACATGTGTGGCCCATATGTCCGATATTATGGCTAGATATTGAGCCAACTCTGTTCAGCTTGGTCAAGTTTGAGCTGGCTCGGCTCGCTTATGAGCTCGAGCTAGTTCGTTTAGCTTGCGAGCTAGAGAAAAAACTATATATATATATATATATATATAACATAATCAATTGCTAGTTGATTCCAAACCAATTTAACAATAGAAAATAGTAATTATGCTCATAATTTTATAAACCGCATAAAATTAGCACATTCATCACAAATTCATATTTTATACACATGTTCATCAATTTAATCCATATATATAGTTGCCCAAACTAATTAACACAGAGACACACTTCATCAATCATCAGTCTAACCAATATGCCACACGTACCACACATACATGTAAACATTTCACCGATTCATACGTAAATAATATGCACATAGTTTCATTTTGCTGAAATGTACTCGCGAGCTGACTCGTTAACAAATTGAACTGGATGTTAGCTTAGCTCATAAAAGAATCAAGTGAGTTTATGCCAACCCTATCCGTTATGAGAGATACAACAATAATACAAATATTCTAGTCTATAAAAATATAACAAAATATAGAACATAATATCTTTGCAAACATAAAAAATGATACGACTTAGGTTTACATCGTCACATTTCAAAATAGACAAACATCAATAATATACTAGCCGGTTGCCCGTGCATTGTGACGGCTCACAACAATATCCACGTAAACTATCCATAAAAAATATCTTAAGATTTTTTATTGATTGTCTCCACTCTTCGCATAATATTTTTTTATTTGACTAACTGATGTTGTTGTTTACTCCATCCAATATGTCTTGGTACAACACGACCAATTAAGGGAGCGATTAGAAGATAGTTCACAATGACTGACTGAACAAATAGAGATTATAGAATGATATAATTTCACCATACATAGACCAAATCAGAGAAAGTTTGCGAGCTCAAGTTTCTAAAATAAGTCACATGAACTCAAACTTATAAAAAAAGATAGATCAAAATATGGAGTGGTTGCTAAAGTCAAGCATCAATAAAAACTAGATGTGCTCCATACAAATTATGGTACTTTGTAGCAATTACTAACGTTTAAAACCAACAAATAACCTTTCCTTTTACTGTTAACGTGACAAATCATTGCGGCTTCATCCAATTCAGCAACCTCAAACACCATGGAGTTCATTGAGCCAATGTGGTCTCAGAAACGACCTAATGCATGCAACAGCCAAGAACACAAGGGGCGCGCACCATGTGGTACTGCTCGCATGGATCTCCAAATCCTAACACATATTTTGCAGGATCCATGAGCCATCATCAGAAGAACACAAACCACATGCAAATAATAAATAAAGTATTAACACACCCAAATTATGTTCAGTCCTTAGCATAACAAAAAACTAACACCCAAAACAACAAAGGAACAACACAATAATTTTTGCAATGACAGAAGGATGGGTGACAGGTACATAGAAGTGGTAGAAGCATACCGAGTCGATACCGTGGTATGGGAAAGGCCATGTAGACAGGCGACGTCGAGTCATCAAACGGGTACCATAGAAAGCAAATTAGGGACCCCCATCCCTCGCCTCCCCCACTTCCAAGGTTTTGTTGAGCAGGAAGGGAAGGGAAGATGTGGGCATATCGTTGACGGATAAGGACACGACGAAGACCTGTGCATTTGGAGATGACATAGGTAGTATACCGCTAGATACATATAGGGAGAGAGCACATAAAAGTGGAGAAAGAAGCCCAGCCGGAGCAGCTCCCGGAGCAGCTCCAAACCGAGAGGCACCCGCACCAGGCGTCAGTCCGAGAAGGGCGAGAGAATGTGAGTGCCTTCCTAGCCCTAGACCCGCCGAGGCGACATAACACCACCACCGACTCTAGTATATGCCGACTGTTGTCGTGCTACGGCCTTTGGCTATCCAATATCTCAGACCTGGACTCCTCATCGCCATGATAACCTAAGTGTGGTAGGCACCACCGTGTTATCCTCGGCGGCACGCACGGAGAAAGGCCAGGAGCAAGACCGACTCGCTCGTACCCGCGTCGACGAGTGTCGGTCAGCTCGCGGCTACGACCATGGGCAGGGGCAGCAGGTTGGGGAGGAAGAACAAGGTGAAGGCCGGGAAGACGAACGGGACGTCCGACGACGGCAAAAACGATGGTGCGTGCATGCTGTGAAACGTCCTCGTGGACGTGCAATAGCCACTGCGCAGGTCGGTGTCGGGACTGGTGTCAGACGAATACAAGAAGGAGGCACCTGCTCCCATGCCCTCTTCCGAGAATGGGGTGGTGCGGAGGCGGAGGCATGAGGAGAGAGAGAAAAGAAGCAGGATGGCGAACGAGGTGACGACAACTGAGGTGAGGACCATCATTATCGTGTAGAGGTATAGATGATCAAATAGGTCGTGTCTGGCGGGCCGGCCCGGGGCACGACCCATTTAATAGTGTCTGGGCCATCCTGGCACGAGCGTCGTGCCGTGCTTGGGCCGTAGAGTCGGCCCATAGTGCTGGCCCGGCCCGGCACAATTATATTTTTTACTTTACAAAAATCGTATATATATATGTACAATTTATATTCAATAATAAAAACACCTGAGCATGATGTTTTACTTGTTAGACGGCTTCACCCAGTGTCTCCCGCCCTTTTTCATCAGGGTATGGGTTCGAACCCCACATCCTACACCGCTTTTAAACATTTTACGCTGATTTAACCAAATGGTATCTATATGTAGAGTTGTGGTTTGGGACGTGGAGGTTGGTTGTGCGGATGAGACGGGTGTGCAGGTTAATCTATACTACCTATTAAGGCTGTAAGGGGTAGGCTGCCTCCTTGCGTTCTGCCTTTTTTTCATTTCCTGTTTTGCCCTCCTGCCCGCACACCTCACCTGCCCGCGTCGCCTCCTCCCCTGTCCTCCGCGTGCGTTGGGCGGGCAGCCAACTCTCCCACCAAACCCTAATCACTCCGCGCGCACGCCATGGTGGAGACTCGCCGAAGCTCCGTCGCCGCCGCCGGGAAGCGCACGTCTCCATCGCCATCCTCTTCGTCCGTACCTTCCCGAAGCACCCCAAGGTGAGAGCGCACCCCGCGGATCGAAGAATCTCGCGTCGCCGTTTCCTGATTTGACCTGTCGTTTAACCGATCTGAACTGTGGCCCTGACCAGGCGGAGTCCGGGGTCACCGACGGCGTCCGTCTTGCCGTGATGCGCGCGGCCAACCTCACAATGCTCCCTCGCCCCCGTCCATCTCGTCGTGATGCGCGCGACGCGCCTCGCGACACGCCCCCACGCGTGCTCCGCCTCGCCGCATCCCACTGCTCCACGCTGCCATCGCCACCCACAAGGCGTGCGACCTCGGCCCCGACAACCGCATCGGCAGTGCAAGACCGAGACACCTCTCGTTGGAAGGTTCCATGGTGAGTGCTGATCTGATCTGATGAAGGAGGTGGAGGACACAGAGATGGCGGCGTGGAAGGCGCCTGCAGCGTCATGTTTCCCGACGACGACGCGGTGTTAGATCCCTTGACCTAAAGCAACCCGCCATCGCGCCTCCCCAACACAGCCTGCTCCTCTGGCCTGACCTGACAACTTCGGAAGCAATCTTCCCCCTGCGCCAAACGCATCTGGATCCAGGTATCCTTCGACCACAGCTCTTCTCCTGTCATCGTCCTCATGCAGGTGTGCCCCCCCGACGAGCATAGGGTAGAGATCTATCTTGGCTCAGGTTGATTCCCTTTTCTCTTGGTTAGATGGATTCTCTTTTTAATAGAAATCCCAATGTGTTTGATTAGATGGATTCTTTTGTTGGTGCAGATTGTGTGGAATGTTTCCTATACTTTGCTCTGCTTCCTGTTTCTTCTGGGATTCAAATAAACCACGGTGCCCCCTTGAGTTTGGATTAAATTTACAGTTAGTGATGGAGAATAAAGAGTGCCAACTGCATTATTCCCCGTATAGTGCTGGGAAGTACAATTCTCACTGTTGTACCCACCTAAATTTACATGGTTCACTACCAGGTCACGTATGTCATGCAAGTTTTTGCTCTCTATTAGTCCAAATTCACTTACCAATCTGTTAGCATGGAATAATTCATGGGATCAATGATCCATATAATTTATGGTATTCCCTTCATTGCTTTGAACTGAAGTATGGGAGGGAGCTGTGCTAGATTGGACAGTTCCCTTATGTTTCTGATCTTTGTCTCCCACTTTGCTCAATTTCTGTTTTAAAGGTCTAAATTCATGCTTCTTTATATTATGCAGATTCCTTCCAAGGCTCTGTGCAGCTGTTCATCCATTTCTCCCTTCGATGTCGGTGTTTGTCCCTGCTATGTGTGTTGGATCACCATTGACATATATGTGGAAGTAGGTTCTCTGCTGAAAGAATACATACCTGTAACAAACTGGGGATTAGACCGACATACAGTGCTGGTACCCCACCTTGGTCGACAATCTTAAGGCATGTTGCAAGCGCATTCATTCTGGTTGCTTTTACTTGCATCTGTAGCTGCCTACGGACCACTTCAAATGGGTATGTAGCAGCTTCAGCACAGCAACCTGCAATGGCCCCATAGAGTAAAGTCCTCACAGTACCCAGTTCAAGTTGATCCAATGCATTTGTCTCTTGTTTTTGTTGCTTCATCATCGATACCCTTTTCTTTCCTTCAGGAGAATGCAGATAAGCCATCTTCAGTATGTCATACACTCCATAGAATACAGCGCCAGAGGGTGCCATGCTGATAAGAGAAGGCACCAATCCCTTATACAGCGAGAAGAATCCTTCAGTTTGGATCATGTGGCGGGCAACACCAATGACCCCACCTAAAGCTTCACCACCAGGAGCAACCATCTTTGTCCTGATCTGAAACCAACAACTCAAATCAGGTAATAGTCAGTGAAAAGATGACAACAAAGTAAAAGATTAAAGAAATATGTGGTACAAATTCTTTAAAAAAAACCTACTGTATCCATAGGTATGCACATGATCGTTGCACAAAGCTATAATTATCTGCTCTGCCAAGAATTATCTGAAGGGTGGGTATATAATTAGCAAACTATAATTACTGCATTGTCTCCTAAATACAGATAGGATGTGTAATGCAATGTTACCAATACATATTGTAGTATATTGTTTACTATGCACAAAACTTGTCTATTTTAGTGCACAATCACCATGCCCAAATCCACAAATTATTTCCATTCGATAGGCTTACTGTGTTGTATTCATGACCTGACTGTTTTATCTAACTGTGGTTTGATTAGCTGCTCCTGCCAAGAAGGGTGATGCCAAGACCAGGCCTTGAAGGTTGTCAAGGCTGTGAAGTCTGGGCCAGGAAAGAAGAAGACCAAGAAGATTCACACGTCCGTGACATTTCACCGCCCCAAGACCCTGAAGAAGGCTAGGGACCCCAAGTACCCAAGAATCAACACTACCGGAAGGAACAACCTTGATCAGTACCAAATTCTCAAGTATCCCCTCACCACAGAATCAGCGATGAAGAAGATTGAAGATAACAACACTCTGGTCTTCATTGTCGACCTCAAGGCAGACAAGAAGATCAAGGCTGCTGTCAAGAAGATGTATGACATTCAGGCCAAGAAGGTCAACACCCTGATCAGGTTAGCATTTGGTCCAGTGTTATTTTCTTGTGCATAATCTATTATGTTGTGCAACTATGAGTTAATTCTTAACTGTGTCTGTCCAGGCCTGATGGAAAGAAGAAGGCTTACGTGAAGCTTCTCATGTAAGCACCCTTCGGATCTCCCCTCCCTCCCTTCTATGTCTCTTTCACCAGCTGGATCCAACCGTCCATTCCACACTCCCCTGGCCCCTCACCCTCGCTGGTGTCTAGGCATGGGCGTCGCCTATGAGACGACCAAGAGTGGCGTCGGCGTCGCCTCCATGGGCGTCATGCGCCTCAAGCTTGTCATGAAGTCCATCGTCCTCATCGTCATGGGCAGAGTCCTCGGCATCTATGACCTCATCATCGCCGCCATCATCTCTGCCGGGATCAACCCCAAGGCCAAGCCCAAGCCCTACTTCTTAGACGGCTACACACACCTCTCCTTCGAACTCGCATGCAGCCTTGCTGGCCTCGCTGCCGGCATGGCCATCAGCATCGTCAGAGACACCAGAGTCAGGTATTGTACTACTCTGATTGCAGTGTGTATGCTTGAACATATATGAATAAGCAAAGCTGCAACATTTTTTCATCAGAAAATAAGCAAGCCAAACTGATCTAGAATACACTGTTTTTGAGAAATTAAGCAGCAACAAAGAAGTCTATGTGCCCCTTCTTCAATAGCAAGGTATTGTTGTGCATTGGGTTAGATGATATGTTTATGTGATCGTTACAGTGTTAGGTCTTGAGGTTATGGCTAAATAGTCAATCATCAAAATGGCAGTTACCTCACAACTTTGTAAGAAAAACAAGTTATGTGATCTTAGGTAACTTCTAAAATTTTGTTGCTTAGTGTAGCAGATTGCCAGGGTTACCTTACCTTTTTCTGTCTATCTCGGTAACAAAAGACTGTCAGTCTGCAGACACTGAAAAAAGCACACTCCTTTTAAACCAAAGGACCATGATCACAAGAGGGCATCTTCTGCTTTCTTGCCATATCTGCTGCCCGTCTCAGAGATCAATTTAAGCTGAACCTTAGTGTCCGGTTCTGTTTCATGGCAAAGACCAGTTTCCAGCCTTGAAGTCTTTATAGAATGTGGACTTCCTTGAAACAACGAAGAACACTGCACGCAAAGTGATGGTATTATTCTCCATCGGATACTAAAAATGCTGCATGAACTATATACATAGAGTATGTAAGGGTGAAGGGACAGACCAGGAATTGCAGGAACAATACAGTCTTTATCCTGCAGCACCTCCTGCCTATAAATTTCTTTGTGCTAGATATTTTGCAATTTGGCAACACTAAAGATTTTGTATTTACTCAGTCTAGATTTATCTTTGTAGCTTTATAGGCAGCACTGTTCGTCGATTCAAGCTGTTAATTAAATCAATCAGGGTCCATCTCAAAAGTTTCATGGTGAAAATCATACACTTTGTGACATGTGTTATGTCCCTATCTTGTTTCAGTGACTGCATCTATGTCCTGTGCTGCTCACCTATGTTCTGGCGTCCCTAGGTGGCGAGAAGGTGACGAGGCGTGTCCAGCACGGTGAAGCATGTCGTCGATGCATAGCAGTCTGGCACAGGCGAGAAGGACGCTCCGTTCGTTGTGGATGGCATCGAGATGGCCAATGTACGCGGGCCTAAATCCGATACTGCTCTTCTTCACCTATGTCCTGTGCTTTGCATTTCATTTCATCTCACAGCTTTTCCTCTTCTTTGTGCTTTGATCTGTTGACATGCACATGTTCTCATCGTTTATTCATCTTGCTTGCAGATCACATCACTTATTTATCTGATGACATTGTATTTTTTTGTTTGTTTCCATCTTGTATTAGATTGAATGGAATGGAGGCTCGGATACTATGGATGAAATTCTTGTTAGGATACAACAACTGGAAGAAGCAGCAGTAAAGCGTGAGCGAGCTATGGCGTACGCGTTCAACCATCAGGTTTATACTTACTAATTCGGATGTTGTAACTCATTTCGTTGTAGAAATCCACTAAGATTCAAATTATAAATAAAATTCAAATTTTCATTTAAAATCTGCACGCATGACTTAACTTTAAAACCAATCATAATTTGTTCAAGAGAATAGCAGGATTGTGAGTGCACCTAACAGAACGATGTATTTTACCCTTTGGCAGTGGAGAGCAAGGTCTGCCACAAGTCTAGGAAACTTCAGCTATTAAGTCGGTAAGGTCTGCCACAAGCCTTGGAGATGCATATTTGTCACAGATGGATTACAGACGCCTTCGTTCATAAGGCGGATCTCGCCGCAAACCCACCCCGCCTCCTAGACTTCCCATGTTTTAGTAAGATTTAAGAGTTTTGACTGGATAATTGTTGCCAGCCTAATCATTTTGAGTTACTTATGTGGGGAAAATGCATACAAGTCTCCAGTATTCAGTCAATTCTTTGTTGCTCATGGTTCTCAATTCAATTCCGATGTACTGTGAGTTTCACCAGCCTGCGTCTTGGACACATGAAACTTTATGCATGTTATTCGAGTACCCTTCTGCAGCTCCAATTTGCTTTAGCCAAACATAATTGATTTGCATAAAATTTGGAATAATTGGATCTATTAAAAAATTATCAAGCAGTTGTTCTGGTTATCCTCATTTGGGTGCTACACCAGTGATCTTGTTTATACCGCTTTCACATGTAATAAACCATAGATCCTGCCTTCCGTAGAGGCTGAGGTTGATGAAATCCTTGTTTTCCAAAAAAAGAAGAGCTTTAGCAAGAGTTAACCTTTACTGACACTTGTTCTTTTATTATTGCAGCTTCAACCCATTGCATTCATTCATTTGGTTTGAGCTCTTTGGTTAACCAACAGATCGAGATGTTGACCTGCTGGGCGGTGTAAAGTGGCATTGTACAATTTCACTAGATTCAATTTATTTAGAAAACAACTTACTGTCTTGACATAAACTGTTCTTCACAGGTAATTCAAGCTTGGTACGTCATGGGAAGGCTAGGAGCTTATAATTCTTCAAATTTGGAGGTTGGGCTCATGCAAATTTATCTTTTTTACTCCCTTCATTGGCTACTTAACTCGTAATCTCTTTCTAAAAATGTAATGTTGTCAAGTCCAATGTCAGCTGGCCAACTCCATGATGGACTATGACCCTTCATATGATTCTGAAATTGGGGCAGGGTTTGGTGAGCGTTGGAATCATTGAACAGTCTGGCCACTTTACAAAAGGATGTGTGCAAATTCTTAATTTACCCTCACTTTTTTTTCTCTTTCGGGTGGATCTTGGAACCTCAAATTACCTTGGCTTGGATGTATTACTAAACGGCTTAACACCAAGAGACATCTTTTAGGGATAGTGGTTTATAGGGTCAGTGGCTAAAAATATCTCGAGAACTAAAATAGATGAAGTGACCATCATCGGGTTTATTTTATTGAAATACGATGCTCAAAACTATTATGTTGTCACTAATTGTATGTATGAAATATTGAAATTATTTTGTCATTGCTTTTCTGACAATGTTAGTTGAATGGGCAGAGCATCCATGGCTACAATACTCTAAAAATACGCCAAACATTTTCTCTTGGTGATACTGTCGTGTCATGTGTATAAATTTTATGCTTTGTTTGATTTGCGGTACCACATAGATATCGATTCCATGTGTTTCCTTGTAGCATCGCACGGGCATAAACCTATTTGTACATAATTATAGTGGTATTATAGGTCTCTGACTTGTTCATGCAATTATTTTCAACTTTTTACGCTCTTGACGTGACATTAGAATTGTTGTTCCTTTTCATTCTGGATGGAAGAGAAGTATGTTCCTTGTTTGACTTCAGTTTTGGTTTTTTTTGTTCTTCAATTTATCTTTGCCTTTTCCCTGTATTGTTGCATCTTACATAAACACCTATGTCTCAAGTTTTTGGAGATGTACAATGACTCACTTGATGCTTTGTTTTTAGGTGCCCCTACATTTAAGGGGCGAAAGCAAATCGAGAACCGCAGAGTAGTTGAGTTGGGTGGAAAGGTAATCTCTCATTTTCTTAACCTCCACCTGTTCTGGCTTGAAACTCTGTCATCTCAGTGTTTATGTCATCTGAAAAACAGTCCGTTAAGAAGCATCGCACACCATTAAGTGTTGCGAAGCCAGCTCTGAAGAATCAGAAGAAACGAGAACAGAAGAAAATGGAAGAGGTACGCTACTCTGCCTATCCGGTACACTTTTTGTAACCTGTTTTCAAGGACATAAACGAGGAGTGACACATGAGAACTTTATGCAGGAAAAACTACTTGGGATCTTTAGGAAGAGGGACAAGGACACCAAACCTCACAAGACAAGGCCAGAGGATCGAGTGCTTAGGTCCACAGAAGGGCGCTTTAGGAACAGTATACTGAACGTCAAGCATCTTCTGGCGCCACCGAAACCATCAGGCAAGGACATGTCAGAACCGAAGATGAGGAAGGACAAGCACAAGGGGAAGGGTAAGCAGAAGGGGGCAGAAGGAAGAGACGTTGAAGAAAGCACACTTCTGTAACCTGGCTTGCTATTAAGAATTTAAGATAGATGATTGATGAAACGTTTAAATGACACCTTTTTGTGTCCGTCCTGAAATTAAGACGTTTTCTTGCTCTGCTGGAATCTTTGAAGTGATCCTTGAAACGATGTAATTCTCCAGGATGCGGTTCAGGAAGAGAGGCTTATTTGGTTCAGTTTTATATGCCCTTCGATCCCTGGGCATATTTGTATTTGTATTGTCATCTTGGATATGATCAAAGCTATGAGTATTTGTCGACGGCTGAAATGCTACCATCCCTAAAATGTTAGATTGATTTCATTCTGCAAAAGGAATACATTTCCATTGTCCAGCTACAAGAATTTTACATCGCAATCGATTGTTGCATGTCCAGTGATTGTCAGTACAAGATTACAATGGACTTTCAATTTTACACATAAAATTTAAGAATTGAATTGAATTAGTATCGGACCTTAAATATTTTTAGACCTTTTAGAAATTATCATTGTCTATTACCACCCCTAACACAGGGGACTATTCGTGTAATAAACAAATAAATAAATCGGATTCCCAAATAAAATGGCCTCCATGTATCTAGCATGGACTCGTTGCTCAGTAAAGCTGACATTTTCAATCCGAGGTAACAGTAATAATCGGCGTATTAAACGGTAAATAGGTAAGTGCCTATGCGTTGCAACGGAAATATATAATACTATGATAACTTATGTACAAATGTGTGTTATACTGTTAAGAGGAGCCGTCTGTTAGCCCTATATTTGCAAAAGAACATGGAAAATCATGATATCAATGTGCAACACACACATTTTCTTTGTACTTGCAATGTTTGGAGCAACCTTTCTGATGTATTCTTCTCGCTTTTTCAAGGGTAAGAGTTTAATGTGTTTGACAAGCTTGCAACAATCGAGCTTGCATTGGGAGCACTTGGCACGTTCTATTTCAAACAGTGCCTGCAGATAATTACTAAGAAGCTTTATTACATATATGTGAATTAACTTGCAATTTTCTTTGATTTTATATAGCTAAAAATAGTCCTAACTATTCAATGGCACCTAAAAAATTGTTCATTTATGTGGATAACATAAAGAAGACTCAACTGTCACAGGGTCCTACAACTGGTTCTTAATCTGTATTCCTGGAAACAAGCTAGACCACAGAATAAATCTTCAAAATATTCTGGTGACTTTCCAAGCCTTCCATTGAACCAAGTAAAACAATATTATTGTGACCAAATATTATTTGTTTATAATAAAAACAGGATTTACTTCGAAACACAAGGAGTTGTTACTTGCAAAGTCCTTGACAAAGTTTGCACAGTGGTTCGTCGTCAGTGGTCCAGCCCTGAGTGTACTGTCTCTCATGCCATTACACAACACACATCTCCATTCAGAAGTATCAGAATCCACGGATTGTTATTCTATATTTTTATTAGCACTTTGATAAAATATAATGATAAGACATATTGAGATGCAGAAGCAATATGATAAAATATATTGATATAAAAACACTAATTGTTATTCTATATTTTTATTAGCACTTTACATAAATAACAAAAACATAAAGCATGTGCATGCAACGAATCAAATACAACTTTAACTTCTTATCTACATGTTTAGAAATGATGACGTGCTTAAGCTTTGAGTCCTTCCTCTTCAAGGCTTCCTCTCTATTTCTTTTAGCAACTTCATGGTCTTTTAGCATCCATGAGGGAAGTCCTTTTTTCTGTTGGATGTCTGTCCACTGGACCCAGCAACGAACAAAAGCAAGCTTTTCAGATTCAGGGTTGTTCACACTTAAAACATCCATTTTGGATTTCTCAAATTCAGCTTCAACATCATCACCAGCAAAAGCCTGACGTATGAAAAAAACAGCTTACGATCCTGTTGCTACTCAAACAACGTGCAAAACAAAATAAGAAAAAAAAATGAATAGACCTACAAATAGGGACTGTAGACCATAGTTAAGGAAAACATCTGGTAATTTAGATTTATTGGTAATGCCATTGGCATTGCTCTGACCATTATTAATTTCATGCCACGACCACGTACAAGGAAAGCTCTGCAGCTCTCAACATCAAGCAGACCAGGCCAGGCCAGCATCAGCCACAGCAATGGCGTCCATGATGACAGCTACAGACGTGAAGCCGGCGCCGGCCGCTAGCGGCCCGTAGCTGAAGCTGGTGGTGGACAGGCGTTCGCGGCGCGTGCTGTACGCGGAGGCCCGCAAAGACGCGGTGGACTTCCTGATCGGCCTGTTGCGCATGCCCGCGGGCCTCGCGGCGCGCGCACTGGCCAAGCGCGTGCGCGATGAGCCCGCGCCGGGCTCCCTGGGCTCGCTCCACGCGGGCGCGCTGGCCCTAGACGACGCCTTCTTCGTCTCCAGCTCGCCCAACCGCGACGCGCTGCTCAGCCCCTCAACGCTGCCCTCCGCCGCGCTCACGCTGCTGCTCGGCGAGGGCGCAGTACCGCCGGCGCCGGTGCCTCCCCCGCCTCAGCGGTTCTTCCGGTGCAACGCGTACGCGCCGTTGCCATGCACCGGCTGAGCAGCTCGTCGGCGCGGTCGAGCAGGGCGCGGTTGGTCCCCGCAGCGTCCAGCTCCTGCACGATGCCGATGAGATCGTCGACCGCCTCCAGGAACGCGTCCGCATCGGCGGAGTCCGCCCAAATCAGCCGGTCCATGGCCACGAACTGCGAGATCTGGCGGTCCAGCGTGCGCAAGGTCCGCTCCATCGACGTGAGGAGGAGGTCGGCGGGAGGAGGTCGGAGCAGGACGAGTCGTCGGCGAGCGCGGAGGCGAGGCCGAGGAGGCGACGCGGCGCGGCGCCACCCCTGGCGATGGGGAAGACGGAGGGGTACATGGACGCGAGCAGCGCCACCGCCTCGTTGTACGTCTGGCTGGAGAACGCGAGCGGCGGGAGGGGGAGCAGTCCGGCAGCCTGCGGGTGCGGGGGAGGTGACGCTGGAGGTCGCGGCGGACCTCCGGGCCAGGGACGCCGAGGCCGAGCGCGCCAGGAGCTCCCTGACCGCCGAGCTCCGCGCCGAGCGTGCCCTGGAGGCACGGCTCCACCCGGGGCGGACCCTGGCGTCGCTCGACGAGCTCCACCTCTCCGGCCTGAACCCGACGAGCTCCACCTCTCCACCGTCGCAACTTCAACTTCAGCTTCCTGGACGAGCTTCACCTCTCCACCGTCGCGACTTCAACTTCACGGATCTGAAGGCGGAGCCGACGAGCTCGTTCCTGGACGCGAGGAGCCCGCGGTGGGGCGGGCTCGGCAAGTACCTGTCGATGCGGGGAGAGGGGAACACGAGGCAGGGGCAGGCGGAGGCACAGGCTGTGAACGCTGACACTATTGTCTTAATAGAGTAGTATAGATATGTTCCCGTTGCAACGCACGGGCACTTACCTAGTTTGAAATAGATGTGAGGGGTTATTTGTAAAAAGATGATGCGGAACAACCGTTGAAACTGATACTTTAATATAGTAGAGATAGAGATTTAGGAAATATGACGGCTTTGATTTTTTCAGAAACTTTCACCACTCGTTTTATTTAAAAAATTATAAGTTATTATTTATTTTATTATATTTTTTATTACTCAGTCGTTTGAGCGTGGCTTAAAATTTGATGTTTTCTAATAAATGTAACAAGATATGTGGTTAACGTTTTTATTTAAAAAACAACGGCGTCATATATTCATAAAAAGTAGTATAATTTAATGAATTCTATACTATAGTTTACTTCTTTACAACTTTAACAGTTTCGTCCGCCGTACATCACATACAAAACGTGTAGGTCTACTTCTCTTACCTGCTTCTCGTCTAATAATGAACCGTTATTCCACCTATAAGTCTTGAAAAATCATCTAAGCCCAACACAACAGAAAACTATACACAACACAACGCTTTCACATAGTACCAGGTTACTAGCTGAACGAGTACGAGCGACCTATAAAAAAGGAATTGACTTCTTTTCGACTAATATCTTTATTATTTTTTTAATTAAGATAAGATGTAATATTTGTTTTTATCAGTTAAATATATGATATACAGATTACTTGATATTAAATTTATTTTTTATTTTATGAGTATCAAATAACATTAGGTGTCGTCGCAACTCACTACCGCTCGCCTGATAGATCTAAATATTTAAAGTTGGGTACAAAGTAGATAACTAAAAATTAGCGCCTGTTAATCTGTTATTTTTAGCGTAATCGATCCATACGGCTATTCAAAAAATTGTTCCGGAACGAGACTAACCGAACCTCCGGCGTTGGCCATGAGCTTCTTCTCCCCCTTCCCACACCACCTCCCTCCCAAATCAGCCCGTGGCCCAAATTTACTCGGACTTCACCTCTCCCAATCCTCCTCCATCTCCTTCTTAAATTCCACTTCTTCGATTTGATCCCCACCCGTCGCCGCTCTTTTTTTTCTGCTTATTTTTTTTTCTGAGCCGACCAGAAAGACCAGAAACTCGAGTTTGTTGGCTCCTGATCCAAACTATTCTAATCGCACGAAAGAGGCTGCAAATATTGAATTTTGAGTTTCTTTGGGAGTGGTTTAGTGGATAAATCGGGGAAACCATAGGGGAATTCCTGACCGAAAGTGGTGGAAAGTTTAGTTTGGTGATGGAGGAGGAGAAGCAGCAGATGGAGCCGCCGGCGCCGGCGCTGGTGCGGGAAGCGGGAGCCGAGCCAAGGGCGCCACGACAAACGCAACAGCAGCCGAATACGGCGGTCCAGGTGCAGCCTTCTATGCCGGTGCTGAGGCCATGGCCAATGGAAATCACGCTTTCTATGTGAGCAAACTGTTTTGTTTGAGAATTTGAATTCTACTCTACGGTCTTTTGATTTTTGGGTATCCAGAGTTCAGGCCGATACATATTTTGTCTGTATTTGTCCTTTTCAAAAGTTTTAGTTGCTTGTAGACAGCAGTTAGTCAGTCCTGGTTAGGGATTATTATTATTTGGGTGGAGAGGGGTGGGGTGGGGGTGTTGGACATGATGTACGAGGATGCACTGTAAGTTGTGTTAAGATGTGTTCTGACAGCAAGCACTCCACTGCATTGCAATGCTGAGGTGATGGATTAGTAAAGTTTGACTATTTTTTCTCATGGTGACATTCGTAACCATTTTGAATTTGAATTGGTATAAATGTTACTAGGAGTACTGTGGTCTTCTTAGACATGTAGGCTTATATTTTTTCATTTTGATTCCATTCCTGTCTGGTTAACTCTGAGGTGTCATTTTTTGGAGAAAAGATGTTTTGGTGAATAGAGTTGTCTTTATAATGTTTGCCAAAAAAATCACATGATATGGGCATCCCAATTCTGTTTTGTTTTCATGGGAATGTCCCTTATGTGATATGTTAGTAGTTATTTACAAAAGTCATATTAGTGTCCGTGTGTGTGAGTATACTTCCATTTGTCCTTGGAGAAATAATGCAAGTACTGCACTCATATGCAAAGTGCAAACAAATTCTTTTGCTTATCTTTTTTTTTCAGGAAGCCTGTGGTTGAAATGAAGAGTGGCACCCCAGCAAAGAAGAAGAAGCACTGTAATTGCAAAAACTCACAATGTTTAAAGCTGTGAGTACATGATTTTTTGTTTCAATCATGCACATCATTTATTAAAACATTAAATGTAGTTGAGTGATATACACAAATGTATATTACATTTTCTTGGAAATAGGGACAGCATTGCATTGTATGTCAGCGATTAACTGAATTTTGAATGCATATTTCTGAGTTATTTCTTAATGACAAGCTCTATATTTTAAATCGGCAACTAGATTTGAATGGGTTGATCTCTTCACAAAAGAGAAAAGGATGACTAATTCTATCACATAAAGAGTTTCCTCTATTATTCTTGTCCTCACTAGTAGAAAAATGTATTAAAAATACATGATTACATGAGGTGAACATATTTGTTTTGTCTAGAGTGTTGTTTATATGTGCTGGACAAATATGGAAAAAGGAGATATAATACTCAAGTCTCAGTTTGAAGAAGATTAGATATTGTTGATGAGCCATTTTAAAGCTAAATTTGCAATTTAGCTTTGGTCTTTTTATCTTTTTTTTAAGTTTTTGCGGGTTCTATTAGGTTTTAACTCTAGCCTACCGCAACATGCTTAGGACTAAAAGGTTTTGTTGTTGTTTTTTTCTCATTGGATCATTTTGTTCTCAATTTTTTTGCTAATACTTCCAATTTGGTATGTTCAACTTTTGTACTTTATCCAAATTAATGCATACCAACTTATAATGTAATACAGTAATGGGAACGGATGAGGTGTAAATCAAGCACTTGGTGCAAACCGTGCAATCAGTCATGATAATTTTACCAAACAACCCTTCCACCGTGTATCAGCTTTCAAAACGACCCTTCCACCTCTCCTAGTACTTTTTTAAATGCACCCTTGCACCTGCACCAATGTGTTGGTTTGCACTAAGTGTTTGGTTTGCACTTGATCCGTTCCCTACAATAATTTATTATTAACAGAGTATCATGTGGATAGAAGCTACATGGACTAACTTGACATATATTTCTTAGGTATTGTGAGTGTTTTGCAGCAGGTGATTACTGTGACGGTTGCAATTGTAAACAATGTGGAAACACTGTTGAGAACGAAAAGGGTAGGCAGGAGGCTATTAACAACACAAAGCTAAGAAATCCAAACGCCTTTCAACCTAAGATTGAAAATGGTCCAATTCCTTCTAGTGTTTGGAAGGTACATTCATTGCACTGATGAAATGGTTTGGCTGTATTATTTTTGTATCATAACAATAGTTAATTTCTTAGGAAAAAGTAGATGACATTTAAAATGTATATAAGTTGATAAGTAGTTTTAATTTGTATGGACCATGGAGCCATCATGCTTGTTCCGTAATTTTGCTTGCATTTTTCTCATTTATCCCACTTGTGCATATAGAAACCGCGAATTGGCCTCTAGTTGAGTTGGTTAGGTGGTCTGAATAGCACTCCTCAGGTCCTGGGTTCAAATTTCAGGCTGTGGTTAAAAAATCACCTCGTCTGTCCCACGCCAAAGCACAGGTCTAAGGCCTGGCCCTGGTCGCGTCCGTTGCCGCTGTGTATGGGTGGAGCAGGGTTCCCCCCCCCACCCCCCCGCAAGATGAGTTTTTTTGCATATAGAAACCATGCATTTTCCTGCTTCCATTTGTAGACATATATCTAAAATTTGCTGAGTCCTAGAACAAGAACAGTTCATACTGATGCATTGTGTTACCTTGCTTCTAGCTTTATCATGTCTCTTTGCACAATTCTTTCATACTTGTTAGCCTAACAGTCTTTTTTGTCACTCCCCATGCTATAAGTTCATGTAGGTGGAACAACTAGATCTCATGGCAGCATCCTGATATATGCTAGTCCGCTAGTAACTTCTGCTTACTTTTCCATATATGCTATGTTCTGAATCAAAACTCTTTTGTGCTACCATTTGTTAAAATCATATAGAAGGGTAGGTCTGGTGCAGTGGTGAGAGCTGTCTCACTGAGTCACTAGGTCATGAGTTCGGAGGAGCCTCTTCGTATTTGTGGGGAAGGCTTGCCTCGGTCTATCCCTCCCTAGAGCGCGCTCATATTGGAGACTCTGGAATTGGATCTGCCCTTTTGTGTTTTATTAGTTTAAATCATATGTATTATGCTTCGTTTTTCTTCTCAATAACATTCCCTTAATTATTTCGTGTTTTGTTGCACCATTGAACTAGTCATCCATTTTATGTTTGATTTACTTCTATTTGATTCAGTTGAAATATTTCTTTATATGTTTCATATATTGTTTAGCTAATCTTAGCAACTTGAACCGGCTATCAGGATGCTGGAGCACTACCTTCACATCCAAAGCATAATAAAGGTTGTCACTGCAAGAAGTCAGGTTGTCTAAAGAAATACTGTGAATGTTTTCAAGCGAATATCCTTTGCTCCAAGAATTGTAAATGTATGGATTGCAAGAACTATGAAGGGAGTGAGGAGCTACGTAGTACAACTCAAGGGGATAATTCATGTGATCGAAATAACATTCAACAAGCAGCTAATGTTGCTCTGAATGGTGCCATTGGATCTTCAGGGTATAGATTTTCTCCAGTACGTAGAAAAAGGCCCCCAGAAGATCCCCACTGTCAGACATTAAATGTTGAAGGAAGTATGATGCAGACACAGTTTCGAGAGGTATTGATTTTGTCTTGGATGATTGTTTTGACCAGTCTGGTGCTGATTTACTTAATTTATTGAATTTGTCTTGGTTTAGCCATAACATCTCTGGACTGAAATTTGTTTCTTGTTTTCTAGACAAACAATGTGGATGTTTCCCAAATGACCTCATCTACTGGACGTGATGGTTCCACTGTAAATTTCCAGGGTACATCTAAACTGGTATATAGGTAAGTGAAAATAATAATAATAATAATAATAATAATAATAATAATAATAATTATTATTATTATTATTATTATTTTTGTCTTGTTTGGACCTACGAGTGAAAGGTTTTCAATAAACTTCAATTGTCTTTCTGCTATTGCCTTTTTAAATATATACTATACAAATATGTATTCTAGTGGTTAGAAGTTAAGCCTGGGAGAGAGGGGGTTAGGGTTCAAACCCCAGGTTTCTGCGCTTGTTTTTTGTATTTTTCTGGCCGTGCGCATGAGAGGGAGACGCAGGAAGAAATTCCCACTTAAATATAGTAGAGATATAAACCCTGGAGCGATGAAGAAAAAATTCACTTAGTGTGGGACAACACACTTGAAGTGTTGTTGCGGCACCTAGGTGTGGTGCTGGCCAGAATCCTGGTTCTCTCACAAAGGTCCCTTGCCAGTGGCTATTTTCAGAGTTATATACGTGCTGCAGGCATGTCTTGGCCTCTTGGGTAGCCCGTCTTCAGGGGGTCTTCTCAAACCTGCAGCTTGACAAAAAAATTATTCCTGCAATACGTTAGTGGAGGTCCACACCTACGCGGGAAGAAATTCCCACTTAAATATAGTAGAGATATAAACCCTAGAGCGATGAAGAAAAAAATCACTTATGGGGCGTTTAGATCCCTTCATTTTAGAGGAATTGAAATTCACTCAATAAAGTAACTTATTTAGTTTGGAATTCGACATTCCACCACTTTCCAAAGTTCAGATATAAGACAAGACTATCTCAAATTCTTGGGGTGGAGGATGGAAAATGATTTTATGCATTAGTAGAATTTGTTTCTACTATGTAAGTTACATGACACTCTGTTTCATTATTCTATAGTAAAAATGTAGCATATAAATATCTCCGACATATTGCTAATAATAGTATACAAATATATTTTGCATAAAACCGAATTAAATTAATTGATAGAAACCTAAATTACTATTATTAGAATGGAATTTAATTCCAATGATCCAAACGGGACGTTAGTGTGGGAAAACACACTTGAAGTGTGTTGTTGCGGCACCTAGGTGTGGTGCTGGCCAGAATCCTGGTTCTCACACAAAGGCCCCTTGCCAGTGCCTATTTTCAGAGTTATATACGTGCTGCAGGCATGTCTTGGCCTCTTGGGTAGCCCGTCTTCAAGGGGTCTTCTCAAACCTGCAGCTTGACAAAAAAAAATATTCCTGCAATACGTTAGTGGGAGGTCCACACCTAGAGCTGTTTTTGTTGCTTGTAGTTTGTGCCATCTGGCAGTAGTACCATTCTACTACTGCACTAGCGATTTGGCTTATGAAAGTTTATGATATTTTTGCCATTTTGTTCTCAAATATATATATTTTTCTGTTCAACCCAATAACAAATCCTTTATTCCAAAAAAAATTAGGTTAGGCTAGAGATAAAACCAACAAGATTCACCAAGACCAATGTAAAAAGAAGTAAATAAATACTTTCCTCTGTCCAAAGAAAAATATATGTTGTTTAAGACAATTCAAGGTGCATCTTGAACTATTGATTTAAACACGTTATCATGCAAAGTATTCAAATATTGTTTTAATATGGAAAATCAACATATTTATTTGACAAATAATGGATACTGCGGTACTATTACAATGATTGCTCTTTATGCGCTTTGTATATGTCCTCCTGATGAAATATCATATATCTTTTTAGGTCTCCACTAGCAAATACTATCCATATTACTGATGTCAACGACCTAGCCAACCATTTGGTGATTGCATGCAGAAAGGCAGCAGAGAGGTTCACTACAATAGTTGGTACATAATTTTATCTTTTTCCTGTTTGACTGTACTATCCTCAACCTCTGCATGAACATTTTAATCTGGTGAACTAAATTATTCATACGATAGAAAGATGGACCGCCGTGATGATCAGAAATAAAGGAAAAACCTGATTTATTTTTGCACCTTCAGAAACTTTTTATGCATTTAACATTGCCTTATGTGCTCGAAAATGTGTCATTTGGACATAGAGGATTACAGATGGTTATATAGCTATCTATAAAATAAGAGAAATTAGTAGTTTCCCTATCTGTTTACTAGAAATTTTTGCAACTAAAAGGAATTGTTCTGCTTTATTGGGGAATGGGGACAAATACTGCGCCTATCATTTTGATGCAGAACTTAAAACATCATTTTGTCTTGACGTCCAAGCATCAAATCAACATGAAAAAACAGCACCAAATGAATCAATGGAGTGGATTGTAGCATTTAAGGTTTCTTTTACTGAAGTATTTTATTGCAGATAACAAAGTGGAGATGGAAATAGATAAGGAAATTTGCACAAATACTGACCAAAAGTTTGATGAGAACAAGAAAGGAGTCCAGAAAGCTGCACTTAGTCAACTTGGCAAAGTGACTGATATAGATCAACAAATTGTTGATGACTCCAGATTGCATTGCTCTGATACCCAAGACGATGCTAGACCTGCCTCTCCAGGAACACAAGCGCTGTTGTGTGATGAGCAGGATCTCACATTTGGTACAGTTCATAGAAGTTCAATTCCAGTAGCAATGCATGATCAGGTCATTTCAGAGCTACACGCTGCACAAGAAAGTGCAGTGTTGAAGGAGTTAAGAAACAACCTCCGGCTAATTATCGCACGTGGAAAACTAAATGGTGAGCTTTTATCATGTAGTTTTTAAATTAGTCATTTTGTACATTCATCATGTAGAGAAGGCAGCAAGATGAACTGAATTTTGAGAAATTTGAATTATCTCCAATGAAGTTGGTGCCACATAAGTTGGTTTACAGTTGCCAAGGATTCTAGTTAGCGAACTTGCTGACCTGTACATTCATCAGATTTTGAAGAAAATGAATTTATTAGGTCCTATGGTCATCAACAAAACATTTTCAATGCTCTGACAGAGTAAAGAATCGAAGTCAGAAAATGTTTTGCATCCTGTTCTTGTTTGATAAAATAGTTCGGTCCATATATTTGAAATAACATTTTTTTTCGCATGTGAAATGTGAGCTTTTTAGTTTTTGTTTACTTCGGTTTCTTATCTGAGTTGATTGTTTGCTGGTATAGCAGAAGGAAAATCCGCATCAGGGACACGGATGGAATTGGATGCTCTAAGGCATCATGAATCAAGCACCAGTTTAGCCCCAGTACGAGCTGAAGAGAAATCCAACACTACAGATGGCCCTGAAATAACACACGAACTAAAATAGATTTAGCTCAGTTTGGATTTTTCATGTCAAGATAAGATATGTATTGTACCATAGCCAATCTCTGTGTACATACGGATAGTATAGTCCTTGTTGCTAGAAAAGGCAACCGGCAATGTAGCATTAATCATTCACGAGGTGTAAAGTAGGAAACAGATCACGTATTTATTTTTTTTATCAATAATGAGTTTTAATTGAGAAAACATAAGTCCTAATGCATACGAAGGGTAACGAATCTAGTCGGACATGTTTAGGTCGTTAGAAAAAAATAGAATGAAGGGACACTTAGGCCCTTTGTTTTCCTATTAGATTATATAATTTGAATTATGATGGAAGGGTAGCAAGTTAAAATATTACTTCGAGATTACAAGTAAGCTGAAATAAGCTGTGTTGGAACCGACCGACACGTGGTCGAGTGGGTCCAAACTGGAAGTGGCAATGCTCAACAAAACAGTAGGCAGGGAACTGCAGCGCCTTGTTAAGTGTGTCCCATTAATGTACAACGTCTGGTATTTATAGGTAACCAGGTGGGTGGGCATGCCATTCTAAGTACAATTTTGCCCCTGGTTACCTGCTTCAGCCCCGGAATATTCCCCTAGCGAGGTTAGGTATAGTCTGATTAAATACACTATAAACCCTACCCCAGGAGGGGGCTTACAAATGGGCCCAAATGGCCAACGGGGCGTTGCATGGGCCCCGCCAATGTACGGCGCAGTCCTGACTAGGACGCGACACTTTTCGCTTTAGGGCATCGGGTCTTCGATCCTTGCCAAGGCTGTGACTCGGAGCCGCCCACGTTGGTGGTGATGCCGAGCGAAGTCCTGATGAGTCCCCGCTTTAAACAGTAGGTCCCTTCGCCTCCAAGCCTTTGACAGTTCTCCGACCAAGACCTCGACTTCGGTAAGGGTCGAAGTACCCTTTGCCTCCTGTGTACGGGATAGAACCTGTTCAATTTATGTTAAAGAAAACTGAACGAGGGGGTGGATGGCATTCGCTCCAACACTAGCCCCTCGAGGAGCCGGTTCAACTTGGTGAGCTAGTCCCGAAGTCTTTTCCGGGAGATGGCCGAAACACTGCCCTCGTCAAGTTGAAGTGGTCCCCTAGGGGGTTTGAAATGTGACCGTTGAAAGGTGACGTTTTACTGTGGAACTGTTGGTTTCAAAGGCACCCTTTCGAGTCTATAAAAGCCGCTCGCGGCCGCAGCGGAAAAACTTTTACCCACTAGTTTACAAAAAACCATGGTTTCTTCGCCTTAGCACCTGCTGCGCACTTCCTGCTTTTCTCGCCGCTAGTGAACTGGCCCATGTGAAGCAGATCGCCCGCCATCGCAGATGATACTCTATGTCGTCGTCTTCTTCTTCATCACCGTCTACCACGACTGCGTCGTTGAATGCGTCGTCGTTAGAGAAGACAATTAGCGATCTGGCGGTGGCAGTGGAGTTCTTACTGGGTCATACTGTTGAGTTTGGAACGTCGAGGATTAGTTGGGTCGTGAAAGGGAATTAGGCTTACATCTATTTCCTAAATGATTTTGGTGGTTGAATTGCCCAACAAAAATAATTGGACTAACTAGTTTGCTCTAGTGTACAAGTTATACAGGTGCCAAAGGTTCACACTTAGCCAATAAAAAGATCAAGAAATGGGTTTAACCAAAAAGGCAAGGGACAACCGAAGGCTGCCCTGGTCTGGCGTACCGGACTGTCCGGTGTGCCACCGGACAGTGTCTGGTGCATCACCGGACATTGTCCGGTGCACCAGGGGACTCCAAGCCAAACTTCGCACCTTCGGGAATTTTCAGAGGCGCTTCGCTATAATTCACCGGACAGTGTCCGGTGCTCCAGGGGAGAGCGGCTCTGAACTCGCCAGCTTCGGGAATCCGCTCCGCTATAATTCACCGGACATGTCCGGTGCACACCGGACTGTCCGGTGAGCCAGCGGAGCAACGACTACTTCGCGCCAACGGTCGACTGCAACGCATTAAATGCGCGCCAGCGCGCGCAGAGGAGCAGTGCACGCGTGGGTGGCACACCGGACAGTCTACAGGACTTGTCCGGTGCGCCACCGGACAGCCAGGCGGGCCCACACGTCAGATCTCCAACGGTCGGAACCCAACGGCCTGGTGACATGGCTGGCGCACCGGACAGTGTCCGGTGGCGCACCGGACAGTGTCCGGTGGCACACCGGACTGTCCGGTGCGCCATGCGACAACAGCCTCCACCAAACGGCTAGTTTGGTAGTTGGGGTTATAAATACCCCCAACCACCCCACATTCAAGTCATCCAAGTTTCTCAACTTCCAACCACTTACAAGAGCTAGGCATTCAATACAAGACACACCCAAGTGATCAAATCCTCTCCCAAATTCCACAAAAGCTTTAGTGTTAAGTGAGAGAGATTTGTTGTGTTCTTTTGAGCTCTTGCGCTTGGATTGCTTTTTTCTTTCTCATTCTTTCTTGAGATCAAACTCACTTGTAATTGAGGCAAGAGACACCAATCGTGTGGTGGTCCTTGTGGGAACTTTGTGTTCCAAGTGATTGAGAAGAAAAGCTCACTCGGTCCGAGGGACCGTTTGAGAGAGGGAAAGGGTTGAAAGAGACCCGGTCTTTGTGACCACCTCAACGGGGAGTAGGTTTGCGAGAACCGAACCTCGGTAAAACAAATCTGCGTGTCACACTCTTTATTTGCTTGCGATTTGTTTTGCACCCTCTCTCGCGGACTTGATTATATTTCTAACGCTAACCCGGCTTGTAGTTGTGATTAACTTTATAATTTTCAGTTTCGCGCTATTCACCCCCCCTCTAGGTGACTATCAATTGGTATCGGAGCCCGGTGCTTCATTAGAGCTTAACCGCTCGAAGTAATATCGGGAGAATACGCCAAGAAGGAGATGGAGACCGGCGACAAGCCCACTACAAGCCACAGGAAGGCTTCATCGGAAGAGTCCCGCAAGAAGGGGAAGGGGAAGGAGAAGAAAGCCTCTTCCCACAAGTCGCATCGGAGTGGCGACAAGAAAAAGAAGATGAGGAAGGTGGTCTACTACGAGACCGATACTTCATCACCTTCCACCTCTGGCTCCGACGCGCCCTCCGTAACTTCTAAGCGCCAATGAGCGCAAGAAGTTTAGTAAGATCCCCTTACGCTATCCTCGCATTCCTAAACATACGCCTTTACTTTCCGTCCCATTAGGCAAACCACCAACCTTTGATGGTGAAGATTATGCTAGGTGGAGTGATTTAATGCGGTTTCACCTAACCTCACTCCACAAAAGTATATGGGATGTTGTTGAGTTTGGTGTACAGGTACCATCCATAGGGGATGAGGATTTTGATGAGGACGAGGTGGCCCAAATCAAGCACTTCAACTCCTAAGCCACAACTATACTCCTTGCCTCTCTAAGTAGAGAGGAGTACAACAAGGTGCAAGGATTAAAGAGCGCCAAGGAAGTTTAGGATGTGCTCAAAACCACGCACGAGGGAGATGAGCTAACCAAAATCACCAAGCGGGAGACGATCGAGGGGGAGCTCGGTCGCTTCCGGCTTCGCAAAGGGGAGGAGCCACAAGACATGTACAACCGGCTCAAAACCTTGGTGAACCAAGTGCGCAACCTCAGGAGCAAAAAGTGGGATGACCACGAGATGGTTAAGGTTATTCTTAGACCACTTATTTTCCTTAACCCTACTCAAGTTCAATTAATTCGTGGCAATCCTAGATATACACTAATGACTCCCGAGAAAGTAATCGGGAATTTTGTGAGCTTTGAGTACATGATCAAGGGCTCAAAGAAAATCAATGAGCTAGATGATCCCTCCACATCCGAAGCACAACCGGTCGCATTTAAGGCGACGGAGGAGAAGAAGGAGGAGTCTACACTGAGTAGACAACCAATCGACGCCTCAAAGCTCGACAACGAGGAAATGGCGCTCGTCATCAAGAGCTTCCACCAAATCCTCAAGCAAAGGAGAGGGAAAGATTACAAGCCCCGCTCCAAGAAGGTTTGCTACAAGTGTGGTAAGCCCGGTCACTTTATAGCAAAATGTCCTATTTCTAGTGACAGTGACAGGGGCGATGACAAGAAGGGGAGAAGAAAGGAGAAGAAGAAATACTACAAGAAGAAGGGTGGCGATGCCCACGTATGCCGCGAGTGGGACTCGGACGAGAGCTCCTCCGACCGACGAGGACGCCGCCAACATCGCCATCAACAAAGGCCTTCTCTTCCCCAACGTCGGCCACAAGTGCCTCATGGCAAAGGACGGCAAAAAGAAGAAGGTTAAATCCAAATCCTCCACTAGATATGAGTCCTCTAGCGATGATAATGCTAGTGATGAGGAAGATAATTTGCGTACTCTTTTTGCTAACCTAAACATGCAACAAAAGGAAAAATTAAATGAATTGATTAGTGCTATCCATGAAAAGGATGATCTCTTGGACTCCCAAGAGGACTTCCTTATTAAAGAAAACAAGAAGCATGTTAAGGTTAAAAATGCTTATGCTCTAGAAGTAGAAAAGTGCAAAAAATTATCTAGTGAGCTAAGCACTTGCCATGAGACTATTGACAACCTTAGAAATGAAAATGTTAATTTGTTAACTAAGGTTGATTCAAATGTTTGTAATGTTTCAATTCCCAATCCTAGAAATGATAATGGTGATTTGCTTGCTAAGATTGAAGAATTAAACATTTCTCTTGCTAGCCTTAGAGATGAAAATGAAAAATTACTTGCTAAGGCTAAAGATTTTGATGTTTGCAATGCTACCATTTCCGACCTTAGAAATAAAAATGATATATTGCATGCTAAGGTTGTAGAATTAAAATCTTGCAAACCATCTACATCTACCGTTGAGCACACTTCTATTTGTACTAGATGTAGAGATGTTGATATTAATGCTATTCATGATCACATGGCTTTAATTAAACAACAAAATGATCATATAGCAAAATTAGATGCTAAAATTGCCGAGCATGAACTTGAAAATGAAAAATTTAAATTTGCTCGTAGTATGCTTTATAGTGGGAGACGCCCTGACATCAAGGATGGCATTGGCTTCCAAAAGGGGGGACAATGTCAAACTTAATGCACCTCCTAAGAAATTGTCTAATTTTGTTAAGGGCAAGGCTCCCATGCCTCAAGATAACGAGGGTTACATTTTGTACCCTGCCGGTTATCCTGAGAGCAAAATTAGGAGAATTCATTCTAGGAAGTCTCACTCTGGCCCTAACCATGCATTTATGTATAAGGGTGAGACATCTAGTTCTAGGCAACCAACCCGTGCTAAGTTGCCCAAGAAGAAAACTCCTAGTGCATCAAATGATCATGACATTTCATTTAAAACTTTTGATGCATCATATGTCTTAACTAACAAATCTGGCAAGGTAGTTGCCAAATATGTTGGGGGCAAGCACAAGGGGTCAAAGACTTGTGTTTGGGTACCCAAAGTTCTTGTATCTAATGCCAAAGGACCCAAAACCATTTGGGTACCTAAAGTCAAGAACTAAACATGTTTTGTAGGTTTATGCATCCGGGGGCTCAAGTTGGATCATCGATAGCGGGTGCACAAACCACATGACTGGGGAGAAGAAGATGTTCTCCTCCTACGAGAAAAACCAAGATCCCCAACGAGCTATCACATTCGGGGATGGAAATCAAGGTTTGGTCAAAGGATTGGGTAAAATTGTTATATCTCCTGACCATTCTATTTCCAATGTTTTTCTTGTAGATTCATTAGATTACAATTTGTTTTCTGTTTCTCAATTATGTCAAATGGGCTACAACTGTCTTTTTACTGATGTAGGTGTCACTGTCTTTAGAAGAAGTGATGATTCAATAGCATTTAAGGGTGTGTTAGAGGGTTAGCTATACTTAGTAGATTTTGATAGAGCTGAACTCGACACATGCTTAAGACTAACATGGGTTGGCTCTGGCACCGCCGACTAGCCCATGTTGGGATGAAGAATCTTCATAAACTTCTAACGGGAGAGCACATTTTAGGATTAACAAATGTTCATTTTGAGGAAGACAAGATTTGTAGCGCATGCCAAGCAGGGAAGCAAGTTGGTGCCCATCATCCACATAAGAACATCATGACGACTGATAGGCCACTGGAGCTCCTACACATGGATCTATTCGGCCTGAAAGCTTACATAAGCATCGGCAGGAGTAAGTATTGTCTAGTTATTGTGGATGATTATTCTCGCTTCACTTGGGTATTCTTTTTGCAGGAAAAATCTCATACCCAATAAACCTTAAAGGGATTCTTAAGACGAGCTCAAAATGAGTTCGGCTTAAGGATCAAGAAAATCAGAAGCGATAACGGAACGGAGTTCAAGAACTCTCAAATCGAAGGCTTCCTTGAGGAGGAGGGCATCAAGCATGAGTTCTCTTCTCCCTACACTCCACAACAAAATGGTGTAGTGGAGAGGAAGAATAGAACTCTATTGGACATGGCAAGAACCATGCTTGATGAGTACAAGACTTCGGATCGGTTTTGGGCCGAGGCGATCAACACCGCCTGCTACGCCATCAACCGGTTGTATCTACACCGAATCCTCAAGAAGACATCATACGAACTCCTAACCGGTAAAAAGCCCAATATTTCATATTTTAGAGTCTTTGGTAGCAAATGCTTTATTCTTGTTAAAAGAGGTAGAAAATCTAAATTTGCTCCTAAGACTGTAGAAGGCTTTTTACTAGGATAAGACTCAAACATAAGGGCATATAGAGTCTTTAACAAGTCCTCTGGACTAGTTGAAGTTTCTTGTGACGTTGTGTTTGATGAGACTAACGGCTCTCAAGTAGAGCAAGTTGATCTTGATGAGATAGGTGATGAAGAGGCTCCGTGCATCGCGCTTAGGAACATGTCCATTGGGGATGTGTGTCCTAAGGAATCCGAAGAGCCTCCAAATGCACAAGATCAACCATCCTCCTCCACGCAAGCATCTCCACCAACTCAAAATGAGGATGAGGCTCAAGTTGATGAAAGAGAGGATCAAGCAAATGAGTCACCTCAAGATAACGGCAATGATCAAGGGGGAGATGCAAATGATCAAGATAAGGAGGATGAAGAACAAAGGCCGCCACACCCAAGAGTCCACCAAGCAATCCAATGAGATCACCCCGTCGACACCATCCTTGGCGACATTCATAAGGGGGTAACCACTAGATCTCGTGTTGCTCATTTTTGTGAACATTACTCTTTTGTTTCCTCTATTGAGCCACACAAGGTAGAGGAAGCACTTCAAGATTCGGATTGGGTGGTGGCGATGCAAGAGGAGCTCAATAATTTCACTAGAAACGAGGTATGGCACTTAGTTCCACGTCCTAGTCAAAATGTTATAGGAACCAAATGGGTCTTTCGCAACAAGCAAGACGAGCATGGTGTGGTGACAAGGAACAAAGCTCGACTTGTGGCCAAAGGATACTCCCAAGTCGAAGGTTTGGATTTCGGTGAAACCTATGCACTCGTAGCTAGGCTTGAGTCAATTCGTATATTATTAGCCTATGCTACTTACCATGGCTTCAAGCTTTATCAAATGGACGTGAAAAGTACCTTCCTCAATGGACCAATCAAGGAAGAGGTCTATGTTGAGCAACCTCCCGGCTTTGAAGATAGTGAGTACCCTAACCATGTTTATAAACTCTCTAAGGCGCTTTATGGGCTCAAGCAAGCCCCAAGAGCATGGTATGAATGCCTAAGAGATTTCCTTATCATTAATGGATTCAAAGTCGGAAAGGTCGATCCTACTTTATTTACTAAAACTCTTGACAATGATTTGTTTGTATGCCAAATTTATGTTGATGATATCATATTTGGGTCTACTAACGAATCTACATGTGAAGAATTTAGTAGGATCATGGCACAAAAATTCGAGATGTCTATGATGGGGAGTTGAAATATTTCTTAGGATTTCAAGTAAAGCAACTCCAAGAGGGCACCTTCCTAAGCCAAACGAAGTATACTCAAGATATTCTAAACAAGTTTGGGATGAAGGATGCCAAGCCTATCAAGACACCCATGGGAACCAATGGGCATCTCGACCTCGACACGGAAGGTAAATCCGTAGATCAAAAGGTATATCGGTCGATGATAGGTTCCTTACTCTATCTATGTGCATCTCGACCGGATATTATGCTTTCCATATGCATGTGTGCAAGATTCCAAGCCGACCCTAAGGAAGCTCACCTTACGGCCGTAAAACGAATCTTGAGATATTTGGCTTATACTCCTAAGTTTGGGCTTTGGTATCCTAGGGGATCCACATTGATTTAATTGGTTATTCGGATGCTGATTGGGCGGGGTGTAAAATTAATAGAAAGAGCACATCGGGGACTTGCCAGTTCTTGGTAAGATCCTTGGTGTCTTGGGCTTCAAAGAAGCAAAATTTCGTAGCTCTTTTTACCGCCGAAGCTGAGTATATTATCGCAGGCCATTGTTGCGCGCAACTACTTTGGATGAGGCAAACCCTTAGGGACTACGGTTACAAACTAACCAAAGTTCCTCTTCTATGTGATAATGAGAGAGCAATTCACATGGCGGATAATCCCGTTGAGCATAGCCGCACTAAACACATAGCCATTCGGTATCATTTCTTAAGGGATCACCAACAAAAGGGAGATATCGAGATTGCATATATTAACACTAAGGATCAATTAGCCGATATCTTTACCAAGCCACTTGACGAACAAACTTTTAACAAACTTAGGCATGAGCTAAATATTCTTGATTCTAGGAACTTCTTTTGTTGATTTGCACACATAGCTCATTCATATACCTTTGATCATGTCTCTTTCATGTACTATGACTAATATGTTTTCAAGTGAATTTCAAACCAAGTCATAGGTATATTGAAATGGAATTGGAGTCTTCGGCGAAGACAAAGGCTTCCACTCCATAACTCATCCTTCGCCGTCGCTCCAAGCCATTTCTCCAACGTTGGTATAATCTTCACTCGTATTTTATTTGCCAAAGGGGAGAAAGTAGTTACAAGGGCTCTAATAACTCCGTTTTTGGCGATTTATGCCAAAGGTGGAGAGAGCATGAGCCCAAAGCAAAAGGACCGCACCACCACCTAATTTTAAAAAGAATTTCTCAATTGGTATGATTTTCAATTTGGTATCTCCTGGTGTTCAAAAAGGGGAGAGAATAGTATTTTCAAAATCAATATCTTAAAACCCTCTTGAACACTAAGAGGAGAATTTCATTAAGGGGGAGTTTTGTTTAAGTCAAAGGAAAAGCATTTGAAACAGGGGGAGAAAATTTCAAATCTTGAAAATGCTTCTCAAAAAAAATATTCATTTACCTTTGACTATATTGCAAAAGGACTTTGAAAAAGGATTTACAAAGGAATTTGCAAAAACAAAACAAATGGTGCAAGCGTGGTCCAAAATGTCAAAAATGAAAGAAACAATCCATGCATATCTTATAAGTATTTATATTGGCTCAATTCCAAGTAACCCTTGCACCTATATTATGCAAACTAGTTCAATTATGCACTTCTATATTTTCTTTGGTTTGTGTTGGCATCAATCAAAAAGGGGGAGATTGGAAGGGAATTAGGCTTACACCTATTTCCTAAATGATTTTGGTGGTTGAATTGCCCAACACAAATAATTGGACTAACTAGTTTGCTCTAGTGTACAAGTTATACAGGTGCCAAAGGTTCACACTTAGCCAATAAAAAGATCAAGAAATGGGTTCAACCAAAAAGGCAAGGGACAACCGAAGGCTGCCCTGGTCTGGCGCACCGGACTGTCCGGTGTGCCACCGGACAGTGTCCGGTGCACCAGGGGACTCCAAGCCAAACTTCGCACCTTCGGGAATTTTCAGAGGCGCTTCGCTATAATTCACCGGACATGTCCGGTGCACACCGGACATGTCCGGTGCACACCGGACAGTGTCCGGTGCTCTAGGGGAGAGCGGCTCTGAACTCGCCAGCTTCGGGAATCCGCTTCGCTATAATTCACCGGACATGTCCGGTGCACACCGGACTGTCCGGTGAGCCAGCGGAGCAACGACTACTTCGCGTCAACGGTCGACTGCAACGCATTAAATGCGCGCCAGCGCGCGCAGAGGAGCAGTGCACGCGCGGGTGGCACACCGGACAGTCTACAGGACTTGTCCGGTGCGCCACCGGACAGCCAGGCGGGCCCACACGTAAGATCTCCAACGGTCGGAACCCAACGGCCTGGTGACGTGGCTGGCGCACCGGACAGTGTCCGGTGGCACACCGGACTGTCCGGTGCGCCATGCGACAGCAGCCTCCACCAAACGGCTAGTTTGGTGGTTGGGGTTATAAATACCCCCAACCACCCCACATTCAAGTCATCCAAGTTTCTCAACTTCCAACCACTTACAAGAGCTAGGCATTCAATACAAGACACACCCAAATGATCAAATCCTCTCCCAAATTCCACAAAAGCTTTAGTGTTAAGTGAGAGAGATTTGTTGTGTTCTTTTTGAGCTCTTGCGCTTGGATTGTTTTTTTCTTTCTCATTCTTTCTTGAGATCAAACTCACTTGTAATTGAGGCAAGAGACACCAATCGTGTGGTGGTCCTTGTGGGAACTTTGTGTTCCAAGTGATTGAGAAGAAAAGCTCACTCGGTCCGAGGGACCGTTTGAGAGAGGGAAAGGGTTGAAAGAGACCCGGTCTTTGTGACCACCTCAACGAGGAGTAGGTTTGTGAGAACCGAACCTCGGTAAAACAAATCTGCGTGTCACACTCTTTATTTGCTTGCGATTTGTTTTGCACCCTCTCTCGCGGACTTGATTATATTTCTAAAGCTAACTCGGCTTGTAGTTGTGATTAACTTTGTAAATTTCAGTTTCGCCCTATTCACCCCCCCCCCTCTAGGCGACTTTCAGGTCGCGTGCAAGAAATGTAGCGTTTGGGTTATTTTGGGAACGGTGTGGGGCACGCTCTAGGAGCCGAAGAGGTCCCGGAGCTGGAGGAGTTGATTGTTTTTGAAGCATTTTCCACTATCGGACTTTGCTTGCCCGCGCATCGGTTCATTGTCGAATTCTTCTGAAGAAAAAGAGGACTTCACCACGATAAGGAGGATATTTGCTCAGGTACCGGAGATCCATGTGCTTCCAATTGAGCAGCCATCGGGTCCAAGACACTTTGTGAAGACAGAAGTTAGCAAACAAAACACCCATTGGCAAATGCAAGGTAACATGAGATACAAGTACGTGTAAATTCGACAAGAAGTATGGAAAGCCCAAAGCTGCAACCACTAAGACACCCCTAGAGGCAATGGCATTAGCAGAAACCATGGTTTGAGCAGGAACAAGCGTTGAAGGATCTAGATCCCCTAGGCTAAGCGTGACACCCATTGGGATTTTAGCACCAGAAACACCCATTGGGATTTCAGCACCAGAAACACTGACCTCCAAGGTGGTTGGGTCGGCTGGACCAACGAGCACAATAGAACTTGTTGCCCCAGCATCTTCAGCCCGGGGCATTGGCAACCCAACATGAACATACATTGAAGCAGCAGAAGAACCAACTGAAAGCACCCTCAGGGGCTGGAGTACCCTACGGGGCTGGAGCACCCTCAGGAACTTAAGTACCACGGTGGACTGGCAGACTTACCTCTAGCTTGGCCAGCAGACTAGCAGAAGATACCTCGTCCGAGCGATCTATACGGAAATCAATAATTCTTATATCAGGTAATTCAAGTAGTAGATCCCCAGGAATGGTATCCTCGAGCACACCATCAATGCCCGACATAGTTAAATCTCGAATAGTCATCATCTCTGCGGCAGCAAGGTTTGAGGTGTTACTACAAGCCTTAGATTACCGCACACGCCGAACCAGGGGAAGCACTTCATCTTCTTCCTCATCATCTCCTTCCTCCACCACATATCTAGTCATCCTCATCCCACATCCACCTTCCACAACATCCTCCAAGCCAGTATCCACCAGATTATCATCGACGTTCGGCTCGACCGGAGCAGTCATCGACTGCAGGTCCGACGAACATCGAAGTTTCTTCTTTTTCTTCTTGACTTCTGTGGACTTAGCCTGAGTGTCTACTTGGCACGGTCGTTTGCACCATGGACCCTCAAGGTTACCTACTTTCTTCCCTCCACCGCTCGACATATTCCTAATTATCTACTCCTTTAATGCACCTATTGGGGACTTGTTCTCAAGTGTTATGAATTAAGAACAAGGCAACAAAAAATGTTAAATGTTAATGTCCTTCGTCCTTCGAAGCATTATTTTCCTTTGGATATAATGATCCTCAGACGAAGGTCATGAAGGGCATACCTTCATCATCGCGGTATATGTTAATAAAAGGAGAAGCATATGAAATGTAAGAGATAACATGAATAATTATATAGCATTGTCAATTTATCCTCATTATATTATCATGGAAAAATAGAAACAATATTGAATTACAAATGTACCTTCGGCTTGACAGAAGGTAAAAGAACAAGCGTGACGCACGAGCAAGTACAAGTCAGCGTGAACAGTACGGGGTACTGTTCATCTATTTATAGGCACAGGACGCAGCCTGTGAGAAATTACATTCATGCCCTTTACATTTATTATTGACTTATATACAATTTTATGAGGACTAGATAGCCTTTTCTCCTTTAAGTCGGTTCTTTTTTCCACCATTTAGCCGAAGCTCCCCTGCGAGTAGCTTCGGAGCAACTCCAACCTTCGTCACGATCATGCTTTTTACATCGTACATGCTTTTAGCCCGAGTCCGAAGATACCTGTTCATATGTCACACTTGGAAGATATTGTTAAATCACGTTTTTGAGGACCTTCGGAGGACGAAGGCCCCCAACAGCACCCATTACTTGTGTCGTGGCGAAACGCGTAGGTTTGTCCTCTCACAGCTTCTCACCTAATAATGGGCCCAACATGCTCCACATATGGGCTATAAGAAACTACTCAAACCCAACATAACAGAAAGCCACACACAGCGCAGTGTTACAGTGCTCTTAAATAGTACTGTCTCCGTTCTCAAATATATATCGTCCGCTAATTCATTTTTGAACTAAACCACGACAAATAAAAAAGAACGAAGGGATTATCATCACGCTAGCTGAAAGAAGACGAACGAGCTATAAAAAAAGAGTCAGACTCTTTTTTAGTTTAATACTTTTCTCACCCTTTTGACTAAAATAAAGTGTAATATTTGTTTTTATCAATTTAATATTTTTATCAATTTAATATCTAATATGTAATATCCAATATGTGGATACTTTACTATTAAATTTATTTTTTATGAATATTAAATTTGATTATGTGTCGTCGCATAGGTATTATACTAGTATTTAACGCTAGGATGTTTGCACCCACTTAGAGCTTGTTCGGTTTGAGGTGGATTGTAGGAGATTAAATCCCCCATATAGGAGGGAATTTAATCTACTCCAATCCCCTCAATACACCCCTAACCGAACAAGTCCTTAAGAACCCAACTCATTAACCTATTCCAAACCAATCCATCATCAGGCATATATATATATATATATATATATATATATATATATATATATATATATATATATATATATATATATATATATATATATATATATATATATATATATATATATATGCATAAAATATTTAACTGAAACTAAGTCATATCCCAAATCACTCACTGCAGTGTTACTGAAAATAGAACAAACATAGAAATAGTTGCAGTGGTACAAAAACGACACAAAAAAAAGAAATAGTTATTTTTCTAATCAGACCGGGACTTTCATTAGGTGGCTCACGCATAGCCAGTCATGCCAACGCTGGGAGTTGTCTTACTGATCCTTTTTGTAGCTTGGCTAGTGGCCTTAGAATAGTACATGTAGAAGTAGACGTCCAAAATCATGGTGAACACCACGAAGACTGCTCCGGCAATAAACACTCCTTTGCGCAGAGTTTGGCAGGTCCAGTTACCAGCATATACCATATCCCTATACTTGGTGTGGTATGCGTTCTTTGTTGCTCCGGCAATTAGGCAGGCCTCAGCAACTGCAAATGTGATCCTGCAAACATGTGCCACGAATATGTAAAACGTCGAAAGTACTGCAACACCATGAAAGTACTGAAAGTATTTTTTTTTTGTTGACATGTGTGATAGAGCACAGAACAGAAATAACCATGACGATGCGAAGTATATGATGGACCATGCTCTGCTTCCACCTGGTGCAAGTGGTGCACCGAAGCACATGCATCTTGTAACACCCATGAGCAGTGAGTGGCCTGAGAGAAGAAACAGGAAAGCACCAACACCGTAGCCAGTAGCAATATCGGAGTCATAAACACAAAATGTGGCATTGGAGCTGTCTGTGACTATTGAACCCTGTTATAAAAATGCAAAACATTATCAGAACTTCCAGCTCTTATGAATATGTTCAAATAAACTAATTTCCTTTTTTTATTTGTCGAAACCAACAGCACATGCTGAATGGTTTTTGACACATGGACCTAATGATTATATTGTTTTATTTATTACATGGAACTAAAACTGAATATACAAGATGTGGCGACGGCACCGCTACACACGAGAAAGTAAGAAGACATTAGTTTGGAAGGCTAAAATGGAAGTTCTATAGGACGGTGATTAGACCTGCTATGTTGTATTGTGTAGAATGTTGGCCTACGAAAAGATGACAAGTTCAACCGATAAGTGTTGTGAAAATATATATTTTTTGTTAGATTTATGGCCATACAAGAAGGGATTAAGTCAAGAACGATGATATATGTGATAGGTAGAGATAGCACCAACGAAAGAAAAACGGTTGAGATGGTTTGGATATGTCCAACGGAGACCTCCAGAGGATCCAAAGACGTAATAGTAATGAGAAAAGAGGCAGGGGCATACCGAAGTTGACATGAAAAGAGGCACTAAAAGGAGACTTAGAAGGATAGAATATACCAAAAAATTAGCGTTGAATAGGAGTACATGGAAAAACAACTATCAAAGTGCCTTAACTTTGACTTGAAACTTCTTTGTGTTTTAACTCTAATTTACCCAACTTGCTCAGCACTAAAATACTTTATTGTTGTTATATTACATACATCAGTCATACTTGACTTTCTAAAAAAAAGCTCATAAGATTCGGTTTATAGCTGACTAAAATTGTCAAAATAGCATAATTAACTGTAATAAAGCAACTCTAAAACCAACGTCTAATAGGATCCTAAGGTGCAATAGTCATGGTTATCATGGCATCGTCTAAGCCGAGTTTATGTGGCCTAAGTAGCGCTCCTCAAGCCTTGAGTACAACTCCCCATAGGAGCGAATTTCAGGCTAAGGTAAAAAAAATCCTTCCGTCTGTTCCACGCCAAAGCACAGGTCTAACGCTTGGTCATGGTCGTTCTCACATGGGCTACGGTGCCATTGTGTGGTTTTCTCGACCTGCGTAAGGTCTTCTTCTAAATATAATGCCCGAGGGTTGTCTGTAACATCCCAATTTTCAACTACGAAATAAAGCTTATTTTAAAATTATTGATTGCTATGTTAGCTTAATCCAAACTATGCAAACCAGGGCCTCCATCGGTTATTCCTGGTTGTTCTTCTAAATTATAGCTCAAGCTTGTCTTTCACCATGGTAAATTCTAGAAAACGTCTCATGCCCGCCCGCGATAACGCACGCTAGACAGAGGGAGCCCACAACCAACCGTGGAAAAACACATGCGTGAAGAAACCGCAAGCCTGCCTCTAGCCGCCTTGGCATTTGTGCATCCTGGCAAGCCCCGCCTACACCCTCTGCCCTGAGACAGCCTTGTCGTACACGCCGAGCTGCTATATTAAAGTGTCGTGTTGTAGACCTTCAAGTGACGCCTCAGTGCAGAAAGCCACTCCGGCAAGACCTCGTGCACCCACCTGAGCACACACCAGCCACTTGTCACAATCACAACTAAATGAATGCCCCACCATGAGCCAAGTTACCCTGCCAACCTCGGGATGTTGCGACTGCACTGTGACGACGTCACCGCTCACAGTATGCCGATCAAGACTCCCTCCATTATAAATTGTCGTTCCTCCGCCTATAAATATTGATGCCCTTACCATGGAACCTCACAGTCCAGCCACCATCTCATTGTCGCCCCCACATCCGAACAACACGTGCCTTACTCTTCAAACCAAAGAACAAGCCAGCACCGTCGATTTGAGCCATAGGTGAGCATGCCATGATCTTCGACCTCTTCCTCCCTCTCTCGAAGTCATTCTTAAACTATAGAAGTTATGACCTTAGCATCAATTAAGACAACTTTCCTCATGGCCATAACTTGCCTATTGAAAATATGCAAGGAAAACCTCACTTAAACAATTGTCATATAATAAGCATAACCAAGTTTCTAGAAGCTTCTACAATATTCATGATAAACCTTAACCATAAGCAAGACAACTTTCTAGGAACAACTATGGATAACCATGATGTACATAGCCTTCTAGAACTCCCTACACTGATCATGATAAGTCATGAAGCATAGATATTTTTAGACCTCCCTAGAACTATGGTGATGTGTCATGATGAGGTGTCCCCCATGTAAGGTGGAGGTGACACATGCATGGTGAGGTGTCACTCATCCATGGCTCCTAGGTGCCTATATAAGGATGTGCCCCCCTCTTGCCATGACATACCATCCCACCCCCATCCACACACATTCAAGGGCAAGGTAGAAGTAAAGTAGTCATAGTTCTTAAGGCGGTAAGGCGAGACAAGGCGTTGGGCCCCCGCCTGGACGCCTAGGGGATGCCTAGGCGCTTACTAAGGCGACGCCTTACCAATTAAAGAAAAAGGGAGAAAGAAAAAAAAAGAAGGAATGGGTAGAAGAGATGGCCCAGCCCACTAGGTAGGCAGCCCATATATCCTCCCTGATGGTTAGGGTTGCTCCCATCTCACTGTCGCTGCTCCTGTCTGTCACAGCATCGCTACTCGTCCACATCACAGCATCGCTGCTCCTGCTCCCCCAAGCTCGGCGCTCCCCCGAGTCTCAGCGTCGCCGCTCCCCCGAGTTCTGCACCGCCGCTCCCTCGAGCTCGTCACTCCCCCGAGTTCTGCGCCGCCGATCCCGCTCCCCAAAGTCTCTGCTAGGCTTCTTCCCCCTCCCCTCTTGCCTCTCTTGTTGACTCTTGGATAGGCGACGGGGACGCCTAGACTTTTTGGCCGCCTGGACGCCTAGGCGTCGCCTAGACGACGCCTTTGCAACCATGAAAGTAGTGTTAAAGTATAGAAGCCCTTGCATAAGCATGTGTCCATGTTGTAAGTATTTTGTTATGCTGTAAAATTTCTATTTGCTTAGTGCATAAGTTGTGATCCATCTAAAGGAGTGCTCTGCCTCCCGGGATCACAAGGCTTCATTTGTAGGAGTGCTCTGCCTCCCGGAAGCCAGCTTCATCTGTAGGAGTGCTCTGCCTCCCGAAAGCAAATATGGCTGGCTTTATCGCCTATCGTGCACTAAGTAACTAGACATTAAATGTGAACTATTGTAATGTATTGATGTATGTTATTTTGATTGTTGTATATCCACTCGTGATGTCTCTTTAGTAGAACCAGTTCCAGAAGAGAACCCGGAGGAGCCAGGAGACGAAGAACATGACGCCGCGGACGCACAACTGAACGAAGGCAAGTCTCATCGACCTCTTGCTTTGATCATGGTTGCTTCTAAGTGAGAAAATATATAAAACTTGCTAGACATAGTTGTTGCATAAGATACACCTGATATTGAGTGAACAAGAGAAACTATGCATTGATGTCATGATGCATGTTGATTGCATGAATATCTTATACCTTGATACTTGATGAAACTGGATGGAAATGAGGCTAGAGTAGCATAGTAAGTGTGGGAGCATGCACTACCGTGGTGGTAGACTTGCGACCGAATTGCCGTGGCGACATCTCAGGTTTGCTAGTTTTGGTTGGTGGCTACTCTGGTGAACCATATGAACTGTGTGTTGTGGTGCCATCTAACCTAACTTATTACCAATGTGATCGCATGAGCTTGTATGGGAAAGCCTTAGCCTAAACCACTGGCTGGCCTGTTAGTCATCCGAGGTGGATATGTTTTGGGTTGGAGACCTGAGTGGTCAGGACCCAGGGGTTTGTGGGCGCTAGGCGAGGTTGAGCCATGTTTGGGTGTCGGCTATGACAGAGCCGTCTTGGGACGGTGATGTGCGTGTGGGTACAGCGTACAACCTCTGCAGAGTGTATAATCCATTAGAATGGTCCGTGTCCTCGGTATAGGACAGATTATGGTGTGGACACTTCAACTAGTTGAGCTACCTGACTTATGAGATGGATAACAAGCATGGAAATAGTTCCAATAATGCATTCGTTAATCATGTTTATTGATCATCGCATACTAATATGTAACTTCCTCCCTGTAAGGGCGGGGTGGGACTTGTTGAGTACCTTTGTGCTCACCCATTATTTTTACAGAGGATCCTGATTCCGTGGCCGAGGAATTTTGATTAGTTCGTGCCCTATACCCAAGTTTGGCGTGGTGCCGTTGTTGTAGAAGCCACCATGTGGGAAAAAGAGACTACCCTCGTGTTTATCTTATCGACTATAGTTCTTCTAGTTTGTATTATTATTGTACCCGAATGTACTAAATAAGGCTATGTATGACTTTGGCACCACTTGTGTAATGTATTTCACCAGAGACTGTTTTCTGGTGCTTAAATACAAGTTAGCTTCGGTTGTTTAGACCGGGGCGTTATATTGTCTTACCCCTGCGGGTCGGGGAAAAAATCATGGCGTCGCCTAGTCGCCGCCTAGGTGTCTAATCGGCCGGGACTGGATGCCATGGCTGCTCGCCTCGCCTAGAATAAGTTAGGCGGGCGCCCAGGTAGGTCAAGCATAGTCATGATGCCTAGGCGTACACCCAGACGACGCCATGACTTAGCCGCACTAGCCCAGCCCATCTCTTATTCCCTGCTATCGTTGCTGCTAGCCACCAGGCGCTAGACTCATTGCTCCCCAGGCTGCCATCGCTAACCGGCGCCTGTCGCGCCCACGTCAACCACCTGCTCTGCACTCACACCATGCCCACCACACCACACGTCGATCGCCCTTCTGTGCTGTTGGTATTGTCTCCTCTCCTTATGTGCTGATATGCTCTTCCTTGCTGAGTTGCTGGTATTGTAATGTCTTGCCTTCCTAAATTGCCTAAGTTGGTATTGCTTGATATATGTTATAATCTTGCGGCTTGACAAATGGATGCCTAGGCACCCAGGCACCTAGCTAGCAACTTGCCTCGCCATGACGCCATGACAACCATGGCAATAGTAATAGAAAGAGAGATAAAGGTAGACTTAAGTTGACATGAAAAAAGACAATAACATGAAACATGAAATAATAAAATATATCCAAAGATTTAGCCTTGAATATAAGTGCGTGAAAAACAACTATGCACATGCCTTAACCTTGACTTAAGGCTTCTATTAGGTTTAACCCTAGTCAACTCTTTGTTGTTATTATTGTATTATATACATCAGTCATACTCGACATTCCAAGGAGGAGGTTTACAGCTAACAAAAACTATCAAAAATACCCTAATTAACCGAATAAAGCAACACTAAACTTAAAACCAATATGGGAGCTCATCTATATAAAACTTTAAACATGGAGAGGTGTTCATCAAAAGTATTCACATCACTGTACCACAGTTTATCTACAGTGCTCCAAATCAGTTTTTCGCTCAAAGTTACATGTGAAAAATCAGTTTTTCACTATCTTTGTTACCTGAATGAAATAACACATGCTACTTTCACGCTGAAATAATTAGCAGGCAATCTTTATTTGATTTTGTCCGAGAAATCGTAGCTTGATCCGTGCGAAAGGCAGGGGTGGTTTTAGCTAATAAAAATTCTCAACAATAAACATAATTCACTACAACTTGTGGACCCTGTTGATGAGCCAGGGACCGTGGAGCAGCTGGCGCCCAGTTCTGAGGATTCTATAGCTGTCACCTCTATTCCTTCCGCGAATTTACCTCTGCTTACTTGGGAAGAGGATAGACTTGGTGCTGCTGTGGTTCTAGACATTGTGTCTAACCAGGGTATTCCTCACCCTGTTGAGAGGCATAGATCTGTTGAGCCGCAGGATGCTGCCATTAATCGCAGAGGTGGCCTCCCTTCCAACCTTCAGGTATATTTTAGGCGAAAGCGTCACTCTAAGAAATGTTCTGCGCCGGATGCGCCTGCTGTTTCTTTCAATGACCTGGAGAAAATCATCAAGCCAGTGGTACAGCTGCTGCCCATGCCGGTTGCCAAGATTAGAAGCAGTAAGACTGGTGTTGCTGTGCCTCGTCGGAGTAGGAGGGTGGCTGGTGTCAAGCCTTGTTCTCCAGGTCCGATCATCACTGAAGCCCAAAAGAAAGTCATCAGGAGTTTGGGTCTCGCAGCCACGGAAGAAGCCATTGATCAAAAAGCTCAAGACAACTATTTTAAGCTGTTCGAGGGGCGCCTGACGGACTCTCATCTTGCTGCACTTGCTGCTATTTTTGGCTGGCAGGCTGAGCGATTTGATGATTCCAGCAGCCCAGTTCTCCTGGCAGGCTGTTAATTCCTGCTGTCCTTGGTCGTGTTTATTTGTTTTCAATGAATCTATCAAACATTCTTGTATGGAATGCCCGTGGCCTTAATAATAAGGCTAGGCGAGATTATGTAAGAGACACAATTCTATCCTCCAAAGCTGATATTATTTGCCTCCAAGAGACTAAAGTGGCGTCGTTTTCTTCCCATCTGCTCCTATCTGTGTGTGGTTCAGATTTTGATAAGTTCTTGACCCTGCCTGCTGTTGGTACTCGTGGTGGCATTCTAATTGCATGGAAGGGAGCAGTTTGTCAAGTCATCTCCTCTCGTATTGATAATTTCTCGGTTTCAGTTCAGTTTGCTGGGATGGATGGTATGAATTGGTGGTTCACTGGTGTTTATGGCCCGCAGGAAGATGATAGGAAAATTCAATTCCTCCAGGAGCTTCTTGATTTCAGAACCCTCTGCAGTGGTCCTTGGCTGTTGTCTGGGGATTTTAACATGATCTATCAAGCTGCTGACAAAAATAATGCTAACCTGAATAGAGCTTTGATGGGCAGATTTCGAAGGTTTCTTGATGACTGCCTTCTTAAGGAAATTCCACTGCATGGTCGCAAATTTACATGGTCAAATGAAAGGTCTTCTCCAACTCTTGTACGACTTGATAGGGTGTTCTGTTGCAATGATTGGGAAGATTTCTTTCCTAATTCTCTCTTACAAAGTGCATCCTCGGGGGTGTCGGACCATTGTCCTCTTATTCTCAGCCTTAATGTCCAAACCCATAAGAAGAGGCGGTTTCACTTTGAAAGTTATTGGCCCAAATTGCCGGGTTTCCTTGAGGCTGTCAGCCATAGCTGGAATGCTCCGGTCTCCATTGCTTGCCCTGTTGAGGGTATATTCTTAAAACTGCAGCGACTTAGCAAGGGGCTGCAAAAATGGAGCCATCACAAGGTTGGTAATGTAAAGCTGCAACTTGCTACTGCTAAGGAAATTCTGCACCGCCTTGAGATTGCCAGGGACAATAGAGTGCTCTCACCCGGGGAGGAATGGCTTAGAAAAAAATTGAAACTGCATTGCCTCGGTTTGGCATCATTGGAGCGCACTATTGCGAGGCTTCGCTCTCGCATTTTGTATCTACAAGAGGGTGATGCAAATACTTCTTTCTTCCATCAGCAAGCCCGCTACCGCAAGAAAAAGAACTTTATTGCAAAATTCCAGGTTGAGGAACGTATTGTCACCTCACAGGAAGAAAAACAGCAAGCAGCCTTGGATTTTTATGATAACCTGCTAGGTACAGCTGAACTTAGGGACTACACCCTGGACTTACACAGCCTGGGCATTCAACAACATGATTTGGGGGATCTTGAGCTTGTTTTTTCTATGGAGGAGGTTTGGTCAGTTGTAAAAGATCTGCCTTTGGACAAGGCTCCTGGGCCAGATGGTTTCACAGGTCGTTTTTATAAGGTTTGCTGGGATATCATCAAGGAGGATATGATGGGTGCTTTGCTTGCTGTGCAATGTGGGCATGTCTCCAAACTCAAACTCCTCAACACGGCTTTTATCACCCTCCTGCCTAAGAAGGTGGATGCCCTGCTGGTCAAGGATTACAGGCCAATAAGCCTTGTTCACAGCTTTGCTAAGTTGGTGACCAAAGTGCTAGCAGCTCGGTTGGCACCCCACCTGCCAAGTATGGTCTCTATCAACCAAAGTGCCTTTATCAAAGGTAGGAGTATACAAGACAATTTCCTACTGGTGCAGCAACTTACCAGATCATTACACCACTCAAAAGAGCCTCACATCCTGCTGAAGTTGGATATTTCCAAGGCCTTTGACTCGATATCCTGGCCATTCCTGCTTGACATGTTACAACACTTGGGTTTTGGTCGAAGCTGGTGCAACCTTATTAGTCTGTTGCTTTGCACTTCCTCTACACGGATCCTTGTCAATGGCGAGCCTGGGGAATACATTCTGCATCATAGGGGTCTTCGGCAAGGCGATCCTTTGTCCCCCATGCTGTTTATCCTTGTCATGGAGGCTTTGAATGCTATGGTCAGTTATGCTTTCAGGGAACATATGCTGCAGCCGATTGCAAATCAACATGCCAAACATTGTATCTCCTTCTATGCTGACGATGTTGTTTTGTTCATGCGGCCCTCTCATCAGGATATCTCAGCAATTATCAGCATTTTAGACATCTTTGGTCATGCTACTGGGTTAAAAACGAACATCTCCAAAAGTTCTGTTACACCCATTCAATGTGGAGCGAATGAGCTGACCACCATTTCTGCCTTGTTACCATGTGCTACAAAAAATTTTCCCTGCACTTACTTGGGGATTCCTCTATCAATCCGTAGGCTTGCTAACTCTGATCTCCTGCCGCTTGTTGATAAAGTTGCTGATAAACTTCCAGGATGGAAAGCTAATCTTCTCAGCCGGGCTGGTCGTCTTGTCATGGTTAAGACAGTGTTGTCTTCTGTCCCTATCTATCTTATGCTTGCTTTAGAACTACCTAAATGGGTTTTTAAGGCAATCGATAAGAGGAGACGAGGCTTTCTTTGGAAGGGGCAAGGTGATGCAAATGGAGGTAACTGTCTCGTGTCTTGGGAAGCTGTCCAGCGGCCTCTCAAGTATGGTGGTCTGGGTATTCTCAACCTGGAGATGTTTGGATGGGCCCTACGTGCCAGGTGGTTTTGGTTACAAAAGACTGACGCGTCAAGGCCATGGGCTGGTCTCCCTATTCGAGTGCACCGTAATGCAAAGGCCCTCGTTGATGTGGCTATTACCTCAGTGGTAGGCAGTGGTGAATCTGTGAAGTTCTGGTCTGATCGTTGGCTCCTTGGTAAAACTGTGGCTGAACACTGTCCAACCCTTATCCAAGTGATTTCTAGAAGGGCTTTAAAGCGAAGAACAGTAGCTGAGGGGCTCACAAATCGTCAATGGGTGTCAGATATTCGGGGAGGATTGTCTGTAACGGTCCTAGTAGAGTATCTGCAGCTATGGAACTTGGTTGATGGGGTAGTTCTGCAACCTGACATCGCAGACCAACACATCTGGCGCCTCTCTGCTCATGGTACTTATTGTAGCAAATCGGCCTATGATGCTCTCTTTGTTGGCTCTATCCCTTTTGGCCCTTGGCGACGTGTCTGGAAGACCTGGGCCCCCTTACGATGCAAATTCTTTGTATGGTTGGCAATCAAAAACAGGGTTTGGACAGCTGATCGACTTGCAAAAAGAGGTCTGCCCCATCCAGTTGCTTGCCCTCTGTGTGATCAGGCCGAGGAAACCATCCAGCATATTCTTGTCTCTTGCGTGTTCGCTCGGCAGATATGGACGTCCATGCTACACAATTTAGGCCTCCTTGCCATTGTGCCTCAGCATGGATGCACTCGTTTCTCAAATTGGTGGTGCCAAAGTATCAAGAAAGTGGAGAAGAGTCTAAGAAAAGGTCTTAATTCCTTGATCATTTTGGTTGCTTGGGAGATTTGGAAGCATCGTAATGCTTGTGTTTTTGAGGGGGTTGTGCCCTGCACCCAGCGAGTTCAGAGTGCTGTGATTGAGGAGGGCAACGTCTGGTGTTTGGCTGGTGCATCAGCTCTGCAGGACCTCCTGCTGCGCAAGCTCCCTAGGGGACCTTAGCAGTTTTCCTGCTGGTAGTCGTTTTTGGTCGGGTTGTTACCTTGTGTGTGTGTGTGGTGCGTTGTGTTTTTTCCGGAGGGGTCTCGGCCTAGGGGCCTTTGTAATTAGGGGTTGACAAGTCTTGTCTCTCCTATGTTCTTTTTTTCTTCTTAATATAATGACACGCAGCTCTCCTGCGTTTGTTCAAAAAAAAAAGCTTATGACCTGTGCAATGATGGTTGGTGAAACATGAAATCATGTGATGGAAATGGAATTTACACCGAAAAACTAATTGCAAATGTTTTGTAATGAGATAGTCAATTTAATTCATTCAAAATTCAATATTGCTGGTGCATATTTAGACCATTGGAAGACAAACAATTAGACCATATTTATCAATAAGTTAATATACATATGTTGGACAATACTTATTTTACACTTTCACAATTAACCTGAATGTCATGTGATCTGAATCACTGTAGATGGCTATAGGTTCAATTCTGGCAACTAAGACCACAAAACCTCTATCTTAAAATCCTGCAGCTCAATAAAATAACATAAATTGGATCTTGGTTGCTTCAGGTTGTAACATGAGGAGAAGGTGATTGACCAAAAAATGATAACTGGAATGGTATTGAGGGACTCAAATGTTCTAAATGTTTCAAAGCCAGAGTACCTATAAACAAATTACAAGTCTGTGCTCCACAGTTCAAACCTAAATTCAAACTTTTACAGCATAAAACTTGCAAATTGGCCCTCATTTGGAGCCAAAAAACACCTATCAGCAGGGCAGGAACCAGGTGTAGCATGAGCAAGATCCGTACAATGAAAGTTAGACAAAGGCATTACCTGAGATTATTTATTTATTGCCAATATGATTTGTATGTTATTGAAAAAAAGTCTACATAACCACCTACCATATCGAGGGTTGACTACATAACCTCTTAGCTATAAAAAGATGCATTGTTAACCATAAAGTATCTAATAACTTTCAAACAAACCCTGGTATGTTTTTAGGTCTACCACGCTAGTATGTTTACCCATGCTTATATGAAGGCCCATCTGCAAATGGGTACATTTTTTTATTTTTCTTTTACCCATCGTCCTCAAAGAGTCACAGCTCCCCTTTTCTCTCATCTCTCTTTCTGGAATCCTCCACGCCTCAACCTTCCGACACTCATCGACAACATGTAGCTCAAGTGCCGCTCCTAGACCCAAACCATCCCATCCCACATCCTACCTCTTTCTCGCCATCTCCTCCCATGGCTACCTCAACAACAAATTTCCTTTCCCTACCAAACCACTGCCACCTCATAAAGTTTGGCGGCGGGTGACGAAACGGACGGATCTTGACAGTGTAGAGAAAGAAAACATGGCACCCTATTTTGTGCCCACGGGGGTTGAGGATGGCGTCAATTCACCTACAGAGGCAGCTTTGATCGTTAGGTGTTGATCTGTGTGGACAATTGAACCAAGTCGATCCCCCTTCGTGATACAGATGGTGAACCTCCTAAGGATCCTACACGTTGTCAACATATTGTATGGAGTCTTGTTTACCTTGGTATCATTTGTCCTGACATTTCATATTCTATACATATTTTGAGTCAGTTTGTTTCTGCTCCCACCCAACTCCACTATAATCACTTCCTTCATGTCCTACGATATCTTCATGGGATTATATCTAGACACTTATTCTTTTCACGCTCTAGCTCTTTCAGCTTCAGACTTATTGTGATGCTACCTAGGTTAGTGATTTCTCTGATTATCGATCTCTTTCTATCTATTGTGTTTTTCTTGGTAGTTCCCTTATTGCTTGGAAGACTAAGAAGCGGTTAGCAGTTTCTCATTCGAGTGCGGAGGTTGAATTGCATGCTATGGCTCTTTTGACTACGGAGGTTACTTGGTTATGGTTGTCTCTTGAGGATTTTGTTGTTTCTGTTTCTAAGTCAGCTACTCTTTTGTGTGACAGTATGTACAGATGCTATTAGAATTTCTCGTGATCCAGTCAAGCATGAGCTTACTAAGCATATAGGTGGTGATGCCTATTATATGCATACATGCACAGGCTCAGGATGATATGATTGATCTTCGTTATGTGTCTTTATAGCTTCAGTTGGCTAATTTCTTCACGAAGACGCATACCAAAGCTCAACATATATTTTCTCTCTCCAAACTATGTGCTTTTTATCCACTTGAGTTTGAGGGGGTGTTAGATGTCTATGTTGGAAACTGAACCCATAACCCTAACCAGGGATGGGGAGTAGTATTAATAGACTTCATAACTGGGCCAGGCCCATTACAGTGAGGGGTGAGACGGTAATTATATGGGGAGCACCCCAAACCCTAGAATCCTAGACGGGTAGTCTAACACCCCCCCGCAGTCACAACTCTATCCTGTACAGATGTTGAGACTGGATCGAAAGTCTAAAAATACACTCGACGGTAGACCCTTGGTGAAGATGTCGGCGAACTGCAGCGTGGTGGGGACGCTGAGAACCCGAACGTCACCGGCAGCGACACGCTCGCGGACGAAGTGTAGGTCGATCTCGACGTGCTTCGTGCGCTGATGCTGCACGGGGTTGGTGGAGAGGTAGACCGCACTGATGTTGTCGCAGTAGACGAGTGTGGCGCGCTGAAGAGGACTGTGGAGCTCGTGGAGGAGCTGGCGCAGCCAGGAGGCCTCTGCCACACCGTTGGCCACGGCACGGTACTCGGCCTCAGCGCTGGAGCGAGAGACGACGGGCTGCCTCTTGGCGGCCCAAGAGACGAGGTTGGCGCCCAGGAACACGGCGTAGCCGGAGGTGGACCGGCGCGTGTCGGGACAGCCAGCCCAGCCAGCGTCGGTGTAGACCACGAGCTCCGACGTCGGGGATGGGCGGAGTAGGAGACCGTAGTCGAGGGAGCCGCGGAGGTAGCGTAGAATCCGCTTGAGCGCAGTGAGATGGGGCTCCCGTGGAGTGTGCATATGCAGGCACACCTGCTGGACGGCGTAAGCGATGTCGGGCCTGGAGAACGTGAGGTACTGGAGCGCGCCGGTGAGGCTCCGGTAAGACGTCGCGTCGGCGACCGGAGGCCCGTCGTCCTCAGAGAGCTTCGCCTGAGTGTCGACAGGCGTGGAGCAGGGCTTGCAGTCGGACATGCCAGCCCGCTCCAGGATGTCGATGGCGTAATGGCGCTGGTGGAGGAAGAGACCCTGAGGCCGACGTTCGGCGGTGATGCCGAGGAAGTGGTGGAGGGGCCCCAGGTCCTTCATCGCGAACTCCCGCTGAAGGGCGACGATCGTGGGGTGTAGAAGGTCGGCGGTGGATGCCGTGAGCACAATGTCGTCGACGTAGAGCAGGATGTAGACGGTGTCGTCGCCGCGCCGGTAGATGAACAGGGACGTGTCCGACTTGGCCTCGACGAAGCCGATGGAGGCCAGGTAGGAGGCGAAGCGACTGTACCAAGCCCGTGGCGCCTGCTTGAGGCCGTACAGGGACCTGTTTAGCCAGCAAACCAGATCCGGGCGGTCAGCGTCGACGAAGCCGGTGGGCTGGCTGCAGTAGACAGTCTCCGTTAGAGTGCCATGGAGGAAGGCATTCTTGACATCGAGCTGATGGATCGCCCAGTCGCGGGAGAGGGCGAGGGAGAGGACGGCGCGAACAGTGGCGAACTTGACGACAGGGCTGAAGGTCTCGTCGTAGTCCACTCCGGGGCGCTGGGTGAAGCCCCGAAGGACCCAACGGGCCTTGTAGCGGTCGAGGGAGCCGTCCGAGGTCAGCTTGTGGCGAAATAGCCACTTGCCGGTGACCACGTTGGTGCCTGGTGGACGCGGCACCAGGTCCCAGGTGTGGTTGGCCAAGAGGGCCGCGTACTCCTCCTCCATAGCACGACGCCAATGTGGGTCGGCGAGGGCAGTGCGAACGGAGGAGGGTACCGGGGAAGCGTCGGGTGGAGTGCTAGTCGTAGCAGCTGCCAGGATTAGCCGGTCGACGGGGCGGAGAACGCCAGCAGCGCGCCGAGTCACCATCGGGTGGACGTGCCCGGGGTCGCGGTGGATGGCGACCGGGTGGTATACGGACGACTCGGAGTGAACCGCCGGAACGTCGGGAGCGGCTGGTGTGGCCGGCTCGCGGCGATGATAGACGACGGCGGGGTCGGCGAATCGGGCCGCGCTCGTCGACGGGCCCGAGTCGGGGGGCACCGAGGTAGTGGCGTGGCCGCGGCGATGATAGACGAGGGCGGGGTGGCGAATCGAGCCGGAGTCGACGGGGCCGCGCGTGGCGCAGGCGGGGTCGACGGGGCCGCGCGTGGCGCAGGCAGGATCGACGGGGCCGCGCGTGGCGCAGGCGGGGTCGACGGGGCCGCGCGTGGCGCAGGCCGGTCGACGGGGCCGCGCGTGGCGCAGGCGGGGTCGACGGGGCCGCGCGTGGCGCGGAAGAGGTCGTAGTGGCCGCACGAGGAGCAGGTAACGGCGCAAGACGGGGAGCCGAAGGTGGGGGAGGAATCGGATCGGACTCGAGGAGGGAGTCAAGATCGGTGGGTGGGGTGGAGCCAGCAAGGGGAAACACATCTTCGTCAAAGATGACATGACGAGAGATGATGCGGTGGGAGGTGAGGTCTAGACACCGGTACCCCTTGTGGTCAGGGGAGTAGCCAAGGAATAGACAGCGGGTGGAGCGAGGAGATAGCTTATGTGGAGCGGTAGCGGAAGTGTTAGGGTAGCAGGCACAGCCGAACACGCGAAGGTGGTCATAGGAAGGGGTTGTGCCGTATAGGGCGAAGTGAGGGGTAGGGTGGCGTACCGCCTTCGAGGGAAGACGGTTGAGGAGGTGGGTGGCAGTGTGCAGGGCCTCTGCCCAGTAGCTGGGAGGGAGAGACGCCTGGAAGAGGAGGCAGCGGAGCATATTAGTGGTGGTGCGGATCATGCGTTCGGCTCGGCCGTTCTGTGCAGAGGTGTAGGGGCACGAGAGACGCAATTGGACGCCATGAGTGAGGAAGAAAGAGCGAGAGGCGTTGTTATCGAACTCGCGGCCATTGTCACACTGCAGAGCACGGACCGGGCGACGAAACTGAGTGGATACCCAGGTGAAGAAGTGTGTGAGGGTGGTGAATGTGTCCGACTTCAACCAAAGCGGGAAGGTCCAGAGAAAATGGGAAAAATCATCCAAAATCACCAAATAGTATTTATAGCCAAAAAGACTGAGTACAGGGGAGGTCCAAAGATCACAGTGAACCAGGTCAAAAGCCTGCTCAGCCCGAGAAGAAGAAGTAGTAAATGGGAGACGAGTATGTCGGCCTAACTGACAAGCATGACAGAGACCCTCAAAATGTCCCCTACTACATGAAGGATCTAAACTACTGGTAATCTTGGTCATGACGTCGGGTCCAGGATGGCCGAGACGTCGATGCCATGTGGTGGAGACCAGGGCAGGAGATGGAGACACGCCGGCGGTGGAGGGCTGGAGCGTGTAGAGGGGCCCCGAGCTGTCACAGCGGGCGAGAAGGGTCATGGTGGCCAGATCCTTCACAGAAAAACCAGAGGGGTCAAACTCAATGGAACAGGAGTTGTCAGTGGTGAATCGACGAACAGAAAGAAGGTTGTGAGTGATGTGGGGAGCTACGAGAACATCGTTGAGATAAAACGGCCAAGGGAGAACCGAGGCACCTACTGAGGTGACTGGCAGAGTGGAACCGTTTCCAACGACGATCGAGGATGGGTGAGAGGGGAGGGGGGGATGAGAGCGAGAGAGCGTGCCTGCCGTGGGAGTGGTGTGGTACGAGGCACCGGAGTCGATCACCCAGTCGGAGGGGGGTGGGGTCATCGCCATGGTGCTGAAAGCAGCAGCGAGGGAGGCGCTGTCCCAACCACCGGCCGGCGGGGACCAAGGCGTCGAGGTGTGGGTCCCCGGGGGCAGGAGCGCGGGCGGAGCCTGGGGCACGGGGACACCGTAAGGAGGTGTGTCGTAGTGAGGTGCAGTCAGGAGGGCTGGCGCCGGAGGACGGGAGGTACTCGGTGCCTGGCCCGGCCACATGGCGATGGTCCCGGTCCAGGGGTTGTAGAATGACGGCCACGCGTGGCCGCCACCCCGGCCGGAGGGACCACCACGAGAGGAGCCGCCGCTCCCACGGCCGCCCTTGCGGGAGCGACGACCCCCGTCGGTCGTGGAAGTCGGACGAGGGGCCGCCGGGACGGCAGGCGGAGGGCGGGTGGGAGCCCCGGTCGACGGAGGACGAGTGGCCTGGCCCCCTGAGGGTGGCTGACCACTGGTAGGAGCGCTGTAGAGGGCCGAGGCAGGAGTGGGTGCCTCATTCGCCATGGTGAGCTCCTCGAGGAGAAGCTCGTTCCGCACGGCGTGGAAGGTGGGGAAGGGCACACTCCTCTTGATGAGAGCCTTCAGGTGGCCGTAGCGGGGGCTGAGGCCACGCAGGAGGTTCAGCACCAGGGTACGATCGGCAACTGGCTCGCCGAGATCGCGGAGAGAGTCAGCCAGGCCCTTCATCTGGCGGCAGTATTCTCCCACGGAGAGGTCCCCCTGAGAGAACAGGTGGAACTGGGCGTCGAGGTGGAGCGCCCGCGCATCCCGATTCCCGAGGAACTGGTCCTCGAGAGCGAGCTACGCCTGGCGTGCAGTGTCCGCCTGATCGCGGATGATGTCCCGCAGCTCAACGGTGATGGTGTCGTGGAGCCACGAGAGGACAACGTTGTCCATGAGGCACCAGGAGCGAGGCGGTGGAGCGTCGTGGTCGACGAGGACGTGATCGTCAAGGACGAACCGCCGCAGCGTGAGAAGGACCTGTCCTCGCCAGCGGGGGTAGTGGGAAGACGCCGGATCCAGCACGACGGACACGAGGGCCCGGATGTTGTGCAGACCAGCGGCTTGAGCGTGGAGAGCAGCGATGAGGTCGGCGTCGAGGTCAGCGTCGCGGGGGTCCTCCGGGTGTTCCACAGGGGCGACCGGTGGGTGGCCGAGGAGACGCTGCGTGGTGACCATCTGGGTGGTCAGAGCGGCACCCAGGGCACGCTCACGCTCCAGGGCGAGGGAGGCGGCGCGCTCACGCTCCCGCGAGGCCATCACAGCCGCCTGGATCGTAGCGAAGGTGTCGCCGAGTGTGGAGTCGGCACCGGGGGGTGCCGCGAGGGCAGGAAACCCCGGTGGAGAGCCACGACGGTGGGCCGGGGAAGAGACGTCGCAGAGGGGCCGGAGGCCGACGATGTAGGGAGCCTCGGCATCTGCCACGGAGCGACCGGGGCCCATGGGGTGGGTCTGGCCGGCAGCAGGGAGGCCCAGGGAGGCGACGCCGGCGGCCAGGGAAGCGGGGGCCGCGCCCAGGCCCGCGGTCAGGGGCGGGTGCGCCAGGCCGGCGGTGGGCGCGTCCGGGGGGAGGTCCGCCATGGGCAGGGAGAGCGGCAGCGGGCAGCAGGGGGCTGCAGCGAAGGGGGAGAGGCGGGCGCGCAGGCCTGCGGCGGGCAGCAGGGGGCTGCGGCGAAGGGAGGAGAGGCGGGCGCGCGCGGAGCTTGCGCAGGGGAAGAGGGCGCGCCGGCTGGTGCACGCCGGAGAAGGGGGCGGCGCGGCCGGAGAGAGGGGGAAGCAGAGGCCAGCGCAGGGGAGCTCCGGCGGCTGGGGAAGAAGCCCCTGGCGGCGGCTGGGGGCCGGCGGCTGGGGGCAGAGGGCCGGCGGCGGCTGGGCAGGGAGAAGCCCCTGGGCGCAGCAGGGAGGGAGGGGGAGGAGAGGCCGGCGCAGGGGAGCTCCGGCGGCTGGGGAAGAAGCCCCTGGCGGCGGCGGGGGGGCCGGCGGCTGGGGGCAGGGGGCCGGCGGCGGCTGGGCAGGGAGAAGCCCCTGGCGGCTGTAGCTGATAGGACCTAAACCTAAACCAAATTTGATACCATGTTGGAAACTGAACCCATAACCCTAACCAGGGATGGGGAGTAGTATTAATAGACTTCGTAACTGGGCCAGGCCCATTACAGTGAGGGGTGAGACGGTAATTATATGGGGAGCACCCCAAACCCTAGAATCCTAGACGGGTAGTCTAACAGTCTATGTGCGTGTCCTTGTTGTATTCGGTCTCATATATAGAGTACTTGTTAGATGTCTATGTATGTGTCCTTGTTGTATTTGGACTTATGTATAGAGTCCTTGTCGCGATCTCTGGATTTGTGTATATATTTAGACCTAGTGCCCTCATATTGAATACAATGCAATTCAGAACATGTTCACGATTGTATGTAGCTTAATATATATTTATTCATCAAGAGTCAGTAAACAATAAGCCTTTCTGAAGAGATTGACTGCCCACTATGTTTCAACATTTGAAAATTTTATGCTGAAAGACTTTTTCAGCAACAGGACTTCGGCGTAAAGCATTGGCAGAACTTCATTGAGGCGAAAGGACCATAGTCCTCACTAATTTTTCATATTTCTTTGTAAATTTATACTTAATCATGCTTAAATATTGATAATGTAGCCATTTTAGCACTGGTGGCCTATTCTAACGTCTATGTGAAGCTTCACAACTGGTGTAAGGATAGATATATAAAAAACATCTGGAGTGAAGTAAGGAATGCAAGCGCAGGATCCAGTAAAATATATCAATCAGTACATGATAATTGATAGCATATAGATGATAGCATACCGGACTATGAACAGGCATGGACTGCGGAGTGACCTTTAACAAAACATTACAGCTGACTATCTCCAGTGGACTCTATATCCCACTCACTATCTCACTTCCTATTTCAAACTACACTCTGCAAACAAACAGTGCAATCTACGGTGCAAAATAATACTTTGCACACCCGTTTACACGGCCTGCTGGAGATAGCCTAAAAGAAGTATCTTAAGGCATCGTATACCTATACCATCAGTAATCCCGCAGCCTGTCCTTCCTATATCGTGTAGAACAAGCAAATGGTGCAGAAAAGCGGAAACGAAGCATGGTACTTGAGTGATTAGTCCTACCGCTGTGATTGTATTGGGACTGAGATAGTGGGAAATCAGGATATGGGCTTGCAGAGTGCTTTTATACAATTTGTTTATTTCAACATTAATGAATATTAAAATCAAATAGCAGGAATTCCTTAGAACAAAGATTTAAATTCAACAGCAGATCTCTGAGAGTCTTTAGGACGCAGGGTGTGTGGTGTGGTGTGGGTGGGTGGGTGGGGCCGTGGTGAATGCTTGTTTATGGATGCGGTAGGCAAAGAGAAAAAGGCAACTTGCGGAAATGTTAGTACCGTGCTGCGGCGGCGCTCGGCGGCGACGGCGAAGCCAAAGGCGGTCAGGCATAGGGCGACCACCAGAATGTGCACCAGAATGGAGCTGCTCCCTGTATCGCCCATAGCGCACCCTCTCCTCTCCAGGGCAAGCAAAGGGATAGTGGCACTCGCTCAGTCGTTAGCCCTTCGATTTGCTCTTGTCGCTGCTGCGTGGGATGGGGAAAGGGAAAGTTATGCGAGCAGTAGAACAGCACCGGCCTTCTCTTCTTTTTAATTTTCTTTTGATTTAAACATGGAAGAACTTCATTTAAAGGGTGTTTGGTACTTTGGTTTATTATGACTAATTCTTAGTCTCTACATTTATTTTATTTTAGTCACTAAATTATCAAATACGAAAACTAAAACTCTATAAACAAACGTCACATTACTCCTATTTTATTCTATTTTAGACCTTAAATTATTAAATATGTTTTTTCTTAATTAACAGTGTTTAATAATTTCGGGACTAAAATAAAATAATATTGAGGGACTAAAAATTAGTCTCTAAAACTCAAACTCTTAAAATTAGTCCCTGAAAACTAAACACCCTCTAAATGCAATGGGAAGTAAGATGGATTGGTTTATAATAAAACAGATTTTTATACCGGTAGATGAGCAAGTATAATCAAAACTATGTGTAGATATTGAGAACACAAGGTTGACTTATCTCTTGTGGTTCGGGTTGATGATGAGTGATTGTCAACGGGTAGCACTTTGAGGTAGTCAGTGGACTGACCAGAGTGTGAGATTATGCTTGTGCAACCATGTCAATCGGCTTGTGTTGTGCAAGTGTGGAGCACAGGGATGGTGGTCGACGGCTGAGGTGAAGGTTATACGGGCTCGTGCTGATGAACCGGGAGCGGTGAAGGGTGAGTATTGGGTCTTAACTAACAAACCAGAGTAGCCGGGTAACCAGCTCGGTGGCTGATACCTGGGACACGCACTCGCGCGAGGACATGGTGGAGTGGACCGTGTTACCGGCGTAGTAGAGAACTGGCGGGACACATGTCTGGTCGTGGATGACGTGCACGAGGTGCGGTACTCACGACGGGTTTGGTGGTTTGGGCCTCAAAACACTCAGCGCTACGGATGGGAGGTTTTGCTGAGTTTGGGCCTCAAAACTCGGCGGCGGCGGTTTCGGAGGAAACCGATGGCGGCACGTGGCATGATCGCGGAGGGTGTGTCAAAGCGAAGCAACTTCGTGTGAAGAATGTGGTCGTTGGATCGAAAACCTAGGAGTTGGTCCATTTCGCGTCCTGATGGAGTGGATAGGCTCTATGTAAATAGAGATAGTTTAGAAAGAGAGAATAATCCTCTATAAATAAAGGGGAGGGCTGGTTAGTTCAGCATCTCTTAGCTACCATTTATTTGAGACTACTCATTTAGAGCTCCTAGTTTTCTCTTAACGTAAACATCTATTGAGACGAGGGATCTGCAGCGATTTTGTACTGTCGACTATGATCTTGTGATCTGAAAGTTTAATCTAAGGAAGGGTCGCCGGTACGGCCCACATCGTTTGTTTACATTTCCATCTCAGTTTTATATACTTGCTAAAATTTGGAGTTGTTTTGGTCACTTGTTCTTCCCTTCTCCCCCTCTTGTGTTTTTTTGTGGAAACCTTTGAATTTTTTGAGAGGATTTGGTTTGAAATTGATTGGTGGTGAGTTGCACTCCTCATACCTCTGCATACACCTAGTTGTTGCAAATTTTGGTCGCGATTTGAGGAAAACTCAGTTTGAACTCGTTCTAGAAAACTCCAACAAAACCCCAATTTCTCGTTGTATTTTTAAATCTGCGGTTGTTTCACAAGTCTAATTGAGTTCAAAATTTGTGGAGACCTTGAAAACATATTTGCTCAGGTTTGTGTAAAATTTCATATCGATCTGAGTTCGGTTGGTTCAGTTTTGGATCTAAGAACATAATTCTGTACTGCTGAAAACAACACTTGTTCGTGATACTGTTTTGGACCATTTCAGACTTTTCGGTATCCGATTTGTGATCCGTTTGTTCTGCTGGTCTTATGTGAGTATTAGGAAAATTTTGTAATTATGAGATCATCCATTCGCTGATGTGTTCTTGGTTTGAGTGCTTGCTTCATCTCAATTGAAGTGAAGTGTTCATTTTCAATGTTTGGAAGCAAAATCTGATTGGCTCCCATTCACCCCCCTTTGGTCGCCTCACCGGTCCTACAATTGGTATCAAAGCCGGTTAAGGATTTACATTCCCTAATCGGTTCGAAATCCACGTGGGCGACATGGAACGAGCTGTTGGTAAACCTCCGTTCTTTGATGGGACCAACTACCCATACTAGAAGATTCGCATGTCTGTGTATCTTCAGAGCATCAGTTACCGGGTTTGGGAGATTTGCCTCGATGCGAATTTTGATGCTACAAGTGATCAGATCACTCCAATTCAAATGGAGTTCCATGATTCGAACAACAAAGCTTGAAACGCTTTGTTCTCGTGTCTCTTGTTTGGTGAGTTTGAGCGAGTGGGACATTTGACTACGGCTCATCAGATCTGGTCTACCCTTGAGAGATTCCATGAGGGCAACGATCATGTGAAGACCAGATTGTTTGAGACGTACAGGCGAGAGTACGAGAACTTCACACAGTTGGCTGGAGAGACCATCGATACTATGTTCTCTAGGTTCTAGTCAATTGTGAACAAGATGTGTGCCAACAAGGCACAACTTTCCTATGACGATCATGAGAGAGCGCTGAAATTACTACATGCTCTAGATCGGAGGGTTTCAGAGGTGAAGGTCTCGGCGATCATCGAGTCGCCCAACTACGAGACTCTCATCGTGGATGAGCTCTTCAGCAAGCTCAAGTCCACAGAGATTGACCACCAGACTCGGGCCAAGATTGATAATCCTGGTGCACCCACCATGGTTGTGTGGGATGGATATCCCCCGAGTCCCCATGAACACTAAAACGTGTCGTGGGCCGCCTGACAAGTTTTCTCTTGGGCCGTCCTACGGGACAGGCCAACTAAATGCAGCCATGCTAGGCAGGCCCGGTCTGAGCCGACGAAAACCAACGCCCGAGTTAAGCGCTACCGGGGCACGGACGTAACAGGCGCTACAGTTACGATCACCCCGACAGGCTAAGCCCTCATCGGTAGCTCGGGCGAATGAACGAGAAGGACTCCGGATGTGTAGGGATACAGTCTGCTACAAACTAGGAGACAAACAAGTAGATAGCCATCATCGTCTGTACGGGGTAACTCTCCCTGGTCGAGTATATAAGGCCAGGAGGTACCCCTACCATTTCATCTCATCCTAGCCTTCAGCACCCATAACTCTCAGCTTGTAATCCTCACAACGATACCAGAATCGCCATAGGAAGTAGGGTATTACGCAGATCTACGCGGCTCGAACCTGTATAAGTCTGTGTGTCATCCCATCGTGTTATAACACGAACCATCGAGTTGCAATCAACGATGACGTCCTACCCAAAAGCATCACCTGGGCAACCCCGTGGTGCACGATTAGATCGCAAACACCGATAGCTGGCGCGCCAGGTAGGGGGTGCGACATTGTATGACGACTCCATGGCAGTCACCTTCAAGACCATGGTCACCTTCAACCCTGGAGCAATCTTCTGCTTCAGGTCCATCTCTTGCATCGCAGACCAGGAGGGAACCTTGCACCGTGTTGCGGGCCCATCCAGGATGAAACCTTCCCTGGGGACGCCAAAGGCGGCTGCAAGGAAGTCACAAACATCGCTAGCGAGGATCCCGCCAGCAGTGTAGAGGGTCTTCGTCCCACGCAAGACCACGCCTAGGAACGCTCCGACACCTACGGGCCAGTCGGTCATGACCTCTCCTTCAGCACGACGAACTCTATTGTCCACCTCACCCACCCAGGTGTGAACACAAATCACTCGGTGGAGAGAAGCAGACGCTCCTAGGCCTAGCAAGACCTAGGAAGCACCACCAGTGATCACCCCGACCGCTCCGCGCCCTCAAAGGAGATGGGGGGAGAACATACCACCGCATCGAGCTCCTTCTTCCCGGACATCCTCTTCATCCAAGGAAGAGCAGAGGGTGCACCCATTTCCAACAACGAGCCCACCGTGCTTGGGGAGGAGCCCCCCAACGCGACGCAAGTCGGTGCCAGAACAGACGTCGCAATGTGCGGCATCACCATGAAGCCAGAGAGCGTGATCTAGCTCAACCCATTTCTTGGGATCAAGCTTCTGATGCAGGGAAAACCCCTGATGAAAGAGCGCTCCGAGAGTGCCGCAACTCCCACTGTCATGATCGTCGTAACTCCTGCCGTCGTGATCGTCACCACGCCCAGGAGCGCGAGCGGGAACAAGCCGAGCAGGATGCCCGGCTCCAACGCGAGAATCCACTTCTCGCTCGGAACATATTCCCTGACTTTGCTTAGGCACTGAATACGCTGAGTGAGGTTGGAGGGGCCCTGGCTCAGATAGCCAATGGCCTACCGTGCATCCCTGATGCAGAGGGCTGTCAGCAGGTGCTCACCTAAGTGGCAAACCATCTTCTCCCCCTCGCTCACCCACCGAATGACATACTCCATGCCATCAACAATAGGTGAGACACGCAGAGTAACATAAATGATTCGCATGATCACCGGCACAAGGAAGAGATGAGGCAGCGAGAAGAGTATGATCGGGATCATGGAGCACCGACACGTAGCCATGCTACCAGAACCGAGTCGACAACAACATCTACCAATAGTCTGGCCCTGGGACAATCGAGGCGACATGACACTCGCTCACCTCCCCGGGACCGTCGACACGATCACTGACGGGAGGACAACGGGACATGTGGAGTCTCTGCCCTTACCCACCGACTCCGAGCAATCCAATGGCCTCCAAACTTTAAGGTCTCCAACATCGACAAGTACGAATCCAAGAAGGACCCGAGAGGCTGGTTGGCCATCTACACGACCGCTGCCTGGGCTGCAGGGGTGATGGAGGATATCATGACAACATACCTACCCATTGTCCTAGGGCAGGATGTGTTGTAATGGCTTCGACATCTACCACGGCACATGCATCGACGATTAGGACGACTTTAGCCACTGATTTATCGTGAACTTCCAATCCCTCTCCGAAAAACCAGCGCAGCCATGGGACCTCAGGTCCATCAAGTGCCAAAACGACGAGACCCTCCGCTCGTTACTCAGGTGTTTCCAAACAATGAGGAACTGCATCCCCGACGTCGCGGAGGCAGCCGTAATCGAAGACTTCTACCGAGGGTCCAATGACTCGACCTTCGTCCGGGCTATCCTCCAAAAGGCACCCACCACCTCAGAACAACTGTTCTGGGAGGCAGACATCTACATCACCGCCGACGAACGAACCCATGACCTCATCGGAAGCGTGAAGCATGCACCTCCAGCATCGAGGAAGGACATGAACCAACAACCAGACAAGCGCTGGGACAAGAGACCTCGGTAAGAAGTGCACGCCGCTGTGCCGCCGGCTACCTAGTCCCGCAGCGCGCCACACAGCGAGTACGGATGTTGGACGAGATCCTTGACTCCTAGTGTTCGTACCACAAGGAGATGCGCCACACCCTGTGGCATTGCTGGGACTTCAAGAACTCTATCGGGCACGACCGACCGTTCCAACCGCTACCGCCTCCCCCACCACGAGGAGAGCCCGCTGAGCAGGGTCAACCTCAGCAGCAGGGCAGAGGTGGTGGTAGGGCTTTTCCGTGCATTAACAGGGAGGTCAATGTCATCTTCGGAGGCCACGGGGCACTGGAGAACAAGAGGCAACAGAAGCTCACTGATTGGCAGGACCTGGTGGCTACCAACAACGCCCTCGCCCCGTATCGGTGGTCAGAACACACCATCTCCTTCAGCTGATCCGACCAGTGGATCAACTTCGATCACCCCGGTAAGTACCCCCTGCTTATCGACCTAGTGATCCAAGAAAGCCAGGTCAAAAAGTTGCTGGTAGATGGTGGCAGCAGCATCAACGTCACCTTCCCCGGACACTCCAAGCTCTAGGGATTTCAATCGCCGACCTCACCCAGTCGGACACCCCCTTCTTCGGCATCGTTCCTACCGAGGAGAAGTACCCACAGGGACACCTCTACATGCTTGTCCCCTTCGGCGCCTGGGACAACTATCAAACCGAGTTCCTATGCTTCGAGGTAGCTCGGTTCGATTTTGGATACAATGCCATCATCGGGAGACCAAGAACGACTAAATTCATGGCCATCTCGCACTACATGTACATGATTCTCAAGATGTCGGGGCCTCAGGGTATCATCACCGTCCGCGCCGACTTCCAAGGGGCTGCAGAGTGCTTTCGGGGGACCATCTAAATGGCTCTCATGGCTGGATCCTTGATGGCACTCCCGGCACGGAGCGGCGACACACCGGCAGGGGATGACCTCACAATTCCCTCGAACGAAGCGTTCACCGCTACCTCTATGCGACCGACTAAAGAAACGAAGAGGGTCAACCTTGGGTTCTCCGATGAGCGCAAGATTGCGGTCATCAGCTCTAGCCTTATCGATAAATAGGAAAGCGCGCTTGTCTAGTTTCTGTAAGACAACCGAGACATGTTCGCATGGCAACCTGTGGACATGCCAAGAGTCCTGAGAGAGCTAGCCGAGCACCAACTCAAGGTGTATCCTCAAGCGAGGCCAATCTGGCAGAAGCTGTGTCATTTCACGCCCGACAAAAGAGAAGCTATATGTGCTGAATTAGCTCGCCTAGTATCAACAGGCTTTATTAGAGAAGTACTGCATCCTGAATGGCTAGCAAAACTTGTTCTTGTACTCAAAAAGAATAAAGTTGATTGGCTCATGTGTGTCGACTATACCGATCTCAACAAACATTGCCTGAAGGATCCCTTCTATCTCCCTAGAATAGATTAGGTAGTCGATTCAACTGCTTGCTGCTCTATACTTTCCTTTCTAGACTGTTACTCGAGATATCACCAGATTAGTCTAGTGAAGGAAGATGAGGAAAAAACCGCGTTCATCACGCCCTTCGGGGCCTTCTACTACACCTCCATGTCGTTTGGTCTCAAAAACGCTAGAGCGACTTACCAGAGGGCTATCCAGACAGGCTTAGCTGATCACTAGGGAAAGCGTGTGGAAGCCTATGTTAATGATGTGGTTATCAAAATAGTGAACCCAGGCGACTTCATTGAAGATCTCAAGCAAGTCTTCAACAGCTTGAGGCGCTACCGCTGGAAGCTAAACCCGGAGAAGTGTGTATTCAGGGTACCATCCGGAAAGCTACTCGGTTTATTGTTTACAATCGAGGAATCAAGGCTAACCCAGAGAAGATTGAAGCCATTCTGAGGATGGAGCCACCGCGGTCACAGAAAAAAATACAAAGGCTCATAAGGTGAATGGCAGCATTAAGTCATTTCATCTCAAGACTTGGTGAAAGGTGGATGTCATTCTATAAGCTGCTCAAGAAAGTGGACAGATTCTAGTGGACTCCAAAGGCTCAAGAAGCACTAGGGTCACTCAAGAAATTCTTGACCACCCCACCGGTCCTCAAGCCACTACACCGACCCACGACTAGTTGGGTAGCTGAAGACCTGCTATTGTACATCTACTGCACGACTCACATAATGAGCACTGCATTGGTAGTCGACCGGGCAGAAGAAGGGCATGCATACCCAATTCAGCACCCTATCTACTTCATCATTGAAGTCCTCGGACCCTCCAAGATAAGATACCCTCAAGTCCAGAAGCTACTGTATGTGGTACTCCTCACTGCGTGAAAGTTGCGTCAATACTTTGACGATCACAAAATCATAGTAGTCACAGGTTTCCCAATAGGAGACATACTCCACAACAAAGAAGCAGTGGGAAGGACAGCCAAGTTGGCATGCAAACTCGAAGCTCACGACATAGAGTTTCGACCCCACACTGCAATCAAGACCCAGGCTCTGGTGGATTTCATATCAAAATGGACTGAACACCAGGTTCCCGAGAACCCCGAGTCGACCGAGGCTTGGAAGATGTACTTCGACGGGTCACTGAAATTGCAAGGAGCAGGGTCTGGGATCCTTTCATTGCCCCTGGAGGGGACCAACTCAAGTACACACTTCAAATTTTATTCCTAGCCTCCAACAACGTAGCAGAGTATGAAGCCTTGATACATGGGCTCAACATTGTTGTGTCGCTCGGCATCAAGAGACTGATGGTATATGGAGACTCCCTAGTCGTCATCAGCCAGGTCAACAAAGACTAGGACTGCTCCACCGATTCAATGGGCAAGTATTGCGCTGTGGTCAGGAAAATTGAAGACAAATTCGAAGGCTTAGAATTCCACCACATAGAAAGGGATAACAACACAACAGCAAAAGCACTGTAAAAAATGGGATCGAGCCAGGCGCAAGTTCCACCCGACATTTTTGTCCTGGAAATACAACAGCTGAGCACCACCCCAGGGCCAACATAGGAATGCAAGGTACTGGATCAGGCAGAGCCAGACTCAAAAGACTAGAGGGAACCAATTATCAAATACATAAAAATGAGCAGGAGCCAGACGATAAGGCCGCTGTCGAGCACATTGCAAGGCAGTCGGCCCATTATGCCATCATAGGGGGACTACTATATAGGAGAGGGGCCACCGGAGTCCTCATGAAATGCATTCACTCAGCTATGGGGAAGCATCTGCTGGAAGAGATCCACACAGGATAATATGAAGTACGTGCAACATCAAGAACTCTAGTGGGGAAGGCTTTCGGAGCAGGCTTTCATCGGCTAACAGCAAAGAAAGATGCAGCTGATTTAGTACAAAGATGCAAAGCATGCCAATTCCTAGCTAAGCAGCAGCACCTACCAACTCAGCAACTGCAAACTATTCTGGTCACCTGGCCCTTTGCATGCTAGGGGTTGGACATGATTGTACCTTTTAAAAAGGCTCAAGGAGGGTACACCCACGTGCTAGTCGACATCGACAAATTTACGAAGTGGATAGAGTACAAGCCAATTGCAACCTTGACCTTAGCCAAGGCAGTGGAGTGCATCTAGGAAATTATATTCAGGTTTGGGATACCCAACAATATCATCACAGACCTAGGATCGAACTTCACTAGTGCAGAATTCTTAGACTTTTGCGAGCAGAGATGCATTCAAATCAAGTATGCGTCGGTAGCACACCCCAAAGCTAATGGGCAAGTGGAGAGAGCCAACGGGATGATACTCGAAGCACTTAGAAAGAAAGTATTTGACAAGAATGAAAAGCTCGCGGGGAAGTGGATCAAGGAACTGCCTTATGTATTCTGGAGTCTGCGAATCCAACCCAACCAGGCTTTGCATGGAAACACTCCATTCTTTCCTGGTATATGGATCAGAGGTAGTGTTACCAGCGAACCTAGTCTTCAGAGCACCTAGGCTAACATTTGAAAACATAGCAGAGGCATAAGCATCCAGGCTCGAGGAAGTCGATGTGCTAGAGGAGGAACACCTGAATGTTTTCATTCAGTCAGCCAGGTACCAACAAACTCTAAGGCGCTACCATGATAAAGCAGTGTGGCACCAAGCATTCGCAACAGGAGACCTGGTGATCCATCGCATACAATCAAGGGAAGGACGACACAAGCTATCACCGCCATGGGAAGGACCCTTTGTCATCGCAGAAATAACTCGGCCAATGTCCTACCAGCTAACCCAGATGGGCAGGACTCCGGTAGGGAACTCATGAAATATCAAGCATCTCAGAAAGTTTTACCCGTAGTAGCACCATAAACTCTAGATGGTGAACTACACTTTGTAAATCGAAGACCTCGTTATCAATAAAGCTTCTGTGTTTGTCCACATACAAACAAACTCTCAAGTAGCGATCGACTTAAGTCGTAAACACCTTAAGTCGACGCAACACGTTCTGCTTACAAAACTTAGGCTAACTACTATGCCCTACTAACGAAGCGATCGTCTTAAGTCAGAAACGCCTTAAGTCAGTGCGACACGCTCATCCTTACAAACTTAGGGTGACTACTATGCCCAACTAAAGGAGCGATCGACTTAAGTCGGTGCAACACGCTCACGCTTACAAAACTTAGGGTGACTACTATGCCCTACTAACAGAGCGATCGACTTAAGTCAGAAACGCCTTAAGTCGGTGCGACACGCTCACGCTTGCAAAGCTCAGGGTGACTACTATACCCTACTAACGGAGCGATCGGCTTAAGTCAAAAACGCCTTAAATCGGTGCACCACGCTCACGCTTACGAAACTAAGGGTGCTTACTAAACCCTACCAAAAGAAAAAAAATTGGCCAAAGTGGGAAGCGACTCGGTGGCCCTCAAAAAAATAAACCATTCTGAAAGAAAATATCCTCCGACTTAACCAACCAATACCTAGGTTTTCATTCTAAGCGCTATGCAGGGGCATCCCCGTGAGGAACATTGTCTATAGGTCCACCAGAAGCAGATGGATTGCTCGAAGCACCCGATGCAGCGAGTACATCGGCCACAATGTCATCAGGTACCACGACGTCGGGCCTCTTTATCAATATCCAGCCAGCTCGGATCGCCTTGTCACACCATGCCTTCTTGATAACACGATCGTCCTCCAAGACCTTGATATCACGACGGGCGACTTCCGTGTCGCGACGAGCAGCTTCTAGCTCGTGTGACACTAGTTTTTTGATGTGCGGAGCTCCTTGATAATGGAATCCTTCAAAGACAAGGACTTGCTGAGTTTCGACACCTCATCCTGGGACTCTTTCAACTCGTCCCTCTTACGCTCCAACTCCGCCATGGTGAAGCGATGGCTCCTCTCCAAGGTGGTGAGGGAGCTATTAGCATCCCGGTACAGCTTGTCTAGGTTGTTTCAGGAGTCAAGAAGTTTCCGCATCTCCTCCTGTAGATGGGAGAACCCTTGATAATAGGTCGAAAGCATGGAATAGGAGACTTGGAGCTCCTAGCGGGTTACCTCGTGAGTTTTCTTCTCTGAGTCAAGCTTCGCATGTAGGGACATATTCATGGCACTGGCACCGTCAAGAAACATAGTCACCTGATCAAGATCTGCTTGACCTCATGCACACCTCTCCTCAGCATCAGAACACGACCGAGTCAAAGCTAGAAAAATAATCAACAATGATATGTAATATGAATAGGAGGACAAAATGCACAAGAAGCATTATCAATCGGCTCACCGGTGTTTGTAGATTTCAGATCATCTATCTATTTTTGAAGAGAAAGGGGTTCCACTGTGATAGGGAAGAAATCTGCTCTGGTACAGGAGCATCTCACGATCTCAGCTGAGTTGACACCAAGTCCAGAATCCTCTATGGATGCAAAAGTTACCAAAGAGAACATCCACTAACAGAAGCATGGTACAACAGGGATGTACATACCTGAAGGTTGGAAAGGAACGAGGGAAATCCCAAGGCTGGTGGTATCGACGTACTCCCAGAAGGAAGGACATTAACAGAAACAATATCATGAACATGACTGAGCGCCAAAGGAATGGGGTAGTCCAAGCTATCTCGACTCCAGGAGCACCCATTGGGTCTTCAGTGCTATGGCCACTGACCTCTAAGGTGGCCGGGCCAGCTAGACCAACGAGAAGATCAAAACTTGTCACCACAACATCATCAGACCTGGGCATTGGCGACCCCACGTGAACATCCATGGAAGCAGTAGAGAGGGAGTAGATCACAGCATCCTCGGGAGCTAGAGAGCCATGGCAATCTAGAAGGGTTACCTCTTGCCCAGCCAGTAGGCTAGTAGAGGGCACGTCGTCTGGGCACTCTACATGGACGTCAACGACCTTGATCTTAGGAAGTTCGAGCAAAAGATCCTTAGGTATAGCTTCTTCTAGTGCACTATTAATAGAGGACATACTCAAACCCTGGATAATTACTAACCCTGAGGGTGTGAGGCTCTAAATATCGCCACCAGCCTTACTGTGTCGTTCCCTACGAACCAGGGGGAGCACCTCTTCTTCTTCATCATCATCCTCCTCCTCCACCACATATCTACCAGCCCTTGTACCACCACAACCCTCAACAACATCCTCCAAATCAGCATCCACTGTATTGTCACCAGGTTCGACATAACAGGGTGGTTACTAGCTTCAGGCCCGACGAACGACAAAGCCATCATTTCTTCCTCTTTACCTCAACAGATTCAACCTGAAAATCTGCTCGACGTACTCGCTTGCGATGAGTACCTTCAGGACTGCTGACCTTTTTCCCAGCATTTCGATGGACCAGGAGCTCCACTCCCCCGACTCAACTTGCGCTGACTCGGATGACTCGCCAGCCAGCATACTGAGAACAACGTCAATCTCAGAGTCATTGGCAGCAGCTTGCATCAGGGAAGTGGGTCTGTTTTTCCTCCTCGAGTAGACTCTTGTGTATGGCAACAATGGCCTCCACTTCACGGGAAGAAGGTCGCATTCTATGGCCTAGACTCCCATCCTCTCATAGAACAGGTGGATTGGAAACAAACTCAGAAAAATCCCTTTGCAGCAACGAAATCCTATAGTGAGAACAGGACATAAAACGATCTGACAGAGTAAAGTACAAGCAGTTGAAACTTACCATCGGGGGAAGGTTCCAAGCGGAGTAAGAATGAGGAGCATCGAGATTCGAGATAGCGCCTCTCAGCATCATTTCAGCATGTTTCAAAACATTCCCCTTAGATATCTGTTTGTTTATAACTCAGGAAGGGTCATTTACTCCAGTATACAGATAAGTAGGGTAAACTCTATCCTTCAAAGGCTGGATGTTCTTGAAGACAAAGTCGATGACCACAACCTCGGTAGTCAAACCTCTATCTTTCAAATTGGCTACCTCAGCAAGCAGAACTCTAGCTTCAGCAACCTCTAAGTCAGTTGGAGCCTCTATCCAACTCGACATTCGTACATCAGGCTGCCTTGTGGTGATTTTCCATGGTAAACCACTCAAAGTGCCACCCCTTGATGCTATATTTCAAAGGAATATCAAGGTACTCAGACTTCCTACCCCAACGAAGTTCCAAACTAGCGCCGCCAACCAACTGATGTTGTCCACAGCGATTCAGGGTTTGCAGTGATACAGATACTTCCACAACCCAAAGTGCGGATAAACCCCCAGGAAGGCCTCACAGAGATGGACGGAGATAGCAATTTGGAGCATAGAATTGGGATCCAAATGAGTTAGGTTGAGAGAGTAGAAATTGAGGAGGTCGTGGAAGAAAGGAGGAACTGGTAGACCTAATCCTTGGATCAAGAAGGGAATGAAAACCACCGACTCGTGGGTATCCTCCATGGGGACAGTAATCCCCTGCTAGATCCGCCAAGAACACAGTTCCTTTGGCAGCAAAATTCCAATCTCAATGAGGTGATGAAGATCGGAGTCAGAGATAACAGAAGCATAGTTACTGCAAAACGGGAGTTGGCTTTTAGGGTCAATTAGGGGAATGACAGGGGCGACGGTACCCTATTTCTTCCTCCTAGCGCCATCAGACCTGGTGAGCAGACGGGGTTGAGCACAACCACGAAGATGAGCAAGGATTTCAAAATTTGGATCCAGGCGAAAAAAGCAAAGTTAGGGTTCACTGCCAGGGGACTCCCAGCGAGGATGTATAGGCGCGCACTAAGTCAGGCGCATAAGGAGGAAAGATGTAACTCCGACCAGACCCTCAACAAAGTGAAATCAGTCGAGCTATCAGACAGAGGCGCTAACTGAGAATGTCAGTCGAACTCTTCAACGGAACCAGTCAGTCAGGAATTATCATAATGGACTCACGTAACCGAAATCGTCAGGCAACGCATAAGCCGAGCAGAAGACTGAACAGATCAGAGGAAAGCAGCAAACAAAATTTTTCATTCATTAGAAGTGGCTCATTACAAAGGGAGAGGGTCGGCCCTCTAGGAACCAGCCCCAACATCCTACACATACTACCTACTACTAAAACTACCACTACCTACACAAACTATGTACTACATACTACTACTACACCATGCTACTATTTATGTCGGTGGCACCCCGCCACTGACATTGCCGCCACCGCTACCGACGCTCTTGTTGCCGCTGTCGTCGCCACAATCGCTGCCACCCAAGCCGTCGTTGGCGCTGCCTTCATCGCCGCCGCCGCTGCCTCCCTCGCCGCCACTGCCATCGTGAGCCTCCCTCGCCGCCGCTATCCAAGGAGTCCTCCCCCTCCGAGTCATCCGACCTCGTGAGCCCTGCCCGCTTGACGGATCAAATGTAGGCCTACTCGATCGCCAACAGTCCCACGGAATCGTCAGAGTCATCGGATGACACCATGGGGAGTCCTCCTTGGAAAACTTCGAGCCTCCAAAGTCCTCCAACGAGCCGCGCTTGCCCTTGCCTCCTTTGACGCTGGCCATGTTTTTCTTGGGCGAGTCGGAAGAGAAGAAGAAGAGCAGAGAAAGGCAAGAGTGAGTGAAGAGAGTGGGCACAGGCAAGCAGGATATTTAAAGAGGGCAAAGGTCGAGTCCTTGCTTCCTGCTCGTTCAGCGAACAGTCGCAAGGACTTCAATAGCCACTCAAGTTTCCAAGAAAAGGAGCAGATGGCTGACACCTATTCACGTAACACGGCACCCGAAGATAGTAAAGTCAACCGCTCAGGCACAACATTACCTCTCCATCACATCAGGTTACTATTTTTGGACAAGACAGTGTACACTACTCGATCGATACACACCCATTGGGTGTACAACCTAGATTTTTCGAGAATTTCTGGAGCAATGAGATCTGTAAAATATCCGCAGTGAATACCAAACGACAAAAAAATCAAATTGGCCAAACTGAAGTCGGCTAGAGTTCTATCGGCCAAAGTCCAATCAACAGAAGCATTGAAGACCCTGGTCGAGTGCCGTCCAGTCGGACCTCCATCGGTCTAGACTCTATCAGCCAGGTCCTAGTTAGCAAGGGTTTTAGTCAAGACATGTTCAAACCAGGCAAGAACTAGCCCAGACGTGATCACCAGAATAAATCCAAATGATAAACTCAAAAGCAAGCAATTAAGACCTTTGAGTTGATTAGTACTCAAATCAATTCAAAGCTCGAGAGCTACACCCATTGGGTGCACCTACAGTGCACCCAATGGACTCAAGGGCCAAAATAAAAAAAAATGCTAAACTCAAAATCATTTCAAAGCTCGGGGGCCACACCCATCGGGTGCACCTATGGTGCACCCAATGAATACAACAATAAGACGAAGCAATCAAAACAATCCAGAAGAAGCACATGACTTTGTTTTCTTTTAAAGCCTCAAGTCTATTATCTTCGAAAGTTGGCATGAGCTTCGAAAATTGGCTTGAGCCTCACCACAGGAAGTAGGGTATTACACAGCTCTACGTGGCCCCCTGTATAAGTCTGCATGTCATCCCGTCGTGTTATAACATGAACCATCGAGTCGCGATCAACGACGTTGTCCTACCCAAAAGCATCACATGGGCAACCCCGTGGTGCACGGTCGGATCACAAACACTGACAATGGCCCTGGTCTCTGGAGGTGGTTCTACTTCTAACCCCTCACCTGCTATATCTTCTTTGTTGTCAATCATAGAGGAGCAGGTGGAGAGCCTTGGGGATGAGGAGTTGGCACTTGTGGCCAACCGATTCACGCGGTTCCACAACAACTGTATGAGCTGGCGCCGTAGCGGGTCCAAGGACTAATGCTACAACTGTGGCAGTCCTGACCACTTTGTTGCTAGCTGTCCCAAAAAAGGCAAGGCATAGTCTGGACTGCTCGACCATCACTCTGGTCAGCGCAAGGGAAAGTACTCCTCTGGGAAGTACAAGTCCAAGGGAGGATTCGATAAGGAGGCGCTCAAGAAGAAGTACCTTCAACATGCAAAGATCAAGGAGCGTGTCTTCCTCGCCTCCCTCAGCGACATCGACCATGACTCCGATGATGCCGTATCTTCCTTGAGCGACGAGGAGACTGAGAGGCGGGTCGAGGACAAGCTAAATGGGCTATGCTTCATCGCCGACACCGTGGGAGGCCTCTCCAAAATGGCACTTGGTAAGGACGCGGTAGGTGCCAGCGATGACACTACTTCTGAGGATGGAGGCCTGGAGAACATGTGGCTCATGGATTCCGGATGTTTGCACCACATGACCAGAAGCTCCAAATGGTTCTCTAGCCTCGACCCCGTGATTGGTAAGGAATACATCACATTCGGGGATAAGTCAAGAGGTAAGGTTGTTTCTCGTGGCACCATTCGGGTGAATGAGGGCTTTGTTCTCAAGGATGTTGCTTTGGTTTCGAATCTGCATTTCAATCTACTTTCAATTTCACAATTCCTTGAGGATGACTTTGAAGTGCGTTTTAAAATAGGCTTGTCTCGGGTTTTGGATGCCCATGAGGATCTTGTTTGCTAGATTTCCCCTTTTGGTCGAGTTTTCAGTGCTGATTTTTCACATTCTTCTGGCCCTTCTTGATGTTTGTTAGCAGGATCTTCCTCTTCTCTTTGGAAGTGGCATAGGAGGCTAGGTCACTTGAGCTTTGACCTTTTGTGTTGTTTGAACTCACTTGACCTCATTCAAGGATTGCCCAAATTAAAATTTAATAAAGATCTTGTCTGTCACCCTTGTCATCATGGTAAAATGGTTGTCGCTTCCCATTCCCCAGTCACTGAGGTGATGACCTTGCATCCTGGCGAATTGATTCATATGGACATTGCTGGTCCTGCCAGGGTTTGCTCTTTTGGAGGGAAGTGGTATGTGCTTGTGGTTGTCGACAATGACTCTCACTACTCTTGGGTGTTCTTTATGGCAGTGAAGGATGAGGCTTTTACTCATGCTCGAGATTTGATTCTTCGGTTCTAGAATGAGTTTCCTAAGAATGCCATGAGTGCTATACATAGTGACAATGGCACATAATTCATAAAACTCAGTTTGCCACCTTTTGTGCTTCTTTGCGACTCGAGCATCAGTTTTCCTCTCCATATGTGCCCTAGCAGAATGGCATTGTTGAACGCAAGAATCAAACCCTTATTGAGATGGCTAGGACGATTCTTGATGAGCATAAGACTCCTAGGCATTTTGGGCCAAAGCGATCAACACTAATTGCCATGTGTTCAGTCACATCTTTCTTCGGGCTTTTTTGAACAAAACTTCTTATGAGCTACGATTTGGACGGCCACCCAAGGTTAGCCATTTTAGGGCATTTGGATGCAGATGCTTTGTACTGAAACAGGGAAATTTGGACAAATTTGAGTCTCGGTCTTCCGATGGGGTTTTTCTAGGTTATGCATTACATTCCCGTGCTTACCGTGTTCTTAACCTAGAGACTAATCGCATTATGGAGACTTGTGAGGTTACATTCGATGAGACTGCACCTTGTCCATCCCTTGTCTTTGAACCTACAGGTCTAGATCAGATGGGACATACCATCTTTGTGGAGGAGGAGCACGACGACGCCGATTGGGGTGATCCCAAGCTGACTCCACCGGCTGTCCGAGTCGAGTCTGCTTCCAATACTTCGGCTGATGGACCCGACCCCACTTCTTCCACCACTTGGGGTCCGCTCAAGCCAGTTCCTACTGAGACTGGAGGAGTTGAGGCTGCTGTTGAGGGGGAGGCCACTTCCTCAAGGGAGGCTCCACATCATATTCAGCATCGTCACCCACCTCAGCAGATGATCGAGGAGCTTCACGAGCGAGTCGCTCGCTCTAGGTCACAACAAATTTCTCACTTTTCTCACTCAGCTTTTGTTGCTACGTTTGAGCCCTGGTATGTTGGACATGCTTTATCTAACCCTAACTGGGTTAATGCTATGCATGAGGAGCTTGAAAATTTTGAAAGAAATCAGGTTTGGGTTTTGGTGCCACCTCCTTCTAACTACCATGCCATCGGTACCAAATGGGTTTTCAAAAACAAACAGAGTGAGGATGATTTGGTAGTGAGAAACAAGGCAAGGTTGGTTTCCCAAGGGTATTGCCAAAAAGAGGGAAATGATTATGAGGAGAACTTTGCCCATGTTGCCCGTTTAAAGGCCATTAGGATCGTTTTGCCTTTACTACTTCAAAGGGTTTAAAGATTTTTCAAATGGATGTCAAAAGTGAATTTTGAGTGGGTATATAAAGGAAGAGGTGTATGTTAGGCAGCCCCCTGGTTCTGAGAGTTCCAAGTTTCCTAACCATGTTTTTAAACTCCAAAAAGCTTTGTATGGTTTGAAACAATCCCCTAGAGCCTGGTATGAGCGTTTGAAATCTTTTCTGCTTTCAAAGGGTTTTAAAATGGGCTTTGTGGACAAAACTCATTCTCCTCAAGCATGATAATGACACCCTTTTAGTCTAGATTTATATGGATGATATCATCTTTGGTGGTTCTTCTCATGCTCTTGTGTCTAGGTTTTTAGATCTTATGAGTAGAGAATTTGAGATGAGCATGATGGGTGAGCTAAACTTCTTTCTTGGGCTGCAAATCAAGCAAACCCAAGATGGGACCTTTGTGCATCAAGGCAAGTATACAAAGGACGTCCTGAAGAAGTTCGACATGGGCGAGGGCAAGCCTCTTTTGATGCCCATGACCACCTCGACGACGCTTGATACCGATGAGGATGGCAAACCCATGGACTAGAAGGAGTACATGAGCATGATTGGCTCTGTCCTGGACTTGACTGCGACGAGGCCAGACATACACTTCATAGTGTTTCTATGCGCTCGTTTCTCGGCTTCCCCACGCACATGTCACAGAAAGGCTGTGAAGCGGATTATGAGGTACCTACATTTCACTCCTGAGTTTGGTTTATGGTACTCCTCATCGTCCATTATATCTTTGTGCAGTTACTCTAATGCTGATTTTGCGGGTTGCCTTTAGAGTGCAAGTCTACTTCTGGGACTTGTCAGTTTTTGGGGACTTCGTTGGTTTCATGGTCATCTCGCAAACAGTCTGGTGTTGCCCTGTCTACCATAGAGGCTGAGTATGTCGCTGCCGCTAGCTATTGCTCGCAGTTGCTTTGGATGATGGCTACCTTATGGGATTTTGGCTTGGATTTTCATCATGTGCCTCTGCTTTGCGATAGCAAGGGTGCCATAAGGGTTGCCAAGAATCATGTGTTGCATTCATGGACCAAGCACATTGATGTTCACTTTTACTTTCTTCGTGATCATTATGAGAAGCGCAACATCTATTTGCACCACATTGATACCCATCGACAACTTGCTAACATTTTGACCAAACCCCTTGATCAAAAAACATTTGTTCATTTGCGAGAGGAGTTGGGTGTTTGTTTCCCTTTGTGATTTGAGGGCTCCCTTTTGGTATTTTCTACTTACCTTCTACGTTTTCATCTAGATTTTAGTCTTTCATTTTCTTTTGTATTATATCTACATATCATGTTATTTTGAGCTTCACTTGTATAACTGCTAGAATGTGATTACGCTCCTACTAGTATGTTCTTTGTGTACATGATGATGATGCTATGGCATGCTTAGGCTCCTTTTTCTCATATTAATACATCATTATTGAGCTAAGCTGTTTTCATAATTGTGAATTTGACTACTACTTGCTCAATCTAAATTGTTCACCATTGAGATTGGCACCTAACATGTGTAGGATGTGTTGAAATTCTTTTTGATGTTACTAGTATGCTAGGTGGCTATGTCGCATGCTTTGAGTCATTCACTTGTCTTGATTCATTCATTCATTCTGTGCTAAAAATTCAAAATCAAGATAAGTGATAATAAAAATATCGAGATGGGTTTGCATTTGTCACCACATTATTGTATCGAGATTGCTTCCATTTGCACTTTTGGATGAACTTGAGCAGTCTAGTGGAAGATCGAAACCGGTGTTTTTAGCTTCTGATTGCTTTTCTGCATAGGCTACGCCCGGTTGAAAAGTTAGACAAAGACAATGCTTACAACCTCTCTGTCGGGGACCATAATTAGGGGTACCCCCAAGACTCCTAATCTCAGCTGGTAACCCCCATCAGCACAAAGCTGCAAAGGCCTGATGGGCGCGATTAAGGTCGAGGCTCAGTCCACTCAAGGGACACGATCTCGCCTTGCCCGAGCCCAGCCTCGGGCAAAGGCAGCCGACCCCGGAGGATTCACGTCTCGCCCGAGGGTCCCCTCAAGCAACGGACGCACCTTCGACTCGCCCGAGGCCCAGCTCGGGCAGGCTTCGCGGAGAGGCAACCTTGGCCAGATCGCCACGCCGACCGACCGTATCGTAGGAGCATTTAATGCAAGGATCGACTGACACCTTATCCTGACGCGCGCTCCTCAGTCGACAGAGCCGAAGTGACCGCAGTCACTTCGCCGCTTCACTGACCGAACTGACAGGAAAACAGCGTCGCCTGCCCCGCTCCGACTGTTGTGCCACTCGACAGAGTGAGGCTGACAGCAGCTAAGTACAGCGTCGGGCGCCATAGGAAGCTCCGCCTCGCCCAACCTTAGGGCTCGGGCTCAACCTCGACGCCGGACGACGGACTCCGCCTCGCCCGACTCCAGGGCTCGGACTCAGCCTCGACCTCGGAAGACGAACTCTGCCTCGCCCGACCCCAGGGCTCGGACTCAGCCTCGACCTCGGAAGACAGACTCTGCCTCGCCCGACCCCAGGGCTCGGACTCAGCCTCGACCTCGGAAGACGAACTCCGCCTCGCCCGACCCCAGGGCTCGGACTCAGCCTCGACCTCGGAAGACGGACTCCGCCTCGCCCGACCCCAGGGCTCGGACTCAGCCTCGACCTCGGAAGAGCCTCCGCCTCGCCCGACCTCAGGCTCGGACCGACCACGTCACAGGGGGGGCCATCATTACCCTACCCCTAGCTAGCCCAGGCTATGGGGAATAAGACCGGCGTCCCATATGGCTCGCCCCGGTAAACAAGTAATGATGGCACCCCGCGTGCTCCATGACGACAGCGGCTCTCAGCCCCTTACGGAAGCAAGGAGACGTCAGCAAGGATCTGACAGCCCTGACAGCTGTACCTCCATAGGGCTCAAGCGCTCCTCCGACGGCCACGACATCACATGAACAGGGTGCCAAAACCTCTCCGACTGCCACGACATCATGTACTTAGGGCTCTAGCTCCTCTCTGCTAGACACGTTAGCACACTGCTACACCCCTCATTGTACACCTGGGCCCTCTCCTTACGCCTATAAAAGGAAGGTCCAGGGCTCTCGTACGGGAAGGTTGGCCGCGCGGGAGGACGGGCCACCGCATAAGGCTCTCCCTCGTGGACGCTTGTAACCCCCTACTGCAAGCGCACCCGACCTGGGCGCACGACAACACGGAGGCCGCGGGTTTCCCTTTTGCCTGTTTCTTCCCCCCTTCGTGCTCCGTCTCGCGCCAACCCATCTGGGCTGGGACACGCGGCGACAATTTACTCGTCGGTCCAGGGACCCCCCGGGGTCGAAACGCCGACAGTTGGCGCGCCAGGTAGGGGCCTGCTGCGTGTTGACGAACAGCTTCCCGTCAAGCTCCAGATGGGTAGTCTCCAGCAACCACTCCAACCCGGGATGGTGCTTCGTTTCGGGAGTCTTGAGTTCATGTCCCTCGACGGCAGCTACGACATGATACTCCTTCCTCCGCCGCGTGACAACGACAATGGCGGCCGTTAGCCCGCCCGCCGGTGGTGGAATCGACAACGTCTTCCCCACATGGCGGAAGAGCAACATCTGGATCTGTCCTGTCACCTTCCCTGCCAACGGAGGAGGAGGCGGGGCAGGCATGGCCAAGCAGGAGGCGGCACCTCGTCGGCTGTCGAGCGAGTCAACGGCGTCGGCGCCCCAACGGGGGACACGACGGGCGTTGACCTCGCGTCTGAGATGAAGACGAGCGTCGTTTCCCCGCAACACGCCAACTCCAAGCTGGCGGACGACGCCAGCATGCTCGCGAAGGACTTGCTGGGCATCAGCCTCGTACCTGAGACAACGGTGCAGTCCGTCCCCGACGCGACTTCGTCACCACCCGTCGATCAAGAGGTACCGTCCGTTTCTCGTTCCATGCCTTTTAGATTCAGCTGCGACCCACCAAGCGACCCCGCTTCGGTGGATGCTTTCATAAAGGCATGTCCAAACCCTCCGGGGTATCATATGCGGTCACCCTGGGACTGACTGACGGCCGTCTCGACCTACGGGCCTCTGGGTTCCAAGAAAGATGACGAGCCCGACTCTGGTTGGGATTTCTCCGGGCTCGATAACCCCAGTGCCATGTGGGACTTTATGACCGCATGTGACTACTGCCTCTCTGATCGCTCCGATAGCAGCCACAGCCTCGGTGACGAGGACTGTGGCCCAAGTCGCGAATGCTTCCACATCGATCTAGGGGGTCTCGACGAAGGCAACCACCTTGGTATGCCGAAGGACGACGATCCCCCTAGGCATGCGCCTCGCGTTGACATCCTTCGGGAGCTAGCTGTGGTCCCAGTCCCTGCGGGGGGTCAGGACGCACAACTCGAGAAAATTCGCGAGGTACAGGCCAGGCTCGACGAGGAAGCAGGACAACTTGTGCAGCTTCGGCAAAATATCGGGCTGGAGTGGGCAGGCCGAGCACCGGCCGGAGAAGCGCGTCATCCGACCCAGGACGTCCAGCACCGCATTGCCGACGATGCCAGGGCGAGGCTACCCCCGGCTTCCAGTGGGGTCGTCCAGAACCTGGCTGCAGCAGCGATACTACTCCGAGCGATGCCGAAACCATCCACCACCGAGGGGCGGCGTATCCAGGGAGAGCTCAAGAATCTCCTGGAAGATGCCGCGGTCTGACGGGCCGAAAGCTCTGCCTCCCGAAGGCAGGGGTACTCCCCAGAGCATCGCGCCGCGACTTCCCGATTCATGTGGGAAGCCTCGGTCCACACCGGGCGAACGCGGAACTCAGCGCCTGCGGCCCCGGGTCGCCTCGGCAACGAGCACCACCGCCGCGACCATCGAGCCCACCTCGACGAGAAGGTGCGCCGAGGCTACCACCCCAGACGTGGGGGACGCTACGACAGCGGGGAGGATCGGAGCCCCTCGCCCGAACCACCCGGTCCGCGAGCTTTCAGCCGGGCCATACGACGGGCGCCGTTCCCGACCCGGTTCCGAACCCCGACTACCATCACCAAGTACTCGGGGGAGTCAAAGCCGAAGCTGTGGCTCGTGGACTATCGGCTAGCCTGCCAGCTGGGTGGGACGGACGACGACAACCTCATCATCCATAACCTTCCCCTGTTCCTCCCCGACGCCGCCCGAGCCTGGCTAGAGCATCTGCCTCCTACGCAGATCTCCAACTGGGACGACTTCGTCAAAGCCTTCGCCGGCAACTTCCAGGGCACATACGTGCGCCCTGGGAACTCCTGGGATCTCCGAAGCTGCCGCCAGCAGCCGGGAGAGTCCCTGCGGGACTACATACAGTGATTTTCGAAGTAGCGCACCGAGCTGCCCAACATCACCGACTCGGATGTCATTGGCGCTTTCCTCGCTGGCACCACTTTCCACGACCTGGTGAGCAAGCTGGGTCGCAAGACTCCCACCAGGGCGAGCGAGCTGATGGACATCGCCACCAAGTTCGCCTCTGGTCAGGAGGCGGTCGAGGCCATCTTCCGGAAGGACAAGCAGCCTCAGGGGCACCAGCCAGAAGACGTCCCCGAGGCGTCCGCTCAGCGCGGCGCGAGGAAGAAGGGCAAGAAGAAGTCGCAAGCGAAACGCGACGCCGCCGACGCGGACCTTGTCGCCGCCGCCGAGCACAGGAACCCTCGGAAGCCACCTGGAGGCGCCAACCTGTTCGACAAGATGCTCAAGGAGCCGTGCCCCTATCATCAGGGTCCCGTCAAGCACACCCTTGAGGAGTGCGTCATGCTTCGGCGCCACTTCCACAGGGCCGGGCCACCGGCGGAAGGTGGCCGAGCCCACAACAACGATAAGAAGGAGGATCACAAGGCAGAGGAGTTCCCCGAGGTCCACGACTGCTTCATGATCTACGGTGGGCAAGTGGCGAACGCCTCGGCTCGGCACCGCAAGCAAGAGCACCGGTAGGTCTGCTCGGTAAAGGTGGCGGCGCCAGTCTACCTAGAATGGTCCGACAAGCCCATCACCTTCGACCAGGGCGACCACCCCGACCACGTGCTGAGCCCAGGAAAGTACCCGCTCGTTGTCGATCCCGTCATCGGCAACATCAGGCTTACCAAGGTCCTCATGGACGGAGGCAGCAGCCTCAACATCATCTACGCCGAGACCCTCGGGCTCCTGCAGATCGATCTGTCCTCGATCCGGGCCGGCGCGGCGCCTTTTCACGGGATCATCCACGGGAAACGCGTCCAACCCCTTGGACAACTCGATCTACCCGTCTGCTTCGGGACTCCCTCCAACTTCCGCAAGGAAACCCTCACGTTCGAGGTGGTCGGGTTCCAAGGAACCTACCACGCGGTACTGGGAAGACCATGCTACGCCAAGTTCATGGCCGTCCCCAACTACACCTACCTCAAGCTCAAGATGTCGGGCCCCAACGGGGTCATCACCGTCGGCTCCACGTACCGACACACGTACGAATGCGACGTGGAGTGCGTGGAGTACGCCGAGGCCCTCGCCGAATCTGAGGCCCTCATCGCCGACCTGGAGAGCCTCTCCAAGGAGGCGCCAGATGCGAAGCGCCACGCCGACAACTTCGAGCCAGCTGAGACGGTTAAGTCCGTCCCTCTCGACCCCAGCAACGACGCCTCCAAGTAGATCCAGATCGGCTCCGAGCTCGACCCCAAATAGAAAGCAGTGCTCGTCGTCTTTCTCCGCGCGAACGCCGAAGTTTTTGCGTGGAGTCCCTCGGACATGCCTGGCATACCGAGGGATGTCGCTGAGCACTCGCTGGATATCCGAGCTGGACCCCGACCCGTGAAGCAGCCTCTGCACCGATTCGACGAAGAAAAGCGCAGAGCCATAGGCGAGGAGATCCACAAGCTGATGGCTGCAGGGTTCATCAAAGAGGTATTTCATCCCGAATGGCTTGCCAACCCTGTGCTTGTGAGAAAGAAAGGAGGGAAATGGCGGAAGTGTGTAGACTACACCGGTCTAAACAAGCATGTCCGAAGGTTCCCTACCCTCTGCCTCGCATCGATCAAATCGTGGATTCCACTGCTGGGTGCGAAACCCTGTCTTTCCTCGATGCCTACTCAGGGTATCACCAAATCAGGATGAAAGAGTCCGACCAGCTCGCGACTTCTTTCATCACACCCTTTGGCATGTACTGCTACATTACTATGCCATTCGGTTTGAGGAATGCGAGTGCGACATACCAAAGTTGCATGAACCACGTGTTCGGAGAGCACATTGGTCGAACAGTCGAGGCTTACGTCGATGACATCGTAGTCAAGACGAGGAAAGCCTCCGACCTCCTTTCCGACCTTGAAACGACATTCCGGTGTCTCAAGGCGAAAGGCGTAAAACTCAATCCCAAGAAGTGTGTCTTCGGAGTACCCCGAGGCATGCTCCTGGGGTTCATCGTCTCCGAGCGGGGCATCGAGGCCAACCCGGAGAAAATCGCGACCATCACCAACATGGGGCCCATCAAGGACTTGAAAGGAGTACAGAGGGTCATGGGATGCCTTGCGACCCTGAGCCGTTTCATCTCGCGCCTCGGCGAAAGAGGCCTACCTCTGTACCGCCTCTTAAGGAAGACCGAGCGCTTCACCTGGACCCCCGAGGCCGAGGAAGCCCTCGGGAACCTAAAGGCGCTCCTCACAAGCGCGCCCATCCTGGTGCCCCCCGCTGCCGGAGACACCCTCTTGATCTACGTCGCCGCTACCACTCAGGTGGTCAGCGCCGCGATCGTGGTCGAGAGACGAGAAGAGGGGCACGCATTGCCCGTCCAGAGCCCGGTCTACTTCATCAGTGAAGTACTGTCCGAGACAAAAATCCGCTACCCGCAAATTCAGAAGCTACTGTACGCAGTAATTTTGACGCGGCGAAAGTTGCGACACTACTTCGAGTCTCATCCGGTGACTGTGGTGTCATCCTTCCCCCTAGGGGAGATCATCCAGTGCCGAGAGGCCTCAGGTAGGATTGTAAAGTGGGCGGTGGAGATCATGGGCGAGACTATCTCGTTCGCCCCTCGGAAGGCCATCAAGTCCCAAGTCTTGGCGGACTTTGTGGCTGAATGGGTCGACACCCAGCTTTCAGCAGCTCCGATCCAACCGGAACTCTGGACCATGTTTTTCGACGGGTCGTTGATGAAATCAGGAGCGGGCGCGGGCCTGCTCTTCATCTCACCCCTCGGGAAGCACCTCCGCTACGTGTTGCGCCTCCATTTCCCGGCGTCCAACAATGTGGCCGAGTACGAGGCTCTGGTTAACGGGTTGCGCATCACCATTGAGCTAGGGGTCCGACGCCTCGACGCTCGTGGCGACTCGCAGCTTGTCATCGACCAAGTCATGAAGAACTCCCACTGCCGTGACCCGAAGATGGAAGCTTACTGCGATGAGGTTCGGCACCTGGAGGACAAGTTCTTCGGGCTCGAGCTCAACCACATCGCCCGACGATACAACGAGACTGCGGACGAGCTGGCTAAGATAGCCTCGGGGCGGACAACGGTTCCCCCGGACGTCTTCTCCTGAGACCTACATCAACCCGCAGTCAAGACCGACGACACGCCCGAGCCCGAGAAGGTCTCGGCCCTGCCCGAGGTGCCCTCGGCCCCCGAGGGTGAGGCACTGTGCGTCGAGGAAGAGCGGAATGGGGTCACGCCTAACCGAAACTGGCAGACCCCGTACCTGCAATATCTCCACCAAGGAGAGCTACCTCTCGACAGAGCTGAAGCTCGGCGACTGGCGCGGCGCGCCAAGTCGTTCGTCTTGCTGGGTGACGGGAATGAGCTCTACCACCACAGCCCCTCAGGCATCCTCCAGCGATGCATATCCATCGCCGAAGGTCAGGAGTTATTACAAGAAATACACTCGAGGGCTTGCGGTCACCACACAGCACCTCGAACCCTCGTTGGAAATGCCTTCCAACAGGGTTTCTATTGGCCAACTGTGGTGACCGACGCCACTAGGATTGTACGCACCTGCCAAGGGTGTCAATTCTACGCAAAGCAGACCCACCTGCCCGCTCAGGCTCTGCAGACAATTCCCATCACCTGGCCGTTCGCTGTGTGGGGTCTGGACCTCGTCAGTCCCTTGCAGAAGGCACCCAGGGGCTACACACACCTGCTGGTCGCTATCGACAAATTCTCCAAGTGGATCGAGGTCCGACCCCTAAACAGCATCAGGTCCGAATAGGCGGTGGCGTTCTTCACCAACATCATCCATCGCTTTGGGGCCCCGAACTCCATCATCACCGACAATGGCACCCAGTTCACCGGCAGAAAGTTCCTGGACTTCTGCGAGGATCACCACATCCGGGTGGACTGGGCCGCCGTAGCTCACCCCATGACGAATGGGCAAGTAGAGCGTGCCAACGACATGATTCTGCAAGGACTCATGTCGCGGATCTACAACGACCTCAACAAGTTCGGCAGGCGATAGATGAAGGAACTCCCCTCGGTGGTCTGGAGTCTGAGGACAACGCTGAGCCGAGCTACGGGCTTCACGCTGTTTTTTCTAGTCTATAGGGCCTAGGCCATCTTGCCCACAGACTTAGAATACGGTTCCCCAAGGACGAGGGCGTACAATGACCGAAGCAATCGAACCAATCGAGAAGACTCACTGGACTAGCTGGAAGAGGCTCGGGACATGGCCTTACTACACTCGGCGCGGTATCAGCAGTCCCTGCGACGCTACCATGCCCGAGGGGTTCGGTCCCGAGACCTCCAGGTGGGCGACTTGGTGCTTCGGCTACGACAAGACGCCCGAGGGCGCCACAAGCTCACACCTCCCTGGGAAGGGCCATTCATCATCGCCAAGATTTTGAAGCCCGGAACATACAAGCTGGCCAACAGTCAAGGCGAGGTCTACAACAACGCTTGGAACATCTGACAGCTACGTCGCTTCTACCCTTAAGATGTTTTCAAGTCGTTCATACACCTCGTTTACATACGCCAACAAAGTCTAACCGTCAAGGAAGGGTCAGCCTTGCCTCGGCAAAGACCGACCCTCCCTCGGGGGCTAGAAGGGGGGCACTCCCTCTACGTCAAAATTTTCCTCGGAAAAAGTCTTCCACCAAAACGACTTTCGCGTCTCCCGGCTATATCAGTAACATGACCCCGAGAAACGAATAAGAGTGCATGTAAGTGGCAAGGCCGACCGAGCCGAGGAACTCCTACACCTCCGGGATACGGATACCTCACTCGTCACCTACCGCGAAAAATAACTCTTACTTGGGTAAGCAATCCTGCTACTGACGAACGAGTCTGGATACGCAAAACAGGAGGAAAAGAGACACAACTTTATATTACGACGACAAAGTGTTCGGGCCTCGGCGGCCGCAAAAGACACACACGCATTCAAAATAAACTGCTCCGGCAGAATCAGGCGTCGCCCGGAGAAGGAGCCGCGCCCTCGGCTTCGTTTCCACCCTCGGCGAGATCTGCCCCGGCCTCGGACGTCGGCGCAAGCGGAAGGATATCTGCTTCGAAGGTGGTCGCCAGCATCGCGCTTGGGCCCGCGGCGGCCGCGTCAAGCCTCTAGACTTCGGCCAGGGCAGCTTCATCTTCGTCGGGAAGGCAATACCCCTCGCTGAACCGCTCCAGATCCACGTCGTAGTGGGAAGCGAGCACGGCGAAGGCCCGCCTAACGCCGTGATGCAGCGCCTCACGGAGTCTGCCGCGCGCGTGGTCACCCAAGGCCTGCAGGCGACTCTGAGGGGAGCTCCCTGAGGGGACGTCGTCGAGACCAAAGACCCGGCAGAAGGCCGAGATAGCCTCGGACATGGCCACATGGTCGGCCTCCCTCTGCTCGGCCGCCTGGGCAAGTGCCTTGGTGGACTCATCAAGGGCAGACTCGAGCTCTGCAAACAGCCAAAGCAGAAGTCTTCAAACACGAGTTGAATAATGAAGCTGAATCAAAATCTTAAAATAGCCAAGACATACCTTCGGCTCGGGCACGCTGCTCCGAGGATGCGGCTTGGGCCACGGCTAGGTCTGCCGCAAGGGCTCCGGCCCGAGCAGACGCCTCGGCTAGCTGGTATCCAAGGGCCTCAGCCCGGCTTTCAGCCTCGGCGGCCCGATGCCGAGATTGGTCCCGCTCGCCGATGACCTGGCCAAGCTCCAACTGCTGCCGCTGCGCCTCTGCGCGTGCCGCCGCTGCCTCCGCTCCCAGATCGACACAGAGCAACCGAAGGTCCGCCACCTCGGCGCTCCGTTAGGAGAGGCACTCGGTAGCCTCGGCAAGCGTGGTCCTCAGGAACCACAGCGAACCCCAGACATTGGCCTCGCGGCGGATGAACGACGACTTGGCGGCACTCAGATCCGTCAGATCCTTAGGAAAGAAAGCGAGGCGTCACAAAGAATGCCTTGATCGTGTGAAAGGTATGCCTGAAATCCTTACCTAGAGGATCTTGGGAACGTCCCTGCAAAGGACCTCCAAGGTCGACCGAAGCGACCCCACCGTTGCCTCGGCACACTCACGAAGCCCGTCCCAAGGCTGCTCATCTCGCTCATCGTCAAGAATGAAGAGGGGATCCGAAGCACCACTGGTCCAGAACCGGAGCGACTGATGCCGCCCGTCAGGACTGCGCCGCGCGGGGACGAGGTTGCCGCTCCCTAGGACGGGTCGCGGTTCTGTGCCCCCCTCCTCCGAGGCATCGAGTAGCGGCGCCTCGGCTATATCAGCGTCGGCGGCGACGGGCGGCTCCACGGCCAGAACGGCAACAACCTCAGCAGAAGCCGGTGCCAGCGCCGGCGACACATCTGGTGGGCTCGAGGCCGCAGCCGCGCCAGCAGTCTCCCTCGGCACGACGGTCGCCTCGACGGAGGGGTCGGCATCGGGAGCTCGCCCCACGACAACTTGTGTCGCCTGAGCCCCCCGCTTTGGGGCATCTTGTGAGGAGGCCAGCTGGCCAGCAAGGCCCGACGCGACACTGGTTGCAGAAGCCGACACCGTCTTAAGGACCTTCCGGGGAGCCAGACCGGTCGAACCGTGCCTCCGTTTGCTGGGAAGAAAGGGAAGAGCAGGATCAAAACACACGAAGAAGGAGCCGGGACAAAGGTATCCTTAGATACTTACCCACTCCGGGCCACGACCAATCGTGCCTGCGGGGAGGTCCCTCGAGCCTCTATCCCCGAGGGTACCACCGAGGTTAGCCCCGCTGCCGGCTTCGGCACCATCCTTGCCTCGGGCGCCCGAGGCACCAGAGGGACGGACTGCCCAGGCGCAGCCACTACGACCCAAGGATCACCCTCCTGTGCAGTCGGCACGGGCAACGGCTCTTGGGGAACAGGCGGGTCGGCCTGACTCCTCGGGGTCACCTCAATTACCTCGGCCAAGGGGTCGAGTACCTCCTCGGCCTGCCCCCGTTCTTCGGACCGAGACCCCGACGTCCCGGCCCCGGATACCGACGGCGCCAGCCCGCTCGGGGGCTAGCTCAACGACCCCTGGCCCAGCCTCGGATCCGGGCTAAGGCCGAGGCGGGCAGCCATGTCGTCGTCTTCATCATCGTCATCGTCGTCATCGTCGTCATCGTCAGGCGTCTCCGGCGATGGCTCCCTTGAGAGCCCATCCCTCTCTTGCCGACGACGAAGCCTCTCCAAGGCGTCCCAAGCCCGCATCCGCTCGCGAGCCCGAGCCTTCTTCGCGTCCTTCTTCTCCTTCCTCCTCTCCGCGGCGACCCTCCGCGCGGCTCGGTCCACCGCGTCCTCCAGGACCGGTGGCAGGGAAGGCTTGTGAAACCCCACCTCCTGGAGACGGACAAAAAGTCTCAGCTGTGAGAACCAAGGGCAATCCGACACAAGGAGGAAGAAGGAGCGGACACTCACCAGGGACACACACCCGCGATCGGGACGCATCGAGAGTTGGGTAAGGGCGCCGGCGTCTGACCTCCCTACCGTGCTGGCTACCCGCCTGTGGAGGTCATCGGCGGGAAGGGGGGCCAAGGACATCTACAAACCCTCCAAGTCGACCCCCGGTGTCATCTCCCAAAGTGGCAGCCGCCGCTCCGTCAAGGGGAGCACCCTCCGGCGATGAATGGCGGCAACCACCCCCGCGGCGGTGAGCCCTCCTTCTCGCAGCTCCTCCAAGGCCTTCAAAAGGGGCTGGAGATTCTTCTGTCTCTCGCGCGGGGCCCCATAGCGCCAGTTACCGCCAGCGGCGGTCACCACTCGTTGAGAAAACGACGGGAGCCTCCCGTCGTCATTCTGGAGATAAAACCACCGGCGCTGCCACCCCTTGTTCGAAGACGCAAGGATGGCAGGGATGTACTGCTGCGCCCGCGCCTGCCTCAACTGGAGGATGCAGCCACCGGCCCGCACCGCCATGCGAACTCTTCTTTCCCCCGTCATCGAGGCAAAAAGCTCCGCGGAGAAGAGATGGGTCCACAGGTCCCAGTGGGGGGCAATCCCCAAAAACCCTTCGCAAACCGCCACGAAGATGGCTGCTTGCGCGATGGAGTTGGGGCTGAGATTGTGCAGCTCCACCCCGTAGACGTGCAGAATCGCCCGCATGAAACGACTTGCCGGCACTCTAAACCCCCACTCGTAAAAAGAGACGAAGCTCAGCACATACCCCGGCGGCGGGGACAGGGCGGCTCCGCTCGGAGGGCCCATCCACTCTGGCTGCGGGTCACCGGGGAGAGGACGATGCAAACCATCGGCAACAAGGGCCTCCAGATCGTCCGTCGTGACGGTGGAGAAAGGCCACGGGTCGCACGGCGAAACAACGGTCACCCGGTCGGCCATCACCAAGCAGAAGAGGTGGCGGCGGAGCGGACAAGGTGCGCGGTTTTCTTTCTCTGGCTATTCCCTCAGGTTGCGGAAACCTAAGTGGGAGGCGAGCAGCAGAGTAAAGAACCGTCACCGGTCCCTCTCCTGAATATATAAAGGCCCAGGCGAGACCCGTTCAACACTTCGCCCGAACCCGCCGCGAGATTCAAAACTCAAAGGCAAGACGCCCATTCCTCGAACGACTCGCGCACGCACAACGGCTGCCCCGCGAACCACTTGTCCTGTCGCATTAAATCTGCGGTAGGACAGGCGACACCTTTGGCAGGCGAAGCAGGCGACGCTTCACCTCCGCCATGATGACCGCGTCAAAAAGGTACGCCACGTCGTTCAAATTCATATCCCTTTTTCTCTTCCCCTTTCTCTCTCTTGCTACAGGGACCGGGAAAGGGGGATACTCCGAAAGGGATCCTTCTCTGCGAAGGAAGCGGGCCCCGAGCCCCCCTACTGATCAGAGGTTCGAAGGCTGGCCCCTCGGAAGGGTTCGACATCCGCCTCAGAGCACTCGGGCCCCGAGCCCCCCTACTGATCAGAGGTTCGAAGGCTGGCCCCTCGGAAGGGTTCGACAACCGCCTCAGAGCACTCGGGCTCCGCGCCCACCACTGGTCAGAGGTTCGAAGGCTGGCCCCTTGGATGGGTTCGACAGCCGCCTCAGGCCACTCGGGATCTGCGCCCACTACTGATCAGGGGTTCGTAGGCTGGCCCCCGAAGGGTTCGACAGCCGCCTCATAGCACGCAGAGCGAGGGATGACCCTGGGTACGTCCGATACATGGCCGAGGCTCGGGCTACGCTCCCGAGGTACCCTAGGACATTTCCAAGACCGGCAGGAGCGATTCTATAACAGAATCCCATCAAAGGGAGGCATCGAGCCCTCGGACCCTATCAAACGGGACCGGGTCCGGCAAATCACCTACAGGTACTTTTGGAGCGCGGCTCTGGGCCACTAGCCGACCCTTATCGAACGGGGCACGGGCGTCCACTCGGATCACCCGTTAGCAACTCACTGGAGACACCATGTTCGGCGCCCTCCGAGGGCAACATGGCGCTTTCCCCCCTCCTCTTTGCGAAAAGGCGACGCAGGGGCGTAGGAAAAAAGTCGAGTCTGTCCTTTGTAACACCCCTGGTGTTACTATAACTAAAACTTGAGCATGGCATCATAAGCATTGGCATTGCATATGTTTGATACACTTAGAGTGCATTCACTAGGTAAAAATTTCAAACAAGTTGTATTGTTCTAGTGTTTTGCAAATAGGACCCTCGATAGGGAACTTAACCCTAAGTAGGGATTAAAGGGGTAAAACTTAACCCAAGATGAGAAAATCTAAAAGCTTTAGGGTAAAAGTCATAAAATGACCCCAAGAATAAACTTGAATCACTTTTATACCCTTGGGATACCAGAAACCCTAATTGGAACCCTGGAAACCCTGAAACCAAACCCTAAGGGCTTATATGCAAAAGTGATGAACCTTTGGACTAAAGTGCAAAAACCAAGCCAAATAAGTATTTTAAGTCATATGGTTCACAAAATTAGGGATTTGCAAGTGAAACCCTAAGTTTTGGGTTTATTTGCAAAAAGTACCACTTGACCTCTATATAGCCTAAGTCTGAAATCAATGTTGTGAGCACAACTTTGAGCCCTTGTAACTTTCAAATTAATGAAAATATGCCCTAGGTCGCCACATAAAATTTATAGACCAAACATAGGAGGACAACTTTGTTTAAGGGTTCAAGCCATGATCTTATGAGAAATTGGGAGAAAAACCCAATTAAGGTTGGACTGTCAGGCTGGTTCTGTCTGAACATCAGACTAACAGATTCATGCCCTGAACTTCAAGCCCAATTTCAAACCAGATGCAGTGGCTTTTTGTGGCAACATCATATGGCAATATTGTAGATGGCATATTGCTCTACAACTTTGCTGCAGAGCTTGGTATGAATTATCATCAAAAATCAAGAGAAAATTTGGCTTCAAATGTGGCTGTCAGGTGCATTGGACTGAATTTTCCCCATGGTACAGTACACAGATGTGGATGCCAGCTCGGGCAGCTCAACGCCGGTGGTCCGTGTGACCGGAGTTGGGTTGGGCGATGGGATTCGTGTCGCGGGGAAATGGATTTTGCTGACCTTGGAAAGATCTCCTTGCCGATGGGTATGAACTACTGTAGCCCCGCTGTCTTCACCTTTTACGCCGGCGACGTGGCTTCGTGGCCCTCGCCGGAGTTGCCGTTCTGCGCCGCGATGGTGCCACGTTTCCACTGCGTTAAACACGACGTCACTTGCCGCCCTAGCTCGACGATGACCGCCGTAGCTTCTCAACCGGTAAATGCCACTGTCTGCCGCGCCGATGACTCACCATGTCGTTCCGGCTGCCGCGCGTCCTCCTCAAATTCGTGGCCACCGCTTTGCCCTTCTATAAATTGAGGGCCAGGACAGTTGCGCCATGTAATCCGCAAGCTATCGCACCCACTCTCATCTCTTTTTGTTCACCGTAGCGCTGCAATTTAGGTTTTCCCCCAAATTGAAACTCCACGCCGCCGTTATAGCCCTCCCGTGGCCAGCGCGTTCTGGTGAGTCCCTGTCCACTTCAAGCTTTGTTTTAGCAGCTCTGTGTGTTCATGAAGCTCCTCGTAGTCGCCGTTCAATCAATCCGAGCGTGGATAATTGAGAACACGGGATCGACGCCGTGGTTCTCGCCGTGAACGTGGACAGGCCGTTCGCTGGGCGCTCTTGTCAAATTAATGTGTGTTCCGAGGTCATCCTTGGTCAGTGAAGCCTCCCCGGTGGTTAGTCCGGGCAGTCGTCGCCGGCCATGGCCGGTACAGACCCCGTCCAGGATGAACGGCGAGCGCGCCATAGCCAGGGGCGTGTTTGGAGAAGAGACAGAAGTTTAGGGACATTTTTGCACAGTGTCAGCGACTGGATTCAATAGTATTGGGACTTCCTTGGGTTAATCAAAAACCGTAAGGGTCTTTCTGTAAGATCGCCAGCGCACGCGGGCGCGCGTGGGCGCCCCCCCTGTTCGCTGTGCTGTTGGGCCGTCCTGGATTAGATTGGGCCCAGTACTATTCACAGATTTCCCTTTTCTTTTTCTTCCAGAGCCAAATAAATTCTAGAAAATGATAGAAAAATCCTAAAAATGTCAAACTAATTTTCCTAGGCTCCTTATTTTCCCTAGTATTTAATAAAAATAGTTCCATGATTTTTAGTGGAAACAGGGAATTTTAGAATATTTAAAATAGCCTAAACTACTAGTTCTGGATTTTTAGAAAATAGATAATAATCCCAAAATTGCCCAAACTTTTATTGTGAGCTTTTCACATTATTTAGAAGCCATGAGTAGAGTTTGGTTTGATTTGAACATTGTTTGATAACTAGAACCCAAAAACCCTACCCCTGCCCTATGAACTCCTTTACCGACTCCGGAAACCCTAAGTTCCCGGAATCCCGTGAAGGAAAGTTGTACTCAAGACTTAGTTAATAAATCCTTATTACCTTTGCACTCTCATAAGCATTACATGGCATTCATTCTTATATATATACCTATATGGTTATATTTAGAGAACGAAGAAGAGAGTGAAGTGACTCAAAGAGAAGACACCACCACCACCTTTGGAATCTCAGGCAAAGACTTGGCTCTACTTCGACAAATGCGAGTCCGAGCCTGACTCACCTACTAACGAAGGCAAGCCCCGGTGCATGCAACCCCTTTCCTTGTGTTTTTAAATACTTTTCGCACACTTTAAGTCTAGTGAAATGTGCATTAAGTTCATAGGAATTGCTTGAAACCCTTTGATGCATTGCTTTCCTTGATATCCATACCTTTATAGATACTTCTGTGAAGTATCAAAATATGATTTACAAAAATGCTTAGCCTTGCTTAGATCTTGTGGATAGAGGTTGTCCTCAATTTAACCCGGGAGAGGATAGCTTCTACCTGCAAGAATATTTTCATTTGGAGCAATAGTGGGATCTTACTGCAAAGTTCCCCGTGATGCTCTTTCATCCTAAGGAACAGACACAATCCTAAGGATGGAAATACTTAAATCGAGACTTGGGCTAGGAACAGGTGATGCTCCGCCCGGGTCAATTAAGGATTGGATGCGTATGTAGGCCTGTTGATCAAGGACTATCTTATCTAGCCACATGCCCTGAGAATGGGACAGGGTAAGCTTGAACCCGGCTATTCCATTCATGTAAAGACAATCGCGCACTGGGCGTGGAGAGATGGCGAGAGTGGCACGTACCCTCCTGGCAACGGATCGCCTCAAAGGGGTGGTGTACTCTCGGGTGGCGCGGACCTGTTCATGCAGTGGAGGATCCGTGGGAATAGTAGACATCAAGGTTTACGAGAAACATATGTCGTGTGGTTAGAGATCCTCAGCTGAGTAAATCGATTCGGATCGCCGTTATATCCCCGGACAGTGGAGACTTGAGCTCCGACCTACAACCTAAGTCAGGATGTGAACACGATGGATAAAAATGATGTTGTCCTGATGTGATGTGAAATTAGACTAGATGCAAATAGAGTCTATTAATACTTAATATGGCGTTAAAAGATTGAAAGTAAGGACTCACTTTAGTAAGCTACTTCTGCAAAAGTATAAGTTGATCTTTGCTAAAGCCTCTCCTTGACTCCTATTTATCCAGCATCCCCTTGAGAGTCTTTTCCTTAGTCGGGTAAGACTTGCTGAGTATTCCATACTCAGGGTTTATCCCTTTGTTGTTTTTAGGTGAGGAAGCGACAAATTTTTGTTGCTTTTGCTCCAAGGTGGTATCAAATGAAGGAAAACAGGAATGAAGATGCGGGAGGACTTGGTCCTCCATATAGGATCTTTTTGTTTTAAAGCTATCGGGAGGAGTCTGTGCCTCCCTTGATATGTGTAACTACTCAGCACTTGTTTATAGCTCTGGTCTGTAATAAGTAACTTGATCTTACTTTCTAAATAAATGTAAGTCTATGTAATTGCTTCCGCACTTCTATATCTCCGATGTTCTGTAATGTCTGCAAGACGGGTGAAACGTTCCTGGTAAGGTAAGGAAAGATACCGAACTTGTCAAGTAGTTCAGGGGCACCTACAGGGTTGTCTGAAGTCCGTTGGACAAGGACAACTGTAGGTGGGCCTAATTACTTGGGAGGTTCCGTCACATCCTTGACCGTCCTCTCGCTCTGTGCGGAGGCTCGAGGGCTGCTCTCGCAAACCCGGCTCCGGCCAAACCGTTGACAGCGTCAACATACCAGCCCGAGAACTTGGAACCTTACTATGCACCCGGGCTACGGCCAGTTCGCATGAGGGAACAACCAGACCGGCCGAAGCATCACGAAACGCGCTAAGACCTCTCGCAAACTCCTCCGAGGCCTCGGGGGCTACACCAGGCGGGTGCGCTCGCGCGCACCCACCGGAACGAAACGCAACCGAGAAAGGCCGGTCCCCTTGCAAAAAAGTGCGACAAAAGCCTCCAAGCGAGTACCAACACTCCCTTTGAGGCTCGGGGGCTACTGTTGGGGACCATAATTAGGGGTACCCCCAAGACTCCTAATCTCAGCTGGTAACCCCCATCAGCACAAAGCTGCAAAGGCCTGATGGGCGCGATTAAGGTCGAGGCTCAGTCCACTCATGGGACACGATCTCGCCTCGCCCGAGCCCAGCCTCGGGCAAAGGCAGCCGACCCCGGAGGATTCACGTCTCGCCCGAGGGTCCCCTCAAGCAACGGACGCACCTTCGACTCACCCGAGGCCCAGCTCGGGCAGGCTTCACGGAGAAGCAACCTTGGCCAGATCGCCACGCCGATCGACCGTATCGCAAGAGCATTTAATGCAAGGATCGACTGACACCTTATTCTGACGCGCGCTCCTCAGTCGACAGAGCCGAAGTGACCGCAGTCACTTCGCCGCTTCACTGACCGAACTGACAGGAAAACAGCGCCGCCTGCACCGCTCCGACTGCTGTGCCACTCGACAGAGTGAGGCTGACAGCAGCTAAGTCTAGCCTCGGGCGCCATAGGAAGCTCCGCCTCGCCCGACCCCAGGGCTCGGGCTCAACCTCGACGCCGGACGACGGACTCCGCCTCGCTCGACCCCAGGGCTCGGACTCAGCCTCGACCTCGGAAGACGGACTCCGCCTCGCCCGACCCCAGGGCTCGGACTCAGCCTCGACCTTGGAAGACGAACTCCGCCTCGCCTGACCCCAGGGCTCGGACTCAGCCTCGACCTCGGAAGACGAACTCCGCCTCGCCCGACCCCAGGGCTCGGACTCAGCCTCGACCTCGGAAGAGCCTCCGCCTCGCCCGACCTCAGGCTCGGACCGACCACGTCACAGTGGGGCATCATTACCCTACCCCTAGCTAGCCCAAGCTACGGGGAACAAGACCGGCGTCCCATCTGGCTCGCCCCGGTAAACAAGTAATGATGGCACCCCGCGTGCTCCATGTCGACGGCGGCTCTCAGCCCCTTACGGAAGCAAGGAGACGTCAGCAAGGATCCGATAGCCCCGACAGCTGTACTTCCACAGGGCTCAAGCGCTCCTCCGATGGCCACGACATCACATGAACAGGGTGCCAAAACCTCTCCGACTGCCACGACGGCATGTACTTAAGGCTCTAGCTCCTCTCTGCTAGACACGTTAGCACACTGCTACACCCCTCATTGTACACCTGGGCCCTCTCCTTACGCCTATAAAAGGAAGGTCCAGGGCTCTCGTACGGGAAGGTTGGCCGCGCGGGAGGACGGGCCACCGCATAAGGCTCTCCCTCGCGGACGCTTGTAACCCCCTACTGCAAGCGCACCCGACCTGGGCGCAGGACAACACGGAGGCCGCGGGTTTCCCCTTTGCCTGTTTCTTTCCCCCTTCGTGCTCTGTCGCGCCGACCCATCTGGGCTGGGACACGCGGCGACAATTTACTCGTCGGTCCAGGGACCCCCCGGGGTCGAAACGCCGGCACTCTCGCACTCATGTTTTTCAATAAAATTTGGAACCCGCTGCAAAATCCGATAAATCTTGAAATTTTCAATTGATATCTATTTCAGATATGTTTCTAGCATGATAAGTGACCGCTCCTTGGAGTAGTTCACCTTGTTTACCTATGACTGTCACTTAGTTGATTTCCTGCTTACTATATGCTTAGTGTTGTCTTTGTGGTGAACACCTCTTTGAAATGCTTGAAACTGAATTAAAATGCTTACACTTCACATATCTTGTGCATATGATTAGTTTGAGCATCTGATAGAACATGCATTTATTGCTGCACACTTAGCATAGCACCACTTAGAACATTTTTACACTCTGACTGGTATACTCCTAAAGCTCCCGCATTTTCTCCATTTCCTACTCTCTGTTGCATTTCTGCATTTTCTGAGGGGGAGTTCTCTTGTCGAGGGGAAGTTTTTCTTTCTACCCTTGTTTGTGCTTGATGAGTTCACTTGTCAACAAGGGGGAGAGATTTTGATATTTCTCGGTTCCTCTATCAAGGGGGAGAAATTTGGTCTTTCGGGCTTCCTCTCATCCAAGGGGGAGAGATGTGTTATTTGGAGTTGTTGGTCTCTAGGAGAGATTTTTGGGAGTATTGTGACAAGGGGAGGAGAATTGAGCCTTTTGGAGCTTTTGCTAGTTGTGTTGTGCCGTTTGCCTCTTTCTAGCTTTTGTGCTGATTTTATGCTCTAAATTGGTTTTTATGCTTGGATAAAGCTTCTTGTGCTTCGATGAGCTTTTGGCTTCTGGCTAGTGGTGTTGAGCCCTGCTTTTGCCTCTTATTGAGGGCTAGCCTTTTCTTTCTTGGTCGTGTTGATCCATTGCCCATTTCTTTGTTGACCAAGCTTTGCTTACTCTAAATGACTTGTTTAGCTTTTATCTGGCTTTTGGTCATTTGAGTGAGTTTCTCTTCTTCCTCCTCTTTCTGCTTACATATGCTCATATGGTGGTGTTGACAATGCACTCATCAATGGGAAGATTGTCCCTTGTGGTTCGGGTGGATGATGAGTGATTGTCAATGGGTAGCACTCTAGGGTAGTCAGTGGACTGACCAGAGTGTGAGATTATTCTTGTGCAACCATGTCGGTCGGCTTGTGGTGTGCAGTTGTGGAACACAGGGATGGTGGTCGACGGCTGAAGTGAAGGTCATGCGGCCCCGTGCTGATGATCCGGGAGTGGTGAAGGGCGAGTGTTGTGTCTTTATAGACGAACCAGAGTAGCCGTGTGATCAGCCGTGGTGGCAGACACCTGGGACATGCACTCGCGTGAGGACATTGTGGAGTGGACCGTGTTGCTGGTGTAGTTGAGGACTAGTGGGACACACGTCTGGTCGTGGAGGACACACACGAGGTGTGGTACTCACGACGGGTTTGGCGGTTTGGGCCTCAAAACCACTCAGCGCTACGGATGGCGGGTTTTGCTGAGTTTGGGCCTCAAAACTCGGTGGCGGCGGTTTCGGAGGGAACCGGTGGCATCATGTGGCATGATTGTGGAGCGTGCGTCAAGGCGAAGCAACTCCATGTGAAGGACGTGGCCGTCGGATCGAAAACCTAAGAGTTGGTCCATTTCGCCCTGTTAGAGTGGATAGACTCTATGTAAATAGGGTAGTTTAGAAATAGAGATTAACCATCTATAAATAGAGAGGAGGGCTGGTTAGTTCAGCATCTCTTGGCTGCAATTTGTTTGAGACTACTCATTTAGAGCTCCTAGTTTTCTCTCTAGGTAGACATCTATTGAGCCGAGAGATCCTCAGTGATTTTGTACTATCGATCGTGATCTTGTGATCTGAAAGTTTATTCTGAGGAAGGGTCACCGGTACGGCCCACAACGTTTGTTTACATTTCCATCTCAGTTTTACATACTTGCTGAAATTTGGAGTTGTTTTAGTCACCTGTTCTTCCCTTCCTCTCTTGTGTTTTTGGTTGAAAACCTTTGATTCTTTTGAGAGGATTTGTGTAACACTATAAAAAAACCATCAACTAAAAATAATGCATTTAGTTATTATGGTAATTTGGGTAATAAATTTTTATTCAAGTGTTTGTTATTTATTTGCATTTGAAATAATTTTTGATTGCTCATGATTGATTTGTGGATATTTAATAGCATTTCTTCTTATAGGAAAATCCTAGTAAATAATAAAATAATTATTAGTCCAAAAATAAATATTTTATTTATAAATAATTTTGGTTTAATTATTATAAATTTTAGGGTTATTTAGAAATATATTTGGAAATTAGAAAAGAAATAGAAAAAAAAGAAAAAAACCCCTAACCTTAACCCTAAGGCCCATGAAACCTCCAACTGCGCCCCTACCCTTCCGAGGCAGCAGCCGCCGCCACCTTTCTTCACCCCCTCCCCTTCCCTCTCTTGCAAGTCGGCCCCACCTGGCCCTCTCCCTGCCTCTCTCCCAGGCGCGCCGCGCCCTGTGCCCGACGCCGCCACACCAAGCGCCGCGACCCCACACCCGACGCGCCAGCCGCCAGGACGAAGACCTGACGCCCACGGCCGAGCACCGCCCGACCGAGCAGCCCAGGTGCCAAGCCCGACGCGTCGCGACCCCGACGCCCCGTCGAGCAGCGCACCGACCGCGTGCCTGCCCCGTGCACCCGCGGTCCGTTCGTCTCGCGTTAATGGAGCATCACTGCTTCCGTTTCTCTTCTCATCACTCTCCTCCATTACTCCCTCCCTCCATTGATGGCTATGAAGAACCCGTCGACGCCCATTGACTCCCCCGCCCGACCTTTCCTCTCCCTCCCTCTCCTCTATAAAACCAACGCCGAGTTCCTCCCTTTTCCTTCCTACCCGAGCTCGCCCCATTCTCTCTCTTTCAAGCTCCTCGCTGTTAGAGCCACCGCCACCGTCGCCAGAGTACGCCGTCATCGGAGCCCGTGGAGCTCGTCGGAGCTACGCCACCCGCCATCCGAAGCCGAGCCCCTACTCTTCTCCACTTAGACGAACCCCCATCGAACTCTCCCCCCGTCACACGTGCAAGCTCAAGGTTGAAGACGACCCAAATAATTTTGTGTATTTTCGAAATTACTTTTTGATTCAGTTTGTGAGTTTGATAATTATCGTGTTGTAATATGAGCATGTGTGATTCAGAATTCATACGTATGTGCGCTATGGAATTTTTGGTAGATATATGCGATAAGTAGTGCACCGTGATTATTCATGTATTTGTTTACGAGGACTTTTAGAATGATGGATTAGAAAGAAGTATGACAAAAATTAGTAGTCACACGTTGGTGATAAAAACACTATATAGGTAATTTTATAGTTCACAAGGAATGTTGGAAATTGTTTGGAAGATTATAATCATAAGTTCGTTTTAATAGATAATAGAAGCTTTTCTTAACATGGATTTAGTAAATGGTATAGAATTCATGGCAATATAAACATTATAGGTTATTAGATGATTTATCTCCGATTATTTTTAGTGATACTTTCAGAAAGGAGAAAAACTAAAAGAATACCACTAGTCGTAATGAAAATAGGTTTTTACTAGCCAAAATAAAAATGTCCATAAGTATAGCACTTAACTTTTTAGAATCAGTAAAATACTTGTTTTTGTCATAATAACCATGTTTATGTTATAAAAGTCCAATTAGTGAGTTATATTAATTCTTAGAATAATAATGTTAGAATAATCATGAATTAACTATTTTAGCTATACGCATAAATTCAAGTTAGAAATAAAAGGAATAAAATCTATTAGTCTATATATTGGTGTTAAAGAAAAATAATTAGCCTTTATTTTCATAAAGAATGTTAATACGTATTAATACTAGTTAAAACTATTATTATAGCACCTACTTATAATTTCACCATTTATGGCTCGCAATAATAGTCATAAATGAATTAATAAGTATTTACGCGTTAAGACGTATTTATGAGTGTGATAAGTGTGATGAATGTAATGGTGAATGATTACCCCTATACTGGTGTATGTTTATTTATTTGGCATACATATTCTTTTGTATGTGTGATACACAAATCGATGCTAGAAGTGGACTGTGAGTTAGACGAGCCTAACACGTTCGAGGACGACCCGCAGGACACGTTCGAGCAAGGCAAGTGGATTCTCCCTCTGCATATTCTATTTGTACCCAATTAATGCATATAATAATGTTTACTTTTTGGATATACTGCATAATTTGATGAGATTTATCTAATTAAGGATTTCCTAGATTTACCAATTGTATTCCTTGATTACCCTGGGAAAACACTATGCTTTGCAAAATGATGCTACCGCTCAACTTAATAATTGTTATGTCACTCTTGTTTATGATATTAATGTTCCGTAAATGAAATTGGTATTATGATGTTAACCCGATGGTTAAACAAGATTATTGCATATTAATTGGAACATGGATTGACCACCCAGGAAAATAGTGCTACCATGAGGGTGGTATGGGATGTCCTTGGCTAAATAACTATGGAAGTCTTATGTTGCGTGCTGGTCGTGGTCGACTAGAATGGGAGCATCTGGCAAGCGCTTATATTTCTAGCTCAGGCAGATTGGATACAGGCATAGTTCCCAAAGCTTTACCCCGCAGTCTGGACTATAAGTTGGTTACGTTGGATGTGCTCTATGCAGTTTGACCATTTCCAACATTTGTATATTGAGGACTCTAGGGAAAAGCCTCGTAGTGAGACCCTAGCCATTCACCTCGAAAGTGAATATGGGTCTGATCAACCTAAGCTAGAAGGGAATCGCGACTCATGGGTAAAGATGTGCCACCTCTGCAGAGTGTAAAACTGATATATCAGTCGCGCTCACGATTAAGAGCAGCCTAGACTCCTCACATGATAATTGAACTTAAAGATGGACAATAAATCGAGATCCGATGATCTGCCAATGGTTTGCTTAAGTGGTTTCACTTAAGTGTTTTTGATATACTCTTATACCTTTGTTTAATGGGAATACTTGGGATACACACTTATTAGTAAGACATGTGTTGTTAATAAAATACTGACCAACTAAAATGCTTACTGCTCAACCTTAGCCTCACCTTGTTAACTTGCATTAATTTTCCCCCACTTGCTGAGCCTCGACCATAAGTGAGCTCACCCTTGCTAATATTTTGATCAGAGGGTGATGCTGGAGACTTCGCTGATGACAATGATGAGTTTTAAGTCTAATGATGTGTCGGTCATCTTCCTATGGGAGATTACCCATGTTATTTAATTCCGCCTTACTTTGATGTTGATACTTGTTAAAGATACAATGATTTAGATGATGTAATAAAGTACTCTACTCTCTTTACGCCTTTATTACATTGTCTTTTGATATATTACACTTGTGACATCAATATATGTGTGGAAATGGATCTTGGCACACATATGGTATGCGCTCAGTTCTGCCCACCAGAATCGGGTGTGACAATTTGATTTGGGGATTGATTGGTTGTGAGTTTCATTCCTTGGACCACTGCATCTACCTAGCTGTTGCAGATTTTGGTCGTGAATTGAGAAAAACTCAGTTTAAACTCGTTCTAGAAAACCCTAACAAAACCCAATTTCTAGATGTATTTTTAAATTTGCGGTTGATTCACAGGTTCGATTGAGCTCAAAATTTGTGGAGACCTTGGAAATATATTTTCTCAGGTGTGTATAAAATTTCATATTGATCGGAGTTCGGTTGGTTCAGTTGTGGATCCAAGAACAGAATTTCATACTGCTGAAAACAATACATGTTGGCAATACTGTTTTGGACCGTTTCAGACGTTTCGGTGTTCGATTTGCAATCTGTTTGTTTTGCTGGTCTCATGTGAGTATTAGGAACATTTTGTAATCATGATATCACCCATTCGCTGATGTGTTATTGGTCTGATCGGCTCTGATTCACCTCCCTCTAGTCGCCTCACTAGTCATACGGATATGGAGAGGAGTGACGAGAGAGAGAGAGGAAAGAGAGGATTAAGAGTGTTGGTCTCTTGTTTTCAAATATTGTGGATCAAGAACAAAGCAACATAATTGTTAAAGATTAGGGACCTTCGTCCTCTAAAACATCATCTCCTTTCGAATATAATGGATCTCGAACGAAGGTCATGAAGAACACACCTTCATCATTTCTAAGAATAATAATTCATATAGATGATAAACATTATTCATTCATATACTAATTCATACATTTATTTCATGATAAACATATGAATAATATTCTTTTTACATTGATACATTTGGCTCGTTCGAAGGTGTTAGCGCAAGAGCAATGACAGTCCAGCGTGAACAGTATGGGGACACTGTTCACCTATTTATAGGCATGTGACGCAGCCCGGGTAAAAATACATTTATGACCTTAACATTCGTTCATAACTGTAACATAAACCATTAGAGACTAGCTGGTCTTTTCCTCTTCGGCTCAACATTATGCTTGATCTTCGACACCACTTTAAGCCGAGGCTGTTACCCTTCAGCTATGGCTTCAGCGTTCATTATTGTCATTTTCAAGTTATATATTCATCTTGAAGACCTTTGATGGAGGAGAAAGCTCCCATCATGAACCTCAGATTATAACGAAGCTCCTATAATAATCAACATTATGCTAGAAGCAAATGGTTAATCATGTTTTCGAGGACCTCCGGAAAAGGAAGGCCCCCAACAGTAGCCCCTCGCAGTATTAGTTTGTTTCTTCGTAACAAATTCAGGCTGTGACAAGAATGAAGGCTTTTAGCTGAAGGTCCAAGAAAACACCTTCCATTCGCTAGAATAGCGATTCGTTCTGAATCATGGGACCCACCGCTCAGTGGTGCTTTGTGTATATATATAGAGGCTTGCGCTTTGAATATTTTTCACGCCATCTAGCTTTTTATGCTATGATTTCTGTTTTAGCTTTTATCTTGTGTGAGCGCAAATATTCTTTGATCTTTGGCTTTTGTTGTGATCACCATCGAAATGCCCAAAGATAAGAAGACTGTAGACGCCACACTTGTTGGTTTTTACGAAGCTATGGAAAGAACCAATGTCGAAAAAAATCATTGATGAAATATTGGCTGGACTATCTAGGGATTCCAGCGATACAGACAATTTCGATGTGGAGAGTTATAATGAAGATGTCAAAGATCGACCATGGAGACCAAGTCTTTGGAAAGTTCACTGTTAAGCGAGGACAGATTGAAGCGATGAAGGAAAAATATTTCCATGACATATCTATTGTGAGGGCTAGAGGAGAGAGTACTGTTCCTCTTCTTGAGGGAAACAAAGTAGTGGTTTTTAAGAGTTTTATGAACGTTGGGCTTCGTTTTCCCTTGCACAAGATGCTAGTTGAAGTATTGAAGAAATTCGAGATATACCTTCATCAGCTTACTCCCGAAGCTTTAATTAAAGTGGGGGTTTTTATTTGGGCCATGAGAAGCCAAGGGCTGGAGCCAGATGCTAAATGTTTCTGCAACATCCATGAATTATCCTACCAGACAAAAGCATATTGCTTACAAAGTGTGGCCACTGGTGAATGACTGGGAAATGCCGAAGGAGACTGCTGTCGGCTCCAACGAAGGTGGTCTGGTTTATTTAAGATACACCTATCGCTATAGAAGTCAATTTGATGAGCCAAATGATGATTGGCTCGAGGTTGTTGATGCCACCAGCGACGAGCTGTTGGGAGCTTATTCAAAGGCAGAAGATGAAGCCATGACAACTGCCTTTGGCGCTCACGACAAGAGGAGGCTGAATAGAGTTTTTGATGTAATCGGATTTTTTTATCTCGATTACTATTTTCCTGACCGAAAACATAGGTTAAAGAGAAAAATGGCAGCTTCATCCTCCTCCGCCACGCCTAAGCTGAAAAAAGCTAAGGTTTTGACTCGCAGACCGAAGCCACGTCCTTTAGAGAGGACAGTCGCAGTGCTTGATATAGAAAAGATGGAGATTACTGAACATGTCGAAGCTATCCCCTTAGCTCCAAAGACAATTCCTGCTGCGACAGTCGAAGCTAGTATCGGTCCGACAGAAGAGCATCCAAAGCTGCTGAGTCCCCCAACCGCAACTGAGTTGCTGAAGATAACAACTGCTGCAACCACAACAATGACTCCTAAGAAAAGGAGAATGGCCAGTATTCTGGATGTTTTTTTGAAGTCTACGAATATTCCAACTCCTGCTTCTACCGAAGCTCCCAAAGATAATGTTGAAGAGTCGAGAGAAGTATCGATTGCAAGCGCTTCCCCTTCCCACGCTGAAGCTGAAACTTCGGGGGCTAATCCAGCTGTCGGGGACCATAATTAGGGGTACTCTCAAGACGCCTAATTCTCAGCTGGTAACCCCCATCAGCATAAAGCTGCAAAGGCCTGATGGGTACGATTAAGTCAGGGATCAGTCCACACGAGTGACTCGATCACGCTTCACCCGAGCCTAGCCTCGGCCAAGGGCAGCCGACCTCGAGAGACTTCCGTCTCGCCCGAGGCCCCCCTTTTTACGGCGGACACACCTCCGGCTCGCCCGAGGCCTTGGCTTCGCTCAGAAGCAACCCTGACTAAATCGCCACACCGACTGACCAAGTTGCAGGAGCATTTAACGCAAAGGTGGCCTGACACCTTTATCCTGACACGCGCCCCCCGGCAGAGCTGAAGTGACCGCCGTCACTCCACCGCTCCACTGACCAGTCTGACAGAAGGACAGCGCCGCCTGCGCCACTCCGACTGCAGTGCCACTCAACAGAGTGAGTCTGACAGGCAGTCAGGCCTTGCCAAAGGCGCCATAGCGAACTCCGCTCCGCCCGACCCCAGGGCTCAGACTCGGGCTAAGACCCGGAAGACGGCGAACTCCGCTCCGCCCGACCCCAGGGCTCGGACTCGGGCTAAGACCCGGAAGACGGCGAACTCCGCTCCGCCCGACCCCAGGGCTCGGACTCGGGCTAAGACCCGGAAGACGACGAAACTCCGCCTCGCCCGACCCCAGGGCTCGGACTCCGCCCTGGCCTCGGCCAAACGATCTCCGCCTCGCCCGACCCAGGGGCTCGGGCTCGGCCTCGGCAATGGAAGACAGACTCGACCTCGGCTTCGGAGGAGCCCCCACGCCGCCCTGCCTAGGGCACAGGCCCGCCACGTCAACAGGAAGCGCCATCATCATCCTACCCCGAATCGACTCGGGTCACGGAGAACAAGACCGGCGTCCCATCCGGCCAGCTCCGCCGGATGGGCAATGATGGTGCTCCACGAGCTCTGTGACGACGGCGGCCCTCAGCTCTCTTACGGAAGCAGGGCGACGTCAGCAAGGACTCGACCGCTCCAACAGCTGTCCCTCCGCCAGGCTCCGTCGCTCCTCCGACAGCCACGGCATCACGCCAGCAAGGTGCCAAGACCTCTCCGGCTGCCACATTGGCATGTACCTAGGGCGCTAGCTCTCTTTCCGCTAGACACGTAGCACTCTGCTACACCCCCCATTGTACACCTGGATCCTCTCCTTACGACTATAAAAGGGAGGACCAGGGCCTTCTTAGAGAGGGTTGGCCGCGCGGGACCGAGGACGGGACAGGCGCTCTCTTGGGGCCGCTCGCTTCCCTCACCCGCGTGGACGCTTGTAACCCCCCTACTGCAAGCGCACCCGACCTGGGCGCGGGACGAACACGAAGGCCGCGGGACTTCCACCTCTCTCACGCCCGACTCCGGCCACCTCGCCTCTCCCCCCTTCGCGCTCGCCCACGCGCTCGACCCATATGGGCTGGGGCACGCAGCACACTCACTCGTCGGCTTAGGGACCCCCCTGTCTCGAAACGCCGACAGTTGGCGCGCCAGGTAGGGGCCTGCTGCGTGCTGACGAACAGCTCCCCGTCAAGCTCCAGATGGGCAGTCTCCAGCAACCTCTCCGGCCCGGGGCGGTGCTTCGTTTCGGGACTCTTGAGTTCATGTCCTTCGACGGCAGCTACAACATCATACTTCTTCCACCGCCGCGCGACAACGACAATGGCGGCCGACAACCCGCCCGCCGGCGGCGGAATCGACGACACCTTCCCCGCGTGGTGGAAGAACAACATTCGAGCTCGCTCCATTCTCTCCCCCGCCAACGGAGGAGGATGCGGGGCCATCAAGGCCAGGCGGGAGGCCGCGCTTCGTTGGCCGTCGAGCGAATCGACGCCCCCGACGCCCCGACGGAAGGCACGCCGGACGTCGACCTCGCGTTCGAGACGAAGGCAAGCGCCGTCCCCCCGCGACACGCTGACCCCGAGCAAGAAGACGACGCCGGCGCGCTCGCGGAAAGCCTGCAGGACGTCACCCTTGTACCCGAGATGACGGTGCAACCAGTCCCCGATGTGACTACGTCGCTCCTCGTCGACCAAAAGGTACCGACTAACTCCCATCTTACGTCATTTCGACTCGGCCTCAACCCGCCAAACGACCTCGCTTTGGCGGGCGCTCTCATTGAGGCGAGTGCAACCCCACTGGGGTTTCGTATGCGGTCGCCTTGGGACCGGCTGACGGACGTCTCGACCTACGGGCCCTCTGGGTCCGAGGAAGATGACGATCCCAGCATCTGTTGGGATTTCTCCGGACTTGGCAACCCCAGTGCCATGCGGGACTTCATGACCGCATGTGACTACTGCCTCTCCGACTGTTCCGACGGAAGCCGCAGCCTTGGCGACGAGAGCTGCGGCCCAAGCCGCGAATGTTTCCACATCGAGCTAGGGGATCCCTCCGAAGGCAACCATCTCGGCATGCCGGAGGACGGTGATCTTCCTAGGCCGGTGCCTCGCGCCGACATCCCACGGGAGCTAGCTGTGGTCCCCGCTCCGGCGGGGGGTTACGACCCACAACTCGAGCAAGTCCGCGAGGCGCAGGCCAGGCTCAACGAGGGAACAGGAGCGCTTGAGCCGATCCGTCGGGACGTCGGGCAGGTATGGGCGGGCCAACCCCTGGCCGGAGAAATACGTCACCTGCCCAAGGTCTCCAGCACCGCGTCGCCAACGATGTCAGGGTCAGGCCGCCGCCCGCATCCAGCGGGGTTGGTCAGAACCTGGCAGCCGCAGCGATGCTCCTCCGCGCGATGCCGGAGCCATCAACCACCGAGGGTCGGCGAATCCAGGGAGAGCTCAAGAATCTCCTGGAAGGCGCTGCGACCCGACGGGCCGAGAGCACTGCCTCCCGAAGGCAGAGATATCCCTCGGAACCTCATGCCGCGACTTCCCGATTCATGCGGGAAGCCTCGGTCTACACCGGGCGCACGCGTAACACCGCGCCTGCGGCCCCGGGCCACCTCAGCAACGAGCACCATCGACGCGACCGTCGGGCCCACCTCGACGAAAGGGTGCGCCGAGGCTACCACCCAAGGCGTGGGGGGCGCTACGACAGCGGGGAGGATCGGAGTCCCTCGCCCGAACCACCCGGTCCGCAGGCCTTCAGTCGGGCCATCCGACGGGCGCCATTCCCGACCCGGTTCCGACCCCCGACTACTATCACGAAGTACTCGGGGGAAACGAGACCGGAACTGTGGCTCGCGGACTACCGCCTTGCCTGCCAACTGGGTGGGACGGACGATGACAGCCTCATCATCCGTAACCTCCCCCTGTTCCTCTCCGACACTGCTCGCGCCTGGTTGGAGCACCTGCCTCCGGGGCAGATCTCCAACTGGGACGACTTGGTCCAAGCCTTCGCCGGCAATTTCCAGGGCACATACGTGCGCCCCGGGAATTCCTGGGACCTTCGAAGCTGCCGGCAACAGCCGGGGGAGTCGCTCCGGGACTACATCCGGCGATTCTCGAAGCAGCGCACCGAGCTGCCCAACATCACTGACTCGGATGTCATCGGCGCGTTCCTCGCCGGCACCACTTGCCGTGACCTGGTGAGCAAGCTGGGTCGCAAGACCCCCACCAGGGCGAGCGAGCTGATGGACATCGCCACCAAGTTCGCCTCTGGCCAGGAGGCGGTCGAGGCTATCTTCCGAAAGGACAAGCAGCCCCAGGGCCGCCCATCAGAAGAGGCTCCTGAGGCGTCTGCTCCGCGCGGCGCCAAGAAGAAAGGCAAGAAGAAGTCGCAATCGAAACGCGACACCGCTGACGCGGACCTTGTCGCCGCCGCCGAGTACAAGAACCCTCGGAAGCCCCCCGGAGGTGCAAACCTCTTCGACAAGATGCTCAAGGAGCCGTGCCCCTACCATCAGGGGCCCGTCAAGCACACCCTCGAGGAGTGCGTTATGCTTCGGCGTCACTTCCACAGGGCCGGGCCACCCGCCGAGGGTGGCAGGGCCCGCGACGACGACAAGAACGAAGATCACCAAGCAGGAGAGTTCCCCGAGGTCCGCGACTGCTTCATGATCTATGGAGGGCATGCGGCGAATGCCTCGGCTCGGCATCGCAAGCAAGAGCACCGGGAGGTCTGCTCGGTGAAGGTGGCGGTGCCAGTCTACCTAGACTGGTCCGACAAGCCCATCACCTTCGACCAGGCCGACCACCCCGACCATGTGCCGAGCCTGGGGAAATACCCGCTCGTCGTCGACCCCGTTGTCGGCAATGTCAGGCTCACCAAGGTCCTGATGGATGGGGGCAGCTGCCTCAACATCATCTACGCCGAGACCCTCAAGCTCCTGCGCGTCGATCTGTCCTCCGTCCGAGCAGGCGCTGCGCCCTTCCACGGGATCATCCCTGGGAAGCGCGTCCAGCCCCTCGGGCGACTCGACCTCCCCGTCCGCTTCGGGACGCCCTCCAACTTCCGAAGGGAGACCCTGACGTTCGAGGTGGTCGGGTTCCGAGGAACCTACCACGCCGTACTAGGGAGGCCATGCTACGTGAAGTTCATGGCCGTCCCCAACTACACCTACCTGAAGCTCAAGATGCCGGGCCCCAACGGGGTCATCACCGTCGGCCCCACGTACAAACACGCGTTCGAATGCGACGTGGAGTGCGTGGAGTACGCCGAGGCCCTCGCCGAGTCCGAGGCCCTCATCGCCGACCCGGAGAACCTCTCCAAGGAGGTGCCAGACGTGAAGCGCCATGCCGGCAACTTCGAGCCAGCGGAGACGGTTAAGGCCGTCCCTCTTGACCCCAGTGGCGACACCACCAAGCAGATCCGGATCGGTTCCGGGCTCGACCCCAAATAGGAAGCAGTGCTCGTCGACTTTCTCCGCGCAAACGCCGACGTCTTTGCGTGGAGTCCCTCGGACATGCCCGGCATACCGAGGGATGTCGCCGAGCACTCACTGGATATTCGGGCCGGAGCCCGACCCGTCAGGCAGCCTCTGCGCCGATTCGACGAGGAGAAGCGCAGAGTGATTGGCGAAGAGATCCACAAGCTAATGGCAGCAGGGTTCATCAAAGAGGTATTCCATCCCGAATGGCTTGCCAACCCTGTGCTTGTGAGGAAGAAAGGGGGGAAATGGCGGATGTGTGTAGACTACACTGGTCTCAACAAAGCATGTCCGAAGGTTCCCTACCCTCTGCCTCGCATCGATCAAATCGTGGATTCCACCGCTGGGTGCGAAACCCTGTCCTTCCTCGATGCCTACTCAGGGTATCACCAGATCCGGATGAAAGAGTCCGACCAGCTCGCGACTTCTTTCATCACGCCGTTCGGCATGTACTGCTATGTCACCATGCCGTTCGGTTTGAGGAATGCGGGCGCGACGTACCAGCGGTGCATGAACCATGTGTTCGGCGAACACATCGGTCGCACAGTCGAGGCCTACGTCGATGACATCGTAGTCAAGACGAGGAAGGCTTCCGACCTCCTCTCCGACCTTGAAGTAACATTCCGATGTCTCAAGGCGAAAGGAGTCAAGCTCAATCCTGAGAAGTGTGTCTTCGGGGTGCCCCGAGGCATGCTCCTAGGGTTCATCGTCTCCGAGCGAGGCATTGAAGCCAACCCGGAGAAGATCGCGGCCATCACCAGCATGGGACCCATCAAGGACTTAAAAGGTGTACAGAGGGTCATGGGATGCCTCGCGGCCCTGAGCCGCTTCATCTCACGCCTCGGCGAAAGAGGTTTGCCTCTGTACCGCCTCTTAAGGAAGGCCGAGTGTTTCGCTTGGACCCCTGAGGCCGAGGAAGCCCTCGGGAACCTGAAGGCGCTCCTTACAAAGGCGCCTGTCTTGGTGCCCCTGGCGGATGGAGAAGCCCTCTTGGTCTACGTCGCCGCGACCACTCAGGTGGTTAGCGTCGCGATTGTGGTCGAAAGGCAAGAGGAAGGGCATGCATTGCCCGTTCAGAGGCCGGTCTACTTCGTCAGCGAAGTGCTGTCCGAGACCAAGATCCGCTACCCACAAGTTCAAAAGCTGCTGTATGCTGTGATCCTGACAAGGCGGAAGTTACGACACTACTTCGAGTCTCATCCGGTAACTGTGGTGTCATCCTTCCCCCTGGGGGAGATCATCCAGTGCCGAGAGGCCTCGGGCAGGATCGCAAAGTGGGCGGTGGAAATCATGGGCGAAACGATCTCGTTCGCCCCTCGGAATGCCATCAAGTCCCAGGTGTTGGCGGACTTCGTGGCCGAATGGGTCGACACCCAGTTGCCGACGGCTCCGATCCAACCGGAGCTCTGGACCATGTTTTTCGACGGATCGCTGATGAAGACAGGAGCCGGCGCGGGCCTGCTCTTCATCTCGCCCCTTGGAAAGCACCTGCGCTACGTGCTGCGCCTCCATTTCCCGGCATCCAACAATGTGGCCGAGTACGAAGCTCTGGTCAACGGGTTGCAGATCGCCATCGAGCTAGGGGTGAGACGCCTCGACGCCCGCGGTGATTCGCAGCTCGTCATCGACCAAGTCATGAAGAACTCCCACTGCCGCGACCCGAAGATGGAGGCCTACTGCGACGAGGTTCGGCGCCTGGAAGACAAGTTCTTCGGGCTCGAGCTCAACCACATCGCTCGGCGCTACAACGAAACCACAGATGAGCTGGCTAAAATAGCCTCGGGGCGAACGACGGTCCCCCCGGACGTCTTCTCCCGGGATCTGCATCGACCCTCTGTCAAGATCGACGACGCGCCCGAGCCCGAGGCACCCTCGGCTCAGGCCGAGGCGCCATCGGCTCGGCCCGAGGCACCCTCGGCTCAGCCCGAGGTACCCTCGGCCCCCGAGGGCGAGACACTGGACGTCGAGGAAGAGCAGAGCGGGGCCACGCCTGATCGAGATTGGCAGGCCCCGTACCTGCAATATCTCCGTCGAGGAGAGCTACCCCTCGACCAAGTCGAGGCTCGGCGGGTAGCGCGACGCGCCAAGTCGTTCGTCTTGCTGGGCGATGAAGAGGAGCTCTACCATCGCAGCCCCTCGGGCATCCTCCAGCGATGCATCTCCATCGCCGAAGGTCGGGAACTGCTGCAAGAAATACACTCGGGGGCTTGCGGCCATCACGCAGCGCCCCGAGCCCTTGTCGGGAATGCTTTCCGGCAAGGCTTCTACTGGCCAACGGCGGTGGTTGACGCCACTAGAATTGTCCGCACCTGCGAAGGGTGCCAATTCTATGCGAAGCAGACCCACCTGCCCGCTCAGGCTCTGCAGACGATACCCATCACCTGGCCCTTCGCTGTATGGGGTCTGGACCTCGTCGGTCCCTTGCAGAAGGCGCCCGGGGGCTACACGCACCTGCTGGTCGCCATCGACAAATTCTCCAAGTGGATCGAGGTCCGACCTCTGAACAGCATCAGGTCCGAGCAGGCGGTGGCGTTCTTCACCAACATCATCCATCGCTTCGGGGTCCCAAACTCCATCATCACCGACAACGGTACCCAGTTCACCGGCAAAAAATTCTTGGATTTTTGCGAGGATCACCATATCCGGGTGGACTGGGCCGCCGTGGCTCATCCCATGTCGAATGGGCAAGTAGAGCGTGCCAACGGCATGATTCTACAAGGGCTCAAGCCTCGGATCTACAACGACCTCAACAAGTTCGGCAAGCGGTGGATGAAGGAACTCCCCTCGGTGGTCTGGAGCCTAAGGACGACGCCGAGTCGTGCCACGGGTTTCACGCCGTTTTTCCTGGTCTACGGGGCTGAAGCTATCTTGCCCACTGACCTGGAATACGGCTCCCCGAGGACGAGGGCCTACACCGATCAAAGCAACCAAGCTAGCCGAGAAGAATCGCTGGACCACCTGGAGGAGGCTGGGGACAGGGCCTTACTACACTCGGCGCGGTACCAGCAGTCCCTGCGACGCTACCACGCCCGAGGGGTCCGGTCTCGAGACCTCCAGGTGGGCGATCTGGTGCTTCGGCTGCGGCAAGACGCCCGAGGGAGGCACAAGCTCACGCCCCCCTGGGAAGGGCCATTCGTCATCGCCAAAGTTCTGAAGCCTGGAACATACAAGCTGGCCAACAATCAAGGCGAGATCTACGGCAACGCTTGGAACATCAAACAGCTACATCGCTTCTACCCTTAAGATGTTTTCAAGTTGTTCATATACCTCGCACCCACGCAAAGTTTAGTCATCAAGGAAGGGTCGGCCTCGCCTCGGCAAAGCCCGACCCTCCCTCGGGGGCTAAAAGGGGGGGAACCCCCTCTGCGTTGAAATTTTCCTCGAAAAAGGATCTCTTTTCAGCAGGATTTCTTTCGTGCTTCTTGACTACTTCGGAAAGCGGATCCTGGAAACGACGGAGTACACGTAAGCAGCCAAGGCTGACCGAGCCGAGGGACTCCTACGCCTCCGGGATACGGATACCTCACTCATCACCTTCTGCGATAAGTAACTCGCGGTCGGATAAAGCGACTCCGTGGACCGAACAAGTCTTCACGTTCGGAAGCTCTCCTGCCGAAGCAGTCCTTCAAGCTTTCTCGACTAAGTCGGGGACAGGGCCTCATGAACGGGTGAAAGTACGCGTAAGCGGCAAGGCCGACCGAGCCGAGGGATTCCCACGCCTCTGGGATACGGATACCTCACTCGTCCCTTCCGCGAGAAGCAACTCTCGCTCACACAAACATCCCTGTTACCGACAGAGAGTCCAGATGCTCGAAACAAGAGGAAAAAAGACGCAGCTTCGCAAGCACGGCGAGGGTGTGTTTTCTGGCCTCGGCGGCCGCAGAAGGCACACGCTACAAGACGATCTGGTCCTGCAGGCTCGGGCCTTCACGCTGAAGGGAGCCGTAGCACCCTCGGCATCGACGACGTCTTCAGCAAAGTCCGACCCAGCCTCGGACAGCGACGCGGTCCAGGGACTTCTCCGGGAATCCGGCCCGAGCAGTCGGCTCGGCCGGTTACCCCTGGGGCCTCGGCCAACCGGCTTCCAAGGGCGCCAGCCCGACCCGAGGCCTCGGCTGATCGACTTTGGCGTCGGCTCCGCTGACGGACAACACGGCTAGGCTCCGGCCAACCAGGTTCCCATTCTCGAGCCAACTCCGCCCCTGTTCATACTGATATCGCTACCCCTGGCCTCGGCCCATCGAAGGGCGGCCGAGGGGTCTCTTTAACTAAGCTAGAGGAGCCCCAGACAACAAGGCCGATCGGGCCGAGGGATTCCTACGCCTCCGGGATACGTATACCTCACTCGTCACCTTGACATGGGGCGACTCATGCTTGGTAAAGCAGTTCAGATAATCAACAGGCGAGACTTAGTGCTCGAAAATGAGGAAAAAACACGGCTCCGTGCCGAAATTACATACATGTTCAGGCCTCGACAGCCACAATGAACAAAAACACTGGCATTCAAGATGCCATTACAAATGGAACTCCGGTTCCCCTCCGCAGGTACGAACAACCCCACTCCGAGGGGGAAGGCCTGCGGAGTAACAAAAGAATGATGAGCGGCTCGTTGCCGCCCGTTCTAACCACGACGACAACCACCCCCGCCCTGGGCAGCGAAGCGGCTTAGGCAGCAGCTTTGGGGCTGGTGTCACGACAGGAGGGCTCTCCCCCGCTGAGGACGAGAACCAGCCATTCAGGCAGGGAGACGGAGAACCAGGGCCACTGGCGCCCTACCTATCCCGGCATGGCTGGAGGAAGTCCCCGTGGGACTCAAGGACGCCATTCTCCCCCAGGCGCGGGGGGAAGAAAAAGGCAGCCGACCCACGCGGGGGCGGCCCCCCGACTCGCCTCATCTTCCATCTTGGCCTGGATGACGAAAATCCTTGGGGCCGAGGGAGGAGTAGAGGCCGCGGCCTGGCCCGCTTTCCCCACCGTCGAACTGGAGGTCACCATCTTGGGTGACCGCCGGTGGCGGGGTGTGGCCAGGCTGCGTGATGAAAATCCTTGAAGCCGAATGATGGCTGAGAGGTACCAACTCCCGTGGAGTTGCGTTCCTCCAACGAGGAGGCGGAAAGGCGGCGGATACCCCCCATCCGGGGGCTTGGAAGATGGAAAGACACGACGCATAAGGGAGGAAGAAGACATGGTTGCCTCCTGAAAGGAGTCTCCCTCCTTTTAAAGGCAACTCTCCCTACGTGCGCCCCCAGACGCCACGGGCTGAGTCTTCTCCAACACGCTCCAAGGCCCTCCCCTGCGACTCGGGGGCTGGGTCCCGCATGTCGTGCAAACCGGCTCAGGGCAGAAGAAGCCAAACCGCCGCGCGTGGTGCACATGACCGCCCAGCGGTTACAAGCGACCCCCCACTTTTGCCCAGACCAACGGGCGGAAGGGGCGAGCAGCCATGTAGGCGGCATGCAACCGCGCCAGGTGGACGCGCTTCTCCGACTTCTGACACGCCAGCTTGGAAGCCCAGGCCCACGCGTCAAGCAACCGGCGCGCCGGTTGCTGCATGCAAGCAACCGCACCGCCACTTGTGCCACCGTCGCGCCTCTTCGGTTGCGGAGCCTGTGCCGCGACTCAAGGCAACCGGCGCACGACCCAGCGGCGCCAGTCTGGCGCGTTGGTCAAAGCGGCCGAAAGTGGGCCGGCAGTAATGGCGGTGGCAGGCGGGCGGGCGCAGCAGTCACGTCGTCAGCCAGGCTCACGTCCCATCCTGGGACAGCAAGAGAGCCTCCTCCCACGGCGTGAAGACGGTGCACCCGTGACCCGTCCCTCGAACGGATCGCGCACGCGCAACGGCCGTCCCGCCAACCACTCGCTCCGTCGCATTAACTCCGCGGCGGGACACGCGGCGCCTCTGGCGGGAGAAGCGTGCGACGCTTCGCCTTCGCCGTAATGACCGCGTCAAAAAGAGGTACGCCACGTCGTTCGATTTCGTATCCTTTTCCTTTTTCCTCTTTCTCTATCTCTTGCTCTTGCAACAGGGACCGGGAAAGGGGGATACCCCGAAAAGGATCCTTCTCCGCGAAGGAACCGGGCTCCGAGCCCCCCCCCTACTGATCAGGGGTTCGAAGACTGGCCCTCCGAAGGGTTCAACTGTCGCCTCAGATCGCGTGGGCCCGACACCCACTACTGGTCAGGGGTTCGAAGGCCAGCCCCCCAAAGGGTTCCATGGCCGCCTCAGGCTACTCGGGCTCCGCGCCCATTACTGATCAGGGGTTCGAAGGCTGGCCCCCGAAGGGTTCACAGTCGCCTCAGACACCGAGCGAGGGATGACCAGGGGTACGTTCGATACATAACCGAGGCTCGGGCTGCGCTCCCGAGGTACCCTAGGACATTTCCGAGACCAGCGGGAACGATCTTGTAACGGAATCCCATCGGAGGGAGGCATCGAGCCCTCGGACCCCGTCGCCAGGGGATCGGGTCCGGCAAATCACCCGCAGGTACTTTTGGGCGTGCCTCTGGGCCCCTAGCCGACCCCCAACGAACGGGGCACGGACGTCCACTCGGATTACCCGCTTGCAGCTCACCGGAGACACCATGTTCGGTGCCCATCGAGGGTAACATGGCGCACTCCCCCCTCCTCCTTGCGGAAAGGCGACGTAGGGGCGTATGTAAAAAGTCGAGTCTGTCCCTGATCGTCCTCTCGCCCTGTGCGGAGGCTCGGGGGCTGCTCTCGCAAACCCGGCTCCGGCCAAACCGTTGACAGCGTCAACATACCAGCCCGAGAGCTTGGGCCCCGACCGTGCACCCGGGCTACGACCAGTTCGCATGAGGGAACAACCAGACCAGCCGAAGCATTACGCAAGGCATTAAGACCTCGAAGGAGTGTAACCACTCCTCCGAGGCCTCGGGGGCTACACCCGGCGGGTGCGCTCGCGCGCACCCACCGGAACGAAATGCAACCGAGAACGGCTGGTCCCCTTGCAAAAAAGTGCAACGAAAGCCTCCAAGCGAGTGCTACCACTCCCTTCGAGGCTCGGGGGCTACTGTCGGGGACCATAATTAGGGGTACCCTCAAGACGCCTAATTCTCAGCTGGTAACCCCCATCAGCATAAAGCTGCAAAGGCCTGATGGGTACGATTAAGTCAGGGATCAGTCCACACGAGTGACTCGATCACGCTTCACCCGAGCCTAGCCTCGGCCAAGGGCAGCCGACCTCGAGAGACTTCCGTCTCGCCCGAGGCCCCCCTTTTTACGGCGGACACACCTCCGGCTCGCCCGAGGCCTTGGCTTCGCTCAGAAGCAACCCTGACTAAATCGCCACACCGACTGACCAAGTTGCAGGAGCATTTAACGCAAAGGTGGCCTGACACCTTTATCCTGACACGCGCCCCCCGGCAGAGCTGAAGTGACCGCCGTCACTCCACCGCTCCACTGACCAGTCTGACAGAAGGACAGCGCCGCCTGCGCCACTCCGACTGCAGTGCCACTCGACAGAGTGAGTCTGACAGGCAGTCAGGCCTTGCCAAAGGCGCCATAGCGAACTCCGCTCCGCCCGACCCCAGGGCTCGGACTCGGGCTAAGACCCGGAAGACGGCGAACTCCGCTCCGCCCGACCCCAGGGCTCGGACTCGGGCTAAGACCCGGAAGACGGCGAACTCCGCTCCGCCCGACCCCAGGGCTCGGACTCGGGCTAAGACCCGGAAGACGACGAAACTCCGCCTCACCCGACCCCAGGGCTCGGACTCCGCCCTGGCCTCGGCCAAACGATCTCCGCCTCGCCCGACCCAGGGGCTCGGGCTCGGCCTCGGCAACGGAAGATAGACTCGACCTCGGCTTCGGAGGAGCCCCCACGCCGCCCTGCCTAGGGCACAGGCCCGCCACGTCAACAGGAAGCGCCATCATCATCCTACCCCGAATCGACTCGGGTCACGGAGAACAAGACCGGCGTCCCATCCGGCCAGCTCCGCCGGATGGGCAATGATGGCGCTCCACGAGCTCTGTGACGACGGCGACCCTCAGCTCTCTTACGGAAGCAGGGCGACGTCAGCAAGGACTCGACCGCTCCAACAGCTGTCCCTCCGCCAGGCTCCGTCGCTCCTCCGACAGCCACGGCATCACGCCAGCAAGGTGCCAAGACCTCTCCGGCTGCCACATTGGCATGTACCTAGGGCGCTAGCTCTCTTTCCGCTAGACACGTAGCACTCTGCTACACCCCCCATTGTACACCTGGATCCTCTCCTTACGACTATAAAAGGGAGGACCAGGGCCTTCTTAGAGAGGGTTGGCCGCGCGGGACCGAGGACGGGACATGCGCTCTCTTGGGGCCGCTCGCTTCCCTCACCCGCGTGAACGCTTGTAACCCCCCTACTGCAAGCGCACCCGACCTGGGCGCGGGACGAACACGAAGGCCGCGGGACTTCCACCTCTCTCACGCCCGACTCCGGCCACCTCGCCTCTCCCCCCTTCGCGCTCGCCCACGCGCTCGACCCATCTGGGCTGGGGCACGCAGCACACTCACTCGTCGTCTTAGGGACCCCCCTGTCTCGAAACACCGACACCAGCAGAATTAGAGAAGGAAAAGTCAACATTTCCTACTCCTGAAGCACCTTCCCAAGCTAATTTAGAATATATTGTTCGTCATGCTTTGGGAAAACAAGTATTCGAAGAGCAAGTTGTCGAAGTGCAACTTATGCAAGGGATCTGAAATACCCACGAGGATCCTTAGTTTACGGAGGGAGCGACGAGGATGACTTCCTTTACTGTCTACCAGACACTGAGGAGATTAATGTTTGTCATGAAATGATGGACAACATGGGATACCCGAAGCTTGAGCTTGGTTTGTCTGTAATGACAAAGGACCAACTTGCAGACATCCTCGCCTACAACAGCCTGCAGGTTTGTGTGTTTTGCCTTCGTATTTGGTAATTTTTTATTTGGATGAACGATTTTGCGGTGATTCTTATTATTATTATTTTGTATGTTCTTTGTTTTCTAGGGTCTAATTCTTAGTAAAGCTTTAAGCGCTCAGAAGGATGCAGAAGATGAGAGTAACCAGATAGCAATTGGAAACCTTCGTTCGGAGGTCATAACTTTGAGAAACGAAGCTCTCGAGAAGGATAAGATACTGCTTTCTTTGGTGGAAAGATTAAAATCTAGTGAAGCTAGACTTTCTAGCCTTTTCGAAGCAGAGCAGAGAATGAAGGAGCTTGAAGAGAAACAACAAAAAGATGTGAAGCGCATTGCTGACTTGGAGTATTCGTTATCTATTCAAGTGGGATTGCATAGATCTAAAGTGCAAGAATTAGAAAAGAAGTTCGACGAAGTGACTGGAAATTTTAATCTTGAGCAAACAAAATAGGAAATATGTGACGCTGAATGGCTAAGGGTTCAGAAAATTGTCGAGGAGCTTCATCGAGCAAAAGAAGAATGTTACAATGTTGCAATGGAGTGCTGTAATAAATTGGAAAACAGCTTTGCCAAAGTTGGCGCATTTTCTACGAAGCGAAATTTTATCCGTGGTGATCCTGATGGGGTCATTTGTTGGATCGACGACGAGGCCGAAACTTTTGACGAGATTCTTAGTGGCAGGGGAGACTTTTGTGCCTTCGCCGGCGCCCGCGGAGCTATGTCGCTTCTTGAGAAGGTTGGCTGTGAACATGCAAAGGCTGTAATTCAACCAGATTTTTTGGTCTCAGCCAACGACATTAAGAATCCTTCGGCCAAGGCCGCTGCGCTAAGTGGAAAGTTTTATTCTGAAGTCTGGCTGAAGGGTAGCCAAGAGATAGCTAACGAAGCTATCAAAAAAAACAAGGAAGAGTCTCATGATGCCTTGGAAGAGGCGAGGAAAAATGAAGAAGCTGCAGAATGTGCAAGACTTATAGGTATGTCTATAGTGACCTAGCTTTGTAAATTATTTTAGTTTCGGAACTAATAGACACTTGTACTATGGTGCAGCTGAACTCTCTCCCCCTCCGGAGCCATATGACCCTGAAGCCGATCTGTCTTTGAGGGGGCACTTGATGTAATTAGAATAGCTAACGAAGCCGTTGACGAAGCTGTTAACATGCTACTTATCGAAGCTGCTGACAAAGTTTTGAAAGAAGATGACTAGAGCTTGTCTATTCAGACTTTAGAATTTTTGTATGCAGCTTCTTTTTGTAAAAAAACAATTATCAAGTATTTGTATATTTAATGATGTAATATATTTATTTGTGAGGCGTGAAACCTTCGTACGTACCGTTTTTGAGCCACAGGCGAAAAAACACATTCCCTTCTTTTCGTGCTAATTCATAAAGAAAGAAAGAAATTCCCCTTCTTTGTCGAAGCAACTTTGAAGGCCTCGCCACGGATGTTGCATAAGAATACCGTTGTCGTAGATATAAATTTTGTATACAAACAGCTTCGTTAAAGGCATGGGTCTTGTATTATTGATACGTTCTTTCGTGACTCTTTGCTAAAGATAGACTGAACCTCATGGGTTAGCCGATATGATTTGAAGGAGCATTTTTCGTTCGTTTTCCACTGTTTCTATCGATGCAAAATGATGTATGATGCGATGTTATGCAATATGATGTGATGAAATGATGCAAATGATGTTGATGCACGAACCATAAAAAATAAGACTTTACATCCCCTTAGGAACGACTTTGGAGTCTCTTCGCCTTTTACTTAGGTGGTGTTTTAGCTCTGCATCCCCGTAGGAACAACTTTGGAGCTAAGCTCTGCATCCCCTTAGGAATAACTTTGGAGCTTCTTCACCTTTTACTTAGGCGGTATTTTAGCTTTGCATCCCCATAGGAATGACTTTGGAGCTTCTTCACCTTTTACTTAGGTAGTATTTTAGCTTTGCATCCTCGTAGGAACGACTTTGGAGCTAAGCTCTGCATCCCCTTAGGAATGACTTTGGAGCTTCTTCACCTTTTACTTAGGTGGTATTTTAGCTCTGCATCCCCGTAGGAACGACTTTGGAGCTAAGCTCTACATCCTCTTAGGAACGACTTTGGAGCTTCTTCATCTCTTCTGCTACACTCGATGGTGTAGCCCCAGATTCATTACAACAAACTGAAGGTTGTACCTTCTTATATTGTCTTTAGGAACAAACATAAAGATAATTAAAGCAAATATTACATTGAATATGGAAAATGTTTGATCGAGCCCCTGTGTTGCTTCAGTATATGTGTCTCGACTCTGGCACAATGTTGTTGACTGTCTAAGCTTCAGACTCTTCACGCGTATCACCCTATAGTGCCTGACGATGCCCTTCTGCCGGTTGATTATGAGGCAGGATTGGAGCCATGGGTGGTGGTGGTAGCTGGGGCCATTCAGCTTGTGAATGGCTTGTCGAAGCAACTGATGTTGTGGACTGCTGGTTGCCCACATACTCGGGGATGTATGGGGAATAGCACGAAACAGTATGGAGGACCTGCTTCGGCTGATTATGTCATGCTTCGTCTTTAGCTATTTCTTTTTATTTCTGGATCGTGACTTGGCACGTCCTTGTTGCATGTCCTTTGTCTTCTCCACAGAATAAGCAAAACAACCTTCTTGGTTGGGAGCTGAACCTTCCGCCGAAGCTTCTTCCTCCTCTTCCTCTTGGAGCTGGTGGCCTGAAGGAGCTATGTTGTCTTCATGATGACTAAGAGCTGTGCTGATGCCCTTGAGTATGATTGCCACTATCATCATTTGAGCTAGGGTTATGAATCGTCCTGACATGACTAGGATGGAGCCTTCCTCGGAAGTCCCTAGTCATCTCGGAGTATCTGTAGGCCTCTTCCCTTCTCTGCTGAAAGTCATTATCGGCCCTAATGTACTCGACCATCTTCTGTAGAAGCTTTTCCAAAGTTTGTGGTGGCTTCCTGACAAAATATTGCATCGTCGGTCCTGGTCGGAGTCCTTTGATCATAGCCTCGATAACAATCTCATTTGGCACCGTTGGTGCCTAGGCCCTGAGACGCAGAAACCTTCGGACATATGCTTGCAAGTATTCTTTATGGTCCTGCGTGCACTGGAACAAGGCTTGGGCAGTTACTGGCTTCATCTGAAAACCCTGAAAACTGGTTACCAGCATGTCCTTTAGCTTCTGCCATGACGTGATCGTTCCCGGGCGAAGGGAGGAATACCACATCTGAGCCACGCTGCTGACTGCCATGACGAAGGATTTCGCCATGATAGCCGTGTTGCCACCATATGGTGATATGGTCGCCTCGTAGCTTATAAGGAACTGCTTCGAATCAGAATGCCCATCATACATGGGAAGTTGTGGTGGTTTGTGGCCATGGAGTAGCATGCAACTCTGCTGCTATAAGAGAAGCATCATCAAAAGCAAAGTTTCCATGGTGGAAATCATCATACCATACATCGTCATAGCTTGGATTTTCTTGCCAAAGCTCTCTCTGTTGTGGCCTTTGTCTTGCTCGTCTTGCGTGATATGACACATTTCTTCGGCAACATCGTCGATCTTCTTCTGAAGTTTAGCTAGCCAAAGCATTTTCTCCCTCTTTCTCTACACTTGTTGGTGGATGGTCTCTGATCTCTTAGTCTAGCTCCTCCTCCTACGGTGTTGGGCTGGCGGCCTTCCTTTTCTGGTTTTGGGCTTCTCTCAGAGAGATCCCCTCTTGGTTGATATCCAACGATGCAAGGGCAGCCCCTGACGCCATTGCCTTCCTACGGTGTTGACAATCTTCATTTAATATCTTGGACCTATGTCACAACTATACCAACAAGAGCTTGCAAATGAATTGTAAATCCAACACAAGTTTGGAACTCCCCTTGAAAAGGTAAAATGCAAAGATACATCACTTCATGTCACTTCTCCATTACCTTTGTGCCATCTAAGGACCCTTTTTCATAATAGTGTGTTCCCATCTTGCTTAATCATATTTTCTACCCTTTATATTCTTTGTATCCTTTTTGGAGATTTATGACAAAGGGGGAGAAATTTTGCATTAAAGCTTACCTTTAGTCTTATGTAACTAAGTGTTAGAAGACTTTAAAAAGGGGAGAAATAATTAACAAAAGGGGAAGTCATAAGAAAAACATAAGATGTAGAAAATTGATGAGTGCATACTATGTCATGAGCATCACGTTTATTTTATGACACACTGCACCCCATGAATAGTATGATATAAGTTGTCTCCATACTTTGACCCAACTATGTGCTTCTGGCATTTGAGTACAAAGTGTTATTTTCTGAAATGCACATATTTAGGGGGATGAAACTATATCATAGGATTCAAAATCTTATTTATCAAATCTTATGTAAGCTTTAAATGTGTTGTCATCAATCACCAAAAAGGGGGAGATTGAAAGTGCATTCATCCCTTTTGTGAGTTTTGGTGATTTGGATGACAACACATTTAAAAGACTAACAAGTTTGCTAAGTGTTGAACAAGAAATTCAGTATGATAAACATACTTGAATAGTGTATAATGACAGTGAACAAAAGTTCAACACGAGGTTAAATAACCAATGAGACAATGCAAATTGATATAATATGATCTCTATATTGGTTTGAATATATGGACAAGACCTGAGAAATCACTACATACATATGATCAGAATAGAGGATGAAGTGATTAAGAGGATTGGTCAAGCCAAAATGAATACGATATAAGGAATCATGAATCAGCTTGACCATATTACTATCAGTCCATATATACTTCTATGAGAATCAAACTAGAGCTTAATTGATCTTAACAATTCTATCTAGAAGACATTCAAGCAAGGTTCACAATATTGAAGAAATGATTCTCTCAATGGATGCTCAATATGATGTGACTCAAGAATGGCTTGATAGGGTGAAGATAGCAAGGAAAGGGCTTCGAGGAACTAAGCGAAGGTGAAGGCCAAGCGACGACTTGTGGACTGAGGTACCATGGCTAAAGTGAAGAAGAGAGTACTTGCACTAAGTCAATGAACTAATCAGCTATGAAGAGTTATAACATGTTGATGCATCAGTAAGGTGACTTGAAACCATGATTTGAACTCATATATGGTGATATGGTACAAGTCACAGAGTTTGATTTGTGTTTGCTTCAAAAGGTGAGACAAAGATGTTTGTGATCCTTATGGAGCAACACCATGGAGAAATCACACATGAGACAACAATGACTCAAGGAGTTTACATAATTAATTTTATTTAATTTGAGTATAGGAATCGTCGTACTATAAAGGGGATCCAAAAAGAAGGTTGGTGTTTGCCAAAGCTCAAACCTTTATATTCAAAAGCTATTTTTGAAAAACAAAAATCTCTTTAACATTCTATAGTAGACTATGGTTAGGTTTGAGAAACCTAGAGTGTTCTTGTTGAAAAGCAGCTGAACTTCTTCAACTGCAGCTGAGCTTTTTCAGCTGAGCTGAACTTCAGCTGAGTTGAGCTTCTTCAGCTGCAGCTGAGATTTTCAGCTAAGCTTTTCACCTGAGTTGAGCTTTATCAACTCCAGCTGAACTTCAACTTCAACTGGGGTCTAGGAAAGTTCAACCGGGGTCCAGGCAGGTTCAACCGGGGTCCAGGGCAAGTTCAACCGGGGTCCAGAGAGGTTCAACCGGAGTCCAGGAAAAGTTTAGCCGAGGTTTTTTCCCCGGACCTCACTGGTCAAAACCGGTTGAACCGGCCCTAGGGGAGGTTCAACCGGTGTCAGGGTCACCTGACCGGTCTGACCTCCTGATTGGCAGACTGACTGCCAGTCTGACCCCCAGGCAGTTGAACCAGCCCTAGGGGCGGTTCAACCGGTGTCAGGACCTGTTTTTGCAGTCTGACCTGCAGTCTGCCAGTATGACTGGCAGACTGACTATCAGCCTGCCCCAGGTGGTTGAACAGGTCCTAGGGGCGGTTCAACCGGTCCTCCACAGCCAAAATCAGTCCAACGGCTAGTTTTTAAGTCCCACCTATATATACTAACTCCTACATCTCTCTCCACATAAGAGCACGACCCAAACTCCTTTTCCAACTTGAGAAACACCTCCCACTCTCTCACACACATCTCTTGCCTCTCCCATTTCAAATCTTTGGAGAGAAATCTTTGAGTGAGCTTGAGAGCTGTAGTTTTTGTGCTTCATCTCTAAATCTCTCTCGCTCTTCTTCATTCGAGCTTTGGTACTACATTGAGTTCTTTGTGGATTCATTACTCTTGGAGCTTCTAGCTCCTAGACGATTAGGTGTCTCTTGTGAGTCTCCAAATCTTGTGGAACACCATAAGATAGTTTGTATTACCCGCTCGTTTGAGCAAAGATTATTGTGTGGGCTTGACCTTTGTGGTCGGCGAAGGGAGGATTAGGGTTGAAAGAGACCCGACTCTTTGTGGGCGTCTCAACGAGGAAGTAGGGCACCTTTTGTGGTGTGACCGAACCTCGGGATAAATCTTGTGTCTCTTGTGTTCTTGATCATTGTGTCTGTTTGTGTTCTTTGTTCTCTCACCCTTCCGTGGAAGATTTGTTCATATCTTTTTGGTGTGTGGATTTTGAGAAGTGCCCTTCTCAGATCTACTACTTTGAACACCGTGAATCATTTAGAACATCTCATTTCCAAAGTTAACTGGTTTACCCAGTTTGTTTCTAGTTTTTGTTGAAAAAGTTTTATCTTGCCTATTCACCCCCCCTCTAGGCAACTTTCATAGATTGATTCAATATAAACATTTGATCTAGAAGTTAAACCAACAGGGAGAAGCTGAGGGTGATGCGCGAGAACATTTTATGGTGGCATGCGCCACTTCGCGCCCATTTCCTAGTATAAAGCAGTCGAGCGAGTGGGTGCGGATCACATTTACTGCCCTCAACTACCTGCTACCAAAAATTTCTATGCCTCCGTAGACCACCGCAAAACTGATCACACCTACCTCTTCAGAGGCACGACAAGATACTCTACCCATCTGAGAAGCATGGCTTCGTCATCGTCAAGGTTTGTTCCAGAGTTGCTCAAGGATAGACCTTCAAAGCTAAGCTATATTAAAATTGGTCGTTCCACTTTGAGGGAGAAGGACATGCAATCTATGAAGAAGTTTGGTTATTTTAGCAGTAAAGTCAATGTGCGATTCTCTGGGAATGAGGTGACCCCGATGCTGGGAAAGCACAAAGTTGTTGTATACAAGAGCTTTTTCAAGGCAGGACTTCAGCTTCCGATGTACAAAATGATTGCGAAGTTACTACAATTGACTCCAAATGCCATAGTTTGCCTTAGCATTTTCATTCGAGTTGTATAGAGCCAGGGGGTCACATGGATGCCGATGCTTGCTACAGGGTGCATGATTTGCACTATCAAACAAAGGCCAAGGGTCAGACATTCCTTCACAATAACTTCAAATGCTAAAACTTCGCGTACCGTAGGGATACAATCGGGTCGATACTCGCATATTGAAAGGGAATTAGGCTTATACATAGTCCCTAATTAATTTTGGTGGTTGAATCGCCCAACACAAACAATTGGACTAACTAGTTTGCTCTAGATTATATGTTCTACAGGTGCCAAAGGTTCATCTATAACTATACTAAATCGACTGTCCGGAATACCGTAGATTATTCCGGACAGGAGAAGCTTTTTGGAAAAACAGGCCAAGCGCGGACCGTCCGGGCCCTTGCGGCGGACTGTCCGCAACACAAGGATGACCCTCGGACAGAACCAATGCAAAAATCCGTGTCTGCACTGTGGACCGTCCGGAGGATAAGCGCGGACCGTCGGAGCCCCCGCTCGGACCGTCCGGTCTCAGGCGCGGACCGTCCGGTAGGCTAGGATCTGAAAAACCCGAAGGTGACGGGTTCGGAAGAATGAATTATAGCGGCCTCGCGGACCGTCCGAGCCAGGCAGGCGGACCGTCCGCGACTGGCTTTATCTGACATCTGACGACGCATTAAATGCGATATAGCCGTTGATATAGCCGTTACTGCTGACCGTTGTATTTTCAGCCGTTGATCTACAGGGGCGGACCGTCCGGACCTGGCACGCGGACCGTCCGCGCTCAGCAGAATGGAGCAACGGCTAGGAAGTGGTTGGTGGCTATAAATACAACCCCAACCACCTCCATTCACTTCATCCAAGCATTCCAACCTTCAACATTCAATACAAGAGCTAGCAATCCATTCCAAGACACATTCAAAGCCTCCATCTCTCTAAGTTTCACAATTAAGAAAAGAGATCATTAGTGATTAGTGACTTGAGAGAGAAAGTGATCCGTGTGATATTTGTCGCTCTTGTCGCTTGGTTTTTGCAATCGTGCTTTCTTTCAATCTTTCTTGCGAACAACTCAATTGTAACCAAGGCAAGAGACACCAATTGTGTGGTGGTCCTTGCGGGGAAGTTTGTTCCCGTTTGATTGAGAAGAGAAAGCTCACTCGGTCTGAGGGACCATTTGAGAGAGGGAAAGGGTTGAAAAAGACCCGGCCTTTGTGGCCTCCTCAACGGGGAGTAGGTTTGCGAGAACCAAACCTCGGTAAAACAAATCCGCGTGTCACACTTCCTATTTGCTTGCGATTTGTTTTCCACCCTCTCTCGCGGACTCATTAATATTTCTAACGCTAACCCGGCTTGTAGTTGTGTTTATATTTGTAAATTTCAGTTTCGCCCTATTCACCCCCCCTCTAGGCGACTATCAATTGGTATCAAAGCCCGGTGCTTCATTAGAGCCTAACCGCTCGAAGTGATGTCGGGAGATCACGCCAAGAAGGAGATGGAGACCGGCGAAAAGCCCACTACAAGCCACGGGAGCACTTCATCGGAAGAGTCCCGCACCAAGAGGAGGGAGAAGAAGAAGAGCTCCTCCAACAAAGGCAAGGAGAAGAAATCTTCTTCTCACCACAAAGAGAAGAAGGAAAAATCTTCTTCCCACAAGTCGCATCGAAGTGGGGACAAGCAAAAGAGGATGAGGAAAGTGGTCTACTACGAGACCGACACTTCATCAACATCAACCTCCGACTCCGATGCGCCCTCCGTAACTTCTAAACGCCAAGAGCGTAAGAAGTTTAGTAAGATCCCCTTACACTACTCTCGTACATCTAGACATACTCCATTACTTTCCGTTCCATTAGGCAAACCGCCAACTTTTGACGGTGAAGATTATGCTAGGTGGAGTGATTTAATGAAATTTCATCTAACCTCACTCCACAAAAGTATATGGAATGTTGTTGAGTTTGGAGCACAGGTACCATCCATAGGGGATAAGGATTATGATGAGGATGAGGTGGCCCAAATCGAGCACTTCAACTCTCAAGCAACAACGATACTCCTCGCCTCTTTAAGTAGAGAGGAGTATAACAAAGTTCAAGGGTTGAAGAGCGCCAAGGAGGTTTGGGATGTGCTCAAAACCGCGCACGAGGGAGATGAGCTCACAAAGATCACCAAGCGGGAAACGATCGAGGGGGAGCTCGGTCGGTTCCGGCTTCGGAAAGGGGAAGAGCCACAACACATGTACAACTGGCTCAAGACCTTGGTGAACCAAGTGCGCAACCTCGGGAGCAAGAAGTGGGACGATCACGAAATGGTTAAGGTTATTCTAAGATCTCTCATTTTCCTTAACCCCACTCAAGTTCAATTAATTCGTGGTAATCCTAGATATACTAAAATGATCCCCGAGGAAGTTATCGGGAATTTTGTAAGTTTTGAGTGCATGATCGAAGGCTCAAGGAAGATCAACGAGCTTGATGATCCCTCCACATCCGAAGCTCAACCCGTCGCATTCAAGGCGACGGAGGAAAAGAAGGAGGAGTCTACACCAAGTCGACAACCAATCGACGCCTCCAAGCTCGACAATGAGGAAATGGCGCTCGTCATCAAGAGCTTCCGCCAAATCCTCAGGCAACGGAAGGGGAAGGATTACAAGTCCCGTTCCAAGAAGGTTTGCTACAAATGTGGTAAGCCCGGTCATTTTATTGCTAAATGTCCTATATCTAGTGATAGTGACAGGGGCGACGACAAGAAGGGAAGAAGAAAGGAGAAGAAGAGGTACTACAAGAAGAAGGGCGGCGATGCCCATGTTTGTCGGGAGTGGGACTCCGACGAAAGCTCAAGTGACTCCTCCGACGACGAGGACGCCGCCAACATCGCCGTCACCAAAGGACTTCTCTTCCCCAACGTCGGCCACAAGTGCCTCATGGCAAAGGACGGCAAAAAGAAGGTTAAATCTAAATCCTCCACTAAATATGAATCCTCTAGTGATGATAATGCTAGTGATGAGGAAGATAATTTGCGTACTCTTTTTGCCAACCTCAACATGCAACAAAAGGAGAAACTTAATGAATTGATTAGTGCTATTCATGAAAAGGATGACCTTTTGGACACTCAAGAGGACTTCCTTATTAAAGAAAATAAGAAGCATGTTAAGGTTAAAAATGCTTATGCTCTAGAAATTGAGAAATGTCAAAAATTATCTAGTGAACTAAGCACTTGCCATGAAACAATAGACAACCTTAGAAATGAAAATGCTAATTTGGTAGCTAAGGTTGATTCTCATGTTTGCAATGTTTCAATTCCCAACCCTAGAGATAATAATGATGATTTGCTTGCTAGGATTGAAGAATTGAACATTTCTCTTGCTAGCCTTAGAATTGAGAATGAAAAATTGCTTGCTAAGGCTAAAGATTTTGATGTTTGCAATACTACCATTTCCGACCTTAAAACTAAGAATGATATCTTGCATGCTAAGGTTGTAGAATTAAAATCTTGCAAACCCTCTACATCTACCATTGAGCACACTTCTATTTGCACTAGATGTAGAGATGTTGATATTAATGCTATTCATGATCACATGACTTTAATTAAACAACAAAATGATCATATAGCAATATTAGATGCAAAAATTGCCGAGCATAACTTAGAAAATGAAAAATTTAAATTTGCTCGTAGTATGCTTTATAATGGGAGACGCCCTGGCATCAAGGATAGTATTGGCTTCCAAAGGGGAGACAATGTCAAACTTAGTGCCCCACCTAAAAGATTGTCTAATTTTGTAAAGGGCAAGGCACCCATGCCTTAGGATAACGAGGGTTACATTTTGTACCCTGCTGGTTATCCCGAGAGCAAAATTAGGAAAATTCATTCTAGGAAGTCTCACTCTGGCCCTAACCATGCTTTTATGTATAAGGGTAAGACATCTAGCTCTAGGCAACCAACCCGTGCTAAGTTGCCTAAGAAGAAAACTCCTAGTGCATCAAATGAACATGGTATTTCATTTAAAACTTTTGATGCATCTTATGTTTTAACTAACAAATCCGGCAAGGTAGTTGCCAAGTATGTTGGGGGCAAACACAAGGGGTCAAAGACCTGTGTTTGGGTACCCAAAGTTCTTGTGTCTAATGCCAAAGGACCCAAAACCATTTGGGTACCTAAAGTCAAGAACTAAACTTGTTTTGTAGGTTTATGCATCCGGGGGCTCAAGTTGGATACTCGACAGCGGGTGCACAAACCATATGACAGGGGAGAAAAGGATGTTCTCCTCCTATGAGAAAAACCAAGATCCCCAACGAGCTATCACATTCGGGGATGGAAATCAAGGTTTGGTCAAAGGTCTTGGTAAAATAGCTATATCTCCTGACCATTCCATTTCCAATGTTTTTCTTGTAGATTCATTAGATTACAACTTGCTTTCTGTTTCCCAATTATGTCAAATGGGCTACAACTGTCTATTCACTGATGTAGGTGTCACTGTCTTTAGAAGAAGTGATGATTCAATAGCATTTAAGGGAGTGTTAGAGGGACATCTATACTTGGTAGATTTTGATAGAGCTGAACTCGACACTTGCTTAATTGCTAAGACTAACATGGGTTGGCTCTGGCACCGCCGACTAGCTCATGTTGGGATGAAGAATCTTCATAAGCTTCTAAAGGGAGAACACATTTTAGGATTAACAAATGTTCATTTTGAGAAAGACAGGATTTGTAGCGCATGCCAGGCAGGAAAGCAAGTTGGGTCTCATCATCCGCATAAGAACATAATGACGACCGACAGGCCACTGGAGCTCCTGCACATGGATCTATTCGACCCGATTGCTTATATAAGCATCGGCGGAAGTAAGTACTGTCTAGTTATTGTGGATGATTATTATCGCTTCACTTGGGTATTCTTTTTGCAGGAAAAATCTCAAACCCAAGAGACCTTAAAGGGATTCTTGAGACGAGCTCAAAATGAGTTCGGATTAAGGATCAAGAAAATAAGAAGCGACAACGGAACGGAGTTCAAGAACTCTCAAATCGAAGGCTTCCTTGAGGAGGAGGGCATCAAGCATGAGTTCTCTTCTCCCTACACACCTCAACAAAATGGTGTAGTGGAGAGGAAGAATAGAACTCTATTAGACATGGCAAGGACCATGCTTGATGAATACAAGACTTCGGATCGGTTTTGGGCCGAGGCGGTCAACATCGCCTGCTACGCCATCAACCGGTTATATCTACACCGAATCCTCAAGAAGACATCGTATGAACTCCTAACCGGTAAAAAGCCCAACATTTCATATTTTAGAGTCTTTGGTAGCAAATGCTTTATTCTTGTTAAAAGAGGTAGAAAATCTAAATTTGCTCCTAAGACTGTAGAAGGCTTTTTACTCGGTTATGACTCAAACACAAGGGCATATAGGGTCTTTAACAAGTCCACTGGACTAGTTGAAGTCTCATGTGACGTTGTGTTTGATGAGACTAACGGCTCTCAAGTAGAGCAAGTTGATCTTGATGAGATAGGTGAAGAACAGGCTCCATGCATCGCGCTAAGGAACATGTCCATTGGGGATGTGTGTCCTAAGGAATCCGAAGAGCATCCAAATGCACAAGACCAACCATCCTCCTCCACGCAAGCATCTCCACCAACTCAAAATGAGGATGAAGCTCAAGTTGATGAAGTAGAAGATCAAGCAAATGAGCCACCTCAAGATGATAGCAATGATCAAGGGGGAGATGCAAATGAGGAAGACAAGGAGGATGAAGAGCAAAGACCGCCATACCCAAGAGTCCATCAAGCAATCCAACGAGATCACCCCGTCGACACCATCCTCGGCGACATTCATAAGGGGGTAACTACTAGATCTCGTGTTGCACATTTTTGTGAACATTACTCTTTTGTTTCCTCTATTGAGCCACACAGGGTAGAGGAAGCACTACAAGATTCGGATTGGGTGGTGGCAATGCAAGAGGAGCTCAACAACTTCACTAGGAATGAGGTATGGCATTTAGTTCCACGTCCTAATCAAAATGTTGTAGGAACCAAATGGGTCTTCCGCAACAAGCAAGATGAGCATGGTGTGGTGACAAGGAACAAAGCTCGACTTGTGGCCAAGGGATACTCCCAAGTCGAAGGTTTGGATTTCGGTGAAACTTATGCACCCGTAGCTAGGCTTGAGTCAATTCGCATATTATTAGCCTATGCTACTTACCATGGCTTTAAGCTTTATCAAATGGACGTGAAAAGTGCCTTCCTCAATGGACCAATCAAGGAAGAGGTCTATGTTGAGCAACCTCCCGGCTTTGAAGACAGTGAGTACCCTAACCATGTCTATAAGCTCTCTAAGGCGCTTTATGGGCTCAAGCAAGCCCCAAGAGCATGGTATGAATGCCTTAGAGATTTCCTTATTGCTAATGGCTTCAAAGTCGGAAAGGCCGATCCTACACTCTTTACTAAAACTCTTGAAAATGACTTGTTTGTATGCCAAATTTATGTTGATGATATTATATTTGGGTCTACTAACGAGTCTACATGTGAAGAGTTTAGTAGGATCATGACACAAAAGTTCGAGATGTCTATGATGGGAGAATTGAAGTATTTCTTAGGATTTCAAGTGAAGCAACTCCAAGAGGGCACCTTCATTAGCCAAACGAAGTACACTCAAGACATTCTAAACAAGTTTGGGATGAAGGATGCCAAGCCCATCAAGACACCCATGGGAACCAATGGGCATCTCGACCTCGACACGGGAGGTAAGTCCGTGGATCAAAAGGTATACCGGTCGATGATAGGTTCTTTACTCTATTTATGTGCATCTCGACTGGATATTATGCTTTCGGTATGTATGTGTGCAAGATTTCAAGCCGACCCTAAGGAAGCTCACCTTGCGGCCGTAAAACGAATCTTGAGATATTTGGTTTATACTCCTAAGTTTGGGCTTTGGTATCCTAGGGGATCCACATTTGATTTGATTGGATATTCGGATGCCGATTGGGCGGGGTGCAAAATCAATAGGAAGAGCACATCAGGGACTTGTCAGTTCTTGGGAAGATCCTTGGTGTCTTGGGCTTCAAAGAAGCAAAATTCGGTCGCTCTTTCCACTGCCGAAGCCGAGTACATTGCCGCAGGTCATTGTTGCGCGCAATTGCTTTGGATGAGGCAAACCCTGCGGGACTATGGTTACAAATTAACCAAAGTCCCTTTGCTATGTGATAATGAGAGTGCAATCAAAATGGCCGACAATCCCGTCGAGCATAGCCGCACTAAGCACATAGCCATTCGGTATCATTTTCTTAGGGATCACCAACAAAAGGGAGATATCGAGATTTCTTACATTAATACTAAAGATCAATTAGCCGATATCTTTACCAAGCCTCTTGATGAACAAACTTTTAACAAACTTAGGCATGAGCTAAATATTCTTGATTCTAGGAATTTCTTTTGTTAACTTGCACTCATAGCTCATTTATATACCTTTGATCATGTCTCTTTCATATGCTATGACTAATGTGTTTTCAAGTCTATTTCAATCCAAGTCATAGGTGTATTGAAAGGGAATTTGGAATCTTCGGCGAAGACAAAGGCTTCCACTACGTAACTCATCCTTCGCCGTCACTCCAAGCAAAAGAACTTCATCTTTGGTATAATCTTAACTAGTTCATTTATGACCAAAGGGGAAGAAAGTACTTCGAGGGCTCTAATGATTCCGTTTTTGGCGATTCATGCCAAAGGGGGAGAGAATAAGAGCCCAAAGCAAAAGGACCGCACCACCAACCAATTTTCAAAAACTTCGTGTTTCCAAGAATATTATCAATTGATATCCTATTGTGTTCAAAAGGGGGAGAAAGTAGTATTTCAAAAATGATATATCAAAACCCTCTTGAACACTAAGAGGAGGATCTCATTTAGGGGGAGTTTTGTTTAGTCAAAGGAAAAGCATTTGAAACAGGGGGAGAAAATTTCAAATCTTGAAAAATGCGTTGCAAAATCTTATTCATTTACCTTTGACTATTTGCAAAAGAACTTTGAAAAAGATTTACAAAATAGTTTGCAAAAACAAAACATGTGGTGCAAGCGTGGTCCAAAATGTTAAATAAGAAAGAAACGATCCATGCAAGTATTTTGGCTCAATTCCAAGCAACCTTTGCACTTACATTATGCAAACTAGTTCAATTATGCACTTCTATATTTGCTTTGGTTTATGTTGGCATCAATCACCAAAAAGGGGGAGATTGAAAGGGAATTAGGCTTACACATAGTCCCTAATTAATTTTGGTGGTTGAATCGCCCAACACAAACAATTGGACTAACTAGTTTGCTCTAGATTATATGTTCTACAGGTGCCAAAGGTTCATCTATAACTATACTAAATCGACTGTCCGGAATACCGTAGATTATTCCGGACAGGAGAAGCTTTTTGAAAAAACAGGCCAAGCGCGGACCGTCCGGGCCCTTGCGGCGGACTGTCCGCAACACAAGGATGACCCTCGGACAGAACCAATGCAAAAATCCGTGTCTGCACTGTGGACCGTCCGGAGGATAAGCGCGGACCGTCGGAGCCCCCGCTCGGACCGTCCGGTCTCAGGCGCGGACCGTCCGGTAGGCTAGGATCCGAAAAACCCGAAGGTGACGGGTTCGGAAGAATGAATTATAGCGGCCTCGCGGACCGTCCGAGCCAGGCAGGCGGACCGTCCGCGACTGGCTTTATCTGACATCTGACGACGCATTAAATGCGATATAGCCGTTGATATAGCCGTTACTGCTGACCGTTGCATTTTCAGCCGTTGATCTACAGGGGCGGACCGTCCGGACCTGGCACGCGGACCGTCCGCGCTCAGCAGAATGGAGCAACGGCTAGGAAGTGGTTGGTGGCTATAAATACAACCCCAACCACCTCCATTCACTTCATCCAAGCATTCCAACCTTCAACATTCAATACAAGAGCTAGCAATCCATTCCAAGACACATTCAAAGCCTCCATCTCTCCAAGTTTCACAATTAAGAAAAGAGATCATTAGTGATTAGTGACTTGAGAGAGAAAGTGATCCGTGTGATATTTGTCGCTCTTGTCGCTTGGTTTTTGCAATCGTGCTTTCTTTCAATCTTTCTTGCGAACAACTCAATTGTAACCAAGGCAAGAGACACCAATTGTGTGGTGGTCCTTGCGGGGAAGTTTGTTCCCGTTTGATTGAGAAGAGAAAGCTCACTCGGTCTGAGGGACAATTTGAGAGAGGGAAAGGGTTGAAAAAGACCCGGCCTTTGTGGCCTCCTCAACGGGGAGTAGGTTTGCGAGAACCGAACCTCGGTAAAACAAATCCGCGTGTCACACTTCCTATTTGCTTGCGATTTGTTTTCCACCCTCTCTCGCGGACTCATTAATATTTCTAACGCTAACCCGGCTTGTAGTTGTGTTTATATTTGTAAATTTCAGTTTCGCCCTATTCACCCTCCCTCTAGGCGACTATCACATATCAAACCAAGTGGCATGGGGACTCAACAAAAGAGTGGTTTTACGACGAAGTTGACTCTAAAAAACGTGAGGACTTCAAAGGCATGCCTATGAGTCGTTTAAGGATTAGCTTTGGTCTAAAACGGTCGAAGTGCGAACTAAGCAAGGCTACTAAAGAGTGTTACAAAACCTTTGATACAGTTGTTAAGAGAATTGGGACTCGAGATTTGATTCAAGAGGCACTTGCCTATAACATTTATCCAACTCGAACCGGGTGGAAACTACCGAAGGAGATGAAGTCAAAAGACGAACAACTTGTTACCCTAGCTTTTGTTTTTAAGGAACAATCTTCGTACAAAGCTCATTCGATTAGATGGCTTAGGTTGATAGAGGAAAAGTGCAATGAGATCTATGGAAATTATCTTACTAGGGAGCACGAAGATATGTCCTCTGTCTTCGAAAGCCGGAGGAAGCTTCGACTTAATAGAGTCATGAATGCCATTGGTTTTGAGTACCCAGACTATGATGATCCTGCTATTAACACTGAAACTAGGGAAAAGGAAAAGGTTTGCTAAGGGCGCTAGGAAAGCTTTGAAGAAAACTACTGATGCTGACACAGAGAATGATGAGTCAGAGGACGACGAAGAACCGTCTCTAGGCCCCAAAAAGAAAAAAGCGAAGTCTTCAAAAAAAATCTGCTGCTGGGCAAGATCAAGGGAAGGGGAGTGCTACAATCACCTCTTCTATGGGTTGTACATGGATACTCGAGGTAATGACACAACCATTACCATTTCCCCTTTAGGTCCCTTAGGACATACAGTGACTCAATTTATGCCAACTATGAAGGGAACTAACAAAGGCGACTAACTTTCAGAGGTCAAAGAAATTTCATCTGAGGAAGAAGTAGAGAGCCCACCTATTTTGGGTCTTGGAGGTGCTGCCTTTGAAGGTTCAACATCCTCCGAAGAAGACGAGAAGAAGACCGTCGAAGGCGGCGGGTCTTTGGGGCATGAAAAAGCGGAAAAAGAGTTGAAAGAGTCGAACCCTATTCTTGAAAAAGATGCGGCCGAATCTACTCATACTACTAGTGAAGCGGTAGACAAGCTTGGGTTTTTCATGAGGCATCTTGGTGGCGATGAACTTGATGACAAGGAAGCTTCAGAAATAGAAAGTAAAGGCGAAGCTATGGGATATGGGCCTAGGGCTTTGCTCTTTGGAGGGAGAGATCAAATGATGATGTGTATACCTGATCCCAATGAATTAAAGATTATGAGGAATATCACTCAAAGTGTTGGCTTTCCAGAAGCTGAAGACTGGTTGAGTCAAGTTAAAAGGAGAATACTCTCTCAAAGTTTGGCTTACACTAGCATCAAGATAAGGGAAGCTCTTTATTCTGATGCAGCTTTGAAGAAAATCTACATTTAACTTAAACTACTTATCTTCATGATGCAGGGGTTGATGTTGAGCAAAGCCCTAAGAATTCAACAAGAAAAAAAGAAGAAGAGCTATCAAAGATGTGAGACGAAGCTAGAACACTCTGAAACTCTTTGCAGGAAAAAGAGAGTGAGATTGCATCTTTAACAGAAAAATTAGCCGAGGCTGATGAAGCAAAAAGACAAGCAGCAACAAAGATAGAATAATGAGAGAATTCTATCAAAGAACTTCGTACCAGTCTTAAGGCGACAGAAAGGAACACTGCTGGCAAAGTCAAAGAAAATAAAAAATTACTGTTGACTCTAAACCAGCTTTGGGGTAATTGCTTCAATCTTGCTTCCCGATGCTCTGACCTTATGAAGAAAATATTTTCCTCAGTTGGCGCAACTTCGAGGGCTAGCTCTTTTGCCAGCGGTGACACCGAAGGGGCACTTAGTTGGATTGAAAAAGAATTAAGCGAAGTTGAAAACATTATCAACGCCCGAAGTGATTATTGTGCAATGATTGGATCTTGTGGCATGGCTTCTATACTTGAGAAGGCTTACTGTGATGATGTTAAAGCCATGGGTAGAAATGACTTTGACTTGGCCATAGAAGATATCAAGGCTCCTTCGAAGAGTGTACTTGGTGGTGCCAAAAGATTTTCTTTGAATTGTGGGATAAAGGTGGCCGACAATTAGCCGTTTCGGAGGTCAAAGAATATATGAGAAAGGTTTGTCTCAGCTTATGTTTAATGGAAGCTTTATTCCTGAGTGTTCCTTAATACTTTGAGATGAACATTTTTGTATTTTCTCAATGTCTGTTTCTGCAGAGCAAAGAAGCAAAAAAGAAGACAAAGGTGAATAAGTAAAGAAAGGCCGAAGCTTAACTTGACTATTAGGCCGAGGAGACTTTTCGTATTTTGGAGATGATCATTTATGTAATTAAACTACTCTTGGCTGTAATATAACACTTTAATCTTACTTTTTCTTTGATTCCAAGTGCTTTGTTGCGTGTGAAACCAAATGTTACTAGTATTTTGAGCCAAAGGTGAAAAACACCTTCACTTCTTTTCACCCGAAACAAAGCGTTCAAAGCTCACCCAAGTCTTCAGAGCTTTTGCATCGAATATTAGCTTTGCATTCCCTTAACAACGACTTTGGAGCTTTTTTATTAAATCTTAGCTCTACATTCCCTTAGGAACAACTTCAGAGCTTTTTTCACCTGTACTTGGTGATAAAACTTTAGTTCTGCATTCCCTTAGGAACGACTTCAAAGCTTTTTTCACCTTTACTTGGTGATAAAACTTTAGCTCTGCATTCCCTTAGAAACGACTTCGGAGCTTTTTCACCTGTACTTGGTGATAAAACTTTAGCTCTGCATTCCCTTAGAAACGACTTCGGAGCCTTTTTACTTTTACTTGGTGATAAAACTTTAGCTTTGCATTCCCTTAGGAACGAATTTGGAGCTTTTTCACCTTTACTTGGTGATAAAGCTTACCTTCGTTTTGAGGCTTTTGGAAATCGGATCCCTTGCTGATTTTGATTTTTTTCACCCAAAGATGCTCCTTCGGTATAGTTTGTTTTTTTGGGAATAGTACCTTTATTGACTTTAGGTACTCTTTGTACAACTATTACATATTTGGCCCCGTTAAAAAACCTTATCTCCTTTATAAGGAAAAAGGGTGTCGAAGCTTGGCATTAGATGTAATATCTTCGAAGCTCATCAGCATTCCATGATCTTGGAATGTCGTTTCCTTCCATGTCCTTCAATCTGTATGAGCCTGGTCTGTTCGAAGCTAAGACCAGGAAGGGACCTTCCCACTTCACTTGTAGTTTTTCCGCTGTATCTGGTTTTGCTATCCTTCGGAGCACAAGGTGACCTGGTGATATGTTCTTGAGTTTTACTTTCCTGTCCCTCCACCTTATTGTTTCGGCTTGATACATTCTTATGTGTTCAATCGCTTATTCATCGATCCACATTTCACTTATTACTCAATGCACATTGATCAAACAGTCTCGCCTCATTAACTGCGAGAAGCAGACGATTTAAATCGAATTTTTTAAACCTTGCAAGGTAAACATAAACACACGATATGTAGGGGCACTTCATTTCCATACACATCAACCGTCCACATCAATTCCCAGGCCGCTCCTTGATACTCGTAGAAATTATGATGATTTTCCGACCCGTTAATGCCCTAATAACTATTTTTCAGCATGCGTTTTCAAGGTACGTGACAGTTTGTGCGTGTAGAGTTAGCTGGAGCAGCACCAATTAATGGCTCATCATTTTGCTCAACCTTCTCTTGCTTAGGGGGAAACTTTTTTTCTCAAGGAGGTAGCATTGCGTAGTAGCTAATGGCAGGGAGGCGACTACTTCCTTTCCATCCTCCTCCGACCCCCCCACGCACTAGCCCTTGCATTATTGTATCCATGTACAACATATATAAAGAACTGTAAATTCCGGCCGGTCGTCGTGTTCCGGCAAACACGTACAGCCAGGCCAGAGCGAGTCGTCGTTGCCACGTTCTTGGAGCTCCCCCAACAGCAAGACAGGCTGCGAGTAAAAAGAACCCCATCGCTGGGGTGGTCCATGTCAACACATTCTTGAAAAGAGACCAATGCAAGCAGACTCGATCTGCTATTCTTCGTCTTCTCGTGTCCTCGGCTCCATGCTGTTCTAGCCTGGTCGATTGGCTCTCGCACTGGTTAGTTCTGATGCGGCGCGTGTGATTTTTGGTGCTACCTGTTTCCTGATTGTGATCCAAGGTACGGTTTTATATTGCTGCTTCTCATCTGCGTTGTCGTTCACCATTCTTGTTGGGCCTCATCTGAGAATTGTGAGCTCACAACCTTAATTTTCCAGTGTTCATGTATCGTATGAGACTATTAATTAATTTCTTTTTTCAAATGGCTCCTCGTAACATGTTCTAAAACGAAGGAAGTTTCCATGAACTCAAATACTCAATTATATCCATAACTAGTAGAGCTAAAAGAAAGTTTTCTTTTTTGCTTTAAGAAATGAAATTTCCAGCGCCTGGATGGATAGAATCATACACTGATCTGTCGATTGGAATATATGAACCATTTAATTTGCTCGCAAGGGGTTGGTTGTTTTTATATGTTAAACACTCTTCAACGTTCGTAATAATATATATATGAACCGAAGAAAAATCTGATTTATTAGGAGCCAGTTCATCTGGAATCTATTCATGTTATTAGAACGTGATGGAGATCCAAATGTAGGCTCGAGTTTAGCTCAATGCACCTTCTTCTGTTTGACTATTTCGATCTTTCTGTAAATCCCCCTTTTTTTAAAAAAAACGGATATGCTGAGCTCGTGATCACAACTAGCGCCAACGGTACACGCAGCAATCCTCCTCTCGAAGTGGATCTACTGTGCAAAATTAAGAACCATTGCCCTCACTCTGTTTTAGAGTCAAACCTTGTGTTCTTTACAATGGTGGTGTTGCTTCAGCCAAGAAATCAGTTAGGAGTATGTTGACTTCCAACTGATTCGAACAAAATGATGCCTATCAACACTGGACTGGATGCATTTTTCTTTTCTTTTCTGTTCTTTTGGGAACAATTCGGCGCTAACCGCCAATCTCATCACTTGCAGGAGTTGTACGAACGACAGAACAGAATGGCAACTCTGGTCCAGCCTCCTGCCGGCGCCGTCGTTGGCAGCGTAGCAAACACGTTGACGACCCCGGGCTCTGCCTCTGGCCCTCCTCCCTCTTCCTCGTCGCCGACCAGCGCCTCCACACCGCCGCCAACTGACGTGCCGTCTTCTTCCACTCCTACTCCGCCACCACCTTCCCCGGCTTCTCCCACTCCGCCGCTGCCTTCCCCCTCGACACCACCGGCTGCTTCTGCACCACCTCCTCCTTCACCAGATGACAGTGCCCCTCCGCCGCCTGAGGCATCGTCTCCACCCCCACCGGCCGCATTGCCTCCCCCACCGGCACCAGCCGCATTACCGCCCCCGCCACCGGCGCCGGTGCCCACGGCCACACCGCCGCCTCCGCCCCCACCGGACATTGCCACGCAGCCGCCTTCCTCTTCACAGGCGTCGCCGCCTCCCTCCGCTCCCCCACCGCGGCAGTCCCACGCCACGCCGCCCCCGTCTCCTCCGCCAACCGCGTCTCCCGTGTCTGCCACGCCGCCGCCGCCTCCAGTTCACTCCCCCGTGTATTACGCCCCTCCTCCACCGGCGCGGACGAGCTCATCAACTCCCGCGAAGCACTCGCCTACGGTAGGTGATAGTAGTACCAGTACCACTACCACCACCACGCCGCCGCCGTCTAGCAGTAGCAGTAGCAGTAGCGGGCTAAGCTCTGGCGCGACGGCCGGCGTGGCGATCGTGGTGGTGATCATCGTCCTGGGCTTCGCTGGCGTGTTGGTCTGCCTGTCGAAGCGGCGGAGGCGGAAGGAGAGGGACCGTTACTACGGTGGCTTCGCCGTGCCATCCTACACGCCGCAGCACCTGTCCGGCGAGGCGCCGTTCCTGCGCGCGCCGTCTGCGCCGGGGTCGATGAACTTCAGCATGCTGGGCGGCGGAGGCGGGCCTGGCATGTCGACGCCGCCGACGATGAGCCAGGCATACGGTCAGCAGCCGTGGGGCGGCGCGTCGGCCAACTACAGCGCGACGTCGGCGGCGTCGGCGTCCGGCGACCTGAGCGTGGGCAACACCAAGGCGTTCGCGTTCGACGAGCTGTACGGCATCACCGGCGGGTTCGCGCGCGAGAACGTGCTCGGCGAGGGCGGGTTCGGGTGCGTGTTCAAAGGCACGCTCGGCGACGGGAAGGTGGTGGCCGTGAAGCAGCTCAAGGGCGGCGGCGGGCAGGGCGAGCGCGAGTTCCAGGCAGAGGTGGAGATCATCAGCCGCGTCCACCACCGCCACCTCGTGTCGCTCGTCGGCTACTGCATCGCCGAGGACCACCGCCTCCTCGTCTACGACTACGTATCCAACAACACGCTGCACCACCACCTCCATGGCAAGAAGATATATATATATTTTTTACTTTTTCATTAATTGTTTCTAGCGACGATGACTGAATGCCATATTGCCTGTCACCGACTGACTCATGTAGGGAGGGGAAGGCCGGTGATGGACTGGCCGACGAGGGTCAAGATCGCGGCGGGCTCGGCGCGAGGACTGGCCTACCTCCATGAGGATTGTAAGATGCATGCATGGAAGCTGCTTAATTATATTAGTTTGAACTACTCAGAATAATGGAGCTTGATCTTACTTAATAAATGTTTGCTTATCGTACGTAGGTCATCCAAGGATCATTCACAGGGATATCAAGTCGTCAAACATCTTGCTTGATGACCAGTTTGAGGCTCAGGTCAGCTTGTTACCATACCAAATTTTCGACATTTCAGAGCTATGAACGCTGAGGTCGACGATGTTCTTCAGGTAGCTGATTTCGGGCTCGCCAGGTTAGCGGAGAACGATGTCACACATATTTCAACTCGTGTGATGGGCACATTCGGGTAATCACTCGCGCGATATATATTAACGGACGCTAGCAAAGAGAAGAATAAAACAAAAGGGATTGTACGTACACACAGGTACCTGGCTCCAGAGTATGCGTCCACGGGGAAGCTGACCGAGAAATCAGACGTCTTCTCCTTCGGCGTCGTGCTCCTGGAGCTCATCACCGGGCGGAAGCCTGTGGATTCGTCGCGCCCGCTAGGCGATGAGAGCCTTGTGGAGTGGGTAAGCTAGCTGTGCAAAAAAGTGACACTCTTGTTTAATCACAGACAGCTCATCTTAACATCTTATACTACACAGTCAAGACCACTACTGAACCGGGCAATCGAGACTCAGGAGTTCGACGAACTAGTCGACGTCCGGCTCGAAGGGAACTTCGACGACGTCGAGATGTTCCGGGTGATCGAGGCGACTGCGGCGTGCATACGGCACTCGGCTGCCAGGAGGCCCAAGATGGGACAGGTAGCAATTAAATCGGACAAACTGAACGAACGTACACTAGCTATATATATATGATGCACGGCTTATTTAATTTATTACCTTCCTCCGCTGGTTCTGGTTCCATGCAGATCGTCAGGGTCCTCGACGACAGCCTGACGGACGTTGATCTCAGCAACGGCGTGCAGCCAGGGAAGAGCCAGATGTTCAACGTAGCCAACACAGCGGACATCCGCCAGTTCCAAAGGATGGCGTTTGGCAGCCAGGACTTCAGCTCGGATTACAGCCAGTCCAGACCAAGCATAGGCAGCAGCAGGAGGGATTTCTAGCCTTCAAATCTGTAAAGCTTCTCCTCGACTCGATCTCCACCCCAGCAGTTTCCGGGGGTTTTTGTTTTTTTGGTCACTGTGTGTGTTTTGTTATTCGATCTCTTCACAGTGTCACTACTCTACCACATACTGTTCCATATGTGTTTTTTTGTCGATGTGTAAATTGAGATAATATATATCATTGGCTTCTTCTCTTAGACAACTAGAAACACTAAATACTACCAGATCGTTTTCCTTTATGTTATACCTCAACTAGTTTATGTTACATCTCTTGATCTTGCTCTTAACTCTTAACCACTAAAACATCTAAATCTGATGAGATTTACTTTTCACTAAAGCGATCATCCGTGCCTGCTTGCATTGGGGAAGAGGCACGACGATCAACCATACTGCAGAGGCGACATTCCTTTGACTGAGCCCGAGATCAACCCTAACATTCTTCTCCCCCTGGAGCAAAAGGCCTCATCTTTCAAATCTTCAATCCCAATAAAAATAGTACAGATAGATGAAGCATTACAACAGTTATTATCCACCATAGAATTCTAACATCTACAGTGGATCATTTCATCTCAGGATAGATAACTTAATCTCATCAAGGAGAACGTTTAGGTATCTTAGAAAACATCTCTTAAATGAAACGAGGATCGCTTGGATCCCCCGTGGTTTTGGTGCAGATTCGGTTTTCGTCTGAGCCTCCCTCGCGGAGAAGCGCCTGGCGACACGGGCCCGAGCGCAACGAGCCAACGACTACTTGGTCAAGGCTGGACTGACCTCTATCCGCACGACAGTCAGTGGGGGTGGGTGAGTGCGCGCACGGTGAGACGCTGGCCTGTAGGGTCATCATGCAGTGACGCGGAATGGGGCAGGCGCCAGACGCGTGTGTAGCGAGGACTGAGGTCTGGGTCCCACTGGTCGGGTTGGTGATAGCACGTGGATGAGACGGCTTGACGGTGGGGGCAACGCTGTCGGCGCGTGCGAGTGTGGTGGCGGGTTAGTGGGGTAAGAGAAGAGTGGGCCGAGGGGTGGGGATTTGGGCCTAGGTAAACCCTTTCCCCTTTTATTTTCTGTTTTCATCTCCCAATTTCAAATCCGATTCAAATTTCAAATAAAGTTTCAAGCTCCAACTCAATTTAACTGAGCAAACAAAAACCCCACCATGAATGCAAAGTTCTATTTTACTTATTTGTTTATTTATTATCTTATTCAAGCAAAAAAATGCTTTTAAATATGCAACACACACACACACAAAATAGTTATTTTAAAAGAACAAATTTCTAGTGTATAAGTTTTACTAAGAGATGCTTTAGCTTAAGTATATAGTCCAATAGAAGGGAGAACTAAATTCATATAGAGATCTTTTATTAGAAAACATATTTATTTTTGGAGAAGTAACTTTAAAGGTGAGAAAATTATTATTAGAAGATATTTTAGTTCGCGTCCTTTGGAGAAACTTTTATAAATCCTAATATAGAATTTTGAGTGTTACAATAAGTTAGGGAGAGATTTGATTCTGATGAGAGTCGGTTCGGGTAGTGCAAAGCGATGGGTTGTGAGAGATATGACCGCGGTATGCAGCTGCGAGGACGCTATATTGGCCCACGCGGCGAGGGAGTTACTTATGTTCCTTTATTCGCATAACATTCCAGATGTGATTGCTGCAGGAATGGACCCGAAGGGAAAGGCGCCCACTCCGATTTACAGACCGTGTGATTGGTTGCCGCATGTTAGTAGCCTGGTTCGGCTTGGCCAGCACATGAGGAGCCATGCTCATATGGCCAGGCTAGCTTCATACAGTAGACTATTGTTTGGTTGTTTGCATTAGTGTATTCAGGTTAGATATAACTCTTGTTTGGTTGGCTGTATCAGAACAAAGATCTGATAAAATAAATAAATAAATAAATCTTTAAAATTTATATGATAAGTGCACTCTAATTTTGTTCGTAAAAATATCAAGAACGTAGATCTGAAGTTAGCTTAGTTATTGAACATTTCAACTAAGATATATGATAAAAAAACAAAATAAAAAAATATTTAGGAACACGTATCGAGGCTCTCATATGCATGCATGCAGCCTGCATCCGCAGCGACGCTCCTCAGCCGTGTACGATGGGAGCCTGGCTAGGAAGCAAATCTTGCATGTGTGGATCTTGGTTGATGCATGCAAGGAACCAATCAAGTTATGCTTTGAGGATCCGCGGCTACAGGTGATCGGTACATGCAAGGAACCAAACATACTCTAGAGTGATCAATATGGTCGGCCGGTCAAAGAAGCACAAAGCCCCCGCTGTGGAGCGCTCGGATTCTACAACGTCCTCGAAGGAGGCAAGGACTAGAGCGGCGGTTAACGTGGGTGGAGCCGCTACTGATGCTAGGGCCTCTCCGGCCACTTTGGTTGTCCAGGACTTCGACATCTCCAAGATGGATCTGGCGACGAAGTCACCGTTGAAGATGGCGTCGCCAGCAGGTTTTTTTAACCTCTTACGTTGTGCAGGTGGCCAACTAGGTGCCCAGGGAACTCCAGTCCTACCTAGATCAACGGATGGCTTGTGGGATGATGTGCACTCCGCCATCCTTTGTCGTCGATGCTCTAGGGCTGAGTGCTCGTATGTTAAGGCGAAGGTGAAAGAGAAAAAATGGAGGCTGTGCGGCTGGAGCAGCGAGCGAAGTCTGTGGAATCGGAAGTGGCTTCTTGTGGAAAGAGCTTGTCGATGATGTGAGCGAGCTATCCGCTGAATGCCTCCGCTTGGCGGGCTTTGCCCACACCGTGCAAGTACATGCATTGTTCGTTTTTGCGTTAATCCATGTGTATTGGATGAGATTGAGTCAAATTAAATCCATAGCAAATCAAAATACATCTCAATCCCACCCAATACACACCAATCCACATGGAATATATACCAATAACCGAACAAGACCTTAATAATTTCTGTCAGGTATTTGTGTCAAACGTGTTGGACTTATGATAATCTACAACCGTGAGTTTGTTGGTATGGTACACTCCTGATACAAGAAAACTCGTTATTGTGTGTATGTATACAGATGTTCTAGCTAGCCTGATAACGACCAAAGTGATGAGGAGAGGGATGAGGAATTCATAGTTGCACTAGTTGCTTTGGATATATGGAGGAGCTCGTCAAGTGGGGTTTCAAGAAGACCCATGGTGGAAACAGGTATCCAATGTGTTGAGCGTTCATTGGAGAGTAGTGATGATTGTTATGACATGTTTCGCATGTGTCAAACTGTGTTTCGTCGTCTCCATGATGCATTGGTTCATAATTATGGTCTGGTAGCAAGTCGCGGAGTTAGTACGAAGGAGGCGCTAGCAATTTTCTTGTGGGCTTGTGGGGGCCCCAATCATTTAGACAGATACGGAACAAGTTTGGGCATTCATTGGAAACAATCAGCCGGAAATTTAGTGAAGTCGTTCACACAATATATAGGATGTCTAATGACGTTATTAAGTCTAGGGACCACCATTTCACTGACATTCATCCTAGACTGCGAGAGGCTAGATTTTGGTCACATTTCAAGGACTGCATAGGAGCAATCAATGGAAGCCACTTTCCCGCGTCTGTGCCTTCGACTGAGCAACCAAAATACATTGGTCATCATGGTTACGCATCGCAGAATGTCATGGCGGTCTGTGACTTTGATATGAGGTACACTTTTGTTGCGACTTGGTGGGCTGGTTCGGTGCATGACACTAAAGTGCTACAGGATACTTTGATCACGTGCGGGGATCGGTTCTCGCATCCCCATAAGGTATTAGTATATTTTACGAGACTTAGCATTTGTACTTAATGACGTTATGTATGTCCTTAACCTTTGTGACATTTTGTAGGGAAATACTATCTTGTAGATTCATGGTACCCTAACAGGAAGGGATACCTTGCACCTTATAAGGGTCATAAATACCATATTTCGGAATGGCAACATGCGCGGCAACTTGTTGGTGCCAAAGAAGTTTTCAACTATGTCCACTCATCACTAAGGAATGTGATAGAGCGTTCATTTGGGGTGCTCAAGATGAAATAGAGAATCCTTCTGAATCTGCCATTATTTTCACTTAGTAAACAATCAAATATAATTATTGTATGCATAGCATTGAATAACTTCATTCGAGATAGTGTTATACACGATCGTGACTTTGACCAGTTTGTATCTAGCACGACGTATGTTCAAGATGTAGGTATAGGTGAGAGTAGTACTAGCACATCAGATGGATTAGACATGAGTGCATTTAGAGATGAAATTGCTAATGCATTAGTGTTGTAGTTATTTATGTTAACCAATGCATAGTAATGGTGTAGTGGACATATCTGTCTAATTGTAGTCAAGTGTTGTTTATTGTGTCTTTCCCTGTTTCAATTTTTTTCAGTCTATACTTACAGTCTCAGAATCTACGTATCCAAACACCTAGATTCTAATCACCAGTTTCTCTCTAAGCCAAACCAAACACTCAGACATCTTCTCACCACAGCCAGCTTTTCACCACATCTTCTCAGAAAAAAGCCGAACCAATCAGACCCAAAACAGTCTGCTGCGCCGACATTACTGCAGCCGAACCAAACACTCACCACAGCCAACTTTTCACCACAGCCAACTTTTTAGAAAAACTACTCAGAAAAAAGACTGAACCAAACAGACCCAAAACAGCCAGTTGAGCCGACGTTACTGCAGCCGGAGCTGTGAAACGTGACTGGGCGCTCAGCGGCCCAAAGTTCTTTGATCGTTTAGTGCTCTTAATTGCAGATTAGTATGGTAGTAATAATAGAAGGGAAATAACATAGAGATACCATAAATCCATGTAATTTGGAACCCGGAGTTTTAACCATGTTGCTGTTTAAAGCTTATTTATCTCTTGGTAGCCTTTCAAAATATTATTGGTTTTAGCTTTTCATTTATACGTTTATGTTCAAATGAACGATAATAAATCTAAACATATATGTAAAACATATACATTAAATATTATACGAATCTAATAAAACTCTCAAACGAATTTTAATTTGGAACGGAATAGTACATTTTCCGACTTTCCGTACAGTTAGACGTTTCTGATTGAATTAGTTCCAGTTGCCATACTGGCTCACAATCAACAGGTGCGTAAAATCAGGTGTTGTTTTCACATAGAAAGTGTTTTTCCTCCAAAATACTCATTTGTCTTCCACTTCTTAATCAGTAGTACAAAATGCACTACCTTTCTGGCCTGCCCATATTTGCATAATCATGCAAACAAATAACTGAGACCAACTTTAGATTGTAAGACACCCATTTATGATTCTTTCCAAATAATAAAAGCATGAAGTCACACAAATCAGAAGTCTTACCATTATTGTTTGAAACAGTCGAGGGCAGGCAAGGGGGGTAAAAAGGAGAAATTCTACCAATCTGGTTACAAGCATTTACATGTGTAAGAGAAGCAGGGAAAAAACCCACAAAATCCTTGAACTGCTAAAAATTGAACTTTGCAGCAGGTATTCTCTTGGCCTCCTTGCGACCTATCTAAGCAATCTGTGGTCTTGCTCTATCATCTGAACTGGAACAACTCCCATGACAGGCATCACAGAAGCAGCAATCCAGGAACATCTCAAGTCCCAATCAGTTCAGCTGTCATCTTGCTGGAGACAAGATCCTATAAGCTGTACAAAACGCAAAATCTACTGACAATGCTACTCCTGAACTTGTAGCTCTGTCTCCTTTGTTATTTGCACAGCCTTGCCGTCACGACGAGCAGAGATACCAACCATCCTGTGCTGCAATGATGTGCGGTGTTTTGATGACAACTGCCTTGCCACCTCTGGATCTTCAGCCTTCCCCAAGTACCGTTTCCACTGAATCTTGTTGTGGAACATCGGGAAAAAGCGGATCTGGATGGCGGCATAGCTAAAGTAGGGGACAAGTGTTGCCACCACAACAAAAAGTGTCACCAGCCAAAATGAGAGGGCTGGGGCCAGCTGTTCGATGAAGACCATGTAGGCTGTAGTTGAGAACCTCGGGTTTATGGCACCATAAACCAAGAGGAAGAGGTACCATACTGCAATGCTGCCCCATATGAATATGTGCTGGATTATGGTGAAGTAGTTCACAGAGAGCGCCATTTGACAGTTAACAACCCATACAATACAAGTGTACATGACGACACCAAGAGCATCCAAGCCCGCAACTTGACCGTCGCGACGGAATGCCTGGTCCTCGAAGGCAGTGATGCAGAAGAAAAAGATTAAGACAGCATTCATAACACCATTAAACATCCAGCCAAGTATCCGACGCCAACTGAATAATATATTTTGCACTCCTTCTTGGTATAGCTGTGGATACTGCAAAGGAACAGATAGGAAACCAAGTTAAAAGGTAGGTGGACTACACACAACTTAAAACGCTTTGTGCTTTCAAATAACTTAAAACATAGTGTTTCCTTAATTCATTCAGTATGGAAGTGAAACTGGGACTTCAACCACAAAATTACTACTTATAAAGGATTTTTTTCACAGGTTATAAAATACTTATACTAGCAGAAAGATAGTTCTTAAATAAACTGAAAACATACATACCGTGAAAATTCTTTTAATCAACAGATCAGAAGTGAAAGAAATATTAGATCTAGAGAAAAGACACAATTATGTAGCTTCTGCTGCCCCAAAGTAGAAAGCACACTTTCTTCAGAAATATATGGTAGAAGTAGATTTAACAGGGAAGTAGGTAACATATCCAAATTTGTCTACTCCAATCATTTTACTAAAACTGTTCGATATTGGCGTACCTGTATGCACAGCCTAGCAGACACATCCTGGTCAAATACCCCCAGAGCAATGACAGGAAGGGAGGTGAAGAAAACATTATATAGTGACAAGAACCAATCATTATAAGCTGGCTTCCCGGAGAAAGATGCAAATGCTTCGTACAGAAAGATAGTTACACCAAAAGTAACATTCTTGTAGAAGAAATAGCATATCTGCACATCAACCCCCAAAATATATTATCAAAAGGCTTGAATCACGAAGCCTGAATAGTAGATCAAAATAAATGTTTGGGGCCAAGAGCTTAGAAACCAGGAACTGGGAACTTAGCAATGTTCCTCATTCCGGAAATGTGGGAACAATCTGGTTCCCATAGTGTTAAATACTATTTTTAGTAACGTGGGAACAATCTGGTTCCCATTGTCAAGGCCTAAGGAGGCCCACGGAGGGGCTACAACAGCAGCAGCCATGGCCCTCCAAGGACGATTAGATAAGGATAGTTAGAGATAAGATTAGAAGATTAGTTGAGATTATTTAGGAGATTAGTTGAGATTATCTAGGAAGATTATCAGTTAGTAGTTTGTTGAGAGTTTTTAGAAGATAAGGATCTCTAGCTAGATAGAGGCGGCCAGCCGGCCTATTTATATAATCAATGGATGAGAAATAAAGCAAGCAAGAATTAGAAGGGAGAAACCCTCCTCTTGCTCGACCGTGGGCAGAGGCCCGCGGCCGACGTTCCTGCCCATCGATACCCCTCTCCAATCCCTCACCGATCTAGCGGCCATAACATCTGGTATCGGCTAGCTTGGGTTTCGATCTGATCTCATGGCTTCTGCTACCAATTTCGCGGCGTCATCCTGGCAACCGGCGTCCCCATCTCCATGGACTGCACCGCATGTCACCTTCATCACGCCGCCCTGGCAATCGACGTCCCCATCTCCATGGGCTACGCCGCATGCCACCTTCGTCACGCCATCCTGGCAATCGGCGTCCCTATCTCCATGGGCAGCATCGCCTGCCAATTTTGTCACCACATCCTGGACGCCGACGTGCCCATCCCCAGAGACAACACCAAATTTCATCACATCATCTTCGTTGACGGCGTCTCTGTCCCCATGGGCGACGCCACTAGGGACAGCCACGACTCAGCAATCACCAGCTCCATCAATGGGGGATTTGTGGACCAACATAAGGATTGATCTCGCAAAGATGCAAGCCACGCTCCAGAAGGTTGAGCAAGGGCTGCTGCAAATTAGGGCAGCAGTGCAACATGAGCAGCACCAGCTGGCATTGTCCGCAAGGCTCCGGACGTCGGCGGCTGTGGGCATACAAGCTGCTGCTCGTGGCTTCCTTGCATGACGGAGAGTGCGGGAGATGCGCCAGCAGATGCTCGAGGCAGCCTTGGTGATGGTTGACCTCGGCACACAGGGGCGCGACCTCGCCCTGTCGGACGGCCATCAGCAGTGGCACCGGGCCGCTATCTCCAAGTGCGAGCATGGTACGTGTCCCGCGGGCGATGAACTTCAACTCTACGGCAGCGGCGGTAGGGAAGGCACTCACCTCGTCATCAACAAGGGCGCACTATTTAGCGCCATCACATTCCGCTACCGGCCACCACGAGGGCGCCTTGGCTGGTTATTGTTGCGACCTATTCCAGGTGTCCGTCCATGTGTTCCCCTTTCGTGCAGATGGCGTCCATGGGATCCAAGTGGCTGCACACGTGCAAGTCCAATGCGCGGAGGGTGTCCGCCTTATGGGGTAAAAAAATTCAAATTCGAAATAATAAGATAAGCCGAGATGTAAAAGATTTGTCTTCTAGGTGTCTGGTTTTGGGTCAAGTAGACTCGGTCTTTGAGCTCCCGTTATGCGGCAGCTCGAGGACAAGCTGCTTGTCCAGGAGGGGTGTAGTGTTAGGGCCTAAGGAGGCCCACAGAGGGGCTACGACAGCAGCAGCCATGGCCCTCCAAGGACGATTAGATAAGGATAGTTAGAGATAAGATTAGAAGATTAGTTGAGATTATTTAGGAGATTAGTTGAGATTATCTAGGAAGGTTATCAGTTAGTAGTTTGTTGAGAGTTTTTAGGAGATAAGGATCTCTAGCTAGATAGAGGCGGCCAGCCGGCCTATTTATGTAATCAATGGATACCAAATGTTATGGCCGCTAGATCGGTGAGGGATTGGAGAAGGGTATCGATGGGCAGGAACGTCGGCCGCGGGCCTCTGCCCACGGTCGAGCAAGAGGAGGGTTTCTCCCTTCTAATTCTTGGCTGCTTTATTTCTCATCCATTGATTACATAAATAGGCCGGCTGGCCGCCTCTATCTAGCTAGAGATCCTTATCTCCTAAAAACTCTCAACAAACTAATAACTGATAACCTTCCTAGATAATCTCAACTAATCTCCTAAATAATCTCAACTAATCTTCTAATCTTATCTCTAACTATCCTTATCTAATCGTCCTTGGAGGGCCATGACTGCTGCTGTCGTAGCCCCTCCGTGGGCCTCCTTAGGCCCTGACACCATAGTGTTAAATACTATTTTTAGTAGCGTACCACGTTCCCGTTCCTCGATCCCAGAACCTGGTTACTAAGGCCAAGAGTGCATGTGTTGGCTTAGTCTGTTTTTACGCTCATCATCTGTGGGGAGTTGTCAAGAGCTTAGTTTCAACTCTGGTTGGGAGTGGGAGTACGTGGGCCTAACAACCTGACCATGGTCATTTTGTGCCTGCTATGTACTTTGAAAGTTAAAACTTGATTTGCTGGTGGCATTTTGAGGCGTGTACTAGAGCCCTTTATGCTCTAAGGATCACTCTGATTTTTGGAATGTTTGGTGGTGCAAACATTATACTTGTGGTACTATTCATTTGTGTTGGTTTTGGTAATGAAATTTCTGGCTCATCCAGCATGGAAACAAAAAGGTTAAAATCAATGTAAATGACAACTATACCATCAGTGAAATACGCCGGTAACACCAATGTCCATGCACCAGAAGTAGCCGTTCCAAGAAGCGGAATTGGGCAACAGCAACATCACTAGCCATGACAGCCTAGAACATCATAGGAAACAAATAATAAAAAAAGAAATCATGGGCACAAACAGCAAAAGTTATATAGCATCGAATTAGTAACCTGCATTCCTTCAGCACCACTGATGCCAACCCCTATGTCAGCTTCTTGAAGCATGCCAACATCATTTGCCCCATCACCTATTGCTAAAGTCACTTTATGTGTTACTTCTTTAACAAGTCTTGTAACCTGGAATCGTTGCAAATGTTTTTTTCATGTATGTTCCAGAAGAATACTCTATGAAAATATATAGAAAGAGACAGCAGCTTAAGAATAGAAAGAAATCTGACCAGTGCCTTCTGTTTTGGTGAAGATCGGCAACATATCACTGATGCACACTTGAGAGCAAGATCCAAGAACTTAAACTTAACATCATCTTCCAAAGCATAAGTTAGTGATTTACCATCAATGATTAGCGCGAATGATGCAGTGCTAATTTGAGTTGAAGGTGGAATTTGTTTGATTCCATCCTCTATCTGACCCATAACCCGTTGCTTTGATGCCTAGAGCCAACAAAAAGGATGTAATTACGATGATGTTGATTGCTTTGGTTCTCAATTAATAATTGTTTTTTTCTCAGAAAACGCAGGAGGGCTGCGCATCATTATATTAAGTAGAGGGGAAAAAAGTCCAAGTGGACAGATACAAGCATACCTTGCCACATTTTTCAAATATTAGAGAGCTATAAATGTAAATACAGTGCATTCCAACATTGATAGTGTTGTTATATGTAAAATGACTGAAACATGCCTGGTGCTTCAAAAAGGCAGGTAATGAAATCAATTATTCACCTTAGCAATTTTTGGTTTGTCACCATTTTTCTCCAATGCGATGATATCAGGTTGTTCCAGTGTGACGATTATCTGTGTCATGCCTTGTCTAAGAAGGCTACAAGCAAACCTGCAGATGGAGAAGCTCATCAATCAGAAAAGGAAATAGTCAGGTTGAAACAAAAAGTTCCTATTTCGATGCAGGCATATAATGCATACCCAATATTGATAGCTGTCTCCAGCTTATCGCCTGTCAGGACCCACATCTTAATTCCGGCTTGTGCAAGCTTGTCTATGCATTCAGGCACCTGAATATGTACATGCACATGAGTACATGAACAGGCAGGTTCCCTAGAAAGGTACAGATAAGATGCAGAACAGAAAGGCTTAACCATAAAAAGGCATACCCCTTGTTGAAGTTTATCTTCAACTGCGGTAGCACCAAGAAGAATCAAGTCCCGTTCAATGCTATCAGCAACCTGCTCAATTTTTTCATCTTTATCAGCACTTACAGATGCTTTGGCAGCGTTCAATTTTTCATTGAATTCCTTGTACTCTTTCTCATCTAAGACACGGTATGCCAGAACAAAGGTTCTTAGACCAGAGTCAGAATACTGATTTATGTGACTTCTTGTTTCTTCTTCAAATTTTCTTCCAATTGGTGCAAGCCTTTTGAACATCACACTGTTTACAGAGACTACTATTAAGAAATCATGGACACAAGCAGACCGCTGAAGATTATATGTGACTAAAACAAGGAAATCTAGTTTTAAATGAAGCACTAACCTGTCTGCACCCTTGCTGAGAAGTAATATTCTTCCCTCTGGTTCCTTCACTATCACAGACATCCGACTCCTTGAGCTACTGAACTCCAACATATTTAGGAGTTCATACTTTCTGTACCAGAATGTAAAAGGATCAATATTAGGTACTAAGGATTAAGGAAGCAAGGATAATCCATAGAGGAATGAGCAAAGAAATTTGACTTACCTTTTCTCAACAACATTCTGACTTGGATTCCGTTCACGAACAATTATAGTTGCTAGCGACCTCTTGTAAAACTCAAACCCTAGTTCTCTTGCTGCAATAACAAATGCAGCTTCATCAGGGGACTCAGCTTCATATGAAACCTTCTCATTTTCATCTATTTCAGCAATGCATGTGTGGCAGATGGCTAGGAGCCGGAAAAAATCTCTTATCATAACTCTGTTAGGCTCATGAACCCATTTCCCATCCATTATTCGTTGATCCTTGAAATTGAACCCTTTAACATGGGGACTGTTGTCATTTTTTTTGTCTTTGTGGTCTCCATTTTCAATGTCATCATCTAACCTAGCACCTTTCCTCATAGCCATAGCTCTCTCAACTTCAGTGACGCCTTGACCATAGGCAGTTCCAGCAATTGAACACTTGATGAACTCCATCATGTTGCACGTCAATGTTCCAGTCTTATCCGATAGAATTGTATCAACCATACCCAGTTCTTCATTTAGATTTGAAGTACGAGCATGAGTTGGCTTATCTGATTCTTCATGATACATTCGAATATCCTGGTTGATGAATAGAGCTTGCAAGATCTTGACCATCTCGATGGATATATACAAAGAAATGGGTATGAAGTAGCTGTACAGCATCAAGGACGTCAACAAATGAAAGAAAGATGCCAGAGCTGCTCTCTTTGGATCATAGAATATGGTAGTAGCATCTGGCCGAAGATACCACCGTTTGAGCTCACCATCTCTTAGGTCCTCTTTGGTCCAGATCCCAAAGAAGACAGAACCAAGTAATGCAATCATGAGTAGAGAAGACATTAGAAGATAAATAATTTGATCCATTTTCTTCTCAACCTTACTTCTTTTAGATGGTGGATCAGTTGCATTTTGCATCACTTTTGTATCATGGCCTGTGAAGATGACAGCCCCATATATGTAGTCAGTGTTCCGTAGTTTTGAGTCTCGAAGAAGAAGCTGTAGGGATGACAGGGGATACTGCTGGCCTCTCCATTCCATTGAACCGACAAAGGAGTAGAGGTTCGCATTTGGGTCTTCGCATTTTATTGTTTGTCTGACTTCCCTGAACTTTATGTCCTCATGTAAATCCAATGTCACCTTGAGAGCTTGTTTAATTTTCAAATTTGTTTCACCATCGAGGTTCATGGTCTCTACATAACAGATTCCATCCGGATAGTTAGATGAAAGCAGAATCATATCAGCGGGGAAGAAATTATCCTTCTCCACCTTTATTACATCTCCAACTTTGATATTCTTCCATTTTGACTCTTCAAAATGACCATTCCCCCTATGCACTTTGACTATCCGATTGTTAAGCTCGTGATCCTGGGTGACATAGTAGCATAAATCTATTTAATATACCAATAGCATAAAAAATTTACATATAAAAAATTCAAATTAACTAAATTACAGTAACTCAGACAAGTACGTCTAATACCAGTCAAAGAAAACCATCACATAAATTATATGAGCTTATAACAAAGTTAATTATGCCACACCTTGATTTACAGATAAGCTCGGCAATACAGAGAGAAAAAACTCAACCTACGGGGGATAACATAGCCCCCGAGCATTATATTAAGAAAAAAACCTTCTCACGCAGGTCGAAAAAACCCCGGAACCCTTGCCACACCCATACACAGCGGCACTGTAGCCCATATGAGAAACGACGGCGACCGGGACCGGGTCTTAGACCTGTGCTTTGGCGTGGGACAGACGAGGAGATTTTTTTTAACCACAACCTGAAATTCGCTCCCACGGGGAGTCGAACCCAGGGGTTCACTTTATCGATAAGGAAAAAATATCGGAGGTTGGCGATAAACAGGATTATCGGAATTAGCGGAATTTTATCGATGATAAGCAAAAAAAATCGGTGCAAATTTAAAGAAAATGACTTAGTTTGTTTATATATCACATAGACTTTATTTGGACATTTAACAAATGAAACCAACACAGACCAACCAATCAAGTATTGAGAAAAAATATAGGGTTTTTAGTGCCCTAGGAGAGCATGAGAAGACATATAGACCAACCGACTTTTAATTTGAACATGTGGCAAATGGCAATTCAAAAAATTTAAAAATTTCGGCCGATAAAGAAAACATATCGGAGCTCACCGATAAACAGGAAAATCGGGTTTATCGGACATCCTATCGCCGATAAAGTTTTCCCTAAGATGACTTTCTTTGAATATTAATTGATATAACTAAGGCTAAAAACTATTGCTACATCATGACACACAACAACACAGGCAGAATAGAGAACTGTAAGTAAAATCAATAATGAATCACATGGTCAAAGCAGAAGCATGGAAAATGGTCAAATTAAGAGTTTAAGTTTCAGACACCAAAATACATGATAATATAGCTAATATAGCTCAGTGAATTGTTCATAATGAGAACTCATAGTTTGTAAAAATAATGAATGTACAGTATATTATTTCTCCAAATGTATATTATTTCTCCAAACCCAGATATGTATAGAGAATGAACCCGGCAATCCCAACACCAAGAAAGAGGAAGCAAAATATGTTCCAATTTATTGTACAGTATATGAAACAAATATGGATTAACTAAAGCATATGAGCTTGTTGAGTTTATTCAAAACAAAGGGGTCATGTCATGAACGAAATCAAATAAACAATATTACAGCTTGGTTGTAAGCAAGACCACAAGAATGATACCTGTTGTTTCCTCCGCCAGTCCTCAACCCCTTCTTTTGCCATGGTGGCTACAATCACGACACACAGCGGCGCAAGCGCGCTCACTGCCGTGTATGGTGCAAGTGGAGTCAAGGCAAGGATACCAGAGACAAGGAAGTAGAAATTGGCCACCCTCCTGAACTGCTCGAAGAGGGACTTGGGCAGGAAGGTGGCCAGATTGTACTTTGTCGTCGACACCTCATTCAGCAGGTAACTGAATCCCTCCTCTTCAAGCCTATCAGGCTCATTGACGTACACGACTCTGGAGAACCCCACTGTCCCAATCCGTAAGTGGTCATCACTAGAGCCCCCGTGACAACGCATGAAAGTCAACAATGTGCTGAGCTTAAGTTTCTCCAGCCTCTTCGTCGGCGCCATTCCTCCAGACTCAAGTGAATCACTGCACCAAAGCTACTCCCAGATGCCCCAAGAAGTCGACAAGGCCAAAACCTCACGGGTTTTTTTTGGAACTCCCCGCCGTAGCAGCCAATTCGCTCCAACCTTGTCCAAATCAATCTTACTGCAGAACGCAATTGGCAATTCCCTCTGAAGAAGAGCAGCTGAGATTCGAGCAGCAAGAATCTCCAAGAATGCAGCTCGCAATAATTCAGCTCCTCTCCCAACCAACAAGTAGCCCCCAACTACCTAAAAAAAGCAAATAAACTGCACAGGGAGAGGGACTGAACCGAGAGCCACCCCAGGCCCTCAGCAGAGAAATCAGCTCCTCCCAGGATCGAGAAGACGTCAACACTCAACAGCGCGGCGCCTCTGAAATCCCGGCGTGCCGCCGCGGCCCTGCGCTCCGGAACCCCGTCCTCCTCCTCCGCCCCGCTACGCCAAGACTCTTGAGACGGGAACACCAGATGTCTCGATCCATGCGGCGCCCGGCTTTCCCGCGGCGCTGCGTCTATGCTCTCCCCAAGGCAGAAAATGGCCCACGAGAGGACGACTATAGGTGGCGGGAATCTCCCTTCGCGCGGGGGCGGCAAGGTAATGCCCCCCCGACCCAGACGGGGACCCCACCTCACCTCAAGCGGAGCGGCTCGGGTTCCGTTGCCTTGCCTCTTTCCGACGGTGAATCATGTGGCTCCTCTCGAAGGGAAAAATCGAAGCTCCGGGACAGGGAGGGAGGAGACGGACGAGAGGGGCGAGGTCAATGGAAAATGGGAGTGAGCAGGCGCCGCGCGGGGCGGAGCAACGCAATGCCGACGAAGCGAAGTGCACGGCGACGTGTGCGATCGGTTTGGTAGTTTGTGGCCTCCTAACTGATTTTTTTATTTTCGCCCTTCTTCGAAAATCTCTAGCGGGACAAAACTGGTTTTTAGGACTTAAGAATCGATGCTATAACCTATAATATCCATACCTGAAACTGAACTCATCCTATATCCTATTTTATAATTATTTCAAACTTTACTTTGTAAATATTACAATTCACAGAGCAAAACAGTGTGGCTTCTTTTTTTCTGTATGGTATCTGTGACTCGTCTAACCTTATTTCGTGTATCTCGCATCTACTCTCACTCTGTCCTCACAGTTGACCCTCATCATCATCGTCCCCACTCTTCATCTTCAGTCTTGATGCTAGCCCTCAGTCTCTATCTTATTTTTTTATTAATAACTTAGTTCGTGATTTAGTTAGTAAATTATGCAATTATTAATTAGTAGTAGTTATTTAGTTAGGTAGGTAGTTGGTAGTAGTAAGTTTAGGTAGTTATATTTAGTAACTTAAAATTTTGTTAGTATTTACTAGTTAGTAGTAGTTATTTATTAAGTTTAGGTAACTTGGCATCATATGTAGTTAGTTAGGTATATAAGTTAGATATTGTGTAACTAGTTAATTAGCTAAAATTTAGTTAGTTTGATAGTATTTAGTTAGTTAGCAATCTGGTTGCACTTAGTCACCTATATCTAAATTTGTTTGAAGGTATACTCAAGTTTTCATATGAAACAGATGGATAATCTAATAGCTTCGCACCATGACGACATTGTGGACAAAGATAATTATGGAAATGTTTCGTTTGTTAGAATGCAAAGCGAGTCTATGTTACTCAATGATCAGCCACCATTTAGTGAGTTGGTTGCTATAAATAGGGAAAACTAGTATGTACATAAGGTTGAGATGTGTCCTTGTGATTTGAGTTTGTGATAAGTGACTGTTAACATACTAGCATCTTAGTTTGAGTCGTGTAGACTATCCAGGTGTGAGTGTGTATGCAATATGTCTCTTACCTTTGTGATGTGCAGGTGCAGAGTCCGTAGACGGTGGTCGATGATAAAGGTGAAGGTCATGCGAGTTCGTGCCAATAAACCGAGAGAACTGAAGGATGAGTGATGAGTGTTAACTGATAGACTAGAGAAGCTGGGTGACCAGATGTGGTGGCTGATACCTGAAGACATCGCAAGCACGAGGACATAGCCATGTGGATTGTGTTGTCGACACAATTGAGGATCGACAAGACACAAGTCTAGGATGTGGGGACACATATGAAGTATGTTACCTATAGAGGCTTGGTGTTTGAGATTTAAAATCACCCAACAACGGTTTCACGGGTTTGGCCTCAAAACTCAGTGATGTGGTTTCAAACGGAAGCGGAGGCGACACATGGAGCCATCACAGAGGATGCATCAAGGCGATGCAACTTTATGAGGGGGCATGGTCATCAGGTTGTCGGGATGGGAATTGATCCATTTTATACTTGACTGAGTGGATAAGCTCTATATATCTAAGGGTATGTTGGGAGTGTAAAATACCCTATATAAATAAGAAGTATGGGTTGCACCAACCAACCAACCATCTAGCTAGCTTTTGGTTTTTACTCTCTATTTTCTTTTGTTAGGAGATCCTTAGGTGATTTGGATTTTTACATCAATGTACTTGTAATTTGGAAAGCATGGCCTTAACCACGTCTTGTCCTCTATGGTAAATCCATGTCCAAGTCTAAATTGCATTAGAATTTTTATTTGATTTCTCTCGCTCAAGCTCTTTTTTATTTTTTAGTGAATTCTTGAATCTAAGTTTGTTCGGAATCGTGGGCTACTTTAGACATAGGAGACACTCCTAGATTTTTTTTTCATTAGCGGGTATGGACTGATTCATCTTGAGTTCAGGTTTTAAGAAGTTTGAACAACTTTGAGAAAACTCCAATTCGAGTTTGAAATTTCCGATCTATTTGCAAACAAATGATATTTTCAAGTTCAAACTTCTAGAACACTCTTGAATCCTCCCTATCTTATCGTCCACAATTTCATATTGATTTGTGTCTTTTTGATCGAGCAACACTGCCGCCCCTAGTATTGCTGGCTAGAAGAGCGACACCGACACTCAGTTCTGAGAGGTTTTTGATTTGCCTCTCCCCAGATTTTCTAATGTATGATTTGTATTTTATATGTTTTAATAGCTTGATATTATTCTCAAGAACTTGTTCAAGCTAAGGCATCCAACCATCAATTAGTTAAGGTGTTTTTGGTTTTGGAACTTTTGTGGAGCTTTGGTGTCTTAGAGGTTGGGATAAACTTTTGGAAATTAAGCCAACATTGCTTAAGTGCAAATATTTTTATTGGCTCCTATTCCCCTTATGGTCATCTATTCGATCCTTCAATTGATACCAGAGCAGGTTAAGGATCAACTCACATTTGTTGGTTCTTGATCTAAGATGGCAACATGGAACATGATGTTAGCAAATGACCATTCTTCGATAGGTCAACTTACTCGTATAGAATGTATGGAAAATGGACCTCGACCCATTTGTCTAATTGATTTTGGTGTTTGATGATCAACATAATCTATGGACTAATATGTTTGCAAGTGTTTATGGTTGTAGTTCATAAGATGCAAAGTGTGTTAGACTGAGGCATTGAGGAAGCAACACCTCAAAAGAAGACATCAGAAGACCCATAGAAGACTTACAAGTATTTAGTAAAGTCCAAGACACAAAAGGAGAAAAAGGTCACAGTTGATGGTATGGCCTCCCTGGACGGACGGTTCAGAGGGTCACCGGACCGAGTATGCAAAGAGGCTACTTTTCGGCACTTTTGCGCAGATGGTCTGGTGCACCCTGTGGACGGTCTAGTGCACCAACTGTTAGCTACAACGACTAGTACACACGGCCTGTATGGACGGTTCGATGTGGACGCATGGGCTTCCCTTTGCGTATGGGCATCAACGAGGATTAGTCAGAACCTTACACTATACTAGATATCTGGATAAAAATACCGACGCGTTAACAGAAGTTTGCATCTCTACCTTTGTCTTTAAGCTACCACATTTATCGATGATTTAAGTTGCAATATGTACCATTCTTAGTTTAGAACTTAGGCTAGTTGCTAGGGTTGGAACTTAGGTTGGTAAACTTTATTTGTGGTAGAGATAGTAACACTTAGAAAGAACCATAGTGCACATTCATGTTTAGTTATCTGCATACGTTTTGTTTAGGATATTTATGATTGGTCTAGTTTAGAGTGCGAGAAGTAGAAGTCCTATTTCACCCCCTCTTAGGCATCCGTGTTCCTTTAAATTGGTATCAGAGCCCACCTAGTTTGGCTCATTAGGAATCTTTTGGCTTAACCACCATTGAGCCGACGCTAGATAAGAGGGAAGGGATGAATACCCATAAGCCACCTCACTTTCATGACACTAGCATATCTTATTATAGTGCTAGAATGGCTTGCTACCTAAATGATGTTGATCGAGGTGTTTGGGGAGTCACTTGCGACAGGTTGAAACCCCCTAAGAATCCCAAAAATCTCACCACGGGTGACGAAAAATAAATTAATTTGAATGCTCGAGCTAAAAATTGCTTGTACGAATCTTTTAGCATTGAATTTTTCAATCAAGTATGTACTTTGAAAATTGCTAATGAGATTTGGCTAAAATTACATGATCTCTATGATGGCACTTCAAATGTATATGCACAAAAACATTGCCTAGCTTTAAATGAACATAATGGAAGAAAATGAGCTTGTTAGATATATATATTCTCGTTTGAATCTTATTGTCAATGAGCTCAATTCTGTTGGAATTAATAAGCTAGGTGATGCGGACATTGTGAGGAAGATCATCTCATTGCTACCATAATGAAAATATGGGAGCATCATCACCATATTTATAACATGGAGGACTTGAGCGAAATGACTCCCATTCTTTTGATCATGAAGATTGTGCCTTTTGAAATGGCACAAAAGATGGGTCAAGAAGAACCAACTTCATTAAGGCCATATGCTTTCACTTATGATGAGCATAAAAATATGAAAGGCAAGAAGAAGGTTGAAAGCTCAAGTTCCTCAAGTGAAGAGGAGGAATGCGAAGATGGTAATGAAGAAGAAGAAGAAGATGATGATTGTCAACCATCAACATCATCCTCCGACAAAGAAATAGTCTGAGACGTGTGCAGGTGTGGAGCATAGGGACGGTGGTCGACGACTGAGGTGAAGGTCATGTGGGCTCGTGCTGATGGATCGAGAGCGGTGAAGGACGAGTGCAGGGTCTTGACTGGACCAGAGCAGCGGGGTGACTAGTCGTGGTGGTGACACTTGAGACACGTACTCACATAAGGACATGGTGGACTGAACCGTGTTGCCGGTGTGGTCGAGGACTAGCGGGATGTGTGTTTGGTCGTGGAGGACGCACATGCGGTGCGATACTCACGTTGGTGGTTGAGCCTCAAAACTACCCTATGTTGCGGATAGCGAGTCTTGTTGAGTTTGTGCCTCAAAACTCGGTAGCAGCGGTTCTAGAGGGAACCGGTGGCGACACAACGAATGGTGCGTCAAGGCAAAGCAACTTCTTGTGGAGCGTGTGGCCGTTGGATCGAAAACCTAGGAATTAGTCTATTTTTCCCCTGGCGGAGTGGATAGACTCTATGTAAATAGAGGTAGTTTAGGAAATAGAAATAACCCTATATAAATAGAGGAGAGGGTTGGTTAGTCTAGTATTACCTGGCTACCATTTGTTTTGGCTTATGGTTTTAGCTCTCATATTTTCCATCTCTGGACTACTTTAGTTTTAGCCAAGGATCCACAACGATTTTGTACTTCATCCATGTACTTGTTCTTCACCGATTAAATTAGAGGAAGGGTCGCCAGTATGGACCATAGGTTTTGGTCACTTCTCAATCTCAGTTTTTGATCCTTGCTGAAATTCTGAAGTTTTGTGTTCTTGGTATCTCTCTTCCCCTTTTCTTGTGGATTTGTGGAGAACCTTCGAGTTCTTGCGACATGGGTACTGTTGGAGATTGATTTGGGTAGAGATAGACTCTTTGGATCACTGCGTACGCCCTCACGGTGCAATTCTTGGTCGTGATCCGAGTTGATTCTCATTTGAGTTCGCTTTGACAAAACCCCAACAAAGCCCCACCTCTCTCGGGTTTTCTGATCTACGCTTTGATTTTTGGTTTGTTTGGGTTCATACTTCACCAGTAACCATCTTCTACCCCGCGCAAACTATCTTTGAAGTTTGAGACCATTCTGGGCATTTTTTAGTGTCTGGCACTATCGCCCATGTGCGCGGCACTGCTGGACCCCATTACTACCGGACTTGAGGGCAACACTGTTGCTCTTATTTCCTATTGATTTTGGCTCTGATATTTTCTAGAAAGTTAGGTCTGTAGCTCTTAAGGCTTTTGTTGCATACAAATGACATTGGTTTGTATTGTACACTGATCTACTGCTTTTAGTCCCTAGAGGGTTTTCGGGTTGAACTTTGGGATCAAAGTCACGTGCTCACAAGTCGAGAATTTTTAGTTGCTCCTATTCACCCTTCGTCTAGTCGCCTCACCGGTCCTACAATTGGTATCAGAGTCGGTAAGGATTTCCCTTCGCTAATCAATTCGAAATCCATGTAGGTGACATGGAACATGGTTTTAGCAAGCCACCATTCTTTGATGGGACCCACTACCCATATCGGAAGATTCACATGTCTGCGTTTCTTCAAAGTATTGGATATCGAGTTTGGGAGATATGCCTCGATGTTGCGTTCAATGCTGCAAGTGAACGAGTCATTCCAATTCAAGTGGAGTTCCATGATTTGAACAACAAAGCTCGCAACGCTTTGTTCTCGTGCCTCTCGCGGGGTGAGTTTGAGTGAGTTGGACATTTGGCTACAACTCACAAGATCTGGTCCACCCTCGAGAAATTTCAGGAGGGCAATGATCATGTGAAAACCAAACTCTTTGAGACTTACCGATGAGAGTAAGAGAACTTTGTTTAGTTGGCTGGAGAGACCATAGAAACTATGTTTTCTTGGTTCCAGTCCATCTTGAACAAGATGTGTGCCAACAAGGCACAATTACCCTATGATGATCATGAGAGAGCGCTCAAGCTAATTTATGCTTTGGATCGAAGTGTTTGGGTGGTGAAGGTCTCAGCGATCATCGAGTCGCCCAACTACGAGACCCTCACCATGGACGAGTTGTTCAGCAAGCTCAAGTCCACCAAGATTGACCACTAGACTCGGGCCAAGATTGAGAACCCTGGTCACCATGGCCCTTATCTCTAGAGGTGGTTCCTCCTCTAACCCCTCACTTGCTATGTTTGCTTTGTCTTCTTTGTTGTTTATCACAGAGGAGCAGGTGGAGAGCCTCGAGGATGAGGAGATGGCCCTGGTGGCTAGTCGGTTCACGTGGTTCCACAACAACTGCCAAAACCGATGGCGTGGTGGGTCAAAGGATGGATGCTTCAACTACAGCGACCCTGAACACTTTGTTGCCAGTTGCCTTGAGAAGTACAAGTTTGAGGCTGGCCCGTGCGACTACCACTCTGGCCAGTGCAAGGGCAAGCGGGAGTACACCTCCGACAAGTACAAGTCCAAGGGAGGATTCAACAAGGAATCGCTCAAGAGGAAGTACCTTCAGAAGGCCAAGATCAAGGAGAGTGCCTTTCTTGCCTCCCTCAATGACCTCGACCACAACCCCAACGACGCATTGTCTTCCTCGAGCGATGAGGAGACTGAAAGGCGAGTTGGGGACAAGCTGAACAGACTATGCTTTCTCGCTGACACCATAGGTGATCTCTACACCATGGCACTTGGTAATGATCAGGTGGGCGGCGACGACCAGTACATTGGCTATGACTCTGCTTTTGAGGTATAACATTCCACCAATGATCTTACCGTTGAGTTAGAGGAGCTGACGACTGCTTTGGCTAGTCAGGATAAGCTACTTAGGCTTGCTGCTCGTGAGTGGAAAGAGTTTAAATTCAAGTATGAGAGCACGCTTAGGGAGCTTGAGTCTGCTAGAGCCTCAGTTGTGGTGTCTAACGAGACTGAATGTGATGAGTGTGCTCTACACATGTCGAACATCACAACTTTGCAGACCAAGTATGCCACCTTGCTAGATGAGCGCGACGAGTTCAAATCTAGGTTTAGCCTATTAGGTGTGTGTACTACTTGTCCTGGCTTGCAGACTGAGCTAGCAGAGAGAGATGCTAGGATAACCTTGCTTGAGAAGGATAGCTCAGTGAGTGCCCCTGTACCTGAGCAGTGTGCACTTTGTGAGGGTTTGTAGTCTGCTCTTGAGTCCTACAGACACGACAAGACTAGGATCGAGGAAGAAAAAACATACCTTCGGTCGGTCTTGAGCTAGGTGTCAAGTAATGAGCCCCAGTTGGGTATGATGGTCGGTCAGTTCAAGAGGAGAATTGGCAGACTAGGATTTGACTTTGCTGCTAAGGATGGGAGTGTTGCTTGCTTTGGAAAGGTTGGTTAGTGGAGTTGATTGAAACCATCAGAGAAACCTACAACCACTCCCAAGCTTATCAAAATCATCCCACCTAAGCCTATCACCCCTGTGAAAGATGATGTGATTGAGGAGCATGTGAGAGCCCCTCCTCATAAACAAGTGTGGATTCCAACACCTAACCACCTCAGAAACACACTTGATACCCCTTCTCGACATCTCTAGTGATCCCCTTCCTAGAGCCCTCAGCAGTCCAAAAATAAATTCCCCCCACAAAAGAATTCCACCTAAGAGAGAAGTGAAGTTCCATTATGAGTATTGTGAGAGGGATGGGCATATGGCTGATTTTTGTCTTAGGAGGAACAAAGATGAGTGGAGGGTTTCTGAGTCGAGTAGGAAGAACATGAACTACCCTTCTCATGGTGTTCATGCTCAGCCTGTTCAGGGACATCCTGCGAGGCCTAGAGGTGCTTTGCCTCTTGCTAATAGGCCTCAGGCAGTGAGATCACGTGGTGGTCGTGCCCAGCGGGGTGCTGGTCATGTGCCATAGGCCAAGGACCCTCTGGCAGTGGCTTTAGTTCTTACTTCCCCAGTGGACCATAGTTTCCTTCTTGTGGTGATCGCTTCCCTTTTGGACTAGGGATGGGTGGTGTTTTTCCTAACACTTTTTATGGGCAGATGCCGTAGCACCAGTATTATTTTTCAGTATCCTAACCCTAGTGATATGGAGACCGGGAGAACATATGGCTCATGGATTCTGGTTGTTCGTGTGACATGACTGGAAGCAAAAAATGGCTCTCCAGTCTCAACCCTATGATTGGTAAGGAATACATCACATTCGTGGATAAGTCGAGAGGTAAGGTAATTTCTCATGGCTCCGTTTGAGTGAACAAGAGTTTTGTTCTCAAGGATGTTGCTTTGGTTTCGAATTTGCATTTCAATCTCCTTTCTGTTTCGTAACTCCTTGAGGATGACTATGAAGTGCGCTTTAAAAATGTCTTGTCTCGAGTTTTAGATGCCCATGGGATCTTGTTTGTCAGATTTCCCCTTTTGTTTGAATTTTTAGTGCTGATTTTTCACATTATTTTGGCCCTTCTCGATGTTTGCTGGCACGATCCTCTTCTTTTATTTGGAAGTGGCATAGGAGACTAGGACATTTGAGCTTTGATCTTTTGTGTAGAGTGAGCTCACTTGGCTTGATCCAAGGATTGCCCAAGTTGAAATTTGAGGAGAATATTGTCTATCACCCTTGTCATCATGACAAGATGGTTCCTGGTTCCAATTCCTTGGTCACCAAGGTGATGACCTTGTAGCCCGGCAAATTGCTTCATATGGAAACTGTTGGTCCAACTCGGGTTTGCTCTTTCGAGGGGATGAGGTATGTGCTTGTGGTCGTTGATGATTTTTCTCGCTATTCTTGGGTGTTCTTCATGAAGGCAAAGGATGAGGTTTTCACTCATGCTCGATGTTTGATTCTTAGGTTGCAAATCGAGTTTCCCAAGAATGCCATGAGAGCTATACACTGTGACAATGGCACATGATTCAAAAATACTCATTTTGAGACCTTTTGTGCTTCTTTGGGACTTGAGCATCAGTTTTCCTCTCCGTATGTGCCTTTGTAGAATGGAATTGTTGAGTGCAAGAATCGAACCCTTGTTGAGATGTCCAGGACGATGCTCAATGAGCATAGGACTCTTAGGAGTTTTTGGGTCGAAGCGATCAACACTGCTTGCCATGTGTCGAACCGCATCTTTCTTCGAGCTTTCTTGAACAAGACTTCTTATGAGTTGTGGTTTGGATGGCCACCCAAGGTTAGTCATTTCAGGGTGTTTGGCTATAGATGCTTTGTGCTGAAATAGGGCAATTGGACAAATTTAAGTCTTGGTCTTCTGATGGGTTTTTCCTGGGTTATGCATTACATTCTCGTGCTTATCGTATCCTTAACCTGGAGACCAACCACATTATGGAGACTTGTGAGGTAACATTCGATGAGACTGCACCTTGTCCATCCCCTTTTCTTTGAGCCTTCAAGTCTAGATCATATGGGACAAACCATCTTTGTGGAGGAGAAGCATGACGACACCAATTGGGGTGATCCCGAGCTGACTCCACCGGCTGCCCTAGTTGATCCTGCTTCTACTACTTCGGCTAAATGACATGATCTTACTACTTCCACTACTTGGGGTTTGCTTGAGCTAGCTCTTGTGAGACTGGAGTAGTTGAGGTTGATGTTGAGGGGGAAGCCACCTCTTCGAGGACGGCTCCATGGCATGTTCAGCGGGATCACCCTCCTCAACAAATGATTGTTGAGATTGATATACGAGTCACTCACTCTAAGTATCAGCATATGTCTCATTTTTCTCACTCAGCTTTTGTTGCTTATTTTTAGCCCCAAGATGTTGGACACTCTTTGTCTGGTCCTAAATGGGTCATTGCTATGCATGAGGAGCTCGAAATTTTTGGGAGAAACCAAGTTTGGATTTTGGTGCCACCTCCTTCAAACTGCCATCCCATATGTACTAAATGGGTTTTCAAAAACAAAGAGAGTGAGGATGGGTTGGTAGTGAGAAACAAGGCGAGGTTGGTTGCCCAAGGGTATTGCCAGAAATAGGGTATTGATTATGAGGAGACCATTGCCCTAGTTGCCCGTTTAGAGGCCATTAGGTTCCTTTTAGTCTTTGTTGCTTCAAAGGATTTTAAGTTGTTTTCAAATGGATGTCAAAAATACATTTTTAAATGGGTATATAAAGGAAGAGGTCTATGTGAGGCAGCCCCCTGGTTTTGTGAGTTCCAAGTTTCCAAACCATGTTTTTAAACTCCAAAAAGCCTTGTATGGTTTGAAACAAGCCCCTAGAGCCTGGTACGAGCATTTGAAATCTTTCTTGCTTTCAAAGGGTTTTAAAACGTGCTTTGCAAAGAAAACTCGTTTTCTCCTCAAGCATGGTAGCGATACCCTTTTAGTCTAGATATTTGTGGATGATATTATCTTTGGTGGCTCTTCATGCTCTTGTTTCTAAGTTTTTAGATCTTATGAGCAGGGAGTTTGAGATGAGCATGATGGGCGAGCTGAACTTATTTCTTAGGCTACAAATCAAGCAAACCCAAGATGAGACCTTTGTGCATCAAGGCAAGTATACAAAGGATGTCCTAAAGAAGTTCGACATGGGCGAGGCCAGGCCTCTTTCGACGCCCATTGCCACCACGATGGCGCTTGATGCCAATGAGGACGGCGAGCCAGTGGACCAGAAAAAGTACAGGAGCATGATTGGCTCCCTCGTGTACTTGACACCGATGAGGCTAGATATACACTTTGCAGTGTGTCTGTGCGCTCGTTTCTAGGCTTCCCACGCACTTCTCATAGACGGGCTATGAAATGGATTATGAGTTACCTGTGCTTCACTCCCGAGTTTGGTTTGTGGTACTCTTCTTCTTCCATTCTTTGTGCGGTTATTCTGATGTTGATTTTGCAGGATGTCGCTAGGAGCGCAAGTCTACTTCTGGGACTTGTATGTTTTTAGGGGACTTTGTTGGTTTCCTAGTCTACGAGCATACAGTCTAGCATGGCTCAGTCTACCACAGAGGCTGAGTATGTTGCTGCCACTAGATGTTTGTAGTTATTATGGATGATGTACACTTTATGGGATTTTGGCTTGGATTTTCAAAAGGTGCTTCTGCTTTATGACAGCACGAGTGCCATAAGTGTTGCCAAGAATCCTGTGCTGCAATCGAGGACCAAGCACATTGATATTCGCTTTCACTTTCTTCATCATGACCATCCTGAGAAAGGCGACATCGATTTGCGCCACATCGATACCCATCGTCAGCTGGCTGACATTTTCACCAAACCCCTTGATCAATCTACTTTTACACATTTGAGAGGCGAATTGGATGTTTGCTTCCCTTTTTGATCGAGGGCTCCTGTCTGGTTTTTTATCTATTCTATTTTTTCATGTAGATTTTAGTATTTCTTTCTTGATTCATATCATCATCGCATGTAGAATTTTGCGCTTCAGTTGTATAACTACTAGATTGTGATTATGCTCCTAGTATTATGTTCTATGTGTACATGATGTTGCTATGGCAGGCTTAGACACTTTTTGCTCATATTGATACAATTTTGTTGAGCTAAGCTTGTTTTTGTAATCGTGAGCTTGACTACTACTTGTTGAATTCAAAACATGTTCACCATTTACCTTGGCACCTGGCATGTGTAGGATGTGTCTGAAATCCTTTATGCTGTCACTAGTATGCTAGGTGGCTATGTCTCATGCTCTGAGTCATTCACTGTATTAAATCATAAATTATGTGCTTATAATCAAAATCAAGATAAGTGAAAAATTTAGAAAGATTGAGATGGGTTTGCATTTGTCCCCACCTCTATGTATCAAGGTTGCTTCCATTTGCACCTTTGGATGAACTTGAGCAGGGTATTGGATGATCAAAACCGGTGTCTTTAGCTTCTGATTGCTTTTCTACATAGGCTACACCCAGTTGAAATGTTAGACAATGATAATGCTTACAACCTCTCGCACTCACATGCTTTTCTTTGAAACTTGTAATCCGCTGCAAAATCTGATAAATCTAGAGAATTTCATCTGGTATCATTTTCAGATAAGTTTCTAGCATGATGAGTGACAGCTGTTTGGTTAGTTCACCTGGTTTACCTTGACTGGCTCATAGTTTATTTCCTGCTTACTATATGCCTAGTGTTGTCTTTAGTGGTGAACTTCTCTTTTGAACTACTTAAAACTGAATCAAAATGCTTAAACTTCACATATCTTGTGCATATGATCAGTTTGAGCATTTGCTAGCATGTGCATTTATTACTGCACATATAGCACAACACCACTTAGAGCATTTTTACACTCTGACTAATATACTCCTGAAGCTCCTGCATATTCTTCTTTATGTTGCATTTCTGCATTTTCTTAGAAGGGGAGTTCTCGTGTCAAGGGCGAGTTTCTATTTCTACCCTTGTTTGTGCTTGATGAGTATAGATGGCCAAACGGGCCGTGCTAAATGGGCCGGCACTAAGCACGGCATGACCCATAGTGCTTCGGCACGACACGGGCACGATTCATATAGTGCCAGTGCCGACACGACACGAGTCTAGTGCCGTGCTTGGGCCGCCACCCCGGCACGATGGGCTGGCACGAGCACGACACGATTAACTGGCCGGCACGGTTAGGCACGACTTAGACCAACATGTGGTTTATAAATGTGATTGTGATATGTGTATGTGGTTGTACATTGTTATTTGTTATGATTTACACATAATGAATTCACTTTATAATGATATAAATATTCGAGTTTTAAAATTATATATATAATCTTAAAGATCTTCTATACTTTTTTTATCTTTTAAAATGAAATAGTGCCTGGGCTGGCACGGGCACTATTAGATATTAGTGCCGTATAGTGCCGGCACGGCACGATTAGGCACTATAGTGTAGTGCCTGGGCCGCTGGTTAGGCACTAGTGCCGGCACGGCACGACACGATTACTAATAGTGCCTAATAGTGTCGTGCCTAATAGTGCTTAGTGTCGTGCCGGGCCGGGCGGCCCATTTGGCCATCTATATTGATGAGTCCACTTGTCAACAAGGGGGAGACACTTTGAGATTTTCGGCCTCCTAACAAAGGGGAGAGAATTTTTGCTTTAGAAGAGTGCTTTCGTAATGGGAGAGATTCTCAAAGGGGGAGACTCTAGATTTTGGAGCTTTTGCTAGTTGTCTTGAGCCATTTGCCTCTTTCTAGAGGAACTATCTTTGATTTCAGCTTTTGTGTTGATTTTGTGCTTGGATCTGGTTTTGTCTGCTGGCTAGTGGTGTTGAGCCCTACTTTTGCCTCTTCTTGAGGTCTAGCTGTTTTTTGCTTGGTCGTGTTGGGTTGTTGCCCATTTCTTTAGGGACCAAGCTTTGCTTTCTTTGAATGACTTGTTTGGTTTTTATCTAGCTTTTGGTCATTCGAGTGAATTTCTCTCCTTTCTGCTTATATATGTTCATGTGTGGTGTTGACAATGCACTCATCAAAGGGGAGATTGCAAACACAAGGTTGACTTGTCCCTTGTGGTTTGGGTTGATGATGAGTGATTGTCAACAGGTAGCATTGTGGGGTAGTAAGTGGACCGACCAGAGTGTGAGATTATGTATATACAACCATGTTAGTAGGCTTGTGATGTGCAGGTGTGGAGCACAGGGATGGTGTTCGATGGTCGAGGTGAAGGTCATGCGGGCTCGTGCTGATGGACCAGGAGTGGTGAAGGGTGAGTGATGAGTGTTGACTGACGGACTGGAGCAGCCGGGTGACTAGTCGTGGTGGCTGACACTTGAGACACGTACTCACGTGAGGACATGGTGGAGTGGAACGTGTTGCTTGAGCGGTCGAGGACTGGCGGGATACGTGTCTGGTTGTGGAGGACACACACGTGGTGTGATACTCACGACAGTTTGGTAGTTGAGCCTCAAAACTACACTACACTATGGATGGTGGTTTTTGATGAGTTTGGGCCTTAAAACTCAGCGGCGGAGGTTTCGGAGGGAACTGTTGGTGGCATGTGGCGTCATAGCAAAGGGTGCGTCAAGGCGAAGCAACTTCGTGTGGAGCACGTGTCCGTCAGATCGAAAACCTAGGAGTTGGTCTATTTTGCCCCTGGCGAAGTGGATAGACTCTATGTAAATAGGGGTTGTTTAGGAATATAAATAACCCTATATAAATAGTGGGGAGGGCTGGTTAGTCTAGTATTACTTGGCTGCCATTTGTTTTGGCTTATGGTTTTAGCTCTCGTATTTTCCATCTCAATACTGTTCTAGTTTTAGCCAAGGATCCACAACGATTTTGTACTTCATATGTGTACTTGTTCTTCATAGATAAAACTAGAGGAAGGGTTGCCGGTACGGCCCACATGTTTTGGTCACTTCTCAATCTCAGTTTTTGGTCCTTGCTGAAATTTTGAAGTTTTGTGTTCTTGGTGTCTCCCTTCCCCTTTTCTTGTGGATTTGTGGAGAACCTTTAAGTTCTTGCGATATGGGTACTGTTGGGGATTGATTTTGGTAGAGATAGACTCTTTGGATCATTGCGTACACCCTCACGATGCAGTTCTTGGTCGTGATCCGAGTTGATTCTCATTTGAGTTCATTTTGAGAAAACCTAAATAAAACCCCATCTCTCTCGGGTTTTTTGATCTGTGCTTTTACCTTTGGTTTGTTCATGTTCATACTTCACCAGTAACCATCTTCTACCTAGCACAAACTATCTGTGAAGTTTGAGACTATTCTGTGCATTTTTCAGTGCGCGGCACTGCCGTCTGTGTGCGCGGCACTGCCGGACCCCGGCACTGCTGGACTTGAGTCCGACACTGCCGCTCTAATTTCCTGTCGATTTTTACTCTGATATTTTCCAGGAAGTTAGGTCTACAGTTCTTAAGGTTTTTGTTGCATACAAACGACACTAGTTTGTATTGTACACTAGTCTGCTGCTTTGAGTCCGCAGAGGGTTTCCGGGTTGAACTTTGGGATCAAAGTCGCGTGCTCGCTAGTCGAGAATTTTTAGTGGCTCTCTTTCACCCTCTTTGATCGCCTCACCGGTCCTACACATACCATGCTCTTGGGGCTTGCTTAAGCACATAGAGCGACTTTGAGATCTTATAAACATGTGAAGGATACTCAAAGTCTTCAAAGCTGGGAGGTTGCTCAACATACACCTCTTCCTTGATAGGACCATTGAGGAATGCACTTTTCACAACCATTTGGTACAACTTGATTCCATGGTAAGTAGCATAGGCAAGTGATATGCGAATTGACTCAAGTCTAGCTATGGGTGCATAGGTTTCATCGAAATCCAAACCTTCGACTTGTGAATATCCCTTGGACACAAGTCAAGCTTTGTTCCTAGTCACCACACCATTCTCAATTCGAACTCATTTTGAGCCTGGCTCAAGAATTTCTTCAAGGTCTCTTAGGTTTGTGATTTTTCCAGCAAAAAGAACACCCAAGTGAAGGGAGAATAGTCATTAACAATCACAAGACAATACTTACTCCCACCGATGCTTATGTAAGCAATCAAGCCGAATAAATCCATGTGGAGTAACTCAAGCGGCCTCTCAATCATCATGATGTTCTTATGTGGATGATAAACTCCAACCTACTTATGTGCTTGCCATGCACTACAAATTCTGTCTTTCTCAAAATAAACATTGGTTAGTCCTAAAATGTGTTCCCTTTTTAGAAGTTTGTGAAGATTCTTCATCCTAACAAGGGCAAGTCGATAATGCCATAACCAACCCATGCTAGTCTTAGCAATCAAGTAAGTATCTATTTCAGCATTGTCATCAGTGAAATCAACTAAATATAGCTATCCATTTAACACTCCTTTGAAGGCTAATGAATCATCACTTCTAAAAATAGTAACATCAATATCGATAAATAAATAATTGTAGCCAATTTTGCATAATTGAGATACATAAAGCAGATTGTAACCTAAGAATTCTACAAGAAAATCATTGGAAATATATTGGTTAGGAGATATAGCAATTTTACCCAATCCTTTGACCAAACATTAATTCCCATCCCCGAATGTGATTGCTGTTTGAGGATCATCATTTTTCTTATATGAGAAGAACATCTTCTTCTCCCCTATCATGTGGTCTGTGCAGCCGCTGTCGATTATCCAACTTGCTCCTCCAAATGCATAAATCTACAACACAGATTTAGGCCTTGTCCTTAGGTACTCAAACGGTCTTGGGTCCTTTCATGTTAGAAACAAGCACCTTGGGTACCCAAACACAAGTCTTTGGACTCTTGTGCTTGCCCCCAACACATTTGGCAACTACTTTGCCTGATTTGTTAGTTAGAAAAAAGATGCATCAAAAGTTTTAAATGAAAATTAGGTTCATTTGATACATCAACAACCTTTTTCTTAGGCATTTTAACATGAGTTGTATGCCTAGAGCTAGAAGCCTCATTCTTGTAAATATAAACATGATGAGTAATAGAATGAGATTTCTTAGCATGAATTCTTCTAATCTTATACTCAAGATAGTTCTCAGGATATAAAATGTAGCCTTCTCTATCCTACATTATGGGAGCCTTACCCTTAACAAAGTTGGAAATCTTGTTTCCATGGCCATTGAATTTGATGTTGTTATGGCTCCCAGGTTGGAAGCCAATGCAATCCTTAATGCCAGGGCATCTCCCATTGTAAAGCATGCTACGAGCAAATTTAAATTTCTCATTTTCATGCTCATGATCGGCAAATTTAGCATCCAACTTAGCTATGTGATCATTTTGGTCTTTAATCAAAGCAAGGTGATCACTAATAGCATCAACATCAATATCTCTACATCTAGTGCAAATAGTAACATGCTCAACAATGGATGTAGGAGCAGGGCAAGCATTCAATTCATTTATCTTAGCAATCAAATTCATATTCTTAGAATTAAGAAATGAAATTGAACCATTGCAAGTTTTTAGCTCATTAGTCAAGTTTTTTCATTTTTTCAACTTCAAGAGCAAAAGCATCTTTTAATTTGACAATTTTTTGTTTTCCTTAATGAGTAGTTCTTCTTGGCATTCCAAGACATCATCCTTCTTGTTAAGGGATTTTATCAATTCATTGATTTTGTCTTTTTGTTCAATAATGAGGTTTGCAAAAAGAGAAGACAAATCATCGTATTTTTCACTAGAGCTACCATCATCATCGAAAGTAGTGTATTTGGGGTTATCTCTAGAGTATACCTTCTTCTTCTTGCCTTCCTTGGCCATGAGACACTTGTGGCCGATGTTGGGGAAGAGGAGATCCTTGTTGATTGCGATGTTGGCGATGTCCACGTCAGAGGAGGAGTTAGTGGAGCTCTCGTCAGAGTCCCACTCCTTTCCCATGTGTGCCTCGCCACCCTTCTTCTTGTGGTAGTACTTCTTCTTCTCCATCTTCTTCCTCTTCTTCTCGTTGTCCCTGTCACTATCACTTGCATATAGACATTTACCAATACAATGACCTCACTTACCACACCGGTAGCAAACCCTCTTGGAGCGGAGTTTGCACTTCTTCCCCTTCCTTTGCTTGAGGATTTGCCGGAAGCTCTAAATGATAAGAGTCATCTCCTTATTGTCAAGCTTGGAGGCATCAATTGGGAGCCTTTTGGTTGGTGTGGGCTCCTCCTTTTCTTTCGTTGCCTTGAATGCATTGTGTTGCGCCTTGGGTGTGGAGGCGCCGCCTTGCTCTAGGTTGACGATGTGTTTGGAGTCTTAGACCATATGTTTAAAGCTCACAAACTTGTCAATCACCTCCTAGGGAGACATTTGCTCATACCTAGGACTCTCATAGATCAACTGCACTTGAGTGGGATTACAAAAAACAAGAGATCTTAGAATAACCTTGACCATTTATGGTCATCCACTTCGTGCTCTCGAGGTTGCGGACTTGGTTCACCATGGTCTTGAGCTGGTTGTACGTGGCTTGTGGCTCTTCACCTTTATTGAGGAGGAACTGACCAAGTTCACCCTCAATTTTATCCCGCTTGGTATCTTGGTGACTTTGTCCCCTTCATGTGTCATATTGAGGACATCCCAAATTTCTTTGGCACTCCTCAACCCTTGCACCTTGTTGTACTCCTCCCTACACAAGGAAGCGAGGAGTATGGTGGTGGCTTGGGAGTTGAAGTGCCTCACTTGGGTGGCCTCATCAGAGTCATAGTCCTCGTCGCCCACCTGTGGTGCCTGCGCTCCAAACTCAACAATATCCCAAATGCTTTTGTGGAGTGAAGTTAGATGGTGCCTCATTTTATCACTCCACATAGAATAGTCTTCACCATCAAAATATGGTGGTTTGCCTAAGGGAACGAAAAGTAAAGGAGCACATTTAGAAATGCGAGGATAGTGAAGAGGAATCTCACTATACTTCTTGCGCTCTTGGCGCTTTGAAGATGTTGTCCACTATGGCCCCAATGTCACAAGTTGCGCCCGTTGTGGCCTTGGCATCCCCTGTTATGCCTCTTATGGCTATGTCTTCTTCTATGGTGCTTCAAGTGGTCTTGCCTTCTCCCGTGGTGCCCCACGTGGCCCCGATGTCCTTCGTTGCACCTGTCATGGCCCCAACTTCTCTCGCTACGCCCCATACGACCATGTCTTCTTTAGCTCACTTTGTGAAAGGGAAATGTACCCTTGGGACATTTCTATAAGATTTTGGTGATTAAGTGCTCCACACAAATGCTTTGAATAATAGTTGTGCCAAAGACTTAAGAAGTGCAAATCAAGAGTAAAGGTATGTTTCTAAGACTTAGTACATTGTTTTTGAGACTAATGTATTGTGTCTAAGTGCTAGAAACAGGAAAAGACCAATTTGGAAAAGACTTGGCTGAGCAGCTAAGACTCTGCGCAGTCTGGGTGCACCGGACAGTGTCCGGTGCGCCAGGCTGGCTCTGGCGAACTGGCTGCTCTCGGGTTTTGTCGGCGGCGTACAGCTATAAATCACCGGACTGTCCGGTGGTGCACCGGACTGTCCGGTGAGCCAACAGTCGGCCAGGCCAACGGTCGGCCGCGTAATCCACGCGCGACGCATGGCAGAGCCAACGGTCAGAAGGGGGCACCGGACTGTCCGGTGTGCACTGGACAGTGTCCGGTGCGCTAACGGCTCTGAATCTCCAACGGTTGGCTGCGCCAAAATAGGAAAGAAATCCGCACCGGACTGTGTCCGGTGGTGCACCGGACTGTCCGGTGCGCCAGTCGACAGAAGGCAAGAATTGCCTTCCTGGAATGCTCTCAACGGCTCCTAGCTGCCTTGGGGCTATAAAAGGGACCCCTAGGCGCATGGAGGAGTACACCAAGCATTCTCTAAGCATTCCTAAGCACCAAGACTCCAATTCCGCGCATTTTATTCTTTGTGATAGCAACTAGAGCTCCATTTGAGTCGAGAACTCTTCGAGTTGTGTTGTGAGCTTGAGTTGTGACTTGTGTGCGTGTTTGTGCTCTGATTTTGTGTCTTGTGTGCGTTGCTCATCCCATCCTTACTGTAAGGAAAATGGACCCCGGGCCTTTTGGCTAATTGAGTTTTGGTGTTTGATGAACAACACAATCCGTGAACTAATAAGTTTTCTAGTGTTTGTGTTTGTAGTTCACAGGATGCGAAGAGAATTGGACCAAGGCAATGAGGATGCAACACCTCAAAAGAAGACATAAAAAGATGCATAGGAGTCCAATACTCAAGAACAAAGAAGCCCGAAGAAATCAGCGAAGAAATCCAAGACGAGGGCTGTCAGCTAGCGCCTGGTGGCGCACCGGACATCGGTGTCCGGTGTGCACCGGACTGTCCGGTGAGGCACCGGACAGTCTGCGCAGAGAGGCCGCAGACAGGCGCTCTCTGGCTGTAGCACCGGACTGTCCGGTGTGCACCGGACTGTCCGGTGTGCCAACGGGCAGACGACAACGGTCGGATCCAACGGTCGACTGCTACAGGCGCCAACGGTCGGCTGACGTGGCGTGCACCGGACATCTACTGTACAGTGTCCGGTGGTGCACCGGACTGTCCGGTGCACCCGACGACAGAAAGCTGCTGCTTTCTGTCCAACGGCTAGTTGGGGGTGTGGAGGTTATAAATACCACCCCAACCGGCCATTCTCAGGTGTGGGAGCACAAGCAACATACCAAGGCATATTGTAGACATTTCCAAGTGCTCAAACACCCAAGTGCTTAATAGAATCACTCGGTGATTAGCGTAGGTGCTTTGCGAAGTGCTTAGGTTAGTTAGACCGCATTAGCGCTTGCTCTAGGTGAACCCTAGTTAGTTGAGTGAGTTTAGACAAACCACACAACCCCTCGGCTCTTGCGCGGGCCGTTGTAATTGTACCGAGTGGGGCGAGAGTCTTGCGAGACCGTGACAACCGTGTTTGTGTCACGGCCGCCACCGTGTACCGGAGAGAACGAGGCCCGTGGCGTTTAGGCCGGAAGCTCGATAGTGGAGACGGCGGGGAGCGTCCGAGAGGAGCCGGAAGCGGAGCACCACTTGCGCGTGGAGAAGGCCCATGGCTCTCTACGGAGTTACTCGACCGTGGTGCTTGGCCCTCGCGTGGGCTTCCCTTTGCGTAGGGGCACCAACGAGGATTAGTCGGGACCTTGCGTGGTTCCGGATACCTCGGTAAAAATACCGGCGTCATCCACGAGAGTTTGCTTCTCTACTTAGCTCTTTACATTCTGCATTTATATTAAGCATTTAAGTTTCAATCTTGTAGTCATACTTATTTAGTGTAGATTGAAACTTAGCCTTTGCGGTAGAGATAGCAACACTCAGACAAAACCTAGTTTGCACATTCTAGTTTTGATTATTTGCATAGGTTTTACTCTAGGGATTTAATTGTGGCCTAGTTTAGTAAAAGTTTTAGAAGTCCTAATTCACCCCCCCCTCTTAGGCGTCACCCGTTTACTACAAGTGGTATCAGAGCCCGGTTTGGCTCATTTGAAACGCTTTAGCTTCACCGCTAAAAGAGCCGACACTTTTTTTAGAGGAAGGGATGGATACCCATAGGCCACCACACTTCGACGGCACTAACTTCCCATATTATAGTGCTAGAATGGCTTGTTACCGCGAGGCCGTTGATCTAGGTGTTTGGAGAGTCACTCGTGACGGGATGAAACCCCTCAAGAATCCCGAGAAACCCACCACGAGTGAGGAAAAAGAAATCCATTTAAATGCTAGAGCCAAAAATTGCTTGTATGAATCTCTTAGCATGGATATTTTCAATCAAGTATTTACCCTGAAAACTACTAATGAGATTTGGCTAAAATTGCATGAGCTCCATGACGGCACATCCAATGTCCGTGAGCAAAAACATTGCCTAGTCTTAAATGAGTATAATTCTTTTGCTATGAAAGATGATGAGCTTGTTAGAGACATGTATTCTCGATTGAATCTAATTATCAATGAGCTCAATTCTATTGGCATTAATAAGCTAGGTGATGCGGACATTGTGAGGAAGATTATCTCCCTGCTACCTCAACAAAGATATGGGAGCATCATCACCATCCTTCACAACATGGAGGACTTGAGCAACATGACCCCGACCATCGTGATTGGGAAAATCGCGGCTTTTGAGATGTCGCGAAAAATGAGTCGGGGAGAGGAGCCAACTTCCTCAAGACCATATGCTTTTGCATGTGATGAAAGGAAGGGCAAAAAGAAGGCTCCCACTCCAAGTTCCTCAAGTGAAGAAGAGGAAGAAGAAGAAAGTGATGATGATGAAGATAATCAACCATGCACATCATCCTCCGAGGACGAAGAAACAATTCGACGCGTCGGAAAGGTAATGAGGATGATCCGCAAGATTAATCTAATGGGTGTGCCCCTGCAGGTCGAGGATCTTCTCTTTAACATTGACAGGAAAAAGCAAAGGAAGAGAGGATGCTTCGCATGTGGGGAGAAGGGCCACTTCAGGGACAACTGTCCAAATATGGCCAAACCCAAAAAGGAGAGGAGCAAAGGCAAGGCGCTAACAAGTGTTAGAACTTGGGATGATTCTTCAAGTGAAGATGAACCTCCAAGGACGCGCAGCCACCGATCCTCATCACGCTCATCACGGTCATCACACAAATGCCTTATGGCAAGAGGTAACAAAAGCATTCCATCCTCTAGTGATGAAAGTAGTAGTGATGATGAAGGTGAGGGAAAGCCCTCTGTAGATGAGCTTGCGGAAGCCGTAGAATTTTTCCAGGATGTTTGCACTAAGCAAAAAGCTCAACTTAAAACTTTGAAAAATAAGTTGGTTAGCTCTCAAAATGATTACAAAGGTTTGCTAGAAAAATTTGAAACTTTTGCAAACTTAAATAGTGAGCTATCAACTAAAATTGAGCTATTAGAATCTAGTGCTCCATCCACTGCTACCAATGATAGCCTTATTAAAAGGAATGAAAAACTTAAGGCTAAGTTAGCTAGCTCCCAAGAAGCTATTGAAAATTTGCTAGAGAAAATGGAAATTCTTAGCATTCACAATAATGAGCTAACTACTAAGCTAGAAAACATTGGTAGCACCCCAGCAGCATCTTTAGTTGAAATACCTAAAATAATTAAGAAAGATGCTTCTACTTCCTGCTTTGATTTAATTGATGATTCTAACCCCTGCAACCAAGTCGTTGTTGAGAATATTGTTCTAGAGACATGTTCGGATGAGGTTGCAAAGGAAAATGAACAATTAAAGCAAGAAGTGGCTCGCCTTGGCAAGGCTTTGTATGACAAGAAAGGCAAAGCCAAACAAATTCGACCTCCACAGGATAACACCACTGCGGGAGTGAACAAGCCTGTAGAGGGAGAAACTGTGATTTGTAGGCTATGCCACAAGGAAGGCCACAAGTCTTTCCAATGCAAGGCGATGACCGGGGATAAACAAAGGCAAAAGCTCAAGCAAAAGCCTTCAAGCAAAATCTCCAACACCTACATCAAAAAGATGAACAAAAAGGATGCTACACCATACTTGATCAAGAAGAAAAAGAACGGAAAGGTGATAGCAATCAAGGCCAACAAGCAAGCCAACAAAGGAAAGGGGGCCAAACGCATCTGGGTGCCAAAGGAGATAATTTCAACCATGAAAAGCACCAAGAAGGTTTGGATCCCGAAAGGGAAGTGAGTGGACCGAAGGTCCTCGGAAAATTTGGAGACTTGGCTAAATTGGGATGTATATCATGGGATACATCATATTGGATCAAGTTTATTGCCAAGTGGGTTAGTGAAAATTTTGGACCCAAATTTCCCACCCATGACTAAGGTAACTAGTTTTATTGTACTTCTTGTTTCTAGATATGCGTATCTATTTATCTTTTATCTAGTTTACCTTTCTTGCCCAGTATTACATTTGTTATGTACTCTTGTTCAAAATTATGCATACTAGGTAAATCATATGGTAGGATTGCTAGTTTTTAATTCATATACTTAAGCAAACCTACATGGCTTAAAAATGTTTATTTAAGCACGGCACATAGCTTTTATATCACTCCATAGTAAATGATGCATCAATTGAAAATTTTTGATTTCCACAAGTGTCTCATTTAACTTATATGTGCCAAAGTTTGGATTATGGATAATTTGCCCATCTTGATATAAAATCATAGTGCATGTCTCCTACAAGTATTCAAAACTTGTATGCACACCTTCAGGGGGAGGTTACTCTATAATCTAATACTTTGAGACTAACACCTTTTCAAGTCTATTTCATGTGATAGTCTCATTGTAAGGAAAATGAAGTCCCCGGAGAAAGACAACAATCTTCCACTGCAAAATCTCCAAGAACTCTCATGTCTCTCAAGCTCACCATTGACTTTCAATTAGTATCTTTTGAGACTACATTTAGTATCATTTGCATGTCTTCTCCAATATTTGATTAGACTATATTTCATATCACATGCTTCCATGTTGCTAAAAATGCATAAGTAGCTAACTCATATTCTGTTACCTATGCATAAGGGAAGTTAGTCTTTTCTAATCATGTCTTGCACCTCTAATTTTTCACCTGCTTTTTCCTAAGTAGAGGATCTCTGTCAAGGGGAGTATTTCTTCATCTCTAAAGGGGGAGAAAAACTCTTTCTAAAGGAGACAACTCATTTAGGGGGAGTAATCTTTTGAGGACTCTTTCAAGTGGTATCACTCACATAGTTTAATTTAATATCCTTCTAGTGATATCTTTTGATACAATTCTTGTTGAGGGCAAGCTTTTATTTACTTCCTACATGCTTTTAATGTCTTCCTTTTCGGTGGTTGATGCCAAAGGGGGAGAAGTTTAGGGACCAAAGCAATGAAAACTATATCAAACACCAAACACCACCCATTTAAAATTTTATATCTACAAATGGCTTTTCAAGTGGTTTTGGTTATTTGGTCCAAAAATAGGGAGTAAGTGAATTATGGAGTTAGGGGGAGGCTTAAGTCCATAATATCACATTGTGGGGACAATCATGCATCTTAGCAAGTAGATTGCATATTTTTCACTCAAATACTTGTACTATTTGCTTGCTTTGGTTGTGTTGTCATCAATCACCAAAAAGGGGGAGATTGTAAGGAAAATGGACCCCGGGCCTTTTGGCTAATTGAGTTTTGGTGTTTGATGAACAACACAATCCGTGAACTAATAAGTTTTCTAGTGTTTGTGTTTGTAGTTCACAGGATGCGAAGAGAATTGGACCAAGGCAATGAGGATGCAACACCTCAAAAGAAGACATAAAAAGATGCATAGGAGTCCAATACTCAAGAACAAAGAAGCCCGAAGAAATCAGCGAAGAAATCCAAGACGAGGGTTGTCAGCTAGCGCCTGGTGGCGCACCGGACATCGGTGTCCGGTGTGCACCGGACTGTCCGGTGAGGCACCGGACAGTCTGCGCAGAGAGGCCGCAGACAGGCGCTCTCTGGCTGTAGCACCGGACTGTCCGGTGTGCACCGGACTGTCCGGTGTGCCAACGGGCAGACGGCAACGGTCGGATCCAACGGTCGACTGCTATAGGCGCCAACGGTCGGCTGACGTGGCGTGCACCGGACATCTACTGTACAGTGTCCGGTGGTGCACCGGACTGTCCGGTGCACCCGACGACAGAAAGCTGCTGCTTTCTGTCCAACGGCTAGTTGGGGGTGTGGAGGTTATAAATACCACCCCAACCGGCCATTCTCAGGTGTGGGAGCACAAGCAACATACCAAGGCATATTGTAGACATTTCCAAGTGCTCAAACACCCAAGTGCTTAATAGAATCACTCGGTGATTAGCGTAGGTGCTTTGCGAAGTGCTTAGGTTAGTTAGACCGCATTAGCGCTTGCTCTAGGTGAACCCTAGTTAGTTGAGTGAGTTTAGACAAACCACACAACCCCTCGGCTCTTGCGCGGGCCGTTGTAATTGTACCGAGTGGGGCGAGAGTCTTGCGAGACCGTGACAACCGTGTTTGTGTCACGGCCGTCACCGTGTACCGGAGGGAACGAGGCCCGTGGCGTTTAGGCCGGAAGCTCGATAGTGGAGACAGCGGGGAGCGTCCGAGAGGAGCCGGAAGCGGAGCACCACTTGCGCGTGGAGAAGGCCCGTGGCTCTCTACGGAGTTACTCGACCGTGGTGCTTGGCCCTCGCGTGGGCTTCCCTTTGCGTAGGGGCACCAACGAGGATTAGTCGGGACCTTGCGTGGTTCCGGATACCTCGGTAAAAATACCGGCGTCATCCACGAGAGTTTGCTTCTCTACTTAGCTCTTTACATTCTGCATTTATATTAAGCATTTAAGTTTCAATCTTGTAGTCATACTTATTTAGTGTAGATTGAAACTTAGCCTTTGCGGTAGAGATAGCAACACTCAGACAAAACCTAGTTTGCACATTCTAGTTTTGATTATTTGCATAGGTTTTACTCTAGGGATTTAATTGTGGCCTAGTTTAGTAAAAGTTTTAGAAGTCCTAATTCACCCCCCCCCCCTCTTAGGCGTCACCCGTTTACTACACTTACTTCCGTGCTTCTTTGTGAACATCAAATTGTAAGGGCGAGAGGCTCCAAGTTGTGGAGATTCCTCGCAAGCGGGATATAGTGAAACATAGCAAAACACCGTGGTATTCAAGTGGGTCTTTGGACCACTTGAGAGGGGTTGATTGCAATCCTCGTCCGTTGGGACGCCACAACATGGAGTAGGCAAGTGTTGGACTTGGCCGAACTACGGGATAAACCACTGTGCCTATCTGTGTTGATCTTCTTGTGGTTATCGTGTCTTGCAAGAACTCCTCTCTAGCCACTTGGCTTTATTGTGCTAACTCCTAATCAAGTTTTGTGGCATTAAGTCTCAAGTTTTTATAGGATCACCTATTCACCCCCCTCTAGGTGCTCTCAATTGGAATCAGATCCATTCTCTTCACGAAGGGACTAATCGCCCGAAGAGATGGATCCTAAGGGAAAGGGGATGGTGGTCAACGATAAGGAGAAGGAGACCATTTTCAACGAGCCGAGGGACGACAAAGCTACTGATTCCGGCTCAAGTCAAAAGAAGAAGGAAGGGAAGAAGAAGAGGCGCATCAATAAGATCGTTTATTACGACGACAGCGACGAGTCCTCGTCTTCCCAAAAGGACAACGACGACAACGACTACGAGAAAAAGAAGACGGTTAACTCTAATTTTTCTTTCGATTATTCTTGTATTCCTCAAAGTACCAATGCTCATTTACTCTCCATTCCACTTGGTAAACCTCCTCACTTTGATGGAGAGGACTACGGATTTTGGAGTCACAAAATGCGTAGTCACTTGTTCTCTCTCCATCCAAGCATATGGGAGATAGTAGAGAGTGGAATGCAATTTGATAGTACTGATAGTCCCATATTTATCAATGAGCAAATTCACAAAAATGCACAAGCTACTACTGTTCTTCTAGCATCATTGTGCAGGGATGAATACCATAAGGTGAGCGACTTGGATAACGCCAAGCAGATCTAGGACACCCTCAAGATCTCGCATGAGGGGAACGACGTCACCATGCTCACCAAGATGGAGTTGGTGGAGGGCGAACTTGGGAGATTCGCAATGATCAGGGGAGAGGAGCCAACCCAAACTTACAACAGGCTCAAGACCCTCGTCAACAAAATAAGGAGCTATGGAAGCACGCGATGGACGGACCACGACGTCGTCCGCCTAATGCTAAGGTCTTTCACTGTCCTTGATCCACATCTTGTAAACAATATTCGTGAGAATCCTAGGTACACCAAGATGACGCCCGAGGAAATACTCGGGAAGTTTGTAAGCGGGCGGATGATGATCAAGGAGGCAAGATACGTTGATGATGCGTTGAATGGCCCAATCCACGAGCCTCAAACCGTTGCTCTCAAAGCAACGAGGAGCAAGGAAGTGCTACCTAGCAAGGTGGCACAAGTTGAGGCGGCAGGGCTCAATGAGGAAGAGATGGCCCTCATCATCAAGCGTTTCAAGACAGCGCTAAGGGGTCACAAGGAGCATCCCAACAAGAACAAGACGAAGGGGAAGCACTCATGCTTCAAATGTGGTAAGATTGGTCATTTTATCGCTAATTGTCCCGATAATGATAGTGACCAGGAATAAGAGAAGAAGAGGGAAAAGAAGAAGGCCTACAAGAAGGCTAAGGGTGAGGCACACCTTGGCAAGGAGTGGGACTCGGATTGTTCGTCATCCGACTCCGACAACGAAGGACTCGCTGCCTCGGCCTTCAACAAATCGTCCCTCTTCCCCAACGAGCATCACACCTGCCTCATGGCAAAGGAGAAGAAGGTAAACACTCGAAAGACTACTTATGCTTCTTCTAGTGATGATGAATCTAGCGATGATGAAATAGATTATGCTAGTTTGTTCAAGGGCTTAGAAAGAACTAAGATTGATAAGATTAATGAATTAATCGATGCCTTGAATGATAAGAATAGATTGTTAGAAAAGCAAGAAGATCTTTTGTATGAAGAACATGATAAATTTGTAGAGGCACAAAAATCTCTTGCTTTAGAAGTTAAAAGGAATGAAATGCTTTCTTGTGAACTATCTACTTGCCATGAGACCATTTCTAGTTTAAAAGTGTTAATGATGATTTAAATGCTAAACTAGAAGTAGCAAATAGATCTAACTCTTGTGTAGATCATGTTGTAATTTACAATAGGTGTAAAGACTTTAATGTTGATGCTTGTAGTGAACACCTAGTTTCTATTGCAAAGTTAAATGATGAAGTGGCTAGTCTTAATGCCCAACTTAAGACTAGCAAAAATGAATTTGATAAATTAAAATTTGCAAGGGATGTCTACATGATTGGTAGACACCCCTCAATTAAGGATGGGCTTGGCTTCAAGAGGGAAGCCAAGAACTTAACAAGTCATAAGGCTCCCATCTCCGCCAAGGAGAAAGGGAAGGCTCCTATGACTAATAGTAGTCAAAAGAATCATGCTTTCATTTATGGTGATAAGAGATATTCTAGAAATGTTCATTATGATAGGAGTTGTAATGATTATGATTCAAATGCCATGTTTGCTTCAAGTTCTTCTATTATGCATGATAGAAGTGTAACTAGGAAAAATGTCATTAATCATGTGCCTAGGAGAAATGTTCATGTTACTAGGAAAATTAATGAACCTTCTACAATTTATCATGCTTGCAATGCTTCCTTTGCAATTTGTAGAAAGGATAAGAAGGTGATTGCTAGGAAATTAGGGGCAAAATACAAGGGAGATAAAACTTGCATTTGGGTCCCTAAGACCATTGTTACTAACCTTGTAGGACCCAACAAGAGTTGGGTACCTAAGACCCAAGCCTAAATTGCCTTGCAGGTTTATGCATCCGAGGGATCAAGCTGGATTATCGACAACGGATGCACAAACCACATGACGGGGGAGAAGAAGATGTTCACCTCCTACATCAAGAACAAGGATTCCCAAGACTCAATCATATTCGGTGACGGGAATCAAGGCAAGGTCAAAGAACTAGGGAAGATTGCCATTTCATCCGAGCACTCTATTTCTAATGTGTTTTTAGTTGAGTCGCTTGGATATAACTTATTGTCTGTGAGTCAGCTTTGTAATATGGGATATAACTGCTTATTCACACATGTAGATGTGTCTGTCTTTAGAAGGAGTGATGGTTCATTAGCATTTAAGGGTGTATTAGACGACAAACTCTATTTAGTTGATTTTGCAAAAGAGGAGGCCGGTCTAGATGCATGCTTAATTGCTAAGACTAGCATGGGCTGGCTGTGGCATCACCGTTTAGCACATGTGGGGATGAAGAACCTTCACAAACTTCTAAAGGGAGAACACGTGATAGGTCTAACAAATGTAACCTTCGAAAAGGATAGACCTTGTGCAGCTTGTCAAGCAGGTAAACAGGTGGGAAGCTCTCATCATACCAAAAATGTGATGACCACATCAAGACCTTTGGAGTTGCTTCATATGGACCTCTTCGGACCCGTCGCCTATCTAAGCATAGGAGGAAGTAAGTATGGTCTTGTTATAGTTGATGATTTTTCCCTCTTCACTTGGGTATTCTTTTTGCAGGATAAATCTGAAACCCAAGGGACCCTCAAGCGCTTCCTAAGGAGAGCTCAAAATGAGTTTGAGCTCAAGGTGAAGAAGATAAGGAGCGACAACGGGTCCGAGTTCAAGAACCTTCAAGTGGAGAAGTACCTTGAGGAGGAAGGGATCAAGCACGACTTCTCCGCTCCCTACACACCACAGCAAAACGGTGTGGTAGAGAGGAAGAACAGGACGCTCATAGACATGGCGAGGACAATGCTTGGAGAATTCAAGACACCCGAGCAGTTTTGGTCGGAAGCCGTGAACACGGCTTGCCACGCCATAAACCGGGTGTACCTTCATCGCCTCCTCAAGAAGACTTCGTATGAGCTTCTAACCAGTAACAAACCCAATGTTTCGTACTTTCGTGTATTTGGGAGCAAATGTTATATTCTAGTAAAGAAAGGTAGAAATTCTAAGTTTGCTCCCAAAGCTGTAGAAGGGTTTTTGTTAGGTTATGACTCAAATACAAAGGCGTATAGGATCTTCAACAAATCATCGGGTTTGGTTGAAGTCTCTAGCGACGTTGTATTTGATGAGACTAATGGCTCTCCAAGAGAGCAAGTTGTTGATCTTGATGATGTAGATGAAGAAGACGTTCCAACGGCCGCAATACGCACCATGGCGATTGGAGATGTGCGGCCACAGGAACAAAAGGAGCAAGATCAGCCTCCTTCCTCAACAATGGTGCATCCCCCAACTCAAGACGATGAACAGGTTCATCAAGAGGAGGCGTGTGATCAAGGGGGAGCACAAGATGATCATGTAATGGAGGAAGAAGCACAACCGGCACCTCCAACTCAAGTTCGAGCGATGATTCAAAGGAACCATCCCGTCGACCAAATTTTGGGTGATATTAGCAAGGGAGTAACTACTCGCTCTAGATTAGTTAATTTTTGTGAGCATTACTCTTTTGTCTCTTCTATTGAGCCTTTCAGGGTAGAAGAGGCCTTGCTAGATCCGGACTGGGTGTTGGCCATGCAGGAAGAGCTCAACAACTTCAAGCGTAATGAAGTTTGGACACTGGTGCCGCGTCCCAAGCAAAATGTTGTGGGAACCAAGTGGGTGTTCCACAACAAACAGGACGAGCACGGAGTGGTGACGAGGAACAAGGCTCGACTTGTGGCAAAAGGTTATGCCCAAGTCGCAGGTTTGGACTTTGAGGAGACTTTTGCTCCTGTGGCTAGGCTAGAGTCGATTCGTATTTTGTTAGCCTATGCCGCTCACCATTCTTTCAGGTTGTTCCAAATGGATGTGAAGAGCGCTTTCCTCAACGGACCAATCAAGAAGGAGGTGTACTTGGAGCAACCCCCTGGCTTCGAGGATGAACGGTACCCCGACCACGTGTGTAAGCTATCTAAGGCGCTCTATGGACTTAAGCAAGCCCCAAGAGCATGGTATGAATGCCTTAGAGACTTTTTAATTGCTAATGCTTTCAAGGTTGGGAAAGCCAATCCAACTTTATTCACTAAGACTTATGATGGTGATCTTTTTGTGTGCCAAATTTATGTCGATGACATAATATTTGGTTCTACTAACCAAAAGTCTTGTGAAGAGTTTAGCAGGGTGATGACTCAGAAATTCGAGATGTCGATGATGAGTGAGTTAAACTACTTCCTTGGGTTCCAAGTGAAGCAACTCAAGGATGACACCTTCATCTCACAAACGAAGTATACACAAGACTTGCTCAAGAGGTTTGGGATGAAGGACGCCAAGCCCGCAAAGACTCCAATGGGAACCGACGGACACGTCGACCTCAATAAAGGAGGTAAGTCCGTTGATCAAAAGGCATACCGGTCTATGATAGGGTCTTTACTTTATTTATGTGCTAGTAGACTGGATATTATGCTTAGCATATGCATGTGTGCTAGATTTCAATCCGATCCAAGGGAGTGCCACCTAGTGGCTGTTAAACGAATTCTTAGATCTGGTATCCAAAGGGGTCTACCTTTGACTTAATTGGATATTCAGACTCCGATTATGCTGGATGTAAGGTCGATAGGAAGAGTACATCGGGGACGTGCCAATTCTTAGGAAGGTCCCTGGTGTCGTGGAGTTCTAAGAAACAAACTTCCGTTGCCCTATCCACCGCTGAGGCCGAGTATGTTGCCGCAGGACAGTGTTGCGCGCAACTACTTTGGATGAGGCAAACCCTCAGGGACTTTGGCTACAATCTGAGCAAAGTCCCACTCCTATGTGATAATGAGAGTGCTATCCGCATGGCGGATAATCCTGTTGAACACAACCGCACAAAGCACATAGACATCCGGCATCACTTTTTGAGAGACCACCAGCAAAAGGGAGATATCAAGGTGTTTTATGTTAGCACCGAGAACCAGCTAGCCGATATCTTTACCAAGCCTCTAGATGAGAAGACCTTTTGCAGGCTGCGTAGTGAGCTAAATGTCTTAGATTCGCGGAACTTGGATTGATTTGTAGCATACATGTGTCTTATGCCTTGATCATGTTCCTTTATGCATTTTGTTATGTATTTGTGGTGTTCAAGTTGTACAAACACTCCCCGGACCTCACAAGTCCATTTGCAAGTGTTGCACATATTTAGGGGGAGCTGTGCTACAACTTGATCCTTTGAGACTAACCATGTGCTTGAGTATGCTTAATTTAGTCTCAAAGGTGGATTGAAAGGAAAGATGGACTTGGACCATGAAAGACTTCCACTGCACTCCAATGAGAGGGTAACTTACTCCAAGTTCATCTCCGTGACTCTTATTGCCTTTTTATTCTTAATTGAAGATTTTGGTGAGGCAATGGGGTTCTAGGGCCAAGATTGATCCCGTTTTGGTGCTTGATGCCAAAGGGGGAGAAAATAAGGCCAAAGCAATAAATGGATCAGCTACCACTTGAGAATTTTGAAAATAGTAGAATAGAGCTTTTGGTTTGTCAAAAATCTCATATTGTCTCTTTTGTCAAAAGTTGGCCTCTTGTGGGGAGAATGGTTGATTATGAAAAAGGGGGTTTTTGAAATCTTTGATCAACTTTTCTTGGAACAACTCTCTTTATATCTCAACAAGTGTGTTTGACTTAGAGATAGGAAATTGAGGTTGATTTGAAAAAAAACAAAACCAAGTGGTGGCAAAGAATGATCCAAATATGCCAAATTTGATTCAAAACAAATCTGTGATCTTATTTGCATTGATGTTGCATTTCTTTTAGTTGCTTTTTGTTGTGTTGGCATTAATCACCAAAAAGGGGAAGATTGAAAGGGAAATGTACCCTTGGGACATTTCTATAAGATTTTGGTGATTAAGTGCTCCACACAAATGCTTTGAGTAATAGTTGTGCCAAAGACTTAAGAAGTGCAAATCAAGAGTAAAGGTATGTTTCTAAGACTTAGTACATTGTTTTTGAGACTAATGTATTGTGTCTAAGTGCTAGAAACAGGAAAAGACCAATTTGGAAAAGACTTGGCTGAGCAGCCAAGACTCTGCGCAGTCTGGGTGCACCGGACTGTCCGGTGGTGCACCGGACAGTGTCCGGTGCGCCAGGCTGGCTCTGGCGAACTGGCTGCTCTCGGGTTTCGTCGGCGGCGTACGGCTATAAATCACCGAACTGTCCGGTGGTGCACCGGACTGTCCGGTGAGCCAACAGTCGGCCGGGCCAACGGTCGGCCGTGTAATCTGCGCGCGACGCGTGGCAGAGCCAACGGTCAGAAGGGGGCACCGGACTGTCCGTTGTGCACCGGACAGTGTCCAGTGCGCCAACGGCTCTGAATCTCCAACGATCGGCTGCGCCAAAATAGGAAAGAAATCCACACCGAACAGTGTCCGGTGGTGCACCAGACTGTCCGGTGCGCCAGTCGACAGAAGGCAAGAATTGCCTTCCTGGAATGCTCTCAACGGCTCCTAGCTGCCTTAGGGCTATAAAAGGGACCCCTAGGCGCATGGAGCAGTACACCAAGCATTCTCTAAGCATTCCTAAGCACCAAGACTCCAATTCCGCGCATTTGATTCTTTGTGATAGCAACTAGAGCTCCATTTGAGTCGAGAACTCTTCGAGTTGTGTTGTGAGCTCGAGTTGTGACTTGTGTGCGTGTTTGTGCTCTGATTTTGTGTCTTGTGTGCGTTGCTCATCCCATCCTTACTTCCGTGCTTCTTTGTGAACATCAAATTGTAATGGCGAGAGGCTCCATGTTGTGGAGATTCCTCGCAAGCGGGGTATAGTGAAACAAAGCAAAACACTGTGGTATTCAAGTGGGTCTTTGGACCACTTGAGAGGGGTTGATTGCAATCCTCGTCCGTTGGGATGCCACAACGTGGAGTAGGCAAGTGTTGGACTTGGCCGAACCACGGGATAAACCACTGTGCCTATCTGTGTTGATCTTCTTGTGGTTATCGTGTCTTGCAAGAACTCCTCTCTAGCCACTTGGCTTTATTGTGCTAACTCCTAATCAAGTTTTGTGGCATTAAGTCTCAAGTTTTTACAGGTTCACCTATTCACCCCCCCTCTAGGTGCTCTCACTTTGTCGACCTTGCGAATGTATATCAGTGACTTGCATAGGCTGGTGATGCTATTGGTGTACCTGAAAGTCGCCTAGAGGGGGATGAATATGCGAAACCTGAAAATTACAAACTTTAAACACGAACTTCACCAAAGGTTAGCATTAGAACGAGTAATATAAAATTGGATTGCGGAAGATAGTCCTTCTTGCCATGAGTTGCTCAATCAATGCGAATAACTTTGGGAGCTAACTCAAAAATGATTGCAAGCAAGAGAACTTAGAGAGAGGGGAGAGGAAGAATCAAATCACAATACAATATTAACACAAAGACACATGTGATTTGTTTCCCGAGGTTCGGTTCCAAAGAACCTACTCCCCGTTGAGGAGGCCAGGTAGGCGAGGTTGAGAGCACCTAGAGGGGGGTGAATAGGTGATCCTATAAAATTAAACACTTAATAGCCACAAAACTTAGTTATAGAGATGTTAGTGCGACTTAAATAGTTTTGAGTCGAGTTCTTGTGGACAAAACAATCACAGAGAAAGCAGTCACAAGAGACACATGATTTTATCCCGTGGTTCAGCCAAGTAACACATGCCTACTTCCACGTTGTGGCGCCCCAATGGACGAGGGTTGCACTCAACCCCTTTCAAGTGATCCGATGATCAACTTGAATACCACGGTCTTTTTCTTTAGTGTATTTTCCCGTTTGCGAGGAATCTCCACAACTTGTAGTCTCTAACCCTTACAATAGAGATCACAAAGAAAGCACATAGTAAGGTTGGGAAGAGCAACACACACAAGACACAAATCCGCAGCACACACACGCACACAAGCCAAAACTTGAGCTCGAAACGTAGCACAGAGAGTTCACAACTCGAACGGAGCTCAAATCACTAACACAATCGATCAAATGCGCGGAGGCGGAGTGTGGGAGTCTTAGAATGCTTAGGTGACTCCTCCATACGCCTAGGGGTCCCTTTTATAGCCTCAAGGCAGCTAGGAGCCATTGGAGGCCAACTTGGAAGGCCAAACTTGCCTTTTGTCGGGTGGTGCACGAGACAGTACGGTGCACCACCGGACAACTACTGTTCATGTCCGGTGCTCGACTTCTTTCCATATGGAGAGTAGCCGACCGTTGGTCCTCGGGATCGGTTGGCGCACCGGACACTATCCGGTGCACACCGGACAGTCCGGTGTGCCCAACCGACCATTGGCACGACCACGTGTCGCGCGAAGATTGCGCGACCGACCGTTGGCGCTGACAACCGTTGGCTCACCGGACAGTCCGGTGCACCACCGGACAGTCCGGTGAATTATAGCCATGTCGCCTTTCTTCATTCCCGAGAGCGATGAGTTCACGTGGATGACTCACCGGACAGTCCGGTGCTCCACCGGACAGTCCGATGAATTATAGCCATACACCGCCGTCGATTCCCGAGAGCAGCACTTTCACCGGAGACCAGCCTGGCGCACCGGACACTGTCCGGTGTGCCAGACTGAGCTGAAGTTTGGCTGCACAGAGCTAAGTCCTTTCCATTTCTTTTCTCTTTCTTTTGTCACTGTTTCTAGCACTTAGACAAAACATTAGCGTTCAAAAAATAATGTACTAAGTCTAGAAACATACCTTGTGCCTTGATTTGTACTTCTCACTTTATTTGGCACATAAGAACTTAACCAAACGTGTTGGACATTTAATCACCAAAACATTATGGAAATGGCCCAAAGGCACATTTCCCTTTCAATCTCCCCCTTTTTAGTGATTTATGCCAACACATCAAAAAACAACCAAAATAAGTGCAACATCAATGCAAATGAGGACCAAATCATTTTTGCACAAGATTTGACATATTTGGATCATTCTTTGCCACCACTTGATTTGTTTTTGTAAATTAAATTCATTTTCCTATCTCTAAGTCAAACACGCTTGTTTGGGCACAAAGAGAGATATTCCAAGAGAAAAAATGATCAAGTGCCAAAAACTCCCCCTTTTCCCATAATCAAAATTCTCCCCCATAAGAGACCAAATTTTGCAATTAGAGTATTTTGACAAAATCAAATTCTAACTCTACTATTTTCAAAATTCTCAAGTGGTTGGCTGATCCATTTGCTTTGGCCTTAATTTCTCCCCCTTTGGCATTAAGCACCAAAACAGGATCATTTTTGGCCCTTTTAACCCCATTGCCTCACCAAAAATGTCAAATAAGAGTAAAAAGGCAATGAAATTGCAAGTATGAACTTGGAAGAAAGTACACTAATACCGGAGTGCAGTGGAAGTCTTTTCATCGTCCAAGTTCATTTTCCCTTTCAATGCACCTTTGAGACTACATAAAATGTACCCAAACAAACATGTTAGTCTCAAAGGGTCAAGTTGTAGCACATCTCCCCCTAAATATGTGCACCATTTGCATATGGACTTGTGAGGTCCGGGGATCACTTGTACAACTTGAGCACCATAAACAATAATTGATTGAAATGCATAAAGTAACATGATCAAAGGCATAGAACACAAGTATGCTATAGATCAATCCAAGTTACGCGAATCTATGACATTCAGCTCACTTCGCAACCTGCAAAATGTTTTCTCATCCAACGGCTTGGTGAAGATATCGGCTAGCTGGTTCTCGGTGCTAATATGAAAAATATTGATATCTCCCTTTTGCTAGTGATCCCTCAGGAATTGATGCCGGTTGTCTATGTGCTTAGTGCGGCTGTGTTCAACAGGATTATCTGCCAAGCGGATTACACTCTCATTGTCACATAGGAGTGGGACTTTGCTCAGATTGTAGCCAAATTCCCGGAGGGTTTGTCTCATCCAAAGTAGTTGCGCGCAACACTGTCCTGCTGCAACATACTCGGCCTCAGCGGTGGATAGGACAACAGATGTCTGTTTCTTGGAACTCCAGGACACCAGGGACCTTCCTAGAAATTGGCACGTCCCTGATGTACTCTTCCTATCTACCTTGTGAAAGGGAAATGTGCCCTTGGGCCATTTCTAGTATATTTTGGTGATTAAGTGCTCAACACATATTGAGTGAATGAAGTGCAAATCAACAAGAAGGTATGGTTCTAGACTTAGTACATTGTTTTTTGTGTACTAATCTTTTTGTCTAAATGCTAGAATCAGAGAAAAGAGAAAAAGGGAAAGAGTTGGCTGGAGCAGCCAAGACTCAGCGCAGTCTGGCACACCGGACTGTCCGGTGGTGCACCGGATAGTGTCCGGTGCTCCAGGCTGGTTTCTGGCGAACTGGCCACTCTCAAGAATTCGTCGGCGGCGTACGACTATAATTCACCGGACTGTCTGGTGGTGCACCGGACTGTCCGGTGAGCCAACGGCCGCCAGCGCAACGTTCGGCCGCCAAATCCGCGGGCGACGCATGGCTCGCTCCAACGGTCGGCAGGAGGCACCGGACAGTGTCCGGTGCGCCAACGGCTACAACTCTACAACGATCGGTTGTGCCATTTTAGGAAGGCGATCTGCACCGGACACTGAACAGTGCCTGTCCGGTGGTGCACCGGACTGTCCGGTGCGCCACCCGACAGAAGGCAAGAATTGCCTTCCCAGATTGCCTCCAACGGCTCCTAGCTGCCTTGGGGCTATAAAAGAGGACCCTAGGCACATGGAGGATATAACCAAGCATTCCTAGATCATTCCTAAGCACCAAGACTCCATTCTCCCGCATTCGATTCTTTGAGATAGTGACTTGAGCACCATTTGAGTAGAGAACTCCTCGAGTTGTGTTGTGAGCTCAAGTTGTGGCTTTGTGTGCGTGATTGTGCTCTTGCTATGAGTCTTGTGTGTGTTGCTCTCCCCTCCCTTACTTCCGTGCTTCTTTGTGATCATCATTGTAAGGGCGAGAGGCTCCAAGTTGTGGAGATTCCTCGCAAATGGGAGAAAGTATAAGAAAGGAAAATACCGTGGTATTCAAGCTGATCATTGGATCACTTGAAAGGGGTTGAGTGCAACCCTCGTCCATTGGGACGCCACAACATGGAGTAGGCAAGTGTTATACTTGGCCGAACCACAGGATAAACTATCGTGTCTTTTGTGTTGTTCTTCTCTGTGATCATCGTGTTTTACAAAAGCTCGGTCCTTAGCCACTTGGTCCTATTGCACTAACTCTTAACCAAGTTTTGTGGCTACAAGTATTTGATTTTTATAGGATCACCTATTCACCCCCCTCTAGGTGCTCTCAATTGGTATCAGAGCCGTTCTCTTCACGCAAGGGACTAATCGCCCGAAGAGATGGATCCTAAGGGAAAGGGGATGGTGGTCAACGACAAGACAAAGGAGTCCGTCGTCAACGAGCCAAGAGATGATAAGCCCTCGGACTCTGGCTCGAGTCATAAGAAAAGAGACGGGAAGAAGAAGAGGCGCATCAAGAAGATCGTCTACTACGACAGCGACGAGTCTTCTTCCCAAAGAGACGACGACGACGAGAAAAAGAAACCGGTTAACTCAAACTTTTCTTTTGATTATTCTCGTATTCCGTTTAACTCCAATGCTCATTTACTTTCAATTCCACTTGGGAAACCTCCGCACTTTGATGGAGAAGACTACTCATTTTGGAGTCACAAAATGCGTAGTCACCTATTCTCTCTTCATCCAAGTATTTGGGAGATTGTTGAAAATGGAATGCTTTTTGATAGTACTGACAACCCCGTTTTCATTAATGAGCAAATCCATAAAAATGCACAAGCTACCACTGTTTTGCTAGCATCCTTGTGCAGAGACGAGTACCACAAGGTGAGCGGTGAAAGGGAATTAGGCTTACACCTATTTCCTAATTGATTTTGGTGGTTGAATTGCCCAACACAAATAATTGGACTAACTAGTTTGCTCTAGTCTATAAGTTTTACAGGTGCCAAAGGTTCACCATAAGCCAATAAAAAGACCAAGAAAGGGTTCAAACAAAGCGAGCTAAAGACATCCCGGAAGGCACCCTGGTCTGGCGCACCGGACTGTCCAGTGCACCACCGGACAGTGTCCGATGCACCAGGGCACTCGAGGCTGAACTCTTCACCTTCGGGAATTCTTAGAGGCGCCCCGCTATAATTCACCGGACTGTTCGGTGCACCACCGGACAGTGTCCGGTGCCCTAAGGGAGAGCGACTCTGAACTCGCCAGCTTCGGGAATCCGCTCCGCTAAAATTCACCGGACTGTCCGGTGTGACAGCGGAGCAACGACTACTTCGCGCGCAACGGTCGGCTGCAACGCATTAAATGCGCGCTTGCGCGCGCAGAGGACAGAGCACGCGCGGGTGGCACACCGGACAGTCTACATGACTTGTCCGGTGCACCACCGAACAGCCAGGCGGGCCCACAAGACAGAGCTCCAACGGTCAAACCCCAACGGTCTGCTAACGTGGCTGGCGCACCGGACTGTCCGGTGCGCCATGCGACAGCACACTTCCAACGGCCACTTTATGGTGGTTGGGGCTATAAATACCCCAACCACCCCACATTCATTGGCATCCAAGTTTTCCACTCTTCTACACCTTACAAGAGCTAGCATTCAATACAAGACACACTAAAGAGATCAAATCCTCTCCCAACTCCACCCAAAGCTATAGTAATTAGAGAGAGTGATTTGCCGTGTTCATTTGAGCTCTTGCGCTTGGATTGCTTCTTTCTTTCTCATTCTTCTTGTGATCAAACTCATTTGTAATCGAGGCAAGAGACACCAATTGTGTGGTGGTCCTTGCGGGAACTTTGTGTTCCAATTGATTGAGAAGAGAAGCTCACTCGGTCTAAGTGATCGTTTGAGAGAGGGAAAGGGTTGAAAGAGACCCGGTCTTTGTGACCACCTCAACGGGGAGTAGGTTTGCAAAAACCGAACCTCGGTAAAACAAATCATCGTGTCTTGCTCTTTATTCGCTCACGATTTGTTTTGCGCCCTCTCTCTTGGACTCGTTACTATTTCTGACGCTAACCCGGCTTGTAGTTGTGATTGAGTTTGTAAATTTCAGATTCGCCCTATTCACCCCCCCCTCTAGGCAACTTTCAATTGGTATCAGAGCCCAGTGCTTCATTAGAGCCTACCCGCTCAAAGTGATGTCGGGAGATCACGCCAAGAAAGAGATGGGGACCGGCGAGAAGCACGCTACAAGTCACGGAAAGGCTCCATCGGGAGAGTCCTACAACAAAGGGAAGGGAAAGGAAAAGGAATCCCCTTCACACATGTCGCGTCGGAGTGGTGACAACAAGAAGAAGATGAGGAAGGTGGTCTACTACGAGACCGACACCTCATCACCATCCACCTCCAGCTTTGACACGCCGTCCATAACTTCTAAGCGCCATGAGCGCAAGAAGTTTAGTAAGATCCCCCTACGATATCCTCGCATTCCTAAACATACGCCTTTACTTTCCATCCCATTAGGCAAACCACCAACGTTTGATGGTGAAGATTATGCTAGGTGGAGTGATATGATGCGATATAACCTAACCTCACTCTACAAAAGTATATGGGATGTTGTTGAGTTTGGTGTACAGGTACCATCCGTAGGGGATGAAGATTATGATGAGGACGAAGTGGCCCAAATCGAGCACTTCAACTCCCAAGCCACTACCATACTCCTCGCCTCTCTAAGTCGAGAGGAGTATAACAAGGTGCAAGGATTGAAGAGCGCCAAGGAGATTTGGGACGTACTCAAAACGACGCACGAAGGAGACGAAATAACCAAGATCACCAAGCGGGAGACGATTGAGGGGGAGCTCGGTCGCTTCCGGCTTGGCCAAGGGGAGGAGCCACAAGAAATGTACAACCGGCTCAAGACCTTGGTGAACCAAGTGCGCAACCTCGGGAGTAAGAAATGGGATGACCATAAGATGGTTAAGGTTATTCTTAGATCACTTGTTTTCCTTAACCCTACTCAAGTTCAATTAATTCGTGGTAATCCTAGATATACACTAATGACTCCCGAGGAAGTAATAGGGAATTTTGTAAGCTTTGAGCTAATGACCAAAGGCTCAAAGAAAATCAACGAGCTTGATGGCCCCTCCACGTCCGAAGCACAACCGGTCGCATTCAAGGCGACGGAGGAAAAGAAGGAGGAATCTACATCAAGTAGAACACCCATCGACGCCTCCAAGCTCGACAACGAGGAAATGGCGCTCATCATCAAGAGCTTCCGCCAAATCCTCAAGCAAAGGAGGGGGAAGGATTACAAGCACCGCTCCAAGAAAGTATGCTACAAGTGTGGTAAGCCCGGTCATTTCATTGCTAAATGTCCATTATCTAGTGATAGTGACAGGGGCGACGACAAGAAGGGGAGAAGAAAGGAGAAGAAGAGATACTACAAGAAGAAGGGCGGCGATGCCCATGTTTGCTAGGAATGGGACTCCGACGAGAGCTCCACCGACTCCTCCTCCGACGAGGACGCCGCCAACATCGCTGTCACCAAGGGACTCCTCTTCCCCAACGTCGGCCACAAGTGCCTCATGGCAAAGGACGACAAAAAGAAGAAGGTTAAATCCAAATCCTCCACTAAATATGAGTCCTCTAGTGATGATAATGCTAGTGATGAGGAAGATAATTTGCGTACCCTCTTTGCCAACCTTAACATGCAACAAAAGGAAAAATTAAATGAATTAATTAGTGCCATCCATGAAAAGGATGAACTCTTGGACACCCAAGAGGACTTCCTAATCAAGGAAAACAAAAAGCATGTCAAGGTTAAAAATGCTTACGCTCTAGAAGTAGAAAAATGTGAAAAACTATCTAGTGAGCTAAGCACTTGCCATGATATTATTACCAACCTTAGAAATGAGAATGCAAATTTAATTGCTAAGGTTGATTCAAATGCTTGTGATGTTTCAATTCCCAATCTTAGAAATGATAATGTTGATTTGCTTGTTAAGATTGAAGAATTGAATATCTCTCTTGCTAGCCTTAGGATTGAAAATGAAAAATTGCTTGCTAAGGCTAGAGAATTAGATGTTTGCAATGCTTCCATTTCCGACCTTAGAAGTAGAAATGATATCTTACATGCTAAGGTTGTAGAATTAAAATCTTGCAAACCCTCTACATCTACCGTTGAGCATACTTCTATTTGTACTAGATGTAGAGACATTAACATTGATGCTATTTATGATCACATGGCTTTAATTAAACAACAAAATGATCATATAGCAAAATTAGATGCTAAAAGATAACGAGGGTTATATTTTGTACTCTGTCAGTTACCCTGAGAGCAAAATTAGGAGAATTCATTCTAGGAAGTCTCACTCTAGCCCTAATCATGCTTTTATGTATAAGGGTGAGACATCTAGCTCTAGGCAATCAACCCGTGCTAAATTGCCTAAGAAGAAAACTCCTAGTGCATCAAATGATCATGACATTTCATTTAAAACTTTTGATGCATCTTATGTTTTGACTAACAAATCCGGCAAGGTAGTTGCCAAGTTTGTTGGGGGCAAACACAAGGGATCAAAAACTTGTGTTTGGGTACCCAAAGTTCTTGTATCTAATGCCAAAGGACCCAAAACCGTTTGGGTACCTAAAACCAAGAACTAAACTTGTTTTGTAGGTTTATGCATCCGGGGGCTCAAGTTGGATCATCAATAGCGGATGCACAAACCACATGACTGGGGAGAAGAAGATGTTCTCCTCCTACGAGAAAAACCAAGATCCCCAAAGAGCAATCACATTCGGTGATGGAAACCAAGGTTTGGTCAAAGGATTGGGTAAAATTGCTATATCTCCTGACCATTCCATTTCCAATGTTTTTCTTGTAGATTCTTTAGATTACAATTTGCTTTCCATTTCTCAATTATGCAAAATGGGCTACAACTGTCTTTTTACAGATGTAGGTGTTACTGTCTTTAGAAGAAGTGATGATTCAATAGCATTTAAGGGAGTGTTAGAGGGTCAGCTATACTTAGTAGATTTTGATAGAACTGAACTCGACACTTGCTTAATTGCTAAGACTAACATGGGATGGCTCTGGCATCGCCGACTAGCACATGTTGGAATGAAGAATCTTCACAAACTTCTAAAGGGAGAACACATTTTGGGACTAACAAATGTTCTTTTTGAGAAAGACAGGATTTGTAGCGCATGTCAGGCAGGGAAGCAAGTTGGTGTTCATCATCCACACAAGAACATCATGACGACTGACAGGCCATTGGAGCTCCTACACATGGACCTATTCGGCCCGACAGCTTACATAAGCATCGGCGGGAGTAAGTACTGTCTAGTTATTGTGGATGACTATTCTCGCTTCACTTGGGTGTTCTTTTTGCAGGAAAAATCTCGTACCCAAGAGACTTTAAAGGGATTCTTGAGACAGGCTCAAAACGAGTTTGGCTTAAGGATCAAGAAAATTAGAAGCGACAACGGGACGGAGTTCAAGAACTCACAAATCGAAATCTTCCTTGAGGAGGAGGGCATCAAGCATGAGTTCTCTTCTCCCTACACCCCACAGCAAAATGGTGTAGTGGAAAGGAAGAATAGAACTCTTTTGGACATGGCAAGGACCATGCTTGACGAGTACAAGACTTCGGATCGGTTTTGGGCCGAGGCAGTCAACACCGCCTGCTACACCATCAACCGATTGTATCTACACCGAATCCTCAAGAAAACATCATACGAACTCCTAACCGGTAAAAAGCCCAATATTTCATATTTTTAGAGTCTTTGGTAGCAAATGCTTTATTCTTGTTAAAAGAGGTAGAAAATCTAAATTTGCTCCTAAGACTGTAGAAGGCTTTTTACTAGGATATGATTCAAACACAAGGGCATATAGAGTCTTTAACAAGTCCTCTAGACAAGTTGAAGTTTCTTGTGACGTTGTGTTTGATGAGACTAATGGCTCTCAAGTAGAGCAAGTTGATCTTGATGAGATAGGTGATGAAGAGGCTCCGTGCATCGCGCTAAGGAACATGTCCATTGGGGATGTGTGTCCTAAGGAATTCGAAGAACCTCCAAATGCACAAGATCAACCATCCTCCTCCACGCAAGCATCTCCACCAACTCAAAATGAGGATGAGGCTCAAGTTGATGAAGGAGAAGATCAAGAAGATGAGTCACCTCAAGATGACGACAATGATCAAGGGGGAGATGCAAATGATCAAGACAAGGAGGATGAAGAACCAAGACTGCCACACCCAAGAGTCCACCAAGCAATTCAACGAGATCACCCCGTCGACACCATCCTCGGCGACATTCATAAGGGGGTAACCACTAGATCTCATGTTGCACATTTTTGTGAGCATTACTCTTTTGTTTCCTCTATTGAGCCACACAGGGTAGAGGAAGCACTTCAAGATTCGGATTGGGTGGTGGCAATGCAAGAGGAGCTCAACAACTTCACTAGGAACGAGGTATGGCATTTAGTTCCACGTCCTAATCAAAATGTTGTAGGAACCAAGTGGGTGTTCCGCAACAAGCAAGATGAGCATGGTGTGGTGACAAGGAACAAAGCCCGACTTGTGGCCAAGGGATATTCACAAGTCGAAGGTTTGGATTTCAATGAAACCTATGCACCCGTAGCTAGGCTTGAATCAATTCACATATTACTTGCCTATGCTACTTACCATGGCTTTAAGCTTTACCAAATAGATGTGAAAAGTGCCTTCCTTAATGGGCCAATCAAGGAGGAGGTCTATGTTGAGAAACCTCCCGGCTTTGAAGATAGTGAGTACCCTAATCACGTATACAAACTCTCTAAGGCGCTTTATGGGCTCAAGCAAGCCCCAAGAACATGGTATGAATGCCTAAGAGATTTCCTTATCACTAATGGCTTCAAAGTCGGAAAGGTCGATCCTACTCTATTCACTAAAACTCTTGACAATGATTTGTTTGTATGCCAAATTTATGTTGATGATATTATATTTGGGTCTACTAATGAATCTACATGTGAGGAATTTAGTAGGATCATGACAAAGAAATTCGAGATGTCGATGATGGGGGAGTTGAAGTACTTCTTGGGATTTCAAGTGAAGCAACTCCAAGAGGGCACCTTCATTAGCCAAACGAAGTATATTCAAGACATTCTAAACAAGTTTGGAATTAAGGATGCCAAGCCCATCAAGACACCCATGGGAACCAATGGGCATCTCGACCTCGACACGGGAGGTAAATCCGTCGATCAAAAGGTATACCGGTCGATGATAGGTTCTTTACTCTATTTATGTGCATCTCGACCGGATATTATGCTTTCCGTATGCATGTGTGCAAGATTCCAAGCCGACCCTAAGGAAGCTCACCTTACGGCCGTAAAACGAATATTGAGATATTTAGTTCATACTCCTAAGTTTGGGCTTTGGTACCCTCGGGGATCCACATTTGATTTAATTGGTTATTCGGATGCCGATTGGGCGGGGTGTAAAATCAATAGAAAGAGCACATCGGGGACTTGCCAGTTCTTAGGAAGATCCTTGGTGTCTTGGGCTTCAAAGAAGCAAAATTTCGTAGCTCTTTCTACCGCCGAAGTCGAGTATATTGCCGCAGGCCATTGTTGTGTGCAATTACTTTGGATGAGGCAAACCCTTAGGGACTACGGTTACAAATTAACCAAAGTTCCTCTTCTATGTGATAATGAGAGTGCAATCCGCATGGCAGATAATCCGGTTGAACATAGCCGCACTAAACACATAGCCATTCGGTATCATTTTCTAAGGGATCACCAACAAAAGGGAGATATCAAAATTGCATATATTAACACTAAAGATCAATTAGCCGATATCTTTACCAAGCCACTAGATGAACAAACCTTTAACAAACTTAGGCATGAGCTAAATATTCTTGATTCTAGGAATTTCTTTTGATGTTTTGCACACATATCCCATTAATATACCTTTGATCATGTCTCTTTCATGTGCTATGACTAATGTGTTTTCAAGTGAATTTCAAACCAAGTCATAGGTGTATTGAAAGGGAATTGGAGTCTTCAGCGAAGACAAAGGCTTCCACTCCACTCCATAACTCATCCTTCGCTGTCGCTCTGAGCAACTCCCCATCTTTGGTATAATCTTCACTCATGTTTTATTTGCCAAAGGAGGAGAAAGTAGTTCAAAGGGCTTATATTTCACTCAAAGTATCCGTTTTTGGCGATTCATGCCAAAGGGGGAGAAAGTATTAGCCCAAAGCAAAAGGACCGCACCACCACCCTTATTTTAAAAGAGTTTTTCAAATTGGTATCTTATTGTGTTCAAAAGGGGAAGAAAGTAGCACCTTCAAAAATTTAGTATCTTAAAACCCTCTTGAACACTAAGAGGAGGAATTTATTGAGGGGGAGTTTTGTTTAGTCAAAGGAAAAGCATTTGATACAGGGGAGAAAATTTCAAATCTTAAAAATGCTTCTCAAAATCTTACTCATTTACCTTTGACTGTTTTGCAAAAGAACTTTGAAAAAAATTTACAAAAGTATTTGCAAAAACAAAACATGTGGTGCAAGCGTGGTCCAAAATGATGAAAATATCAAGAAACAATCCATGCATATCTTATGAATTTATATTGGCTCAATTCTAAGTAACCTTTGCACATACAATTATGCAAACTAGTTCAATTATGCACTTCTATATTTGCTTTGGTTTGTGTTGCCATCAATCACCAAAAAGGGGGAGATTGAAAGGGAATTAGGCTTACACCTATTTCCTAATTGATTTTGGTGGTTGAATTGCCCAACACAAATAATTGAACTAACTAGTTTGCTCTAGTCTATAAGTTTTACAGGTGCCAAAGGTTCACCATAAGCCAATAAAAAGACCAAGAAAGGGTTCAAACAAAGCGAGCTAAAGACATCCCGGAAGGCACCCTGGTCTGGCGCACCGGACAGTGTCCGGTGCACCACCGGACATTGTCCGGTGCACCAGGGCACTCGAGGTTGAACTCTTCACCTTCGGGAATTCTCAGAGGCGCCCCACTATAATTCACCGGACTGTCCGGTGCACCACCGGACAGTGTCCGGTGCCCCAAGGGAGAGCGACTCTAAACTCGCCAGCTTCGGGAATCCGCTCCGCTAAAATTCACCGGACTGTCCGGTGTAACACCGGACTGTCCGGTGTGACAGCGGAGCAACGGCTACTTCACGCGCAATGGTCGCCTGCAACACATTAAATGCGCGCCTGCGCGCGCAGAGGACAGAGCACGCGTGGGTGGCACACCGGACAGTCTATAGGACTTGTCCGGTGCACCACCGGACAGCCAGGCGGGCCCACAAGACAGAGCTCCAACGGTCGAACCCCAACGGTCTGTTGACGTGGTTGGCGCACCGGACAGTGTCCGGTGGCGCACCGGACTGTCCGGTGCGCCATGCGACAGCACACTTCCAACGGCCACTTTGTGGTGGTTGGGGCTATAAATACCCCAACCACCCCACATTCATTGGCATCCAAGTTTTCCACTCTTCTACACCTTACAAGAGCTAGCATTCAATACAAGACACAGTAAAGAGATCAAATCCTCTCCCAACTCCACCCAAAGCTATAGCAATTAGAGAGAGTGATTTGTCGTGTTCATTTGAGCTCTTGCGCTTGGATTGCTTCTTTCTTTCTCATTCTTCTTGTGATCAAACTCATTTGTAATCGAGGCAAGAGACACCAATTGTGTGGTGGTCCTTGCGGGAACTTTGTGTTCCGATTGATTGAGAAGAGAAGCTCACTCGGTCTAAGTGACCGTTTGAGAGAGGGAAAGGGTTGAAAGAGACCCGGTCTTTGTGACCACCCCAACGGGGAGTAGGTTTGCAAAAACCGAACCTTGGTAAAACAAATCATCGTGTCTTGCTCTTTATTCGCTCACGATTTTTTTTGCGCCCTCTCTCTCGGACTCGTTACTATTTCTAACGCTAACCCGGCTTGTAGTTGTGATTAAGTTTGTAAATTTCAGATTCGCCCTATTCACCCCCCCCTCTAGGCGACTTTCAAGCGGCTTGGATAACGCCAAGCAAATTTGGGACACCCTCAAGATTTCTCATGAGGGGAACGACGCCACCATGATTACCAAGATGGAGTTGGTGGAAGGCGAACTGGGAAGGTTCGCAATGATCAGGGGAGAGGAGCCAACGCAAACGTACAACAGACTCAAAACCCTGATCAACAAAATCAGGAGCTATGGAAGTACGAGATGGACGGACCACGACATCGTCCGACTTATGCTCAGGTCCTTCACTGTTCTTGATCCTCATCTTGTGAACTCAATTCGTGAGAATCCTAGGTACACAAAGATGACGCCCGAAGAAATACTCGGAAAGTTTGTAAGCGGGCGTATGATGATCAAGGAAGCAAGATATGTCGATGAGGCATTGAATGGCCCAATGCCCATCTATGAGCCTCAAACTGTTGCTCTCAAAGCAACAAGCAGCAAAGAGGCGCTACCTAGCAAGGTGGCACAAATTGAGGCGGCTGGGCTAAACGAGGATGAGATGGCCCTAATTATAAAGCGCTTCAAGACCGCATTAAAAGGATGCAAGAAGCACCCTAACAAGAACAAAGCAAAGGGAAAGCACTCCTGCTTCAAGTGCGGTAAGACAGGTCATTTTATTGCTCAATGTCCCGATAATGAAAATGACCAGGGGGAAGAAAGACATGGGAAGAAGGAGAAGAAGAAAAGCTATAGAAAGGCGAAGGGCGAGGCGCATCTTGGAAAAGAGTGGGACTCGGACTGCTCGACATCCGACTCCGATGATGAAGGATTGGCAGCCTCGGCCTTTAACAAATCTTCGCTCTTCCCCAATGAATGCCACACCTGCCTCATGGCCAAGGAAAAGAAGGTGAGTGTTCAAGATTCCCTCAAGTACTCTACTTCTAGTGATGAGGACTCTAGTGATGATGAAGTAGATTACACTAGCTTGTTCAAAGGATTAGATAGAGCAAAAGTAGAAAAGATTAATGAATTGATTGATGCCTTGAATGAAAAAGATAGACTGCTAGAGAGGCAAGAGGACATTTTGTATGAGGAACATGACAAATTTGTTAGTGTTCAAAAGTCTCTTACCTTAGAGATTAAAAGGAATGATATCTTCTGAGTTATCTATTTGCAATGAATCTATTTCTAGCTTGAAGACTTTGAATGATGATTTAAATGCTAAGCTAGAAGTAGTTAATAAATCTAGTCCTTGTGTAGAGCACGTTGTGATTTGTAATAGGTGTAAGGATTTCGATATTGATGCATGTGTTGAGCACCTTACTTCTATTGCAAAATTAAATGCTGAAGTGGCAAGTCTTAATGCCCAACTTAAGACTTGCAAAAATGACTTTGATAAACTAAAATTTGCAAGGGATGCCTACACTATTGGTAGACACCCCTCTATTAAGGATGGGCTTGGCTTTCGAAAGGAAGCCAAGAACTTAACAAGTCAAAGGGCTCCCATTCCCAACAAAGAGAAAGGGAAGGCCCCTATGGCTAGTAGTAGTCAAAAGAATCATGCTTTCATGTACCATGATAGAAAATATTCTAGAAATTTTCATAGTACTTTTGACTCACATGCTATGATTGCTTCAAGTTCTACTTTTGTGCATAGTAGAAGTAGGCCTAGGAAGGGAAATGTTATTCATCATGTGCCTAAGAAAATGCATAATGAATCTGCTACTGTTTTTCATGCCTGCAACACTGATTTTGTACTTTCATGTAAAAATAAGAAAGTGGTTGCTAGGAAGTTGGGGGCCAAATGCAAGGGAGACAAGACTTGCATTTGGGTCCCATGGGATATTGTAACTAACCTTGTAGGACCCAACAAGAGTTGGGTACATAAGACCCAAGTCTAATTTGCCTTGCAGGTTTATGCATCCAGGGGCTCAAGCTGGATTATCGACAACGGATGCACAAACCACATGACGGGGGAAAAGAAGATGTTCACTTCCTATGTCAAGAGCAAAGATTCCCAAGATTCGATCATCTTTGGAGATGGGAACCAAGGCAAGGTTAAATGTCTAGGAAAGATAGCCATTTCTTTCGAGCATTCCATATCTAATGTGTTCTTAGTTGAATCGCTCGGATATAACTTGCTGTCCGTTAGTCAACTATGTAATATGGGTTACAATTGCTTATTTACCAATGTAGATGTGTCTGTCTTTAGAAGGATTGATGGTTCATTAGCTTTTAAGGGTGTACTAGACAGCAAACTCTATTTAGTTGATTTTTCGAAAGAGGAGGCCGATCTAGATGCATGCTTAATTGCTAAGACTAGCATGGGCTGGCTGTGGCATCACCGTCTAGCACATGTTGGGATGAAGAACCTTCATAAACTTCTAAAGGGAGAACATGTGTTAGGTCTAACCAATGTATCTTTCGAAAAAGATAGACCTTGTGCAGCTTATCAAGCAGGTAAACAAGTGGGAAGTACTCATCACAGCAAGAACATGATGACCACGACAAGACCTCTAGAGCTACTTCATATGGACCTCTTCGGACCCATCGCCTACCTTAGCATCGGGGGAAGTAAGTATGATCTTGTTATTGTTGATGATTTTTCCCGCTTCACTTGGGTATTCTTTTTGCAGGATAAAACAGAAACCCAAGGGACCCTAAAGCGTTTTTTAAGGAGAGCTCAAAATGAATTTGAGCTCAAGGTGAAAAAGATAAGGAGCGACAACGGGTCCGAGTTCAAGAATCTTCAAGTGGAGGAGTACCTTGAGGAGGAAGGAATCAAGCACGAGTTCTCCGCTCCCTACACACCACAGCAAAACGATGTGGTAGAAAGGAAAAACAGGACGCTTATAGACATGGCAAGGACGATGCTTGGAGAATTCAAGACGCCCGAGCAGTTTTGGTCGGAAGCTGTGAACACAGCTTGCCACGCCATAAACCGGGTCTACCTTCATCGCCTCCTCAAGAAGACGTCGTACGAAATTCTAACCGGTAACAAACCCCATGTTTCATATTTTCATGTATTTGGGAGCAAATGTTACATTCTTGTGAAGAAAGGTAGGAATTCCAAATTTGCTCCCAAAGCTGTATAAGGGTTTTTGTTAGGTTATGACTAAAATACAAAGGCGTATAGAGTCTTCAACAAATCATCGGGTTTGGTTGAAGTCTCTAGCGGCGTTGTATTTGATGAAACTAATGGCTCTCTAAGAGAGCAAGTTGATCTTGATGATGTAGATGAAGATGATGTTCCAACAGACGCAATTCGCACCATGGCGATTGGAACTGTGCGACCACAGGAACACAAAGAGCAAGATCAACCTTCTTCCTCAACGACGGTGTACCCCCCCAACTCAAGATGATGAACAGGTTCCTCAAGATGAGACGTGTGATCAAGGGGGAGCACACGAAGACCAAGTTGTGGAAGAAGAAGCACCACGGACCCCTCCCACTCAAATCCGAGCGACGATTCAAAGGAATCATCCCGTCGACCCGATTTTGGGTGATATAAGCAAGGGAGTAACTACTCGCTCTAGAATAGCTAATTTTTGTGAGCATTACTCATTTGTCTCTTCTATTGAGCCTTTCAGGGTAGAAGAGGCCTTGCTAGATCCGGACTGGGTGTTGGCCATGCAGGAAGAGCTCAATAACTTCAAGCGAAATGAAGTTTGGACCCTGGTGCCACGTCCAAAGCAAAACGTTGTGGGAACCAAGTGGGTGTTCCGCAACAAGCAAGACGAGCACGGAGTGGTGACAAGGAACAAGGCTCGACTTGTGGCAAAAGGTTATGCCCAAGTCGCAGGTTTGGATTTCGAGGAGACTTTTGCTCCTGTGGCTAGGCTAGAGTCTATTCGCATTCTATTAGCCTATGCCGCTCACCATTCCTTCAGGTTGTTCCAAATGGATGTGAAGAGCGCTTTCCTCAACGGGCCAATCAAGGAGGAGGTATACGTAGAGCAACCCCCTAACTTTGAGGATGAACGGTACCCTGACCATGTGTGTAAGCTCTCTAAGGCGCTCTATGGACTTAAGCAAGCCCCAAGAGCATGGTATGAATGCCTTAGAGATTTTCTAATTGCTAATGCTTTCAAGGTTGGGAAAGTCGATCCAACTCTTTTCACTAAGACTTGTGATGGTGATCTATTTGTATGCCAAATTTATGTCGATGACATAATATTTAGTTCTACTAACCAAAAGTCTTGTGAAGAGTTTAGCAGGGTGATGACACAGAAATTCGAGATGTCTATGATGGGCGAGTTGAATTACTTCCTTGGGTTCCAAGTGAAGCAACTCAAGGATGATACCTTCATCTCTCAAACGAAGTACACACAAGACTTGCTCAAGTGGTTCGGGATGAAGGACGCCAAGCCCGCAAAGACTCTAATGGGAACTGATGGACATGTCGACCTAAAAAAAGGAGGTAAGTCCGTTGATCAAAAGGCATACCGGTCTATGATAGGATCCCTGCTTTATTTATGTGCTAGTAGACTGGAAGTTATGCTTAGCGTATGCATGTGTGCTAGATTTCAATCCGACCCAAGGGAGTGTCACCTTGTGGCCGTTAAGCGAATTCTTAGATATTTAGTTGCTATGCCTTGCTTTGGGATCTGGTATCCAAAGGGGTCTACCTTTGACATAATTGGATATTCAGACTCCGATTATGTTGGATGCAAGGTTGATAGGAAGAGTACATCAGGGACGTGCCAATTCCTAGGAAGGTCCCTGGTGTCTTGGAGTTCTAAGAAACAAACTTCCGTTGCCCTATCCATCGCTGAGGCCGAGTATGTTGCCGCAGGACAGTGTTGCACGCAACTACTTTGGATGAGGCAAACCCTCCGGGACTTTGGCTACAATCTGAGCAAAGTCCCACTCCTATGTGATAATGAGAGTGCAATCTGTATGGCAGACAATCCTGTTGAACACAGCCGCACAAAGCACATAGACATCCAGCATCACTTTTTGAGAGACCACCAACAAAAGGGAGATATCGAAGTGTTTTATGTTAGCACCAAGAACCAGCTAGCCGATATCTTTACCAAGCCTTTAGATGAGAAGACCTTTTGCAGGCTACGTAGTGAGCTAAATGTCTTAGATTCGCATAACTTGGATTGATCTATAGCATACATGTGTTTTATGTCTTTGATCATGTTCTTTTATGCATATTATTGCTTACTTGTGGTGGTCAAGTTGTGAAGAGATCACCGGACCTCACAAATCCTTGTGTGAATGATGCACATATTTAGGGGGAGAAATGGTACAACTTGACCCTTTGAGACTAACTGTGTGCTTGAGTTTACTTAATTTAGTCTCAAAGGTGGATTGAAAGGGAAAGGTGGACTTGGACCATGAAAGTCTTCCACTGCACTCCGATGTGAGGGTAACTAACTCCAAGTTCATCTCTATGCTCTTATTGCCTTTTTGCTCTTAATTGACAACTTGGTGAGGCAATGGGGTTTAAGGGCCAAGAGTGATCCCGTTTTGGTGCTTAATGCCAAAGGGGAAGAAATTAAAGCCCAAAGCAAATGGATCAGCTACCACTTGAGAAATTTGAAAATAGTAGTAGAGTTAGCACTTTTGATTTGTCAAAATACTTGTATGTGCAAAATCTGGTCTCTTGTGGGGAGAATATTTGATTATGGAAAAAGGGGGAGTTTTTGGCTCTTGATCTATTTTCTCTTGGAATATCTCTCTTTATGCCTAAACAAGTGGGTTTAACTTAGAGATAGGAAAGTGAGGTTGATTTCAAAAACAAACCAAGTGGTGGCAAAGAATGATCCAAATATGCCAAATTTGAATCAAAAAACAATTTTTGTTCTCAAGTATATGGATGTTGCACTTCTATTGGTTGCTTTTTGATGTGTTGGCATAAATCACCAAAAAGGGGGAGATTGAAAGGGAAATGTGCTCTTGGGCCATTTCTAGTATATTTTGGTGAATAAGTGCTCAACACATATTGAGTGAGTAATTATGTGCCAAATGATGAATGAAGTGCAAATCAACAAGAAGGTATGATTCTAGACTTAGTACATTGATTTTTGTGTACTAATCTATTTGTCTAAGTGCTAGAATCAGAGAAAAGAGAAAAAGGAAAAGAGTTGGCTGGAGCAGCCAAGACTCAGTGCAGTCTGGCACACCGAACTGTCCGGTGGTGCACCGGACAGTGTCCGGTGCGCCAGGCTGGTTTCTGGCGAACTGGCCACTCTCGGGAATTCGTCGGCGGCGTACGACTATAATTCACCGGACTGTCCGGTGAGCCAACGGCCGCCAGCGCAACGGTCGGCCGCCAAATCCGCGGGCAACGCGTGGCTCGCTCCAACGGTCGGCAGGAGGCACTGGACTGTCCGGTGTGCACCGGACAGTGTCCGATGCGCCAACGGCTACAACTCTACAACGGTCGGTTGTGCCATTTTAGGAAGGCGATCTGCACCGGACACTGAACAGTGCCTGTTCGGTGGTGCACCGGACTGTCCGGTGCGCCACCCGACAAAAGGCAAGAATTGCCTTCCCAGATTGCCTCCAATGGCTCCTAGCCACCTTGGGGCTATAAAAGAGGCCCCTAGGCGCATCGAGGATATAACCAAGCATTCCTAGATCATTCCTAAGCACCAAGACTCCATTCTCGCGCATTTGATTCTTTGAGATAGTGACTTGAGCACCATTTGAGTAGAGAACTCCTCGAGTTGTGTTGTGAGCTCAAGTTGTGGCTTTGTGTGCGTGATTGTGCTCTTGCTTTGAGTCTTGTGTGTGTTGCTCTCCCCTCCCTTACTTTCGTGCTTCTTTGTGATCATCATTGTAACGGCGAGAGGCTCCAAGTTGTGGAGATTCCTCGCAAACGGGAGAAAGTATAAGAAAGGAAAACACCGTGGTATTCAAGCTGATCATTGGATCACTTGAAAGGGGTTGAGTGCAACCCTCGTCCATTGGGACGCCACAACGTGGAGTAGGCAAGTGTTATACTTGGCCAAACCACGGGATAAATCACCGTGTCTTTTGTGTTGTTCTTCTCTGTGATCATCGTGTTTTACAAAAGCTCGGTCCTTAGCCACTTGGTCCTATTGCACTAACTCTTAACCAAGTTTTGTGGCTACAAGTATTAGATTTTTTACAAGATCACCTATTCACCCCCCTCTAGGTGTTCTCACCTTGCACCTGGCATAATCGGAGTCTGAGTATCCAATCAAGTCAAAGGTAGACCCCTTTGGATACCAGATCCCAAAGCAAGGCGTAGAAACTAAATATCTAAGAATTCGCTTAACGGCCACAAGGTGACATTTCTTGGGGTCGGATTGATATCTAGCACACATGCATACACTTAGCATAATATCTGGTCTACTAGCACATAAATAAGGACCGATATGCTTTTTGATCAACAGACTTACCTCCTTTGTTGAGGTCAACATGCTTGTCGGTTCCCATAGGTGTCTTCGCGGGCTTGGCGTCCTTTATCCCAAACCGCTTGAGAAGATCTTGTGTGTACTTTGTTTGGGAGATGAAGGTGCCGTCCTTGAGTTGCTTCACTTGGAACCCAAGAAAGTAGGTCAACTCACCCATCATTGACATCTCGAACTTTTGAGTCATCACCCTGCTAAACTCCTCACAAGACTTTTGATTAGTAGACCCAAATATTAGGTCATCGACATAAATTTGGCACACAAAGAGATCTCCATCACAAGTCTTTGTAAAAAGGGTGGGATCAGCTTTCCCAACCTTGAAAGCATTAGCAATTAAGAAATCTCTAAGGCATTCATACCATGCTCTTGGGGCTTGCTTAAGTCCATAGAGCGCCTTAGAGAGCTTATATACGTGGTCGGGATACCTGTCATCCTCAAAGCCAGGGGGTCGTTCCACATATACCTCCTCCTTGATTGGCCCGTTGAGGAAAGCGCTCTTCACATCCATTTGGAACAGCCTAAAAGAGTGGTGAGCGGCATAGGCTAATAATATTCGAATAGACTCTAGCCTAGCCATAGGAGCAAAGGTCTCCTCGAAATGCAAACCTGCGACTTAGACATACCCTTTTGCCACAAGTCGAGCCTTGTTTCGTGTCACCACTCCATGCTCGTCTTGCTTGTTACAGAACACCCACTTGGTGCCCACAACGTTTTGCTTTGAACGTGGCACCAGACTCCAAACTTCATTTCTTTTGAAGTTGTTGAGCTCTTCCTGCATGGCCAACAACCAATCTGGATCCTGCAAGGCCTCTTCTACCCTGAAAGGCTCAATAGAAGATACAAACGAGTAATGCTCACAAAAATTAGCTAAACGTGAGCGAGTCGTTACTCCCTTGCTGATATCACCCAGAATCTGATCGACGGGGTGATTTCTTTGGATCGTCGCTCGGACTTGAGTTGGAGGGACCTGTGGTGCTTCTTCCTCCATAACTTGTTCTTCCCGTGCTCCCCCTTGATCACACTCCTCTTCTTGAGGTACCTATCCATCATCTTGAGTTGGGGGATGCACCAGCGTCGAGGAAGAAGGTTGATCTTGTTCCTGTGGTTGCACATCACCTATCGCCATCGTGCGCATTGCGACCGTTGGAACTTCACTTCATCTATATCGTCAAGATCAACTTGCTCTTTTGGAGAGCCATCAGTCTCATCAAATACAACGTCGCTAGAGACTTCAACTAATCCTGATGATTTGTTGAAGACCCTATACGCCTTTGTATTTGATTCATACCCTAGTAAAAACCCTTCTACTGCCTTGGGAGCAAATTTAGAATGTCTACCTTTCTTCACCAAAATGTAGCATTTGCTCCCAAATACACGAAAGTAAGAAACGTTGGGTTTGTTACCGGTGAGGAGTTTGTAGGAGGTCTTCTTGAGAAGGCGATGTAGATAGAGCTGGTTTATGGCGTGGCAAGCTGTGTTCATAGCTTCCGACCAAAACCGCTCGGGCGTCTTGAACTCTCCAAGCATCGTTCTCGCCATGTCGATAAGCGTCCTGTTCTTCCTCTCTACCACACCATTTTGCTGTGGTGTGTAGGGAGCGAAGAACTCGTTCTTGATGCCTTCCTCCTCAAGAAATTCTTCAACTTGTAGATTCTTGAAATCGGACCCATTGTCGCTCCTTATCTTTTTCACCTTAAGCTCAAACTCATTTTGAGCCCTCCTTAGAAAGCGCTTTAGGGTCCCTTGGGTTTCTGATTTGTCCTGCAAAAAGAATACCCAAGTGTAGTGGGAAAAATCATCAACAATTACAAGATCATACTTACTTCCCTCGATGTTAAGGTAGGCAACGGGTCCAAAGAGGTCCATGTGGAGAAGCTCCAGTGGTCTTGATGTTGTCATCACATTCTTGCTGTGATGAGTGCTTCCCACCTGTTTTCCTGCCTGACATGCTGCATAAGGTCTGTCTTTCTCAAAGCAGACATCAGTTAGTCCTAACACATGATCTCCCTTTAGAAGTTTATGAAGGTTCTTCATCCCAACATGTGCTAGACGGCGATGCCAAAGCCAGCCCATATTAGTCTTAGCCATTAAGCATGCATCTAGATTGGCATTCTCTTTCGAAAAATCTACTAAATAGAGTTTGTCGTCTAATACACCCTTAAATGCTAATGAACCATCACTCCTTCTAAAGACAGATACATCTATATTTGTAAATAGACAATTATAACCCATGTTACATAATTGAATCACAGACAATAAGTTGTACCCGAGCGATTCAACTAAAAACACATTGGAGATGGAATGCTCGGATGAAATGGCTATCTTTCCCAATCCTTTGACCTTGCCTTGGTTCCCATCTCCAAAGATAATCGCATCCTGGGAATCCTTGTTCTTGACATAGGAGGTGAACATTTTCTTCTCCCCCGTCATGTGGTTTGTGCATCCGCTGTCGATAATCCAGCTTGAGCCCCCGGATGCATAAACCTGCAAAGCAATTTAGGCTTGGGTTTTAGGTACCCAACTCTTGTTGGGTCCTACAAGGTTAGTCACAATAATTTTTGGAACTCAAATACAAGTCTTGTCTCCCTTGCATTTGGATCCCAACTTCCTAGTAACTACTTTTTCATTCTTACATGAAAGTACAAACGAAGTGTTGCAAGCATGAAAAATAGTAGTAGGTTTATTACACATTTTCCTAGGCACATGATGCACAACATGATTTTTCCTAGGCCTACTTCTACCATGCACAAAAGTAGAGCTAGAGGCAAACAAAGCATGTGAATCATTGTAAGCAGTATGAACATAACTCTTATTATGACTAGCAATTTTCCTATCATAAATAAAATCATGATTCCTTTGAGGACTACTAGCCACAGGAGCCTTCCCTTTCTCCTTGTTGAGAACGGGAGCCTTTTGGCTTGTTAAGTTCTTGGTTTCCTTTCAAAAACCAAGTCCATCCTTAATTGAGGGGTGTCTACCAATAGTGTAGGCATCCCTAGCAAACTTTAATTTATCAAAATCACTTTTGTAAGTCTTAAGTTGAGCATTAAGACTTGCCACCTCATCATTCAATTTAGTAATAGCAATAAGATGTTCATCACAGGCATCAACATCAAAATCCTTACATCTATTACAAATAACAATATGCTCTACACATGAACTAGATTTATTAACTTCCTCTAGCTTAGCATTTAATTCATCATTTAAACTCTTTAAACTAGAAACAGATTCATGGCAAGCAGACAACTCAGAGGATAGCATTTCATTTCTTTTAATTTCTAGAGCAAGAGATTTTTGGACACTAATAAATTTGTCATGCTCTTCATACAAAATATCTTCTTGCTTCTGTAGCAATCTATCTTTTTCATTTAGAGCATCAATTAATTCATTAATTTTCTCTACTTTGGCTCTATCTAAACCTTTAAATAAACTAGAGTAATCTACTTCATCATCGGAGGATTCCTCATCACTAGAAGAAGAGTACTTAGGGGAATCTCGAATACGTACCTTCTTCTCCTTAGCCATGAGGCAAGTGTGGCGTTTGTTGGGGAAGAGCGAAGATTTGTCGAAGGCCGAGACAACCAATCCCTCATCGTCGGAGTCAGATGAGGAGCAGTCAGAATCCCACTCCTTTCCAAGATGTGCCTCGCCCTTCACCTTCTTGTAGTTTTTCTTCTTTTCCTTCTTCCCATACTTTTTTTGTTCCTGGTCATTATCGTTATCGGGGCATTGTGTTATGAAATGACCAGTCTTACCGCATTTGAAGTAGGAGCGCTTTCCCTTTGTTTTGTTCTTGGAGGGGTATTCCTTGCGTCCTTTGAGCGCGGTCTTGAAACGTTTGATGATGAGGGCCATCTCATCTTCATTCAGCCCGACAGCCTCCACTTGTGCCACCTTGCTTGGTAGCGCCTCCATGCTACTTGTTGCTTTGAGAGCAACGGGTTGTGGCTCGTAGACGGGTAGTGGACCATTTAGAGCATCATCCACATATCGAGCCTCCTTCACCATCATGCGCCCACTCACAAACTTTCCAAGGATCTCCTCGGGTGTCATCTTTGTGTACCTGAGGTTTTCACGAATAAGATTGACAAGATGGGGGTCAATTACAGTAAATGACCTTAGCATGAGTCGGACGACGTCATGATCCGTCAATCTTGTGCTTCCGTAGCTTCGAATCTTGTTGACCAGGGTCTTGAGCCTGTTGTAGGTCTGAGTTGGCTCCTCTCCCCTGATCATCGCAAATCTCTCCAGCTCGCCTTCCACCAGCTCCATTTTGGTAATCATGGTGGCATCGTTTCCCTCATGAGATATCTTGAGGGTGTCCCAGATTTGCTTGGCGTTGTCCAAGCCACTCACCTTATTGTATTCATCCCTGCAAAGTGAAGCTAACAAGACAGTAGTAGCTTGTGCATTTTTATGAATTTGCTCATTTATGAAAACGGGATTATCAGTACTATCAAAATGCATTCTGTTTTCAACAATCTTCCAGATACTAGGATGGAGAAAAAAATGACTACGCATTTTATGACTCCAGAAAGAGTAGTCTTCTCCATCAAAGTGTGGAGGTTATCCAAGTGGAATTGATAGCAAATGAGCATTTGAATTAAATGGAATACGGGAATAATCAAATGAATAGTTTTGATTAACCGTTTTCTTCTTTGAAGAGTCATCGTCGTCGTGTGGTGAAGAAGACGAGGCATCGCTGTCGTAGTAGATGATCTTCTTGATGCGCCTCTTCTTCTTCCTGTCTCTCTTCTTTTGACATGAGCCTGAGTCAGTAGGCTTGTCGTCTCTTGGCTCATTGAAGACGGACTCCTTTTCCTTATCGTTGACCAACATCCCCTTTCCCTTAGGATCCATCTCTTCAGGAGGTTAGTCCCTTAGATGAAGAGTACGACTCTGATACCAATTGAGAGCACCTAGAGGGGGGTGAATAGGTGATCCTATAAAATTAAACACTTAATAGCCACAAAACTTAGTTATAGAGATGTTAGTGCGACTTAAATAGTTTTGAGTCGAGTTCTTGTGGACAAAACAATCACAGAGAAAGCAGTCACAAGAGACACGTGATTTTATCCCGTGGTTCGGCCAAGTAACACATGCCTGCTTCCACGTTGTGGCGTCCCAATGGATGAGGGTTGCACTCAACCCCTTTCAAGTGATCTGATGATCAACTTGAATACCACGGTCTTTTTCTTTAGTGTATTTTCCCGTTTGCGAGGAATCTCCACAACTTGGAGTCTCACGCCCTTACAATAGAGATCACAAAGAAAGCACAGAGTAAGGTTGGGAAGAGCAACACACACAAGACACAAATCCGCAGCACACACACGCACACAAGCCAAGACTTGAGCTCGAAACGTAGCACAGAGAGTTCACAACTCGAATGGAGCTCAAATCACTAACACAATCGATCAAATGCGCGGAGGCAGAGTGTGGGAGTCTTAGAATGCTTAGTGAATGCTTAGGTGACTCCTCCATATGCCTAGGGGTCCCTTTTATAGCCCCAAGGCAGCTAGGAGCCGATGGAGGCCAACTTGGAAGGCCAAACTTGCCTTTTGTCGGGTGGTGCACCGGACAGTCCGGTGCACCACCGGACAACTACTATTCATGTTCGGTGCTCGATTTCTTTCCATACGGAGAGCAGCCGACCGTTGGTCCTCGGGATCGGTTGGCGCACCGGACACTGTCCGGTGCACACCGGACAGTCCGGTGTGCCCAACCGACCATTGGCTCGACCACGTGTCGCGCGAAGATTGCGCGGCCGACCGTTGGCGCTGACGACCGTTGGCTCACTGGATAGTCCGGTGCACCACCAGACAGTCCGGTGAATTATAGCCACGTCGCCTTTCTTCATTCCCGAGAGTCCGGTGAATTATAGTCGTACACCGCCGTCGATTCCCGAGAGCAGCACTTTCACCGGAGACCAGCCTGGCGCACCGGACACTGTCCGGTGCACCACCAGACACTGTCCGGTGTGCCAGACTGAGCTGAAGTTTGGCTGCACAGAGCCAAGTCCTATCCATTTCTTTTCTCTTTCTTTTGTCACTGTTTCTAGCACTTAGACAAACACATTAGCGTTCAAAAAACAATGTACTAAGTCTAGAAACATACAATGTGCCTTGATTTGTACTTCTCACTTTATTTGGCACATAAGAACTTAATCAAACGTGTTGGACATTTAATCACCAAAACATTATGGAAATGGCCCAAAGGCACATTTCCCTTTCAGAGGTCTCTTTCAACCCTTTCCCTCTCTCAAATGGTCGCTTAGACCGGTTGAGTGCTTCTTCTTAATCGATGGTCCTTAGACCCTGCAAGGATCACCACACAATTAGGTGTCTCTTGCTAGCTTTACAAGTCACTGAGAGTTTAGAAGGAGATGAAGAAAGCACGATCAACAAAGCCAAGCAACAAGAAAAACACAAGATCTCTATACTTTCCAAGGCACTAATCAATAATGATCACTAGTCCCAATTATGGCATTTGGAGGAGGTTGGGAGCTTTGAATGTGTCTTGGAGTGATGTGCTTGCTCTTGTATTGAATGTGAATGAATGGAGGTGGTTGGGGTTGTATTTATAGCCAACAACCACTTCCTAGATGTTGCCCACTTTGTGCCAACCGCGAACGGTCCGCGTTCCTGGCACGGATGGTCCACCCCTGCATATCAATGGCCGAAACCGCAACAGTCAGTAGTAACGACTATATCAACGGCTATAAGTGCATTAAATGCATCATGAGATGTTAGATGAAGCAGTCACGGATGGGCCGGACGGCTGTGCACCTCGGACGGTCCGTGAGGACGCTAAAAATGAATTTTACCGAACCCATCACCTTCTGGTTTTTCAGGTTTTCAATGGCTGAACGGTCTGCGCTTGAGGGCCAGACGGTCCGAGCTTGGTCTCGGACAGTGCTCTTCTCTCCTTCGGACAGTCCATAGTAGTGTGGTTTTCAACATAGTTCCTGTCCCAGGTGAATCGAGGTGTCGCAGACAGTCCGTCAAAAGGGCCTGGACGGTCCTTACATAGGTGATTTCTCCAAAAAGCTCTCATGTCCAAAATAATCTATGTTATTCTGGACAGTCGCCTTAGAATTGAGATGGATAGACTTATGCACCTATGAAACAATCAACTAGGCAAACTAGTTAGTCCATTAGGTTGTGATGGTCATCTATTATCAAAATTATTTTAGAGAAAATGGTAAAGGCCATTTCCCTTTCAGTACCACCGCCTCATCGTCGAGCATGATCCTCATAACGTGCACCCGATGGTCACCTAGCAGGCGATCGAGGCCCTCTGCATGATGTACTGCCTACTTCTGTCGGTAGACTCTTCTTCACCGCTCTTGCCCATACTATCCTCTGTTACCGCATTGGCGCCATGCTATAGAGGAGGAGTACGAGGCCTCGCTGGCCAGCCACTCATGGGACCTAGTACAGTGCCCTTCTGGTGCCAATGTCGTGACCAGGAAGTGGATCTTCAAGCACAATTTGATGGCAGATGCCTCTTTAGATATAAGCCCAGATGTATTTACGAGGGGGGTTCACTTAGCATCCCAAGGTGAACAATGATGAGACCTTCAGTCCTATGGTGAAACCAGCTAATGTCTGCATGGTACTAACTTTGGTTCTCTCTCGTGATTGGCAGGTTCACCAGCTAGATGTCAAGAATGCCTTCCTCCATGGCACCATGATATATGGAGACAATGTACCGCAACTAGCTGGTAGGATTCATGGATTTAGCTCACCCAAATCTAGTCTACAAGTTGATCAGATCACTCTAAGGTTTGAAGCAGGCACATGTGCTTGGTACAACCACTTCGCCACCTACTTGGTCTCACTGGGCTTCGCTAAGGCCAAGTCCAACACATCCCTGTTTATCCTCCTCTGCAATGCTAGCACCATATACCTGCTACTCTACATTTATGATATTATGCTCATGGTGTCTAGTCCAACCCTTCTTTACCACACATTTGCCTCCCAGTAGCATGAGTTTGCGGTGAAGGACTTCACCCTCTTAACCGCTTCCTAGGGGCACCATGGAGCACCGCTGGCAAGGTCTCTTTGTCCACAAGCATCAGAACACCCTTGACATCCTAGAGTGGGCTGGCATATCCGACTGCAAGCATTAGTCCATGCCCGTCGACACCTAGGCAAAGGTCTACAATGACCTGCCGCCTTGGCAGGCAATGTGACGGCTTACAAGAGCCTCACAGAGGCCCTCCAATACCCCATGTTTACTAGGCATGACATTGCGTACACCGTCCAATAGGTGTGCCTCCATATGCACACACCATAGGAGCCACACCTTACCCTTGCATAGTGGATGTTTCGTTACCTCCATGACACCCTCGATCATGGCCTTCTCCTTTGCCCTCTCTGGCCAATGCTGATTGGGCAGGTTGTCCTAACACACATTGGTCCACTTCGGGCTACACCATGTTCTTGGGTGACAACCTGATCTCCTAGTCCTAAAGTGGCAGCCTGTTGTCTCCCGCTCCATCATTGAGGCCGAGTAACGTGTTGTGGCCAACAATGTGGATGAGGTGTCCTGACTTCGTTAGCTATTCAAAAAGCTTCACAACCTCCTGCTCGAGCAACTCTCATCTACTGCAATAATATCAATGTGTTCTATCTCCACCAATCTCGTGCAGCATTAGCGCATGAAGCACATGGAGACCGACCTCCACTTTATCCATGAGCTTTTCAATGTTTGTGATGTCCATGTCCCGACAACCTTCCACTTTACCGATATCTTCATCAAGGGCCTCCCCTGCATGGTGATCTAAGAGGTTTGGTTTAGTATCAACATCTATCGTGGCTAGAGTTACGACTACAGGGGTGTTAAACTTTGTGTTGTGTCGGTTAGTTTATCTGTGTGTTTGTTGCTATAATATGCTTTGGTCTTGCCCATGTAATGACCTCTTAATATATACACATAGTAGCTACCTAATGTGGGTTAGGGTTTCCATCAGAAAGGAAGATTCCCAATCTTCATCTAGTTAAGTCGAAGTTGATCATATCAACTTCTAAAGATTGATATAAAGATGAACTATGGATCGTTAGTTAGAACCTGAAGCAAACAAAAAGGGAGCTAGGAGGTCATGACACTCAGTTGACCCTTGAGCTTGTAAATCTTCTTTATATTATTATTCATCAATCCATGACACACATGGAGGACGTAGGGTATTATTGTGGCCCAAACCTCTTTAACTGCTCTCATGTTGGAACCCGAGTGCATATAGGTTCAACATATATGTAGTATTTATGGCCTCCTTCTATCAATTTTTGAGGATCCTCGCGTACCACAATGGCAAACCATTACGATCAATAAACTTGTCCATCCAAGGAGGAAGGTAAACTACTTTGGAGGCAAGGCACCAAATAGGTCAGACGATCACCCTGCAAATGAAGAAGAAATATAACATAGAATGGATGTATGGTACCCAAGATGAGGAATATCCTTTCCATGGGCTAGCTGCTGTTGTGCAACACTGCACGTATAGGAGAAAACTAATTGATAGCAGCCCATATGAGGATTACTTAGGGAGTGTTTGACATGGCTCTTAAGAAAAACTTTAAGGAAGAGTTGGCCAGAGCCAACCAAGCACTCAAGAGTTATAACTATTATGGAATTTTAAAAGCTACAGTACAAATTTTTAGAGTATCTCTTTTGTAGCTCTGAATACTTAAAAAGGGAACCTAGACATAGAGTTTGAAGGTATTTACCTACCACTGGTTATAAGAAACAACCTAGACTCCAGAGCAAAGCTGCTTTGAGTGGAGAAAAGCTATGCCAAACACTAATTACTTGCATGGCCTTGAATAGATATGGAAACACACATGTGGAAACAAATTAATTATGGATTAGACTATTCTCAATCTATAGTAACATACTCATTTAATACATGCCACATACTTTAAGTATGTGTTGATGACATGGCAAGAGAGTTAATAAGAAAGAGAAGAAAGCTATATCTTGAGAGAGATAGCGATTGGGCACGAGATCTATAGACATTGCAACTTAAATAATCCAAATAGCTCACATCTCGTATTCTCATATATACTAGTATTTAATACTCCCTCCATCCCAAAATATAAGTCATTCCAAGATTCTTGCAGAGTCAAAGTTTTTAAAGTTTGGACAAAAGTATAGCAAGAATCATAAAGATTTAAATGTAACGACCAGGCTGTGCAGCAGGATTGCAACCTTCTTCTTTGCAGCTCGGCGTCCTTCCCTTGTAATTATTTGGGTCTCCCAATATCAGATAGAAAGCTCAGAAAGGCAGACCTTATGGACTGGGTTGAGAAGATAGCAGATAGACTCCCCAATTGGAAGGCTCGGCTACTTAATCTTGCTGGCAGGACGACGTTGGTGCGTTTTGTTCTCTCTACCATCCCTATTTATCTTCTCATTGCCATGAGTATTCCCAAGTGGGTGATCAAATCGATTGATAAGATTCGCAGAGGGTTCCTATGGAGAGGCAGAAAGGACGTGAATGGAGGTAACTGTTTAGTCTCTTGGGATGTCGTTACAAGGCCGCTTTTATTTGGTGGGCTTGGGGTCTCAAATTTGTATTATCAGAGCTGGGCACTGCAGGCTAAATGGTTGTGGCTGGAGAAAACATATTCAAACAGGCCCTGGCATGGGCTTAAGCTGCATGTGCCATTGCAGGTCAGGAAGTTCTTTCATGCTTCGGTTATTACTGCGGTGGGCAACGGAAACAGAACTCTATTTCGAACTGATAGATGGATAAATGGCGACTGCATCAATGATTTTGCCCCTGATGTCGTTTCCAAGGTTGATAAACTTATTGTCTCCACTAGAACAGTGGCCCAGGCTCTTGGAGGACAGTAATGGATCAATGACATCTTGACACCTCTTTCCTGGACGGGGATCCGACAATTTTTGCTGATTTGGGATGTTGTAAGCACTATTGTGTTAACACAGGAGGCGGATATTAACACCTGGCTGCATACTTCCTCTGGTCAGTTTTCTTCTAGGTCTTGTTACAGGGCTTTTTTTATGGGAGCTATTACTTTTGAACCTTGAAAGAGGCTTTGGAAATCTTGGGCTCCCCCAAAGTGCAAATATTTCTTGTGGTTGGCTATTCGGAATAAATGTTGGACTTCAGATAGATTGGAGAAGAGAGGTCTGGACCACCCAGTGTCTTGCCTACTCTGCGATCAAGCGCAGGAAACCATACAACATATTTTGTGTTCCTGTGTCTTTGCAAGATAGTTCTCGCATTCCATCTTGTTCGTGTTGGATGTAGGTAATCTCTCTCCATCAGGAGATGAGACCTCCTTTGCTGATTGGTGGCGAAAAACAAGTAAGAAGATTCATAAAAGCAAGAGAAAGGGCATGAACAGCATCATCATTTTGGGGGCCTGGTGTTTATGGATCCACCGTAACAAAGTTGTCTTTAATGGGGAGACCCCTTCGCTAAGCTCTATCAGATGCGTCTTTCTTGATGAGATTGGGTGTTGGATTACGGCTGGAGCCAAGCATCTTCAGAGCTTTGGCTTAGAGCTTGCGCGTAACCTTCACAGGGTCTAGGGAGTGGTGTGAGTTTTTTGTTTTGTTTAAACCTGCTTAGGGCTTTGTACCTTGGTCCATTTTGGACCTTTTTTTCTTCTCTAATTAAAATGATGCGCAGTTCTCCTGTGCTTTCGAAAAAAAATTACTTCATTGTATAAATTTGGTTAAATTTGAAAAACTTTGACTCTCAAAAATCTTAGAATAACTTATATTTTAGGACAAAGTGAGTATTATATAGAGAATCAAGAAACAATATATGATATTATACATTGGGATAGTTATGCCTTATGCAATTTCACATTGACATGCAGCTTTAGATATTGTGATATGATATAATAGATTGAGAATAGCCTTAGGTGGTTTAGTAGCTAACTAGGTGAAGTGGTGGTGTGGCACCTGCCTGTAATGTTATTACAAATTAAATTGGACATCTCACCGTCAGATAGCTGAAAGCTCCATCCATGCCCGTTGCTGATGCACGCATGGAAGTGTGGCACCTGCACGTGTCGCTGTCCTTCTAGACTGATTACTATAGCTCGCCTCTCATCTGTATCCACCACGTACATCTGAATAATGCATGATGGTGCTCCTGCACTCCAATTTAATGCTATATAGTCATTATGAATCTTCTAGGAGAAGCCGGCGGATTTTGTAGAGATTCTTAGTAGGAGGGAGGAATTATTCGAGCTTCAATATAGTATAAAGTACTAGAAAACATGTTTATATAGAATATTACGAGAGAAAAAGCTATCAACATTAACGATAAACGAAGATCTAATGGACACATCATAGAAAAAAACTAGGGAAATTAAAAACCCCGGACATAATGGACGAAACAGACGAAGCCGGGGCAAGCAAGGAGATGATTAGAGTATGTACAATAAGCCAACGTACCATGTCTGCTTGGTTTATAGTTGAGACAACTCAACGAAATCTGACGTGGATCTTGTCGCGAGGTTGGGCGTCCGTGGCTTGCGCGCTTCCACACAGTTCGCATGCAGGGCTGCTGTGACTAGGGATAGCAGTGGGACCGATAGCATATGGATATATCGTTCACAAATCTATACCTATATATACTTATGAGTATGGATCTATATTCATTCCTCTACTCATCGGGTATCTGCTACCCGCCTGCGCACTACAATATTAACATACAATACCAAACAATAATTTTATTATAATAATTCAACAATTTTATGATTACAACAACATCAAACAATAATTTTAGCACCAAACAACATATCGTATATGGAATTTGGAAAAATGAGAATTTAATATAGTGTATTGAATCCGGATGGCCCACATGTTAGATATCCATCGAATAACGGGTATAGATACTGCCACGAAAATTTTACCCGCGGATTATATCCATACCTATATCTATGGATAACAAATTATATTGTACATGTACCCAATAGATAATTACCCATAATTATTCACCTATACTCATATCCACTACCATCCCTAGCTATGACCTCTAGCCCGCAGCATGGTGTCAAGGAGAGCTGTTCTCTTGACTATAAATAGAACAAAATATGATTTTGTATCTTATTTTTTCTCCTCTTAGCTGTTACACGCTTTGTCTATAGATGGGTTAATTATAAGTGCATCTTCAATAGTTATATAAATTTAACTAGATTCCAAATTATAGATTTAGAGAGTTGCTAAATTATTTTTAGGAGTAAAAATGTTTGTGCATTAACAATTCTCTATTTATTGATTAATAACTTTTTTAAGTTGTCCACTTCAACAAATAATAAGTTGCTACTGCAATAACAATGATGATATCCACAAGAAGAAGCAAGATTGGGGGATAGAGGAATGGGGCATCATACCTGCCAGCAACGTCTTGGAAGGTCGTAGTTATCGATGGAAGATCAGGCGATAATGACGACAGGTACATGCCATCCATGGAGGTCCTCGCGGCGGCGACATGGAGACAGCATAGGAGTTACTTTGTCGGTGCCTCGACACAAGAGGTTGTCTAGCGGTGGCAGCATCAACGCGTCTGGTGTGGTGGAGATGGATTATTGGTCACGGGGGTGGTGAAACGACGCTAAACAATGACAGGAGTAGGCTTTTCGTGATGAATTTGGAACTAACGTTGATTTCAATAGTCCTAACGAGGTTAGTAAATGTATAGATGAAACTAGACTTTTAGGGAGTTTGTAAATTGAAGTAATTGCTTTACATTGCTGTTGGTGAAGATTTTTCTTGAGACCTTACTAAATTCATATTTAGGGAGTTATTTACATATTGGTGCTCTAAGTTTAACTTATTGGATTTGCTCTTAGGCAAAAAGGCCATGTAGAGCAACTTTGGTTTTAGAGAAGCATTACTTTACAAAAACACTTGCTCAGCTAGAAGAGCTATTTTGGATGACCGTTACTAGTATGCCGGTGAATGGCTGGTAATTCTTGCTACCTCGGAAACCCAGAGAAAAAAGAGGGCAAAATATCCAAATAGAGCGGCAACATTGAATTCTTGTGTTGTCGTCTTTTTGGGTCAAACACCAATGATATCTAGATCTTGTTCGCCGGGAGCATGGCCTTGGAGAATCTCTCTGCAGTAGCGTAGACTGTCCATGGTAAGTCACATGGAGCGTAGATTGTCCATGGTAAGTCACCGGACCGTCCGTGACTCTGTGCAGGGAGCTCTGCTTTTCTCTATGGGCGTGCAGACCATTCACGTGGAGGCGGCAGACCATTCGCGAGGGTGTAGAGGGCTTCATGAATCTCCTATAGAACCTGGATCTCACCTCCCGGGAGGGACCTCGTTGGGGAGAAAAGTTCCTAGGGTTGTCTTGGGGTTAGCAGGTCACCCAAGACGTCTCTAGACGACGTCGAGCTGAAGAGAGGTGAAGATTGAGGTTTGGAAACTACAACTAAGGCTAAATTACTCCTACTCCTAGTGCATAAGGTAGATTTGGGTTGATATGTCGATTGTTGTGGGTTCCAATCGGTCGTACCCCTTCATATATAGAGAGGGAGGTTTGGACCCATTCGTAGGCGAGATCCACCAGTTTCCCACGATGTTAGATGGATAATTAGTCTTGGGATAAGAATTCCAGCCTGAATTAATCTAATCGCGGACCGTCTGGGGTGCGGACTATCTGGGCCACATGGTCGGACCGTCCGGCCATCCAGGTGCCAAATCTGGTGCTCAACGCATGCCCCTGTCTTTTGGTGGAGCTTAGCGAGCCAAAAGAACCTGGTACAAGATTTTTACCAGTACAAACCGATGTGAGAACATGGGTCTTCTAAGCATCTTGCCATACACTGGGATGATATTGCTTTAGAAACTTTCTATTCAATTCTTTAGGTATTTCTCACCTTGCAATGTTTTCGACATGTATGCAGTACCAGAAATTACTTGTGCAACTTTGTAAGGCCCTTCCCAGCTTGGGGACCATTTGCCAAACTTCTGGTCTTTGCTCTTTAATGGCAAGATTGTCTCCAGACCAGATCCCTTGACTGGAATGACTTAGCTTTTACCTTCTTATTGTAGGCTTTGACAACCATAAACTTATCTTTCTCAATCTCTCTTAGAGCCACCATCCCTTTGTCGTCACCTCAACGATATTATCCATCATTAAATCATGATAGTCACTGACAAATAGATCATTTTGGCTAGCAAATCTAATAGCATTCAAATTTATTTCCACAAGCAAAACAACTTCCTGCCCATACACAAGCTCAAAAGTAGAAACCTTAGTAGCACGATGCTAAGATACTCTATGAACCCACAAAGCCTTAGATAAAACTTTATGTCAATGCCTAGGATAATCAGATATTTTCTCCTTAATAAGGCTAATCAATGTATTTTTACTTAACTCGGTCTGACCATTGACCTGAGCATGATATGGGAATGAATTGATTAACTTAATCCTATATGATTCAGTCAACTCATGAACCTCCTTAGACATAAAAGAAGTCCCATGTTATGTAGTCAAAGTTAGGGAATGCCAAATCTATGAATAATATGTTCAGTTATAAACTCAATTACCTCCTTGCGTGTCATATTCTTCAAGGCAATGACTTCGATGCATTTGGTAAAATAGTCTGTAGCGACCAATACAAACCAGTGCCCTTTGGACGATGATGGATGAATTTCGTCCACAAAGTATAAACCCCAATCTCTAATGGGCCACGACTTGATGATGGGATGCAATTCAGCGGCAGGAATCATCTGTATATCACCGATTTTTTGACACACTTGGCATCCATTATAGTACTTAAAACAATTGACAATCATATAAGGCCAATGAAACCTAGCCCTTCTCAAAAGCCACTTCATTTTTTGGAGTTGATTGATGATGAGTACCACAAATACCTTCATGTACTTCGGTCATAGCTAATATAGCATCGTTAGGGCCCAAACATCAAAGCATAACATCGCTAGGAGTTCGACGATAAAGTTCATTATCAATGAGAATGTACTTAAAAGCAATCCACTGAATACTCCTATCTGTTCTAACATTGAGATCCCGCAAATAAGTTACCACGAGCATCCTCTAATCAACTGTATCGACCACATTGTCGGTCAAATTAGTTATGACCATTACTGAAGCGCCTCTGTTGGCCGAGGACAGTCTAGCCACCTCACTCAGATCGTCCAACGCTTGTGTGGATGGTCCGCTGACCTCACATGTTCGGTTCGATGTCTGTAGCCTCAGCCTTACAGCACCAACTATCACATTTTAAGACATATGAAACTTTTCTTTATTTATCTAATACCCTGAAGCCTCCTAGTCCAAGCCATTAGCTTTGAAATTCCTAGTTCTAAATATATGACGACTGTCAAATTCATCAAATAAACATATTATGTTCTTACATTTTTTGAGATAGCTATTAAAGGTACCATCTAAACAATGATACTCTATAGAAACTTGTTGGACTACTAACTAAGAATCGACAAAAGCTCTTACATGTCTCGCCCCCATATATATCAGGGGTTCCAAACCGAATACGAAAGCTTCATATTTGGCTTGATTATTAGTACAATGAAACCCCAATCAGCTAGAGAACTCAAAGGCAACACCTTTTGGTGAAAAAAGCACAATGTCAATTCCTTGTCCTTCATTGCAAGTTGGTCCATCAAAGTAAAGTTTCCAGGGGCTGGCAGTAATATAGAATACATCTAGCTCAAAAGAATCTTCAATCCAATGTTCTACAATAAAATCAACTATGACCTGGCCTTTCATATACTTCAAAGACTCATTGGCCAAATCATATTCTATAAGTGCATAACCCATTTATCAATTCTACCACTCATAATTGGGTTTTCAACATGCATTTAATCACATCGATTTGTCAAGCGATAGTACAAGAGCTAGAAAATATATAATTTTCAATAAAAGTGTACCTCGTTTTAGCATCCACCAGCCAACGATTTAGATAAACTTTGATATGTTCCTTCCCTTCGGTCTCCTGAGTCAAAACAACACCAATGACCTTATCTTCAGCTATTACATATAGCCTAAAAGGAAGCCGCTCTTTGGTGCCTTAAGCACCAGAATCAAAGACATGTACTATTTAATTGTGTCAAAAGCACGGTGATGTTCTGCCCCTATGTGTGTTGGGGGCCTTCGGCTTCCGAAGGTCCTCAAAAACATGATTTAAACAATGTTTCTGGAGTATAACGTGTGAACAGGTATCTTCGGACTCGAATCGGTACCACAGTAGGAGAAGCCCAAAGAATACGAAGGTTGACACAGCGCCGAAGCTGTGAGCAGGAAAGCTTCGGCATGATAGCAGAAAAGGGAACCGACTTAAAGATGAAAAGGCTATTCAGACCTCGGTGGATTACTATAGAATTACTACCAAATGTAAAGGGCATGGATGTAATTTTACATGGGTTGTGTCCCGTGTCTATAAATAGGTGAACAGTGCCCCCGTACTGTTCACGCTGACTTGGCATTTACTTTTGCGTCACGCTTGTACCTTTACTTTCTTTCGAGCCGAAGGTACATTTGTAACTTGATGTCATTTCTATGTTTTTATAATAATAATATGAAAATGAGTTGATAATTATGCATAATTATTTTCGTTATCCTTTATATCACATATGAATCCTTCTTCATTATGGTATATTGTGTTTATGAAGGTATGTCCTTCATAACCTTCGTCCGAAAATCATTATATCCCAAGGGAAATAATGCTTCGAAGGACGAAGGACTTTGTCGTTTAACATTTTTTGTGTTGCCTTGTTCTTGACTCATAGCATTTGAGAACAAGTCTCCAACATTGGCGCCCACCTCCGGTGAACTCACTTCCACTCCTTGAGTTTTGAACACCTTCGGCAATCACAAACCTTCGCTATGGCGCCGAAGAAAGCTTCAGCAATTGGGGCTGCAGCTCTCCAACCACTAGACCACAATCAGGAGACTCACTCCCTTCGGGAGGCCCGAAGCCAGAAGAGAAAGGCTGTCAGCCCGACACCGCAAGAGGATGAGCTAGACCAAGAAATCAGAGACATGGAGATGCTTCATCAACAGGTGCAGAGGAAGAAGGAAAAGATGGCCAGGCTAGCTGAACTGCAAAGGCAGATAGACGAAGCCTCTGAAGAAGTTCGTCATCTTACTCAGGATGAGCAGAACCGAAGGCCTCAGCACAAAGACCTTCATCAGGAGGATTTCTTCAACGAAGATGACTGGTATGAGAATTTCCACCATGGAAATTTTGCTTTTGATGATGCTTCTCCTCTGTCTGCTGAGCTGCAGGCTACACCTTGGCCTCCGTCCTACAAGCCGCCCCAGCTTCCCATATTCGACGGCCATTCAGACTCGAAGAAGTTTTTGATGAGCTACGAAGCAACAGTATCTTCGTATGGTGGCAATACTGCAGTCATGGCAAAATCTTTTGTTATGGCTGTCAGGAGTGTTGCTCAGACCTGGTATTCCTCCCTCCGACCAGGAACGATCACTTCATGGCAAAAGCTGAAGGACATGTTGTTAACCAGCTTCCAAGGGTTTCAGACGAAGCCGGTCACTGCTCAAGCTCTATTCCAGTGCACCCAGGATCACGAAGAATACCTTCAGGCGTATGTCCGGAGGTTCTTACGTTTGAGGGCACATGCGCCAACAGTGCCCAACGAAATTGTAATTGAAGCCATGATCAAGGGACTTCGGCCAGGGCCTTCAGCTCAGTACTTTGCTAGGAAGCCTCCTCAAACTTTGGAGAAGCTGCTCCAGAAGATGGACGAGTATATTCGGGCCGACAATGATTTTCGTCAAAGAAGGGAGGAGGCTTTCAGGTTTTCCGAGATGACTAGAGGCTTCGGAGGAAGATTTTATCCGAGGCATGTCAGGTCAATTCACAATTCCACTCAAATGATGATAAGGGGAGTCAGCAGCAAAGGCCACAGTGCTCCTCGCAGGCTTCGGGGCAACAGCAAAGCTCCTTCCGGCCGCCAGCTCCAAGAGGCAGAGGCGCCAGGGGCTTCAGCGGAAGGTTTGGAGATCAACCAAGGAGAATATTTTGCTTGTTCTGTGGTGAAAACAAGGGCCATACCACCAGGATGTGCCATGTTACCATCCAGAAGCAGAAGGAGATAGCCGAAGCTGCAGCACAACAGAGTCAGCCGAAGCAGATCATGCACACTGCTTCGTATCATTCGCCTTATATCCCAGAATATGTAGGTAACCACCCTGCAGTTTCTGTTGCTTCGGCGAGTCAACCTCAAGCTTCCTGGCAACAGCCTCCGCCTCCACCACCGCTGCAACAAGGCCAGCAGCCAGAAGGGGGCCAATATGCTCAACATCAAAGGGACCTTAGAGAACAGTCCGAAGCTCGCACAGTCAATAGCACTGTGCCAGAGTCGAAGCACATTTACTGACAAGTATCCTACCTTGATAGTAGTCTTTTCCATTCAGTTTTATTTTCTGTGTAATAAAGGACACTTTTTAAATTTCATGTAATAGTTTCGTTGTTTGCCACAAGGAAAATATATCTTCTCCACAGGCTTAAGTTGTTGAAGCTTAAAGATTTGTAATAGCAAGAAGGACCTTCGAATTATCAAAACTTTATTTTAAAAAGGCACAGTATGAATTCTTCGAAGCAACAAAAAGTCGTTCTAAGGAACGCAGAGTAAGTTTGCTGAAGTTACAAAAAGTCGTTCCAAAGGGAGCGCAGTGTAAGTTTTCTGCTCAGAAGTCGTTCCAAAGGGAATGCAGAGCTTACAGCGAAAAATAAACGCTGATACCGCCTAAGTAAAAGGCGAAGCGCGAAAAGTCAACGCGAATACCGCCGAAAGTAAAAGGCGAAGAAGCTCCTAAGGGAGGCTTACAGCGAAAAATAAACGCTGATTCCGCTGAAGTAAAAGGCGAAGAAGCTCCTAAGGGAGGCTTACAGCGAAAAGTCAACGCTGATTTAAAAAGATTATGTGTTTTATTGCAGGGATGTATGTGTATCTTCGGAATAAATACCATTTTACATAGCATAACATCATCGCATCATTTCGCATAGCATAAGCATCATACATCATGCTGCATATGGCACAAGAAGGGGACACAGTATCGATCTTCGGAAAAATGCAATATTGATCTTCGGACTGTAGCTTCGGAAAATATTTTCACGAAGCTTGGGTATTCTTCATCAGGACGCTATGGATATTGTTCTGATAAATGAAAATTCTTCTTCACGAAGCATGAAAAGAAGGAAAGGTGTTTTTTCGTCGAAGACTCAAAAACGGTACGAATGTAAAATTTCATGCATCGTAAAGAATTGAACCATAAAAAAAACAAGTATACTACATTCAGGATTACAAGATATTACATATATTACATTTCAGATGTTTTTACAATAGCACCTAGTCTTCCCTAAGTACTACTTCCGCAGCTTCGTTCAGGAGTTGATTGACAACTTGATCCATGATAGCTTCAGCCATCTTTTTAATTTCATCATCATCTTTCGGGGGAGGGCCCGGAGACGCTTTAGTAGGATCTGAGGGAGGACAGGATACAGCTACGTTGCTATTACAAATGGCGAACGAAGTTTGAAATCAAAAATTATAAAACAATGAGAATCATTAGTTAATACCTATTTGCCCTTCAGGCTCTGCGCTTTTCTCAGCAGCCTCGGCCACTTTTCTAGCATCATGGATGCCTTTTTCGCTTTTTTGGATAATTTCTCGGGCCATTTCTCGGCCACCATTATCCCAGATATCGGTGAAAAATTTTCCACCAACCATGCTAGCTTCAGTCGAAGGGTCCTTTGCATCTTCGAAGGACAAGGCAGTTTCGGATTGTGCTAAAAATTTTACATGTTCGCAGCCTTTCCTCTACAAAATGGTGGCAATCCCCCTGGCATCCGAAAAAGCGCATATGTCTCCACGGCTATTTAAAATTTCCTCAAAGGCCTCAGCTTCATGATTAATCCATTCAATGGGGCCTTCGGGGTTGCCTCTTGTAAAGTTTTCTTCGCTCGAAAATGCGCCAACGCTGGCGAAGCTAGCCTTCATTTTCTTAACACACTCTTTAGATTTGTCATAACATCTTTTCTTGGATGAACGAAGCTCTTCAACAGTTCCTTCTAAATGATTTGCCCATTGGTCACTAAGTTCTCGCTTCGTTTCTTCAAGTATGCGTTCTTCTTTAGCTCGCGCTAATTGCCTCCGAAGGTCGTCAATCTCGAGCTTTTGAGCTGCAGCTTGCGCTTTAGAGGCGGCTTCGTTCTCCTTTATTTTATCCACCAATGTAACTAGGATCTTGTCCTTTTCCAAGGCTTCGTTTCTTAGTTTGATAACCTCTGTTCGAAGGTTGTTAAAAGCAATTTCATAGCTCTCGTCTTCGGCATTCTTTTGCGCTCTCAGCGCGTTGCTTAGTATTAAACCCTATATGTAAAAGAGTTAGTATAAGAATAAAAGAATAGATTTCAAGTCATAAAGCTTCCAAATGCGCAGATCTCGTACCTTCAGGCTATTATACGCAAGGCTGTCCGCAAGATCATCCTTTGTCATCGCGCAGAGGCCAGCCTCCAGCTTCGGAAACCCCATGCTTCGGGCCATTTCCCGATAGACGAGTAATTCTTTGTTATCCGGGAGGCAGTATAGGAAATCTTCTTCATTTGTGCCATTGAACACTAGTGCCCCCTTCGGATATCTCAATTCTTTGGCATAATGATTAGCTTCAAAAACTTCTTCTTCTGATAACTTTTTCCCCGAAGCATGTCAAACAATATAATCAAGGACTTTGGGGGATGCTTCGGGGGCAACAGCACTTATTTCTTCAACAAGAATTGGCTCCGTCATTTTTTCCTCCTCGGTTTCCAAGGGTTTTACCTTCGTGGGCTCTGAAGGCCCAGCTTCGGTCTCAGTTTGTTGTTTTGGAGTTTTAGTATCAAAGAATTCAGTTTCTGCTTCGGAAGTTTCAACAGTTTTCTTCGGAGTCGTGCTTGAGGATTTAATTGTCTCCAGAACATCTAGTACATTGACCATTCTTTTTCTTTTCGGGGTCACCGCTGGGCCCTTTTGGTATTTTATTGTTTCAACACTTCCTGAAGGACTTAAAATTTCCAATATTTTCGATCCTTCAGTTCTCGGTTTTTCTGCTTTCTTTGCTGAGGGTGCTTCAGTTTTTTCTTTGATCTTCGGCACAGAAGTTGGTTCTTTAATTTCGGTGGCCAAAGAGGTTTCGCCGGCGAATTCAGGCACTGTAGCCGGTTCAATGTACCGTGGCCGGTGTGTAAGAATCTTTACCCTTTGTCTCTTCGGCGCTGGCTCGCTGGGAGCGGCTGAAGCAGTTTCTTGTGCAGAAGCTGCGCTTTTTCTTTTTTGGCCCCGCGCTGGATAGTGGTAGTCGGGGTACACGAACCCAATTGCGTCAAACACCTGGTTCAGTCTTTTCTTTTTCCGGCCTCCGAAGGCTGCTGACAATGCAGTATCTTCGGCCTTTGAATAAACCCCAAGTAGTTCATCACTTAAATTTTCAATGCTTTTTAGCCAGTCATCATCTGGCTCAACGAATTTATCTCCAAACTTGAAAGTATACTTCAGCCTGATAAGTCCACCTTCGTCAGCCTCCTTTATGGTCTCTTGCGGCATTTCCCATTTTTCCGCGAGCGGCCATACTCTGAAGGCAATATGCTCTTGAACCAAATCTCTCGTTCCAATAAAAGAGCAAATAACTCCGAAGGCTCTCTAGCATTCTTCGGCAGCTTCGTTCATTTCAACCTTCGGCTTCCGCAGGCCGAAGCGTTGCCAAATAGGGCGCATAATTATACCTTTAATATCTTCCCGTGTTTCCAGGTCATTCTTCACATAAAACCATTCAGTCATCCAGTTGTCGGGCCATCTCTTCCGAAAGGTTGGCACGGGACAGCTTGACCCGGACCGAGAGACGAAACTGTAGCAGCCGAAATTATTATGATACTGCTCCTTACCCCAGGGTTTTGTCTCGTATAACAATTCGTGTATATTGCAGAAACTTTTTGCATCAGGCTCTAGACCTTGGCTTCTCACGGCCCACACGAAGATATTCATCCTTATGATTGCTTCGGGGGTAAGTTGGTGAAGATAGACTTCAAATATTTTCAGTACTTCTACGACAAAGCTGCTCAGGGGAAATCGTAGTCCAGCTTTCAAAAAGCTTCGGAATACTACGACTTCATTTTCCTCAGGGGTCGGACAAGTCTTCTCCCCTTCGTCAGCCCTCACAACGGATAAATCCCAGAAATATCTTCCCCTCATGTTGACAAGATGATTTTCTTTGATACTTGATCTACCGGAAACCGCATGGCTTGGTCGCCATGGGAGATCTTCGGAGCTTTCACCACCGCTATCCACATCATAACTGTCGCTGTCATCAGTATCTTCAGATAAACCTTCTAAAATCTCTTTGGTAATCTTTTCTGTATTGGTCTTCGACATTGCTTCAAGAAACCCCAGGTTTTTCTCTTCAGAGAGACTCAGCTTCATCTCGATAGCAGCCTTTTTATCTTCAGACATCTTCGAAAATGCTAAAAAACTGTTTTTAGAGCCAAAGCTTAAAAACTTAAAAAGCCAAGCAAGTGTTGGTACGCAAGAGCAAAAAATTGAGTAAGCAAGAGCAGATGGCAAGAAAGCGTACCAACTGAGCTCGTGGTATGCTCTTATTTATACGCCCAGTACATTAAAAATTGGAGGGCCCCGCTTGTCAGTGAATGTTGCTATTCTAGCAAAGGGAAGGTGTTTTTTCGGACCTTCGGCTTAAGGCCTTCGTCCATGTCGCAATCTAAATTTATCATTCTAACAAATTAATATTGCGAGGGGCTACTGTTGGGGGCCTTCGGCTTCCGAAGGTCCTCAAAAACATGATTTAAACAATGTTTCTGGAGTATAATGTGTGAACAAGTATCTTCGGACTCGAATCGGTACCACAGTGGGAGAAGCCCAAAGAATAAGAAGGTTGACACAGCGCTGAAGCTGTGAGCAGGAAAGCTTCGGCATGATAGCAGAAAAGGGAACCGACTTAAAGATGAAAAGGCTATTCAGACCTCGGTGGATTACTATAGAATTACTACCAAATGTAAAGGGCATGGATGTAATTTTACATGGGCTGTGTCCCGTGTCTATAAATAGGTGAACAGTGCCCCCGTACTGTTCACGCTGACTTGGCATTTACTTTTGCGTCACGCTTGTACCTTTACTTTCTTTCGAGCCGAAGGTACATTTGTAACTTGATGTCATTTCTATGTTTTTATAATAATAATATGAAAATGAGTTGATAATTATGCATAATTATTTTCGTTATCCTTTATATCACATATGAATCCTTCTTCATTATGGTATATTGTGTTTATGAAGGTATGTCCTTCATAACCTTCGTCCGAAAATCATTATATCCCAAGGGAAATAATGCTTCGAAGGACGAAGGACTTTGTCGTTTAACATTCTTTGTGTTGCCTTGTTCTTGACTCATAGCATTTGAGAACAAGTCCCCAACAATGTGAAATCAGCATTGTTCTTCAGCCAAAGAATAGGAGTGAAAGTAGCACCCTGAATTTATGGGTATAAAAATTCTTTGCTCTTATTCACAAATTTAGGTGTTACTCCTCTATTCTATTCTCTCTTAACCCATTTCCTTTTCATCTAGAAAGAGAGTCATTGTTTTAGTTGGAGATGTATCTATTTTCTAGTAGACAAAATCCTAAGGAAGTATGAAATGTTGCATCATGTTGAACCCTAACTTTTGTCTTTTGTTTGATGCATATGCTTGAATTTGTCATATTTGAATTTGAGTCAGCTGAGCCAGCCAACCCTTTCCACCCTCGGCCATTTGGCCCAGCTAGCCGAGCCCTTAGTCGAGCCAGCCGAACCCTCGATCGTGCTCCACTGCGCGCTCACCCTCTCTCTGCCCCATGGGCCCACCCAATCGGTGCGCCGCCGTCGACCAAGCCACTCCTTTTCTCTACATAGTGGACCCACTCTGTCGGCTCTCTCTCTCGCGCACACTCTCCCTTTTTTCTCTCTATACTAGCCGACCCCACTCATCAGCCATGTCTTCTTCCTCGCAACTGTCCGCTCCATAGAGGTCGCGCCCACCTTGTGAGTTCTGCATGGATAACCACCACTCGCATCCCACGGTTCACGTCCCACTTGCCTCGCTCGGGTTTCAAATAAGGACATCGGACCCCAGCGCCCCTCCGCTCCTCATTTGCACTCGCCCAGACAATTTTCCCCACCCAGCACGTAGTAGCACCACCACCGTCACAAAGGCCTTCCCACCATCACCTCCGAGCTCCAGTCGTTGCCCCTATCACGGTGAGCTTCGCCTCGGTACCAGCCGCTCAGGACTCGCCCCCAATTCCCCTTTTCTCCCTCTAGTTTGCTCTGCATGCGCTCAACCGTCGTTCCCCTGCAATCCCGGAGTTGCCATCGTCGACCCAAGATGCCACCATGCCATCGCCGCCTTCGAGGGGATCCTGAGTCTCGCTTTGAGGTAAGGAACCTCCCCTTCCCCCTCAGTTTCCCTCCTTTGCTCTCAATTATGCGCAATTGCTCATCGGAATTCCCAGCGCTGTCGTCGAGCCCCACTGTGGACCTCTACCCTCTAGTGTCCCTACCCCGGTTCAGCCCCCACCATTGGGTTCCCCGCACTCTTCCCCATCTTCCCAGACCATCTCAGCAAATCTAAGACCCCTGGAGCACCCACGCCCCTTGTCTTTGGTGAGCATCTCGCCGCTGACGCGGGCGACGCCGTCTCTAGTGGACAATGGAAAGGGTCGAAACCGGCCACCTAATCCCCGATGTTCACCCTAGATCCTAAGGTTGGATTCTAACTAATCTAAGCCTAAACCTAACCATCCGCCCAAGGCCCAACGGTCTGCGCCCTCACTCGAGCCAGTCTGTGCCGCGCCCTTGAGCGAGGCGGAGAGTCCGCATTTATCCGAGCTAGTCTGCGTCACACCCTCAGGCGAGGCGGAGAAAACCTTAGCCACCCGATCCAGTTTGCGTCGTGCCTTTGGGCGAGGCGGAGAATCCCTCAGCCATCCATCCTAGCCCGCGCCACGCCCTCGGACGAGGCAGAGAAGCCGCCAGCCATCTCCGCCCATGCCATGCCCTCGGGCAAGGTGGTGAATATGTCAACCGTCTAAGCCTATGCCCTCAGCGCGTTGTGCCTATCCCAGCGTGACCGAGCTACCTTGCTTGGTTCCGCCAATGTCCCTAAGCCTCGACTGTTTGTCTACTAATGATGCGAGCTCCATATCACGATTGCATATTTATTTGATTTATATCGTTGTTTGGTGTATTGTTCATTTGCTATTCTCCAAGTGTATTGAATGAATGATTGTTTCACGTAGACAACGAGCAGTTCGTGTTTCCCAAGGGAGTTGCAGGAGAAGTCCCTGAGCAATAGCTTGGTGAAGGCAAGTGTCATCTAACCCATTATGTCCTACTTACTTTATAATTCACTCTCTTGTATACTATGATCAACCTAAGGATTGACTAGTTTTCTATTTATCCTATCCTTGATTGCCTTTTTGGGATTAGGCTATTATGATCAATATCATGCTAGTGCTTTACCTTAATCAATGGACATGATGAGAAATACTTTATGATACAATGATTCATTTTGGTTATGATTATGAACTTGTGACACTATAGGGGGCTCGGGCTGTTTCCCGAGTACCTCTTTGTAAGGAATTGTTCGTTGAGAGACCACCCAGGAAAACAGTGCAACCATGAGGGTGGTACGGGATGCCCTTAGCTGATTAATTGGAGGAATCTAGAGGTGTAGTTAGCTTTGCCGGTGTGGCGCCAATGGAGGCTAGGGCATAGTGCTTTCTCTACTAAGGGTGGGGTGCTAAGGTTCTTTCGGTTTGGTTTGTTAGTCAGTCCCTTAGGGAGGAGTACTATGTTTGTACGACTGGCGAACCTAACGGGCGGCTATACACCAGAGGAATCTTTGTAAAGGCTATGTAGTGAATCCCTAGCCAATCACCTCGGTAGTGAAGATCGAGACTTGCAAACCCAGGCTAGAAAGGGAATCACGGCACGTGGGTAAAGTATGCGACCTCTGCAGAGGGTTAAAAGCTGGTATATTAGCCATGCATGCGGTTAAGAGCAGTCTTGGGATCCTCTTTGATTGAGGATACTTTAGATAACTTTATGATGATGATTATATTTATGGTTTCTGGTATTTTCCTCTCTGAGGAGGTGCCTTCTGGGATAACAACTTGGGTTCTATGATAAAAGTTGGCTTCTACTAATGATAAATACCTGACGAACTAAAAGCAATTGCTTTGAGCCTAACCCCGCATAAAGCTAGTCCACTTCAGCCAAAGGGGACATTTATTGAGTACATTGATGTGTACTCACCCTTACTTAAACACAAATACCAGGTTGTCCCCATTGCAACCACTGCTCAGGAGAATACGACAACAACGCGGAGGACTTTTAGGAGAATACGGCAAGGTTATTCTCATGTTATAGTGACGAAGTGTTGGTATGAATTTTCTTTTTTGTTTTACCAGTTCTTAGTATTAAACCATGTACTCATGTATATGAGTTATTTGATCGTTTAGCTATCTTCATAAATCATGTAAAATGTACTTTCTACCTGGTGTTATTAGATGGCAGCAAAAGCATAAAATGCATCAACTGTAATGTTGGCATCTATGTTCTTTTCCAGGCAAAACGTGACGAGCTGCTTCAGTTTGCTCAGGGTGCGATCTTAGGGCTAAAGATAAATGCTGACATTGCAAGGTTCTGTCTTTTCTGTTGGGCGGTTGAAGGTGTTTGTAGTTCCATTTTTGTGTGTCCATGTTTACATGCTTTAAAAATTAAAGCCTCTTTTTTCTTGATTCTAGATTAGATAATGAAATTACTCAGTTGCAACAGTAGATAAATTCAATGGATGCGCTCCATGCTACATCAATCGTCAATCAGAATAAAAAAGCTCAAACAGCCACTGAGGTAGCCCTTTAAAAGTTATTCAGCCTGTACAACTGTGGGTTATCCTTTCCTTCAATAGATGAAAGGGAGCACTGACACACAATCTATTTATAATATTGATTTGTTTCTCCTAGATGTAGGGGCGGTAATGGGATCTAAACTTTATAAATATAAAATTTAAGGATCAAATCAGATTAGGATCATGCTCTATTTCTATTCATTTTTGAAAATCTTATATAAGCATGGTGAAAGCTGAGAAGAGATATTCTCAACAGAAACACCTTTGCCATGGAGGCCATGGATTTCCTATAAACAAATAGCTCCAGTGAGTAAAATTATAAATGGGTAGTCATAAGACGTGTAAACGTACCTAAAGCAGAGCATATAGTTCAGGAATATTCTCCACAAGTGTCTCAAATAATCAGATCCAAGCAACCATGAGCATGACAAAATTAAGTATTAGGTATGTATTGTTTCATTTGATAATTCTAGGATGTTTGTACTTCACATCAGAGTTCAGTTGTTTCAACATCTTTGTTTCTCTAATGCAGCTACTACTACATCCTGAATCTGATGATTCGGCTCAACTTTCCTAGGTACAATAGAATATGGAAATGTAAACCATCAAATTTGTTTTAAATTGTTGCTTCTGGTTGACCTCGATTTTTTTCTGTGCACTTGTGCAGATTGAGACTGAAAAGCTGCTAGCCCAGTTAGTTGAGACTGAGATGAACAGACGTTTGGTATGCTTTCTTTGGACTCTGTTGTACACAAGCAAACAGTAGATCTTTATCACTGTAAGTTCATAATGTTCTCAGCCATTTTTGCAGAAGGAGGACACTTACAAAGGAAAGAAGTTTAATGCAATCTGTCACTTCTTGGGCTACCAAGCTAGGGGAGCACTGCCTTCAAAGTTTGATTGTGATTATGCCTACGCAAGTCCCTCACCAGCACATTTAATAAAGAATATTGATTGTTGTTGGTTTAACACGTGGGTTATTGGTCTCAGTTTTTGGGGCATGTGTGCTACCACATCATAGCTGCCGGATTGGATGGATAACGGATACATGGCTACAGTGAGAAATCTTAAGAATCCAGTGAACAAGTGGCGATGTGGTGTGACTCCTATTTCGGTAAGATTTGTATGCCTAATAGTTTAGGAAAAGTAAGAATGTAGCGTCTAACCCATGTCTATCCCTGCTGTCTATGATGACTGTGAAGCGATGATCAAGTGATTGTTTTATGTCTGTTTTATATGCAAAAAATATAATCAAGTTTTATCGAAGATGCTACTAAAAGTTTTTTCTTATGAATTTTAATTACTGAATCTAATTTCTGATCCGCTTGTGTCTTTACTCTAAATGATAGTATTACTACTTTATTCGTTTGATGGGACACAAGGCTTCTCATGTGGCATTGGAATGTGCTCTTCAATCACATCCAAACATGGTATGTTTTTTCCTTACTTGCATGTGACCTGTCACATTTTTTTCTCACATGGATCTGGAAGAGCCGCGTGAGAGGAAGCTAAAGGGTTCTGGCTTAAGCTGTATCAGGTCAAAATTTTCACCATTGATCCAACCTCTGCTGCGGCAATTTCCAGGTAGGCTCCGCATCCCCTCCCGGTTGTGTGATTCTAGCGGCAACAGCGAGGTGACAAACTTCAAATATAAACATCACTGTGTTAGGAGCCAAGTCAAATTGTCAAAAGGCAACAAACACTGCTTCAGTAGAAAATAGAAACTGATACAGGTTTATATTTGAAGTTTGTGTTTAGCACACAGTGATGTTTATATTTGAAGTTTGTCCTTTTCTTTGAAGCTAATATTTTGTGAGTCATTTCATGGCTCCACGCCGCTCGTGCCCTGGCCGGCCGACGACGCCAGCGGCAGGTGGCAGCCTACTAGCTGGTGGGTCGGGCAAGCGCAGCATGGGCTCCTCTGATGCTGCCTCTGATGATATGGACCATGGCTACACGATATCTCCACAAGATACTCCTCAATTTCTTCGTGCCATTTGACATTCCTTTTTTTGTGCTTCGGACCATGGCTTCGGTTCTTGTGTGTTTTGTTTCCTTTTTAGAGTTCTTTTTCGGTGTTTTTTGGATAGATTGTGCTCTTTAACCTATGACACTCGCAACTGAACGGTTCCATATACTTTCAGCATTGGCGGTGTGCTCTTTGCAAAGCCTTGGAGCTGTCTCTCCTGCAAAGTCTGAACTTGTAGAGATAGTCCCACAAGAGAAATCACCAAAAGGTTATGCTTCATTTTTCAGGGCATCATCCTTCTTGCCATTTCTCCCCCGTTCATTTTTCAATGGATGTGGCTCAGTATGCACGTGTTCCATTGTGATTTTGCTGTTCCATAGCTTCCATTCAACCAATGCCACCGAGTCCAAGGTATTCTACCTCAAGATGAAGGGCGACTACCACAGGTATACTGTTATCGATAGCAGATCTAGACCATGCAAGTTGTGGTTTGTAGAGATCAAAACTTAAGATCTGTGTGTAGATATTTGTCTAGACAATGGGAGTGACAGGATGCTGGTTTTTAGTAAGGTTGGTTGCTTATCTATGAATTTGCCTGTATGATGCATGATCCTGTGCCGTCTCCTGTAGTACATGGTTGAAATATAAATTTGTGTTCCATGTTTTTTACCCGCCCCCTACACGTATCTCTTGGATATCTGATTTCTACTCACGATGATTTGGCATGTACCTTGCTGAGTTCAAGTCAGGTGCATAGAGGAAGGATGCTGCGGGGAGCACCATGAATCCCTACAAAGCTGCTCAGGTTTCCTCTGACTGTTCACCATTATTGGAAGCAGGGCAGGCAGAGAGCCTTGGAACCGAACTCTTGGAGATGGTGCCTAGCAGGGAAGAGGAGATTAAGTTGAAAGAATACAGGGAGGATGCTGTGTCGACTTTTGTAGTTGATGATTATGTGAGACTTCAGTTTAAGGGCACAACTTTTACCGGTTCTTGGAAGTCATTTAGTAGCCCTAAGATTTCATCAACATTCTTAGTAGTAATTGCTATAGTATCAAATGGGATTGTGGTACGAGTTGCTTGAGTACTAAGTACTAACGTTGTTGTACATTGTGAAGCTAAGTGGGTAATATCAAAAGGGATTAAGATTTATGTGTGGTGCTTATTGTATTTGTTTTTATTATTTTATTGTGCTTTGTACATGTACCGTCATTCTTACTCTGGTGTTCTTTTAATGTAAAGTTTGACACAATATATTTTTATACGAGAGACCGAAGGTTACTTAGTATTGTTTTCTGTTTCTTTTATCGTCTTTGCAGATCTATGTTTGGATGATGAAAACAGTGCTACTCGATGTGAAGTCCACCAATACTATAGTTCAAATTAAGTATAAGATCGGTGCTTTAGAGGGAATTGGTAAGAGCCAGCAAGCACTTTTTTTGCTGGAATTATGGTAGCAGTCAGGTTTCAGATTTCTATGAGTTCGGTGAATAAAATGAGCTTATGGGTGTTGTCAATCTTTTTAAATTTCCTGAAGTTATGATAAAAATATATAGGGTACCTATTCAAACAATATGGTTGTTAACTGCCAAATATTTTTTATAACAAGTTATATTGTATTATGCAGTAGATAAAAAAGAGAATATTTTATGTAATTGTTTTGCTAAATTCTAATAGATAGTGGTTTAGCTAAAACATAATTATATTGATATAAAGACTACTACATTATCACTTTTATGAGAACAGTGTTTGTTCCCTTCAAATTATACAGTACGGTAGCATAGTTGCATTTTAGCAGGTGTTACTTCATAAATTGTTCAGTAGAAAAGAAGTGGCTCGTCAATCATTAGAAATGTACTGGAGCTCACCAGTTGTCTTTTTAAATAGTTGATTCACCAATTTTTCTCGTCAATGATGCATATCAACGGATGTTTGAGAGGAAGATTGGTCGTCTTAGTACATTGTTCATGGCCATGGAGGAAGGCTTCCTCGTGCTCGTGTCAAGCCTGTGAGAGGCCCAACCGGACCTCGCAACGGCTAGGACGTGCTGCCTCGTCAGCGTCATGCACGATAGGACCCTTTTCCTCGCTAACCTCGATGACTCTTATTGCCCTCTAGTATTAACTTGACATTCTCTAATATTCATGTATTGGTTTTTGGCAAAGAATTTATAAGATATTAAGATTATTTTCATGTAATCGTTGTACAATACCATTTTATCGAATAATTTATGTGTCGTTGCAACGCACGGACACTTGACTATTACCATGAAGATGCATATGGCACTGAATTATAATGGTTACCATAGATAAATCAGCTTCATTTCAATTCACTGGATCATCAATATTTCACCAAATGTTACCACTGCTAACAAGCTAAGGATATTCACAGAGCCAGTAATATTATACAAATCAAAGAATCTGCAATCAGTGACCTTCCTGGCTAATTGGATGTCAATTAGGCGTCAAATGTTCTGACACATGCAAATTGATGGATACTTCTAAATCACTCCAGCTCTAAAGTTCAATGTTAGCAGTAAGAACATCCAAATGATCGTTACCCATATTTCACCATTCTAGCTCTCTCGAGGATGTCACTCGAGTAAAACAACAAAGCAATATTTTACCCATCTTTCGTCATTCTAGCTCTCAAGTGACATGAAAACAACAAAGCAATATTTTACTTTGATGCATGCTTTATAATAATTTTTTATGCTAGGTCCGCTCCTCTCGACGTGCGGTGGGGTCTGGCCCACCTCACCGGGCCAGCGGGCCACGACATCGCGGGCTCCTCCGATCGAGGATAACTCTGAGGGCCGCGACGGCTTGCTCTGGTGGCGCGACCTCGCGCGCTGCCACGTCGGTGAAGTCTCCATCGTCGTCGCTCAGATCAAATAAGTGCTTGAGGACCTTTTCTCATAACAATATATTATATATTTGTACATAAGTTATCGTGGTATTATATATTCCCTTTGCAACGCACGGGCATTCACCTAGTACTACTATATATTTTATACCTTGCTAAAATTTTATTTTGGTTCTATGACTTACTTACCTTTCATAATAGTTCCGCACTTACTCTTATGCTTATGGTGTCTTCTGTGGATGGTCCGTCTTAAGCACACTGCTCGTAAGACAGTGATCCCTTTCCCGCGCTCTCACCTTGCGGAGTGTCCACTTCGCTGCATGGTGTCCGATCAGTCGAGCCACCTAGAAAGGCTACAACATCGTCTGCACAAGGAGCAGGAGCATCGGCATCAGGAGAGGGAGCAACAGGACTCTTACTCCTCGCCTCCGCAGGAGGTAGAGTCTGTGAGACGCCCCACCCCGGGGCCCTAGCCAAAGGTGCCCCCTGCACCACCACAGGGTGACACCTTGTTGCACCGTGATTTTAAGCAACACACCTGGTCGATTGAGTACCATTGTGTAGTCCACCAGCACAGTCACAGGAGGTACCCGGACCGTTGGAAGGCTACCTGCCTGGTGCGCTGTCCGGAGGATGACCTCCTGGGTGTAGAGGCTCTCTCGGAACACTACTCTATTTCTGAGAGGGGCACTACCAAGGCAGCCATACAGGATGCTACACGTCGTGCACTTTCCTAGTACTGTTCCTTGTTCGGTGGGGTAGCCGATGGTCTTAACCTTAGGTACTACCCCCGCCGTCCCACTGGCAGCACTGAGAGTGTGGTTGTCTCGTCCATTGGAGAGAATAACCGTAGGTTGAGTAGTACCGTCAACACTGAGCTGGACCACTCTCTAGACAAGCTGAGCAGGGCTCGTGTGGAGATCACGGAGTAGCGTGCTGAGCATGCAAAGCGCCTCCATCAGGAGAATGGTTCCCTCACTCTTGTGGGGACTCAACACCTTTACCTCTCGCCGCCCCGTGATCACCACTCCTATGGTTGCCCCGTCTGCAAGACCAAGATAGATCTAGATCCTTAGATTGTTAGCGTCGAAATCTATAATAAATTATTAAGTCATGAGTCTTAGTCAGTCAGATTAGTCTGCTTTGCTTGTTAGATGATGTAATGCTTGTTATGATGAACCTATGTTGGATTTGAATATTTGTAATGATTGCCGCTAGAATGTGGGTTTCCCCTATAGTAGCTAGTGATGTCAATAAAGTCAGTGATTAGTTGGGAAACCATTTACTTCCACTTTCCACTTTATCTGAGAAGATGTGTGGATCATGTTGAAATCAGTGAAAATTCAGTTCACCCGGTGTTATGAAGAATCCAATGTTGATGAGTATGTGTCTTCTATAGATGTCTGACAACAGGCACCGACAAGGTAGGCGTAACCAACAGGAACAGCGAGTCCAGCAAGAGGAGGAGCCCTAGCCACTACCTCCCCCACCATTCCCGATGACAGTGGAGCAAATGTTCTTCATGCAAACCTAAGCAGTGCAGGCAATCAGGCAGACTCTAGCAGCTGTGCAGCAAGCTCAACAACAACCCAGCCTCAGCCATAGATGCAGATGCCACAATGCCAAGGGATAAACGTGTCGAGTTCATGAGTGGTCACCCCCTATCTCTACCCACTCTGTCGACCGCATGGATCTAGAGGACTGGTTGCACGTGGTGGAAAGGGAAATGCACACCGTCCAATGATGACAAGGAGAAGGTTCTGTACGGTCCACGACTGCTAAGGGGAGCAACTCAATCCTGGTAGGAGTCCTATTTTGCCACCCACGCCAATCCCGAAGCCATCACTTGGGAAGAGTTTAGGGACAACTTCCGTAGATATCATGTTCCAGAAGGTCTGATGATAGAGAAGAAGGAGGAGTTTCTGACACTAAAGTAGGAACCCATGTTAGTCAGTGAGTAGTACATGGATAGATTTCTGCAGCTGTCTCGTTACGCACCCGAAGACGTCAACACTGATGCCAAGAGGCAATACAGGTTCTTGAGAGGTCTGGTCGGCCACCTGCATTACCGGTTGATGAACCATACCTTCCTCACCTTCTAGCACATGATCGATAGGGAAATCATGATAGGGAGGAAGCGTAAGGAGATGGAAGACCAGAAACGTAAGATGGGAGGACCACGACAGGGAAGCAATAGTCGTCCCTGCCTTTCAAGCAACTAGCACATGATCGATAACAAATGTGGTTTATTAAGAGATGTTGAAGATCATTTTTAAAGTTTTTCTAAACCTCAGTACATGCAGATTCTAGTTCAACATATCCAGGGTTGTGAATTATAATTAAGTATTTGTTCTTACTCCTTAGTAATATATTAATTATTTATTGTACATTTAAAATATTTATATGTAACTTAATATGGAATAATTATACGTATGCATGCATTAAAAGGGCCTCCATACGATGACGAATCTAGGATTGGATCAAGAGGGGGCTCTATACGGTGGCGGATCTAGGATTGGATCAAGATGGGCTACTAAGGTACTCCCTCCGGTTCCAAAATTCTTGACGTTTAAGCTAATGAAAATATGAATGAAAATTATTGACGTTTTAGCTTTTGCATGCTACTTTAGCCGTTTTTACTCCTGCATGCGCGTTTAGTCTGCATGCTTTTAATGTTACGCATTAAGAGCAACTCCAGTAGTTCTCTAAAAGACTTCCTAAATCAATAATTTAGGTAGTTAACATGAAAATTATTCTCCAACAGTTCTCTAAATGAACTTTCTAAATTTAACAACTTGTTAGCTAACCTCATTTTCTCTCTACATTTGGCAACCATTTAACAACTCCCTAAACAAAAATGTTGACTGCATTATATAGTTTTTGTGACTTATTTTTTATGTGGATAAATACAAAACAAAATTACAGCCTATATTTAGAGAACTGTTGGAGAACTCACATTTTTTTACTCCAAAAGTCATTTAGCAACTTCTTAAATATGTGATTTAGAGAACTAAAATTTACATAACTATTGGAGTTGCTCTAACTACACTCAGCTTGCATGTGGGTGGGTGATTTCTCAGCATGCATGCACATTTTAAAATGCTGGCAACATGTGGAAGAGGTTGACGAGTCTAAGGGATATCGAACAGCCTATTAAGGTCCCAAAAAATGTGGTTTATTAAGAGATGTTGAAGATCGTTTTTTTAGAGTTTTTCTAAACTTCAGTACACGCAGATTCTAGTTCTAATTCATATTACTACATGCATATACTAAGATCAGTACTACTCCAACTAGTATATAATTCTATTTTGCGCGAGCGAAAAAATGGCATGCAGCCATGCAGATCGGGCGCCAAGAAAAATAAGAATGCGCGGATCTAGCTCAGCCAAAAAAAAAAGAAATCCAAAAGGGGTAGAACGAGGAGTTGAACTGAACACCATCTTCTGCTTCAAAAACGTGGTCATAACCACACAAGCTTCAAATAGTGATTTCTATTACCACACGACTGTATTTAATATGGGCAAAACAGAAAAAATGCACCTAAATTAATGGCTTCTTGGTATGTGAGAACATATCTAAAATTTCAAAAAAAAATAGACCTAGAGGGAGTAAGGCTATAGAACTTTTTTTAAACAAAACAAAACAATCTAATTGATGTTACTGGTTGAGTGGTTGGTACTTCTAGCAAATAAATGATCAAACTAGAATACCAAATAATATTGCATTATTACCTAGCACAGTACAGTAGCACATAGTAGACGACACGCACGGTTCACGGCTTCACCTGGTCGATGAGGTGAGCCCGCACCGGAGCCGGCGAGCAACGGTCCGCGCCTCCGCGGAGCTCGTGGCGGCGTGCTGCGGCCTGCGAGGCTGTGTACGAGTGAGGGAGAGGGAATGTGAGGCGACGGAGGCGGCGGGCGGCGACCCGACGTGGTGCTGTGGCGGAGGCGCGGAGCCGAGGGGCGCAGGCGCGCAGCGCGTGCGGAGAGGGCCTGCCGCTGCCGGCGGCTAGGCACTTTTTTCAGGTTTCGTGGGCTTAATTTAAGCTATGCCTACTACTTTTGCTGGGCCGTGACAGGGACTACAATCCAGACAGCCCTGGCTGCAGATCCACTACTGCCTTGATATTAATTTTGGCTCAAGATTTGGTGTGTTTTGTTGTATGTATAAGGAGGAATGGAAGAGATCGGTCATAGTTTTTATAGTATTTTGATGAGAGTCAAGTAAGGACGACATAAACACAGGAGTAATTTTTTGGTGGCGGCGTGATACAAAAAATTTATAGTGTGTTTGGTTTGAAGAATGAAGTGATCTATCTTTTTCTCACTCCTCACTTTTTTATTTGGTTTGTGCAATAGAATTGATCTTTTTCTCACTCCTCACTTTTTTGTTTGGTTTGTGCAATAGAATTGGTTGATCCATCACCACTCATTCCTCATAAGCTAATAATTAGTATATATATGAAGAGTGAGTTAATTACATCAAAATTGATGAAAAGAACTTATGATGCATCACCTCATAAAGCATAGAGTGACTCCACAAACCAAACGCACCATTAAAGAACGGTGTCGTCTACCCTATTCTACTTTAATATCAAACCAAACACATTCTAAATTATTATATCGGTACCGGCATCCGGTCAGCAGCCCTGGCGACCGCGTACGTGTCAACCGGCGTTGGCACCGCGGCGGCCACATGGGCTGCTGGAGAGCATTAGATTCATCAATACATAGCATGTAGGTGGCTTCACGTCCCTCTTAATAACAACGTGCTCAGGCCCGATTCGCTAAGAGCGTCCCAGACCAGAAGTTGGGAACAGATTCTTCAGAGAAGGATATCCATTTTTTTTTTCAATTCTGGCAGTACTGCAACGCACAGCATGTTCGATCCGCACGATGAAAATGGTTTGAGATGCTATAAACAGTATAAAACAAGAAACCCCAAATTTTCGATTGGGTATTCAAGATAAACTGGGATTATTCTAGGCATATTACATCTGCATGCTCTTCTAGTCTGCAATAGACTTGAAAAGCGGATCTCCTTTAAACAAGGATTTGAAAATTGTCGATTGGACATTCAAGATAAATCGACTAAGATTATTATTCTAGACATATTTACATTTGCTGCCTATGCACAGAGTTGTTCCCATAAAAGAAAATCTAAATAAATAAAAAAGGCAACGAATTTATATATATGATCAGCAATCAGCAGTCAAATGAAATGTGTGCACAATATAGACTTTTAGTCATTAAAGGGGAAAAAGAGTTTATTCTATGACATATTATGGCCCTGGCATTATTACTCATTTATCATGTCCATGCAACTGGGAAATTGTATATAGGATGAACTGTTGACACATCAAACAGACTACGCCATTCTTGTAGCTATATTTCTTGTTTGTGAACATGAACCATATCAGTATCCCATTCGTTATCTTCAAATAGCACTGAAAAAAATTCTGAGAACCATAAATCGTTTATACTCAGTATATTACACCTGATCTTGTGATCTCGTTAGCATCTCCGGCAGGGAACAAATGCAGCATGGAGAACTACTTGCTCTGCTCACGTGGAATGTCGAAGCTAGCACCTACCAGTAACTAATAATGGTGTTCTTGACAGGAAGCTGCCCATGGTGGTTCTGGAAGAATAGATGCAGTACATGATATACACTGGTCGAAGGTTCTTAATAGTACACCATCTAATTAATAGAATCTAATGAAATGCAATTGGTGTGTGCATCCAACTATGAGAAAGAGTAGGGTACAATCTTTCACAAGGAACAAATTCTTGTGTGTAGTGGCTTTTCAGTATTGTATGCCTATATGCACTAGAGCTTGTAAGACAGGAGATTTTAGGATGAGACAAAGAAATTAAAAATATATATATTGGTCACTTCCTTAGCTGTGTAAAGTAGTACATTGCTACATTTTGCCATTACAAGAAAATGTCGGAATCTGAAACAATTTGGAGAATCCTATACCACAACAACATGGACGATGAATTCATACGGTCCATTTATTGTTGGTACTATTATTAGCCAGCGTCAAAGGGCCAAGAAAACTGAGGAACATCCTGCCGACCAAGTTTGATACCCACAAGCAAGCAGGCAGGCATATCGGTTTGCATCAGGTAAAGTGGCATTTTGGAAAAAACAGGTTCAGATATGCTGCCTATTAGGACAACACTAACCAAAAAAAGCTACCGATTTGCTGTCTACTTTCTTATCTGAATTTTTTGCTTTGATATCATTCGATTTTCCTACCAACCAATATGCAGAGATTGGTTAAACTTGGTCTTTAGTTCATCAATCGAAATACTTTATTTCTACAAAAGTATCTTCCTGCTTTTCTTGTTTTTTATCAGCTGCCATCTCGATAGGAGAGAGAGAGAGAGATCCAATTGAACTCATGTTTTTTTTGCAGATTGCTGCTCAGTTCAAGTGTCACTCATCCTGATGAATGCTTGAATGGTAAAAGAAATATCTTATCTATAAAGTGGGCAAAGGAGACGTTGCGCCGCGTCGTTCACCATCATTTCAGCTCAACTCTGGAAACCTGATACTTTGTTGAAAGGAAAAGTGGCCACCCATCAACACTTCAGCTGGTCAGTGATGTCATAGTCTGCCTCCAAAAGTGTCTGAAGAGCATGGACAGGCTAGCTAGCAGCTACTTATTATGGTAGCTGGTAAATATAACATAGCTGAAACATGCATGTAGTTATTCTGCTCGCTTTGAACCACTAACTCCAAGGAATGTATATCTACATATTAGTCACAACTCACAAGTGACCTTGGAGAATTAGAGTGGAATGATTAGAAGAGACGCGCTCAAGCCTTGAAACATTCGCGCGTAGTTAATTTGCACAAAAAATCCGGATTAAAGACACGCTGCTTTTGGTCTGATTTATGATTTATAGGTAGTACTGTTTTTTTCCCCGATTTATGGAAAATGATTTCTAGTCATCCCTATAAATTGATTTATAGAGTTGACTTGTTTCTAGAATCCATTTCTAGAGATGGACAGGTAGCGCTGCCTCTATTTACAAATCTTTTAAGCAGTAGTGTTTTGTTCGTAACAAAAGATTGCACCATCACTCTAAAGGAAGTAGTTGACACATCTACGGCCCGTCTGATCTTCATCAAGAAAACAAGAATCTCTAGCACCAAAAGTAAAGTTGCACATGGCCTTAGACAAGAATATCTTGCAGGTGTGTAAAGATGAAATAGCAACCAAATTTATGATATGTTCTTTTGCAGGGTGTAGTGGGGAGAACAAAAGGCATGCTGCTCAGTCCAGCAACAACAATTCAGTAGAGACTTGTATGATAGCTCAAGGGAGATTGGGTCATAACATTCATAACCCGCCTGATTCGATGGCTTTGCGCGGACGCGCAAGCTCGCGCTACCCTAGCCAGTCGGATACGGCCGTTTCGGTAGTATGTGCAGATGTAGGTAAAATGACCTTAAAATGACTTGTTTTTGCATCCGCTCATATAGCTCGCACCTTCCACGTACAGGCAACCAAATAGAAGCTTCAGACAAAGTCAACGAATACAGTGGCCTAACTTTTGCATCCGCTCATGTAGCATGAGCATGTGCCTCCCGCCTGCAGGCAACCAAATAGGAGCGCAGACAAAATCAACGTATATGATGGTCTAAGACCAAACAATGTAGGCCACCAATCGGGCGGTTGGCTGTCGAATTTTCTCCCTCTGTTAATATGAAACAATTGATATGCGTCTTCAGGTTGAGTTGAGGACAAATGTCCACGTGAATTTGACTATCACTTTACCAAGAGGATATGACTATAAGTCGCACTAATCTTCTTTCACTACCAGAATCGGTCTCTTTACCGAGTGTCAGAAGCACTCGGTAAAGCCTAGAAAACACTCGGCGAACGCTTTGTCGAGTGTGACACTCGGCAAAAAGAGCTCGGCGAACTGTACATCGACAATGGTTTCTTTGTCAAGTACTTTTTATCGAGCACTCGACAAAGTCTTTACCGAGTGTCACTCGGTACTCAGCAAAGAAAAGACGTTGTCATGGCGGCTGATAACGGAGACAGCGTCTTTGCTGAGTGTACTAGGTGACACTCGGCAAAGAGTGTCCCTTTGTCGAGTGTATTAGGTGACACTCAGCAAAGAGTTTCCCTCTTTGCCAAGTGTCCGCCGGACTAGCACTCGGCAACGAGGCCACCAGCAGGCCTTTTATCAGTTTCTTTGCCGAGTGCGCTAGGAGGCACTCGGCAAAGCTTATTTCTTTGCCGAGTGCCAGGGCCGTAGCACTCGGCAAAGAAGCTTTACCGATGCCCAGGTGTTCCTTCTTTGTCGAGTACTATGACCTTAACACTCGTCAAAGAACCTTTTTGCCGAGTGTTACACTCGGCAAATTGACCAGTACACCCCTTTTAAATTTGTTTTTGCTATTCCCTCCAAACAAACAAAATATATATCACATATACATCACAGATATCACATAATCATCACATACATAATAGAGACCACATATTTCACAAATCTAACAAGTTTTTCACAAACATGTCTATGTTCATACCAAGTTTCACCAACATAAGTATTACCAACTCAAACATAAGTTTAGGACAAGTTTCACCAACATAAGTTCACACAAGTTCACCAACATAAGTATCACAACTAAGCTAAAGAGGTGGGCGCCTGACACTCGACAAACCTTGCTTTGCCGAGTGTCATCCTTGACACTCGGCAAAGTACATTTTTATTTTTTTCCTTTTCCCAACCAAACTTTTTGTGGTTTGTTCCTACACTATGTACACTTAAATGTTCTATTTTGGCACAATTATAAAAGTGTTTGCTATAACTATTAGATTTAGTTCGTTTAATTGAATTTCTTCGGATATAATTCAGATATGAACTGCAAGTCACTCAAAAATGGAAAACCGTGAATTCAAAAATGATATCCATGTTAGGTAACACAAGTTACGACTGATTTCAGAAGCAGGCCGGAAATTTCGAGCACCATGATCACTAAACATGATTGTGAACTTGCCATTAAGTTGTTTAAAAATTGTATAAAACACAAACAAAGTCAGAAAATTATGAAACTTGTCCACATATCATGCTACCATATGAAGAAGCTGTAATAAAAATTTTAAAATGTTTCAAGAAAGTTGTGACTCACTATGTGTGTAAAATCCTAAGTGGCCTACACATGAAATCATAGAGTTTCAATGTAGACCGGCTACGTTTCTACACATAATGTGTCACAACCTTCTCGAAACATTCTCAAATTTTTATCATAGCCTCCATATGATATCATGACATGTGGACAAGTTTCATGATTTTCTGTCTTTGTTTATGTTTTATAAATTTTTAAACAACTTGATGGCAAGTTCACGGTCATGTCTAGTGAGCATGGTGCTCGAAAATTCTGGTCTGCTCCTGAAATCACTCGTAACTTGTATTACCTAACATGGATATCATTTTTGCATTCATGGTTTTTCATTTTTCGAGTGACTTGCAGTTCAAATCTGAATTATCCGAAGAAATTTAATTAAACGAACTAAATCTAATAGTTATAGCAAACACTTTTATAATTGTGCCAAAATAGAACATTTAAGTCTACATAGTGTAGGAACAAACCACAAAAAGTTTGGTTGGAAAAAGAAAAAAAATAAAAATGTACTTTACCAAGTGTCCAAAGATGGCACTCGGCAAAACACGGTTTGCCGAGTGTCGCAGTGTCAGCCTTGCGACACTCGGCAAAGAAGCTACTTTGCTGAGTGCTAAGTCCTGGGGCTCGGCAAATGTAACAGCCGTCAGCTATAGACGGATGCTGACAGACCTTTGTTGAGCGTCTAGGTTTGCCAGAGTTTGGCACTCGCAAACCGTTCTTTGCTTAGTGCATCCCTGTGCCAAGTGTCCTACTCTCGGTAAACGTGGTCGTTACCGAGAGTAGGACTGTCACACCCGGTTTTAGAAGGCAAACCGAATGCGAACCATGTACGTGCCAGGATCAGTTATTCACGTACACAGCAGTTATATAACATGGACATCATCACACAGTGCTCAAATAGTATTAAAAGGGAAATAATAGTCGATTACATCATACGTCTGAGATGTCCATATAGTCCTTACAATAAATCAAAGTGCGGAAAAGAAACGTAGATAAACGCGGCCTTCACAGGCAGCCGACTGGGGGTTGCCGCTAACCCACACCTAGAACTCGTCGTAGTCTTGGAACTCCTGGAAGTCTCCTTCCACAACTTCTTCTTCGCCTGAGCAGTGGTTGCAATGCTGACAACCTGGGGATGGGGGGGTTTGGTGTGTAGAGCAAGGGTGAGTACACATCAACATACTCAGCAAGTATCCTGTTTGGCTGTAGTGGACTAGCTGTATGTGGGGATAAGTCAAGCAGTTGCTTTTAGTTGGTCAGATTATTACTTACTAGTAGAAAGCCAAGTTTTAGCATTAACCCAGGTTATTAACCCAAACGTACTCTTTCCAAACAGAAAGAATACCACTTACCATTACCATAATCATAATCAAAACCATCATTCTCATAGCCACCTGTAAACCAACCATCTCTGATCAAGTATCACTAATCACTGGAGCTCCCTTGGCCGCTCATAACCGCGAGCACGGCTGATATATCAGTTTTCAAACACTCTGCAGAGGTTGTGCACTTTACCCACAAGCCGTGATTCCCATTCTGCCCGGAGAGAGCTACTCCCCATTGACCACTACCTAGGTGGCCTAGCAGGGCATCACTACGTAGCCTTTACAAAGATTCCCCGGGGCTGTAGCCACCCGTTAGGTTTCCTAAATGCACCGCACTCCTCCCCAAGGGGCGAACCCAAACTTGGCAGAGCGAGCCGCATACACCGAGCCCCATTGACGGCACGACGGCTAAGTGAACTACACCCCGGATCCTCTAATTATTCAGCTAAGGGCATCCCATTCCACCCTCATGGTTGCACTGTTTTCCTGGGCGGTCATCCATAGAACAGGTCCTTACGGAGAGGCACTCGAGAAACCGCTCGAGCCCCCTTGATGACCACAAGTATAACATCATCATAAGAGAAGGGAAAACAGCGTATCATAGTTAATCTCATCATGTTCATTGATTATAGTTGAGCAATAGCATAGAGCTAAACAGTAATAATCCAACCCAAATAGGTAAACAAGGACATGGGTAACATAAGCTAGTCAATCCTTGGGCATAAACGTGTAAAGCGGGAGGTGAATTAAATAATGAATAGGACAGAGATAGGTCAAGGGACACTTGCCTCCACCAAACGACTGCTGCTCAGGGGCTTCTCCTGCGAGTTCCTCGGGCTCTTCGACCGGATCGTTCTCTATGCGATTGCAAGCATACATACATCCATCCATTCAAATTGGGAAACAAACAGTACATCATACAAGGGAACAAATAAAGTGAATATGCATCAAGTATGACATTCGATATCGCATTCATTATGGTTAGAAAGAAACGGGAAAAGGTCTCGCGGGAGGGGGGGTTAAAGCTTATGCACTAATGATTAGTTACAATTGGTTCTAACAAAAGAATTCAGTTATATGCACTAATGGAAACCTAGTCGTTTTTTAGTTGATCAACATTGGACTGGATAAACAATTAATTGTATGAACTAACTAGCATAACGAAATTCTAAATTAAGTTTCCTATTTCAATAACATGAACAATGATTAGTCTGCCTAAAATAAAATAAATAACAGTAATGAAAGAAAATAAAATAAAATAAAAAAAATAAAAAAAATAAAAAGGGGGGGGGGGGGTTGAACCGGCCAGGGGGGCGGTTGAACCGGCCTGGGGCAGGGGCGGGGGCGGCCGAGCCGGCGGCGCGCAGGGGCGGCTGGGCAGGGGCGGGCGGGCGGTTGGGCCGGGGCCGGGGCGGCCGAGGCCGGGCGGGCACGGGGGCGGCCGAGCCGGGCGGGCACGGGGCAGGGCGCGCGGGGCGGCCGAGCCGGCCATGGCGGCCGAGCTGGGCGGCGGGCGGCCGAGCGGCGAGGGGAAAGGGGGAGGGGAGATGGGGGAGGGAGGAGAGGGGGAGGGGACTCACCGGGGACGGGGACGGGCGGCCGAGCGGCGGGAAGTAGGGGCGGCGGCTAGGGCAGGGGGGCGGCGGCTGGGGTGGGGAAGAGAGAATGAGAGGGAGGGAGAGGGATTGGGGAATTGGGGGGAAGGGAGGGGGCGGCTGGGCCAAAGGGGCCAAAGGGGCGCGGGGGGGGGGGGCGGCTGGGCTGGCCAGGGGCGGCCCAAGGCGCGGGAGAGAGAAAAAAAAAGAGAGAGAAAGAAAAAGAAAAAGAAAAAGAAAGAAAAGGTTTTTCTCCTTTTCGAAATCCGATCTTTCTAGATGAATGCACTTACATCTCTAAGCAATCAAATAATGCATAGTTCGGCATGGTGCATCAAACAACATAAAGTAATTTAGGGTTTTTCATAACACGGGAAATTCCAAGCCGAACTCCGCTATAACTTTGGAAAAGATCAAGGTTTAGCGAGAGAACGAGAAAAGAAAAGAGTAACGCCTGAATTTGGTGAGAGAAAAGAAGAAAAAATTCTACCCCTAAATTCAGGGCGTTACAAACCTATCCCCCTTAAAAAGAATGTCGCCCTCGAGATTCAGGGCTGGCTAGCAAAGAGCTCAGGGTATTTAGCCATCAGATCATCTTCACGCTCCCAGGTTGCTTCTTCATCAGAGTGATGATTCCATCTGACTTTGCACATTCTGATGGTCTTCCTTCGGGTGACTCTGTCTGCAACCTCAAGGATTTGCACTGGCTTCTCAACGTAGGCCAAGTCCTCCTGGACTTCAAGACCTTCCACTGGCAACTGCTCTTCTGGCACACGCAAGCACTTCCTCAACTGAGACACATGAAAGACATCATGCACAGCAGACAAACTCTCGGGCAAACTGAGCTGATAGGCCACTTCTCCACGTCTTGCAAGAATCTGATACGGACCAATGTAGCGGGGTGCTAGCTTGCCTTTCACTCCGAACCTTCTGACTCCTCTGATCGGTGACACTTTCAGATAGACAAAGTCTCCGACTTCAAAACTCAGCTCTCTTCTTCTTGTGTCTGCATAGCTTCGCTGTCTTGATTGCGCTATCTTCAGATTCTCTCGGACCATCTTGATGTTCTCTTCGGCTTCAAGCAAAATGTCGGGCCCAAACACTTGCTTTTCTCCAGGCTGATCCCATTGCAACGGAGTTCTACAACTCCTTCCATAAAGCGCCTGAAATGGTGACATCTTCAAACTGGCCTGGTAACTGTTGTTATAGGAAAACTCTGCATAAGGCAATCTCTTGTCCCATCCGGACTGATCTTGCAACGCACAGGCTCTCAACATATCTTCAAGAATTTGATTGGTCCTTTCGGTCTGGCCATCTGTCTGTGGATGATAAGCTGAACTGAAATTCAGATGCGTGCCCAAAGCTTCATGCAACTGCTGCCAGAAATGAGAGGTGAACTGCGTTCCTCTGTCTGACACTATCTTCTTTGGCACACCATGAAGACAAACGATCCGAGACATATACAATTCTGCCAATACTGCACTGTTGTAGTTGGTCTTGACAGGTATGAAGTGGGCTGACTTGGTCAAACGGTCCACTACTACCCAAATGGAATCGTAGCCGGCTCGAGTGCGAGGCAATCCGACTATGAAATCCATACCAATTTCATCCCATTTCCACTGAGGGATCTGCAACGGTTGCAACAATCCAGCAGGTCTCTGGTGCTCTGCCTTAATTCTTCGGCAACTATCGCACATAGCCACATGCTCTGCGATTTCCCTCTTCATTCCGTACCACCAGAATTTCTTCTTCAGATCCTGATACATCTTCTCACTGCCAGGGTGAATCGAATAGGCTGTCTCATGAGCTTCCTTAAGAATCAACTCCCGAATGGACTGGACATTGGGAACACACAAGCGGTCTTTAAACCATATCACGCCTTCTGCATCCTCTCGAAAATCTTTGCCTCTGCCATCTAGAATCAGTCGCCGGATCTCACTGATCCAGAACTCACACTTGCTCAACTTTGCATACAACTGGTGCTCTCGCAATCTCTGCAATACCATCCTCAAATGATCTGCGTGCTCTTCTTCGCTTTGAGAATAAACCAGAATGTCATCAATGAATACCACCACAAACTTATCAAGGTAATCCATGAATACACTGTTCATCAAGTTCATGAAGAACGCTGGCGCATTGGTCAAACCAAAAGACATCACTGTGAACTCATACAACCCATACTTGGTAATGAATGCCGTCTTCGGAATGTCCGAAGGTCGGATCCTGAGCTGATGATAACCTGACCTCAGATCAATCTTGGAGAACACACTGGCTCCTCTCAACTGGTCGAACAGATCTTCTATTCTGGGCAAGGGATACTTGTTCTTGATCGTGACCTCATTCAAAGCTCGATAATCAATACACATCCTCTTGGTGCCATCTTTCTTTTCCACAAACAAGACAGGGGCGGCCCAAGGCGAGGTACTTGGCCGAATGTAACCTTTCTCTGACAGCTCATCAATTTGCTTCTTAAGTTCAACCAACTCTGGTCCAGATATTCTGTAAGCTCTCTTGGAGATAGGGGCGGTTCCAGGAAGAAGCTCTATAGCAAACTCAACTTTCCGCTCTGGTGGCATACCCGGTAAGTCCTTTGGAAACACATCTGGGAACTCGGACACAACCTTGATACTCTCAATTGGGTCTGCTTCACTGCTATCCACAGCTATCTGATAACAACTTCCTTTCTTTGGCTCAGGCGGGACTAACTCGGTCACCACTTCCTCTCCTAGTGGGGACACCAACTTGATTGTCCTTTTATCACAACTGATAACTGCCTGATACTTATCTAGCCAATTCATCCCTAGGATGACATCTATTCCCTGAGTACCCATTACTATAAGGTTGGCGGGAAACGCTATCCCCCTTATTTCCACACTTATATTCAAACAAATGCTATCGGCTCGAATTCTACCACCGGCTGAGTCAATTTGAATGGGGGTTGACATGGTAGTAATTGGAAGATTATGTGCTTCTACCCATGATGCAGTAATGAAAGAATGCGTTGCTCCAGTATCAAATAACACTTCTGCAATATGGGAGTCGACTGGGAACATACCTACTATCATGCCGGGGGTCTCCTGAACTGCTTCAGCCTCCAAGTGGTTCAGTCTTCCATGATTATAGCGTGGCTGAGAGCGATTGCCTGCTCCAGGCTGAGGCACATTCTGCTTTGCTGGGGCATTGGGGCCTGATTGCTGCTGGGCTGCCTTCTTCGGACATTGCATCACCCAGTGGCCTTGCTCTCCACAGTGGAAACATGCTCTGTTTCCAACCTGAGCTGGTGCTGCTTGACTGTTCTGCTGGCTTGCTGGGGCAGGAAGGCGAGGTGCCTGCTGATTCTGCCTCTGAAACTGACCTCCTGACTGATTGCTCTGACGGCTCTGGTACTGATGCTGAGGATACTGCCTTTGGAACTGCTGATGCTGAGGTGGACGCTAGTTCTGCCTGAACTGCTGAGGTTGATTGCCTGAGAAACAAGGACGATTGCTGCTTCCAGACTGGGGTCCACTACTCTTGCGCTTACGATCCTCCATCTCCTTACGCTTCCTTTCTGTCATGATTGCTCTGTCAATCAGGTGCTGAAATGTCGGGAAGGTGTGATTCATCAGTTGGTACTGCAGAGGGTCAACCAAGCCTCTCAGAAAACGGTACTGCCGCTTGGCGTCAGTGTTGACATCTTCAGGAGCATAGCGAGACAATTGCAGAAACCTGTCCCGGTACTCACTGACAGACAATGGCCCTTGCTTGAGGGCCAGGAACTCCTCCTTCACTGTCATCAGACCTGCAGGAACATGGTACTGACGAAAGCTACCTCTGAACTCTTCCCAAGTGATGGCGTTAGGGTGGGCATGGGTGGCGAGGTAAGACTCCCACCATGATTGGGCTGCTCCTCTCAACGGACGGGGACCATACAGGACTTTCTCCCTGCCATCGCACTGAGCGGTATGCAACTCCCGCTCTACAGTGCGCAGCCAGTCTTCAGCATCCATGGGGTCAGAAGAGTGAGCGAACGTTGGTGGATGACCTCTCATGAATTCAGCACGCTTGTCTCTGGGCATCTGAGGCATCTGAGGCTGAGGTGGGGCCTGCTGCTGCTGCTGCTGCTGAATGGCGGCCAAAGTCTGACCGATGGCTTGAACTGCCTGAGTCTGCATCAGAAACATCTGCTCGATCGACATCGGGGGCGGGGGCGGCAGGTGCTGCTGCTGGGGCACCTCTTCCTATTGAGCGGCTCGCTCCTGCTGAGCACGCCTTCCTCCTCTGCGCCTATTCTCTGACATCTGCAGAATGCAACCACACATCAGAACTGATCTGGCAAATCTTGCAGCATAAGAAAAGAGAATAGAATTCTTCAACAGCACTGAACAGATGAGCATCTTCACTGATCTCCAACACAGACCACACAGCTTCTCAGATAAAGAGGAAAGTGGAATGAGAAGGTTTCCCAACTATATAACTATCTCCATTAATATAATAGGTAAACCAAAATGCGGGGGGGGGGGGGTACCCACACTCTGGTGACAGTCATTACAAAGATCCAAACCAAACATAGTTCATCATGACAATCATAAATGCACAGGATATAGCAAACTACCCTGTCTAACTAAGACTAACTAAGACCGAAACTAACGCTAAGACTGAAGCTTCTATGTATATATTTTGTATTAATTACAAGATCCAACTCTAACGATCTATGGTTCTAGAGTTATCTTGGTCTTGCAGTCGGGATTGCCATAAGACTGGTGTCCACGCTGAGGTGAGCGGTACGGGTGCTGAGTCCCGACGGGAGCGGGGGAACCACCATCCAAGTGACGACGTTCCGCGCGCTCAGCCCGCAGCAGGGCGATCTTAGCACGAGCCCTACTCAGTTCGTCTAATGCATGGTCCAGCTCCGTGTTTAGCACGGCGGCTAGGTTGACTGTGCTGCTCAACCTAGGATTGCCCTCACCAACAGGTGAGACAATCACGCCTCCTGTGCTGCCAGATGGACGGCGGGGGTAATACTTCAAGTCGAGACTGTCAGCTGCCCCACCGAAAACCGAGCAGTAGTGCGAAAGCGCATGCCGTGCAGCATCTTGCATGGCTGCCTCAGCTGAGTCCCGCTCAGAGATAGAATAGTGCTCTGAGCAGGCCTCAGCACCCTGGAGACTGTCCTCCGGGCAGCGCACCAAGCAGGTTGCCTCCCAGCGGTCCGGGTAGACCCCGCGATTGTGCTGGTAGACCACACAGCGATACTCGACGGACCAAGTATGCCGGTTAAATGCCCGACGTAGCAGGGTGTCGAGCGCATCGTGGAAGTAACACCCGCGAGCAGCGTCGCGAGTGATGGGTCGAGCAACCCATCCTTCCGGCTCAGGGTTAGCAGAGAAGTCGGTGTCGTGGCTCGAGCTGTCGTCGCCACCTCCGTCGTCTGGGTCTCCTCCAGCCGCTACTCCAAAGGCTGGGGCGCCCAGTGGTGGTGCAGGGGGCGCCTGCAGAGGAAGCACAGGGGAGCAGCTCCTCACAGACTCTATCTCCTGGTGGAGCGAGAAAGAAGAGCCCTGCTGCTCCTGTCGTCGACGCTCCTGCTCCTCACGCAGGCGGTGGTGTAGTCTCTCCAAGTGGCTGGACTGTCCGGCCATGGGACGGCGAAGCGGACGCTCAGCAAGGCGGGAGGGTAAGAAGGGAATGACTGACTTTCGTGCAGTGTGTCTAAGTCGAGCCATCTACAAAAGACATCGCAAGCAAAAGGGTGAGAACAGAATTAATATGACCAGCAAATAATGAATCATAAGTAAATGAAGGATTAGAATAAAACATGATTTTCAGCAAGGTATAGTATATAGTAGAACATAGGTTTGGTCGGCATGACCAACTTTTGAAGAGATATCAAAGTCAAGGTAGGGACAGAGGTCTATAGTCCTTAGAACGACCATTCTACTCTAGGTTAGCGGTCCTACAGTCAACACGCCTTTGATACCACTTATGTCACACCCGGTTTTAGAAGGCAAACCGAATGCGAACCATGTACGTGCCAGGATCAGTTATTCACGTACACAGCAGTTACATAACATGGACATCATCACACAGTGCTCAAATAGTATTAAAAGGGAAATAATAGTCGATTACATCATACGTCTGAGATGTCCATATAGTCCTTATGTCACACCCGGTTTTAGAAGGCAAACCGAATGCGAACCATGTACGTGCCAGGATCAGTTATTCACGTACACAGCAGTTACATAACATGGACATCATCACACAGTGCTCAAATAGTATTAAAAGGGAAATAATAGTCGATTACATCATACGTCTGAGATGTCCATATAGTCCTTACAATAAATCAAAGTGCGGAAAAGAAACGTAGATAAACGTGGCCTTCACAGGCAGCCGACTGGGGGTTGCCGCTAACCCACACCTAGAACTCGTCGTAGTCTTGGAACTCCTGGAAGTCTCCTTCCACAGCTTCTTCTTCGCCTGAGCAGTGGTTGCAATGCTGACAACCTGGGGATGGGGGGGGTTTGGTGTGTAGAGCAAGGGTGAGTACACATCAACATACTCAGCAAGTATCCTGTTTGGCTGTAGTGGACTAGCTGTATGTGGGGATAAGTCAAGCAGTTGCTTTTAGTTGGTCAGATTATTACTTACTAGTAGAAAGCCAAGTTTTAGCATTAACCCAGGTTATTAACCCAAACGTACTCTTTCCAAACGGAAAGAATACCACTTACCATTACCATAATCATAATCAAAACCATCATTCTCATAGCCACCTGTAAACCAACCATCTCTGATCAAGTATCACTAATCACTGGAGCTCCCTTGGCCGCTCATAACCGCGAGCACGGCTGATATATCAGTTTTCAAACACTCTGCAGAGGTTGTGCACTTTACCCACAAGTCGTGATTCCCATTCTGCCCGGAGAGAGCTACTCCCCATTGACCACTACCTAGGTGGCCTAGCAGGGCATCACTACTTAGCCTTTACAAAGATTCCCCGGGGCTGTAGCCACCCGTTAGGTTTCCTAAATGCACCGCACTCCTCCCCAAGGGGCGAACCCAAACTTGGCAGAGCGAGCCGCATACACCGAGCCCCATTGACGGCACGACGGCTAAGTGAACTACACCCCGGATCCTCTAATTATTCAGCTAAGGGCATCCCATTCCACCCTCATGGTTGCACTGTTTTCCCGGGCGGTCATCCATAGAACAGGTCCTTACGGAGAGGCACTCGAGAAACCGCTCGAGCCCCCTTGATGACCACAAGTATAACATCATCATAAGAGAAGGGAAAACAGCGTATCATAGTTAATCTCATCATGTTCATTGATTATAGTTGAGCAATAGCATAGAGCTAAACAGTAATAATCCAACCCAAATAGGTAAACAAGGACATGGGTAACATAAGCTAGTCAATCCTTGGGCATAAACGTGTAAAGCGGGAGGTGAATTAAATAATGAATAGGACAGAGATAGGTCAAGGGACACTTGCCTCCACCAAACGACTGCTGCTCAGGGGCTTCTCCTGCGAGTTCCTCGGGCTCTTCGACCGGATCGTTCTCTATGCGATTGCAAGCATACATACATCCATCCATTCAAATTGGGAAACAAACAGTACATCATACAAGGGAACAAATAAAGTGAATATGCATCAAGTATGACATTCGATATCGCATTCATTATGGTTAGAAAGAAACGGGAAAAGGTCTCGCGGGAGGGGGGGGGTTAAAGCTTATGCACTAATGATTAGTTACAATTGGTTCTAACAAAAGAATTCAGTTATATGCACTAATGGAAACCTAGTCGTTTTTTAGTTGATCAACATTGGACTGGATAAACAATTAATTGTATGAACTAACTAGCATAACGAAATTCTAAATTAAGTTTCCTATTTCAATAACATGAACAATGATTAATCTGCCTAAAATAAAATAAATAACAGTAATGAAAGAAAATAAAATAAAATAATAAAATACAAAAAATAAAAAGGGGGGGGGCGGTTGAACCGGCCTGGGGCAGGGGCGGGGGCGGCCAAGCCGGCGGCGCGCAGGGGCGGCTGGGCAGGGGCGGGCGGGCGGTTGGGCCGGGGCCGGGGCGGCCGAGCCGGGCGGGCACGGGGGCGGCCGAGCCGGGCGGGCACGGGGCAGGGCGCGTGGGGGCGGCCGAGCTGGGCGGCGGGCGGCCGAGCGGCGAGGGGAAAGGGGGAGGGGAGATGGGGGAGGGAGGAGAGGGGGAGGGGACTCACCGGGGACGGGGACGGGCGGCCGAGCGGCGGGGAGCAGGGGCGACGGCTAGGGCAGGGGGGCGGCGGCTGGGGTGGGGAAGAGAGAATGAGAGGGAGGGAGAGGGATTGGGGAATTGGGGGGGAATTGGGGGGAAGGGAGGGGGCGGCTGGGCCAAAGGGCCCAAAGGGGCGCGCGGGGGGGGGGGCGGCTGGGCCGGCCAGGGGCGGCCCAAGGCGCGGGAGAGAGAAAAAAAGAGAGAGAAAGAAAAAGAAAAAGAAAAAGAAAGAAAAGGTTTTTCTCCTTTTCGAAATCCGATCTTTCTAGATGAATGCACTTACATCTCTAAGCAATCAAAGAATGCATAGTTCGGCATGGTGCATCAAACAACATAAAGTAATTTAGGGTTTTTCATAACACGGGAAATTCCAAGCCGAACTCCGCTATATCTTTGGAAAAGATCAAGGTTTAGCGAGAGAACGAGAAAAGAAAAGAGTAACGCCTGAATTTGGTGAGAGAAAAGAAGAAAAAATTCTACCCCCAAATTCAGGGCGTTACAAGGACTTTGCCGAGTGCGGCACTCGGCACAGACTGTTTTGCCGAGTGCTCGATAAAAAGAACTCAGCAAAGCGCTTAGCACTCGGCAAAGAGCCAGATTCCGATAGTATTTCGTCTAGAAAATATTTACCAACAACTTTGTTACATATGATCAAATTTGTTATATGACCTGGCAAACTACACTAGAGCTGTCATTCTTAATGGTTGCCTTGTTAACCATTGGGGTGCACCCCTTTCGGCTGCGAGGGCACCTCTCCATGAAGCACCGGAATATCCCATCAAATATTCTCTAGAGCGAGGTCACACTGACCTAAAGCTTAAAAGAGCTCTTTATGGTCTACGGGCTAAATGAACTAGATCCTAGGATTTGCAGTGCTTTGCTTTGACTCTCACTAGTGCAGCGATGTAGGAGTGCATGTAGTTTGATGATACCTTACACTGACATGATTCATTAACAAAGTGCTTTAATTGATCTTTGAGGGTTACGGTCCAAAATCTTTGTCAAATGCCCTTTATTAAGCCCTTTGCAAAACATCCTTTATCAACCACTTTTTTCTTATAAAATAAATTAACCAACCAGTCCAGCATTATTGCCGATGCAATTTAAAGTGGTGAGGTCCGAAACATTTTAAAACTTACCGGTAGAAAGGGTAGCTGTTTCACGCCCTATTTTAGGGATCTATTTTTATAGCAGTTATAAACACGATACCAGGTTTTTAGCGTAAAAATCAGCACGTTTGAACGTAAAATAGTATCAAACATAGCATAAAATCTTATTTCTGTTATCTTTCATGCAGGACTCATTTTATGGAAGGTACAACCATCACCCACCAGATGTGCATGCGTTTTTCGATTTTTATGGCAGGTGCGGTTTCAGATCTGAAAATTATTGTAGGTCCAAAAATTATAGCAGATCCGAAAATTACTGTGCATACGAAAAATTTGCATGGGGACACTGTGTAGGCGTAACATAGATTTGAGCGTAAAAATTCTCACGTTTGAGCGTAAATAATGTCAGATATAATGTATATGTTGACTCACACCCAACAACAGCCCCCATGTCCACGTAGCCACTATAAATCAAGGGATTTAATTGAGGGAGTTGATTAGAGAATTTAATTAGTTGAGTTGGTCAGGGAATTTGATTTTTATGGTAGTCACAGATAACATAAATCAAGCGACTTCCTTTTTCACTTTGCTCACGAAAAATATACATGTGTACACTGGTGGACGCACTCCAGTTCGAGCGTAAAATGCTTCAATATTTACCATAAAACTCCTCATTTTGGCCATAAATACCGAATCAACGTGATAGACGTTGACAAATCTGATACGTTGTATTTATGATCGTAATATCCTAAAGTTTAAGCATAAAATAGTGTTAGATACAGCGTAAACGTTGATTCAATCCCAACCAACAGCTACGTTCATGCAACCACCATAAATCAAGGAACTTGATTAGGGGAGTTAATTATGGGATTTGATTAGATGAGTTGATTATGGGATTTGATTTTTATGGCAGTTACATATACCATAAATTAAGGGGTTTCCTTTTTCACCATGCACGCGGAAAATATGCATACGAGATATTGGTGGTGCACCCCCAGATTTGCGTAAAATCCTTTAGCTTTTAGCGTAAATATCCTCAGTTTTGACTGTAAAAACCGAGCAAAAGTCAGAGATGATGATAACTCAGATGTGTTGTATTTATGATCATAAAAATCATCAGGTTTGTGTATAAAATAATAGTAGATGCCGCGTAAATGTTATTCCCGTAGAAATACCAAAGCCACGTGACAGACGACATATTCATCATCATAAAAATCCTCAAATGGAACACATAAAAATTGCAGTATCATAAAAATATCAGGTAATGCATAACACATAGATGAGATGAGGTTATTGGAGGAGAATGCCCCAAAGCCGTCAGATCGAAGGAGGTCGTTATTAGACGATCCATGTTGTAGCAGCGATGTCCTATTTGTTGTCAGTGGGGTCAGAATCCAATTGAGAGGTAATGGTCAATACCTTGACTGTGCATTCAAAACTTCTTTGAAGACTAGTATGGTGCATGTGCGTTGCTACGGTTTTTCTTTGTTCATATCCGAAGGAGCATTGCTACGGATTTTCTTTGTTAATATACAAAGGAACATTGTTCAATCTAAATCCGAACGAACGTAGAAAAATCTAATTCCTAGACCAAATAAGTAGCACAAACATCAACTTTCAAATCTGAACGAACATATTGGTGATGTGCCCGTACATTGTCACGGAAGTTAAAAATTAATATAAAACATAGATACGGAACAACAAACATCATTATGATATGCAAAATCCGTGTGACAAAATATCACTGTAAATATCATACAAGGAAAGTCTGTTATATTATTATAAATATGTAATATTGTTATAAATATGTCTACTTAAATAGGTGAATTATAGTAGTATAGGGAGACAGTCGACCTTGCAAGGGCAAAGACGCATCAATCACTCTCATGATATAATTGTCCAAGCAACTGATGACATGAACCCCACTGTCACACATGCAAAAGTATTCAATCATGGACATGTTAATTGCACCAAAAGGTTGCCATCATGCTAGTAATGAGTAGTAATGTTACAACAAAGAAAATAGTGAAAGATTACTTGGTGTTGCTCTTTGATTAATGCTCTCCATGCACTTGCAGTAAAAACACACACTGGACAGTTTACCATGCATGTCTAATCAAATTACCTTGTGGTAAGGCACATGAGCTCTGCTCCAGTAGTATAAAATAAAGAGCAGCATTGGATCCATGACCAAAATAAGCCCCATGCGTAATTCTCATATAAATATGTGCTATCCTTAGATATTGGGCAAAGTCTATTTGACCCTCTTCATACAGATGGAAAGGAAAATATGTAAATGATAAAAAAGCTAACCTGGGAATTCCCTCTCCTTCCATTTAGTATTCAGCTAAGCCATAAGTGCCTAATCGGCCACAAAAATGGTCTGAGTTAAATAGACCTAACAGGAAAACAGAGGATAAAAGCAAAAGCACCATGTTCTCAAATTCTCGTGATTTTTGTGGATACGTTTTTGTAAATAAAAAGAAGTTTCGACATATTTAGGCAAATTCAAACCTTCAAATTTACCTGTTATTTTAGTCTATCGTACCAACTACAATGTCGCATCGAAGACAGTCAGCTATTGCTCGGTTGCCATCTCAGAGAGGCCTAGAGCTCCAACTGTCAATGCTTCATCATCAAATTCATGAGTTCAAACTCTTAGAAAACTTTAAATTTGTCACGGGAATAATACAAAAGTATTAATTTGGATATCACACAGTCATACAAATCTAGCAGCAGTAGAACCTGTAGCTAACCATATCATGAAAGAATCGTACCAAAGCTAGCACAATATTAGGGTAAAAACTAAGGCCATCGGATGTAAAACATGGGCATGTTCATGGCGGAGATGAGCAGCGACTCATACCAGCTGTTGGGCATGTCGGAGCGGGGCATACTGCATGTCTTCTTCGTGCGGCATGATAGCTAGATATTACTAACTTGTCACCAAAAGTCTGGTGATAAGAAACTTAGTATTAATTTTGGTTTTTTTCAATTCTTTAAATGTCTCTGCAAAATCATAATCAACTGTGTATGGACAGTGAATGATAGCATCTATATATGTTCAAATACATATTTATGGTACATCACATAAATGAATATGCTAGTGAGTATTTGTATGTAGGACCCACTTTCAAGAATCAAATGCACCAACTCTGTAGCAGTCTAGCTCAACCTACTCAGAAGCTTGAATGTCCTCAACTGATTCGAAGAAACTGAAATGGGGTAAAAAGTTTCAAAGACACCTAAAGTACAATTGTTAGATTATATCCCCAAGTGTAAAATTAGTAAAGGTTAGTTTGTGGTTAATGTCACTGCTTTTCCTTTGCAACTATTGCTGAGAAATTTTTTCCGAACTCTTATTTAAAAATAAGACATAGTTTAGATAAAAAACTGCTATGAAACCATTGTTCTTTTCTGGCAACGAATTGAAGCAGTGTCCTTCGAGCCGGCTGGTCGTATATTGACATTAATCTCTCCTTGAAACCTTGAGCACTTTTCACAACCAAAGGGCATATTAGGACATCATTATCAAGAAAAGGACAATTTCCGTGCTAACTTACAAATCATCTCAAAAGCCCCTTTCAGATACTATACTTGGACTGTTCTATCAATTCGGAATGGTAACGAAGAGTTTTAGCAAAAACATCATAATCCCTGAACTAATTTAGATGAAATAACATGGCAAAAATGCATACCTGAATGGTTGCCCAAATGACAGCAGCAAGGGAACCCCGTTCGAGAATGACACAACCCACCGTTGAATGAACCACACAAAGAGGCAAAGCTAGATCAAAAAGGGCAGCATGGGTTGCTCCACCATGGCCTTGTTAAAGAACACCCTAGCATCCCTGACTCTTGTCATACAATTTCTGTGATCGGTCCATGAGGACGACAATCTCCCCCATGGCCACAGACCTCAGCAGCACCATGAACCCAAATAAGTGGAAGAGCAGGAGGGAACATCTCACGGCTATTATAAAAGCATCGCAAAATATAATATTTCTGAAAACATTAATACATTTTTAAAAATAGAGTACAATATAAACATCTCAAACGCACCAAAAAACAAGATAATGAATTGCCTCTTATTTAATAAAGACAATATGTAACATCAGTATGGAATATTATTGAGCACTAAATAAATTAGAAAAGTTTCAATCAAATCTACTTTTCTTGTCGCTTTCACAAGTCCAAGTCCTACGACAATCTAAAAAACAGTTTGCTATCTAAAAACACCCAATGCGGGTACCCGGACCACCAATAGCAGTGGGGAATGGACCAGGAATTTGAGCTCTCACCGGATTGGAGACTGACAAGCAGCCGGAGGCGATGCTCTTAAGCCGTCGCATCCACAAACAAAAAAGCTAAGGCAAAATATTGGGCTCCCATCGAGCAACCAACAGAAAGAACACTAATTAACCATAACAATAATTTAAATTTTATATAATTACAACTAACAGATGGTCATTGATCTAGGAGCATCAATCTTTTTAAAAGTAAATGCTGCAAAATAATTCTAGCACCACACAAATGTAACACTATAAAAATCATAAAATAAAAAATAATGCATTTAGTTATTAATGGTATTTATGGTAATGAATTTTCTTTTAAGTGTTTGTTATTTATTTGCATTTGGAATGATTTTTTATTGCTCATAATTGTTTTTTGATATTGAATATCATTTCTTCTTAAATGAAAAACCAAATAATTAATATAATAATTATTAGTCAAAAAATAAATATTTTATTTATAAATAATTTTGGCTTAATTTTTATTTTTAGGGTTATTTAAAAATATATTTTGAATTTAGAAAAAAGAAATTCGAAAAAAAGAAAAAAACAAACCCTAACCTAATCGGTCCACCAAGGCCCAACATCCCCAAGCGTCGCCCCTGACCTAAGCCACGCGCGCCCCTCGCTCCTTCCTGCTAGCCGCCGCCGCCGCCCCCTGATTTCTCTCCCTCCCTCTTCTCTCTCTCCATCCCCACCTCTCCTCCTTCTCCCTGCTCTCTTCCGCGCACCTAGCCCGCGCCAGGAGCTCCTCCCCCCGCGCTGCTTCTAGGCCGCCCGGCCACCCCGGCCGAGCCCCGAAGCGCCGCGCCCGAAGCCCCCGTGCTCCAGCCGCCCACGGCTGAGCTCGACGCCGCCCGACCACGACCCCCGAAGCCGAAGACCGACCCCGCGTGTTGTGCCCCTGCACCCGCTCACCGAGCCAGCCGCCGAAGCCGCACCTAGTCCGACCGCGACACCCGCGACAGTTCCTCTACTTCAATGGAGCCGTTACTCCCCCATTACTCTCCATGGAAGAAACTGGCGCCATTGATGGCCGATTGAAGACACTGTCACGCTGCTCCCTCCCCTCGGCGCCTCTGTCTCTCCCTCCCCCTCTCTATAAAAGGTCCCAGACGAGCTCTTCCCTCTCCCCCTCCCCTATCCAAGCTTTTCCCCATCTCTACCTCGCCAACATGTGTTCGTCGGCCGCCGTTCGTCGTTCGCTGGAGCTCGCGCCCCGTCATCCGCACCCCCGGCCGGACCGTCCGCTCGGCTGCACCCGACCCCAGCCACTTCATGCCTTCCTTCCTCCCTCCCGCAGTGTAACACGTCCTGTCGCCCGCGCCTTCGTCGATTCGCTGGACCGTCCACGCCCCACACCGCTGTCCGCCACCGCACTCGCTCAAAGGACCACGTCGCGCCGTGCTCGCGCCCGCGCCGAGCTCGCACCTGCGCCGTGCCTCGGCGTGCCGCGCTGCCATCGCACGCTCGAGCCCGTTCACCGTCGTCCGTTCACCCAAGGTTGAAGACAACCCATTAATTTATTTTCCAAATCATGTTTTGAATTTTGTGAATTATTGTTGGAATATTGACACGATGCGATTCACGTGTATGATTTTAGACATTTCGATATATGTCCAATTAATAGATTATTTATATTTTCTTAATTAAAAGATAACAAGGGTCATTGCTTTTATAAACTAAAATGATAGTTTATACATAATTTCCTTTCTAATGAATTAGAACATTTAGATCATTTGTTCCTACAATAGAATTAAAGATAACTAATAGATTAATTATCCTTTATCATAATTTAGTATATCAAACCTATAGTCAATTTGTTCTTAACTAGATTTATGGCATGATTAATGATTTCATAAGAATTTAGTCCACATTATATATGAAACACTTAGCTTTTCCTAAAGGAATAAAATAAAGTAATAAGAGTTTAAGTTCTTTTATAACTTAAAATGTTACTTTATATATGGACTTCAAATATAATAATATAGGCTATGTGTTTTCTAATGAAATTAAAAGATAGTTATTTGTTCATGATCTTTTGCATGAAAATACACTTAAGGGCCTATAACCTAGTTTTTCATAAAATATGTGTTTAATAATAATGATCTTTTCACATAAAACCTATTTAGACTTATATCTTAGTTTATCATAAGTGAATGTTTAACAATGATTTATAAGATGTTCCATAATGCTTCTAAAATTAATAACGTGTTTCGTAGCCCATTAACCTTAGATATATAACATATATCTTTTCTAAAAAGGTTAAAAAGGTTTAATATTTTTATAATGTGATTTATCATCTTAATCTTAGACATATCACATATGACGTTTTATAAAAGATTAAATTGGTGAACCTAATATTTGTATATTTTAATTAAGATATTTTTTAAGCTCATGCCTTATTTTATAAAGTATAGATCACACATTTTTGAAAACCCTTGCGTATAATGTTTTTGAAAAGCAAACGCTCTTTTCGTTAGGCTTTATTTTAGCTTTACGTATGGTGAATGTTGTATGTTATTGAGTGGTGTTTGTTTCTTCTTGTTTGTTTGTGTGATATTCAGTGGTTGATCTAGTAGTTAAGAATCAAGATCTATTCCTATCCGTGGAAGAACCTCAAGTTTTCAATAAGCAAGGCAAGTGGACTTCTCCCTCTTCATACTCCGTTTGATCCCAAACAATACATTTAATAAAGTTTATTCTTGGATATATATGCATAATTTGATGGGTTACCTATTTAGATACCCCTAACCTTTCCAACCTTACTCCTTGTTTAACCTGGGATTATGATCTAATCAAGTAGTTGTGCTATTGCTACAACTTAACTTTATGCAGTCACTCCTGTTTACGATATTAATGTTCCAAATTGTAAGTTTACTTTATTGTTGCTAATCTGACGATTAAGCAAGATTATTGCCTATTAATTGGAACATGGAGTGACCACCCGGGAAAACAGTGCTACCATGAGGGTGGTATGGGATGCCCTTGGCCAAATAACTAGGGAAGTCTTATGTTGGGTGCTGGTTGTGGTCGACCGGAACGGGGGCATCTGGCAAGCACTTATAGTTCCGGCTCAAGTAGATTGGATACGGGCATAGTTCCCAAAGCTTTACCCTGTAGTCTGGACTATAAGTTGGTTACGTTAGGTGTACCTTATGCAGTTGACCATTTCCAGCATTTGCATAATGAGGACTCTAGGGAAAGGCCTCGTAGTGAGACCCTAGCCATTCACCTCGGAAGTGAATACGGGTCTAGCTAACCTGGGCTAGAAGGGAATCATGGCTCATGGGTAAAGATGTGCCACCTCTGCAGAGTGTAAAACTGATATATCAGCCGTGCTCATGGTTATGAGTAGCTTGGACTCCTCACATGATAATTGAACTTGAAGATGGAAATATATCAAGATCCGATGATCTGCCAATGGTTTGCTTAAGTGGTTTCACTTAAGTGTTTTTGATATACTCTTATACCTTTGTTTAATGGGAATACTTGGGATTCACACTTATTAGTAAGACATGTGTTGTTAATAAAATGTTGACCAACTAAAATGCTTACTGCTCAACCTTAGCCTCACCTTATTAAACTAGCATTAATTTTTTCCCCACTTGCTGAGCCCCGACCATAAGTGAGCTCACCCTTGCTTAAATTTTGATCAGAAGTTTGCAGATGAAGTCATGATGCTGAGCTCCATGGATGCTAGTCTAGTGATACCCTCGGTCATCTTCATATGGATGGATGTCCATGTTTCGTTGTACTTTGATGAATAAAGGTTAAGACATTATGTTTGTTCCAAGTGTAATATGTTAATATAATCGTTATTTACGCTTTTATGCATTGTCCTTTTGATATATTACACTTGTGACGTCAACATATGTGTGGAAATAGATCCTGGCACACATATGCTATGCACCCGGCTCTACCCTTAGAAACGGGTGTGACAGAAGTGGTATCAAAGCCAATGTGACCGTAGGTCACTAGATAAGTTAGAAATGGAAAGCCCAGTCGATCAGTCGTTCAAAACTTGACTTAATTGTCTCCATAAAAACTTACTTTATATCAAAACTTGCCTCTTTTATCTTCAACCCTCCTTGCCTGATTCTTCGTCTATCAGAAGGCTCTCCTCAGAAGCACTTGCAAGATAGTCAAGTAAGATATTGGAACTTGAAGCGAAGATTGCCAGAAGAAACCCTTTCGAAGCTATCGACGATGCCCCACTCTCTGTCTTATCCCCACTCTACAAGAAGTTTTGCTATGGATCCTTTGGATCTATTACCAGACTTCTTTGTTAGGTTGATAGGATTGTTCTTTAGTATTAAGATTTTCGACTAGATCGGTAATGGCGATATTATAATATATTATAAGTGGTTTTCTAATCCCTAATATTGCTATATAACCCTTGACTCCTTATAATTTTGTTTTCTTGCCATTGTATTGCCACCCATGCGCAATATCTACCTTGATATATTAAAACTTTGCCTCTCTACTTTTCTCCTTGATAATACTTTATCCCTAACTCACTTTATATCCTTGGTTATATCATTTATCCTCACTTTAATGGTTATCTTATTTCACTCTTGGCCACCAACAATTATGTCTTGTCTAACTCGATGATTCTTACCCAACTTCTTGATATTATAATATCTTTCTTATTTCAAACCTTGTCTCACCTTTTGTTTTGGTTGAATGAGTAGAATTGGATTGTGTTGTACTGGTATGCTTGAGTTCATTGTCCTTTGTATTCATGATTGATTTGCTTCTTTGAAATGATTGTTGGTGTATTGTGTGACTTTTGTCCACAATGACATCAGTTAGCTAGGTAAAACCTTAGATAGATGGGTTTTCTCTGCTCTCTATAATCTGTCTTTGCTCAACCCTTTCATCCCTTCCATTCTTCCATACCCATACAGATGTCAGACTTTGGAATGTCAACTACAAGTGATGTCACTAAATGCAAAGAATGCGGTGTGTTGGCAAGTCAAAACAACACTATAAATAAAACAGCTGATGAACAGACATTCAAGACACAAAAGGATGCACAATCAAACCAACAGACAAGTGACCTTGGAACATGTTGTTGTTGTGAGTACTATGGAATTCCTTGTCGCCAAATCAATGCAAATGAAAGTGAAACTACAAAATAGAAGAACCGGATTTTATTTTTCTGGCATAAAAAGACAAATGTCTCCCCAAGAACAACTAATAGCAGATTCTCTCATACCTAATGCACTGTCAGTTGATGAATTGCAAAGTATTCCAAAAAGGAAACATCACAAGGATGCCCAGCCCCAAGAAGAAACACATGAGTGTTACATTGATGGATGGACTATTACTTGCACACAGTTTCAGCCTCGTCGTCGCATCAGGTCCAAGAAACAAAAAGTGAAACATGGAAAAAGTCAAGAAATAACTTCAAGAAAAGCTTGCTATCAATGTGGACATGAAGGTCATTACTTTCTGTTGGGTCTATGCTTCGTCGCCGAAGGTCTTCTAGGAAGAAGCGGCTTTCGGCTGAAGCTGTTTGTACGAGATGGCCGAAGGTTCCTCTTCATGAAGCTTCGGTATTACAAACCGACTTAAAGATAGAATGACCTTTTAGTTCATAAAGGTCTGAGTCAATGTTGTAAACTTTTATGAGGGGCATAATTGTAATTCCTCACAGGCTGTGTCCTGTGCCTATAAATAGTGAACAGTATTCCTTTACTGTTCACGCATTCTGGTAATTGCAATCGCATCATTCGAAATCAACCTTTGCCAAGGCAGAGGTATAACTGTTCTCAATGACTCAATATATATTGGCTAAATATAATATGATTTGTTTATGTTTCATCTAACTTCTGATACCTTCTATTTTATGCTACCTTATGCAATCTATTGAATTTCGATTACGAAGATTTAACCTTCGTAATCGTATTTTTGTCAACCTTCGTCCAAGGTTTATTATCCTCAAGGGAATAATGCTCCGTGGACGAAGGACGTTAACATTTAACATTTTATGTTGCCTTGTTCTTAACTCATAGCATTTGAGAACAAGTCCCCAACATTGGCGCCCACCTCCGGTGAACTCACTTCCACTTTTTGAGCTGATGGCTTCGTTCAACGATCAAGCTGGAGCTGCTTCGGACCCGAAGCTGGTGCTCCCGATCACAGGTGGTTCGTCCTCAGAGCCAGCCAACAAGAAACAGAAGAAGGAAGCGCAGAGAAGGGTACAACATGTTGGGGTGCAAGGACCCTTCATCAAGTCAAGATGGTCTCACATTCCTATTACCTTCTCCCAAGAGGACCTTCAGCTCAAGGATTACCCACACAACGATGCCATGGTTATCTCTTGTGTTATCAAAGGATTTCTGGTCCACAATGTCTTGGTTGACACAGGCAGTGCAGCTGATATCATATTTGCTAAGGCCTTCAGACAAATGCAAGAGCCAGAAGATAAGATTCATGATGCTACACATCCTCTCTCTGGCTTCGGAGGAAGACAGATTGTAGCACTGGGCAAGATCACCATGTTAGTGACCTTCGGGTTCATCAATAACACTAGAACTGAGCAAGTTGTGTTTGACATTGTTGACATGGAATACCCTTACAATGCAATTATTGGTCGTGGCACCCTAAATGCTTTCGAATCAATTCTTCATCCTGCTTATCTTTGCATGAAGATACCTTCGGATCAAGGACCCATCGCTATTCATGGAAGTCAGGAAGCTGCCAGAAGGGCCGAAGGAAACTGGACTGACTCAAAAGCAATCCATAACATAGATGGAGCTGAAGCTTGTGAACAATACAAATTCAGAAGGGAGAAAGCAGCTTCAGCAGATCAGCCGAAGTCCATGCTTTTATGTGAGGACATAGCAGAGCAGAAGGTGCTGTTGGGCTCTCAATTATCCGAAGAGCAGGAGAAAACCTTGATAAGATTTTTGTTCAACAACAAAGATGTTTTTGCATGGTCAGCCAATGATCTCTGCGGAGTAAATAGCGATGTTATTGAACATTCGCTCAATGTTGACCCATCCTTCAGACCCAGAAAGCAGAAGCTTCGGAAAATGTCTGATGATAAGACCGAAGGTGCTCGTAATGAAGTCAAAAGGCTCCTCGCTGCAGGAGTTATCAGAGAAGTAACGTACCCAGAATGGCTAGCTAACACTGTTATGGTAAAAAAGGCCAATGGCAAGTGGCGAATGTGTATCGATTTTACAGATCTCAACAAGGCTTGTCCGAAGGACGAATTCCCATTGCCAAGGATAGACTCTTTAGTTGATGCAGCAGCTTCTTCAGAGCTCATGAGTCTGCTAGACTGTTACTCAGGCTATCACCAAATCTGGATGAAGAAGGAAGATGAGCCGAAGACTAGCTTCATAACCCCAAGTGGCACATATTGCTATCTTCGGATGCCTGAGGGGCTCAAAAACGCCGGAGGAAGTTTCAGCAGAATGACTGCGAAGGTTCTCCAGTCTCAGATAGGCAGAAATGTGCTAACTTATGTTGATGACATCATTGTAAAAAGCACGAAACAGGAAAATCATATTGCTGATTTGCAGGAGACCTTCGCCAGTTTCAGACAAGCTGGTTTAAAGTTGAATCCAGAAAAATGTGTCTTCGGAGTAAAGAAGGGGAAATTTCTTGGATGCTTGGTTTCAACAAAGGGAATCGAAGCTAATCCAAGTAAAATTGAAGCTATACTTCGAATGGAGCCACCAACTACAAAAAAAGAGGCCCAAAGGCTGACAGGAAGGTTGGCATCTCTCAATAGATTCATATCCAGATCAGCAGAGAGAAACTTACCATTCTTCGAAGTGCTGAAGTCAGCCGAAGTCTTTCAATGGGGACCAATCCAGCAGAAGGCCTTTGAAGAGCTGAAACAGTATTTGATAGATCTAACAACACTAACTCCACCTACGCCAGGGGCTCCTTTGTTATTATATGTGGCAGCTTCGCACTCAGCGGTAAGTGCAGCACTTGTTCAGGAGAAGCTTGAAGGCCAAGTTAAGAGGCAGGCCCCAATATATTTTGTATCCGAGGTTCTTAGTTTATCAAAGAAAAATTATACAGAGTTGGAGAAGGTACTGTATGCTGTCTTGATGGCCTCCAGGAAGCTTCGGCACTATTTTCAAGCTTACAACATAATTGTTCCTTCTTCACAACCTCTGAAGGATATTATGAGGAACCGAGAAGCTACTGGAAGGATTGGAAAATGGGCTGCAGAGCTCAATGAATTTTGTATTGAATATGTTCATAGGTCTTCGATTCAGTCCCAGGCGTTAGCAGACTTCATTGCTGACTGGACGCCAGGGGCTCAGGAGGAAGAAACAAATAAAGACGCCGAAGCATGGACAGTGTTTTGCGATGGGTCTTGGGGAACCTTCGGAGCGGGAGCGGCTGCTGTGTTGGTTTCACCTTCCAAAGTTAAAACTTGCTATGCGGCAAAACTTGATTTTAGTTGCACAAATAACATTGCCGAGTACGAAGCCCTGCTTTTGGGTCTTCGGAAGCTAAAAGCAATGGGAATCAGAAGGGCCATACTTAAAACTGATTCCCAGGTTGTTTCGGGTCATATTGACAAGAGTTGCAAGGCTAAAGATCCGAAGCTTGAAAAATATCTGGATATGGTTCGAAGAGTTGAAGCTTCCTTCGAAGGATTTTCTGTCAAAAATATCCCTCGAGGACAAAATGAGCATGCTGATTTGCTAGCTAAGTCAGCAGCACAGGGGCTGCCCTTACCTTCGGATGTGTTCTTCGAAACAATAAAGGCACCTTCAATGGAACTCCTTGAAAGAGCAGTCCTCAATATATCTCCTGTTTATAGCGAAGATTGGAGAACTGAGATCGTCTCTTACCTATAGGGTAAATTCCTTTCAGATGACGAAGCTTATAACAAGAGAATAGAGGCAAGAGCTCGTCCATATGTCATGATAGAAGGGGAGTTGTACAAGCATGGAGTTTGTGCTCCGCTACTCAAGTGTTTATCTAGAACCGAAGGTATAGAGTTAATGAAAGAAATACATGCAGGCCTGTGTGGATCTCACATTGGATCTAGGCTGTTACTTGGAAAAAATTTCCGCCAAGGGTTTTATTGGCCGAAGGCAGCTTCGGATGCAGCAGAATTAGTTCAAAAGTGCGAAGGTTGTCAGAAATGTGCAAGAGATCAAAAACAACCTTCGTCCTTAACACAGCTCATACAACCCATTTGGCCATTGCAAAGGTGGGGCCTTGACTTGTTAGGTCCGTTACCACCGGCCCAAGGGAACCTAAGGTATGTTGTAGTGGCTGTGGAATATTTTTCTAAATGGATTGAGGCAAAGCCTTTAGCCACAATAACTTCGGCCACCGTCCAAAAGTTTTTCTGGCAGAATATTGTTTGTCGTTTCGGGGTACCAAAGGCTATCACTATGGATAATGGAACACAGTTTGACTCCGAAGCTTTCAGGGATTTCTGTGATCAAATTGGTACGAAGATCCATTTTGCATCAGTCAGGCATCCGGAGTCAAACGGACTCGTTGAAAGAGCCAATGGCATTATAATGACAGGAATAATGAAGTTAATCTTCAATCAACCCAGGGGAAAGTGGACAGATCAGTTAACCAAAGTGGTGTGGAGCCACAACACAACAACATCAAGGTCTACAGGCTTTACTCCATTCAAGTTATTATTCGGTGACGAAGCAATAACTCCGGAGGAAGCTAGAACCGGATCAATAAGAGTAGTAGCTTCGGCAGAATCAGGTTCCGAAGCTGCTTATTCTGTGGAAAAAGATGCTTTAGAAGGGATCAGGCTGCAAGCCGTGGAGAACATCAATAAATATCAAGCCGAAACAATCAAATGGCGTGATAGAAAGGTTCGGCTAAAGAATATTGAGCCAGGACATTTGGTGCTTCGAGGAGTGGCCAACCCAGATACAGTAGGCAAGTTGCAGCTGAAATGGGAAGGACCTTTTTTGGTAGTATCTTCGTCAAGACCCGGTTCGTACAGATTGAAGGATATGGACGGTAACGACATTCCTAGATCTTGGAATGCGGATGAGCTTCGGCGATATTATGTATAACTTGATGTAATTTTCTACATTTTTTCACTTTTTCTTTCATGGCACCCTTTTCCTTTCTGAAGGGGGAGAAAGGTTTTTAATGGGGCCATCACATGTAATTTCCTTTTTTAGTTCTATAAGAGCAAAATCCCCCAAGGTTGTAAATGTAAAAGCTGAGAACGCACCATCGAGTGCCAAAAAGTAAAGGCGAAGAGGCTCCAAAGTCGTTCCTAAGGGAATGCAGAGCTTACAGCGAAAAGTCAACGCTGATTCCGCCAAAAGTAAAGGCGAAGAAGCTCCAAAGTCGTTCCTAAGGGAATGCAGAGCTTACAGCGAAAAGTCAACGCTGATTCCGCCAAAAGTAAAGGCGAAGAAGCTCCAAAGTCGTTCCTAAGGGAATGCAAAGCTGAGGTGTGATTGTTTTTAACGAAATAATGGCTATGAGTATGGCTTCGGATACGTGTTTGGACATTCATTTGCACATCGCATTACATCATAGCATTTGCATTCATAAACATTCATCCAGGCATATGTAGGATAATCATCATCATGGCATAAGTGGTTGCTTCGGCAAAAAGAAAAAAAAAGAAAGAAAGAGCTTCGTGTACAAAAAGGAGGGCTTCGAAAAGAAGGGAAATGTTGTTTTCTATGCTTCGCTGCGTACGAAAAGAAGGGAAGGTGTTTTTTCGCCTTCGGCTCAAAAAAGAAAATTTCGTCCACATCAAAGCACTTCTCATACATCAATGGAAGGATAAGAATATATTACAAGGTATGAACAGAATTTATTAAAGACAAGTTTTAGTTACATTTACAAAAGTTATCTCAAAAGTTTCTTAAGTACTGTCTACAGTCTACTATTTAATCTCCAAGGAGCTTCAGCTTCGGCGTCATTTTTTAATCATCGGCTTCGGCTTCGTCATCCTACATGAATAAAGTTGTTGTAAGTCAAAATCGAGCTTGAAGGAAGAGGTAAGCACAAGGTATGATTTCTTACTGGTTCAAGATGACTCCGAGCTTCGTCTCCAGCCTTTTCTCGCCCACCTTTTGTCCATATCATTTTTACAAATCTGTTAGAGATACTTCGGGCGAGATCAGGAATGTCATCTAGGATTGATGGTGATAAAGTGAAATTTGGCCTATTGACAATCTTTCCATGATCGCAGCCAGCTTTTAGGAAAGCTGCAGCAGTGCCCCGAGAAGCTACCCAGGCACAGAAGTCACCGTGCCCAGCTATGACTTCGTCGAGCTCGTCAATTTCACCCTCAATATGTTCGAAGGTCTTCGGTAGATCTTCAGCTGAGGGGGTGAATTTCTCACTGCTGGTTCCAACTGAGTGGAAAATTTTTCTTAATCGTTGAATGCATTTGTTGCTAAATTCCAAACATTTTTCTTGAAGGCTCGTCAATAGTTTTTTCAAATCTGAATTTTGTTGAGCTTCGGCTTCAAGTTTTGCATTAAGATCTTGCTTTTCTTGTTCGAACTGCTCAGATTGGCGGAGAAGCTTCGTGTTCAGTTCTGTTATTTTTGCTTCGGCTTCCGCCAATAAACCTTCGGTTGCCTGGAGCTCAAAGTTCTTTTTCTCGATAGCATCTGATTGCTCCTTTATTTTGCTTTCCAAATTTTCAATTATAACTTCGTGCTTCTTGTCTTCAAAATCTTGCTGCATTTTCAAGGCTTTGCTCAACAGCATACTCTGCACGAAAACAACCTTCGTTAGACATGTTTTCATTATCAAAAATAATAAAGGTTAAGGGAAAAGAAGTTCACCTTAAAATTGGAATAAAATAAACTACCAACGATATGTTGTAGTCGGTAGCGGCTGATGTCTGTTTCTAGCTTCGGAAAACCGATACTCTTTGACAGAGTACCGATAACTTTGGCTCCAGTTTGATCTCGAATACAATCTAATTTTTCATCATCAATGCCTCCGAAGAGGAGTGCTCCAGGTTTGTATCCGCAGGATTTGGCATACTCTCTAAGCTCTTCTATTTCAGCTTTTGACAGTTTGTCTCCAACTAAATTCTGGAACATGAAGGCTTCGTTTTCTGAAGCTTCATCAGCAATTTCCTTTCCTTTCCCCGACGTTGCGGTCGCGGCCTCTTCGGCGGCGGTGGTAGCTTCTTCTGTGGCCATGTCTAGCAGTATTTTGTTAATATGTTCGATTGTGCTCTCCAGGTTTAAATCTTTAGCTGAGGCAGCTTCGGCAGCCGCGACCTCCGAAGGTGTGATTTCAATATCTGTCATTTCCTCAGCCGCTGGTGTCTTCTGAGCTGAAGCTCTTGGTGGTGTCTTGTCAATTACCTTTGTCACACTGATGATTCTCTGTCTCTTTACTTTAGTCGTTTTCTTCATTTTTTTGGGCTCCTTTTCCTTCTGAAAAAACTTTGTCAGTTGAGGCCCCAATGGACTTAGCTTCGCAGGCAGGGATTCAGTCATTACCTTCAAAATTGCCTCCACATCAGTGGCAGAGGGTGATGCGGGGGATTCTTCTTCGTCGGATATTTTTCGCTTCGGAGAAGACGCTTTCCTCTTCTTTGGAATTTTCTTCTTTGGTGTTTCTTTTTCATCTTCATTTGAGGCTTCGGTTATCCTTTTCCTTTTCTGGCCTCCGGCACCTTTGTTCAGATTTTCATAGTCAGGGTATTCAAAACCTAAGGCGTCCAGCACTCGGTTCAGTCTTCGCTTCGGACGGGTGCCGAAGGCCGCAGTCATCAATTGATCTTCTTTTTTGGAATAATTGCCAAGTATTTCATTGCACATTACTTCAATTGTGTCTAGCCACTCTTGGCAAGACGTTTTAAAGTATTTCTTAAACTTAAAATAGTAAGGTAAACGCACAAGTTCACCTTCTTTCTTCTCTCCCTTTAGCTTCGGCATTTCCCATTCTTTCAAACTAGGAAAAACTTTGAAAGCCAAAAACTCCTGAACTAGGTCTCTTGTACTGATATGCTCTGCAATAATTCTGAATTCATTCAGTGCTTGTTGTGTTCGACCTTCGGGTGTCATGTTGCAGCGAGGTCGGGTTTCTCTGAAGATTAGTTCGAGTGGACTTTGCACAAGTTTCTCCTTGTCGTCATCAACCTTGACATAGAACCACTCCGATTTCCAGCCTGCTGCCCATTTGCTCCGGTAACTGATTACAGGAAACTTTGTGGTTTTCCGATAGGCGAAGTTATAGCAACCAAAATTGTTGTGTAATCCATCCTTTCTAGCCTTCGTCTGATAATGCAGCTCGTGAACCCGGCAAAAGCTGTCCGCAAATGGCTCCACTGCTTGGCTTCGGAGTGCCCAGATATAAACACTAAGCCTAACAATAGCGTTAGGAGTCAACTGATGAAAATAGATACCGAACCTCTTCAGTACCTCTGCAATAATTCCATGTAGGGGGAATCTTAATCCAGCCTTCAGAAAGCTTTTGAAAATAACAATTTCATCCTTCTCCGGCTTTGGGGTAGTCTCTTCTCCCCCGAAGCGTAATAGCTTCTTCTGATTTTCATTAAAAAAGCCCGACTTTACCATCTTGGAGAGATCAGCCTTCGAAACAGTAGACTTTCCGAAGTCCAAGTGGCTGGGCTTGCTTGGCATGACAATACGATAATCATCTTCGGGATCAGTTTCCTCAATATCTTCTTCTTCTGCTTCGGCAACTGCTTGTTCTGCATGTTCCGCATCATCACTGGGGATCTTTTCCAAAGTTACCAGTCCGGATCTTTGCATCGCTTCGGAGATGGGAACAGTCTCCGAACCTTCAGCTTCGCCCCCCTCATGCTCAACCCTAGCGGTAGAACGTACTCTGGCCATTTAATTCTGAATTTGTGGAAATTAAATACTTTTTTCTTCCGAAGTTTTTTGTTTTGACGAAGCAGGCTTCAAGTTGGAGCTTCGTTCGATTCCAAGAGTCAAGCTTCGGCGATGGTTAAAAATTTTGGCAGCAGAACAGTGCAAATAGCAATGAATGCTGTGGTAACTTCACACCTACTCGTCTGTTTATATAGTACTGCAGGTAAGAAGGCGAAGCGCCAGGATTTTTACACCAGGTGGACACCCGCTTGCACTCACTGCACGGTGGACCGCAGGGACAAACAGTAACTCTGCAAGGTGGGACCACTACGCGCTGGGAAACCGAATCGTTTCTCGACAACGAGCTCAGGGAAGGTGTTTTTTGGACCTTCGGCTCCCCGAAGCTTAAGAGACTTTTTTCACGGACCAAGCTCGTTACGAAAAACGATCTAGCACCGCGAAAGGGGCTATTGTTGGGTCTATTCTTCGTCGCCGAAGGTCTTCTAGGAAGAAGCGGCTTTCGGCTGAAGCTGTTTGTACGAGATGGCCGAAGGTTCCTCTTCATGAAGCTTCGGTATTACAAACCGACTTAAAGATAGAATGACCTTTTAGTTCATAAAGGTCTGAGTCAATGTTGTAAACTTTTATGAGGGGCATAATTGTAATTCCTCACAGGCTGTGTCCTGTGCCTATAAATAGTGAACAATATTCCTTTACTGTTCACGCATTCTGGTAATTGCAATCGCATCATTCGGAATCAACCTTTGCCAAGGCAGAGGTATAACTGTTCTCAATGACTCAATATATATTGGCTAAATATAATATGATTTGTTTATGTTTCATCTAACTTCTGATACCTTCTATTTTATGCTACCTTATGCAATCTATTGAATTTCGATTACGAAGATTTAACCTTCGTAATCGTATTTTTGTCAACCTTCGTCCAAGGTTTATTATCCTCAAGGGAATAATGCTCCGTGGACGAAGGACGTTAACATTTAACATTTTATGTTGCCTTGTTCTTAATTCATAGCATTTGAGAACAAGTCCCCAACACTTTCGTAACTGTCCTGAGAAGAGTTCATTACAGATCACCTCCGAGATGAAGCTATCTCAGTCTTCAGACATGGAACATGAACAAAAATGCACAGAAACTTCTACCAACAACGTAAAGACAACTCCACCATGTAACTTATCAAGTCGTGCTTGCTTTGGTTGTGGTGATACCGGCCATCTTGTTAATAGTTGTCTTAAGAAGGATGTGGAGATCAATAAGGTCCAAAAGAAAAGACAACACCCTGAAACTCATGCATCAACAAAGAATAAACAACGGAAAAAGTCCATAGGTAGGATAAGTTATGTAGTGACAGGAACTATTCCATATGATAATGCAGTATTTTTTGGAACACTGGTCATTCAAACAACCATCGCCACCGTGTTGTATGATCCTCGTACAACACATTCCTTTATCAGTGCCCAGTTTGCAACAAAGTATGGTATCTTTAAGTGCCCCTTGAGATCAAGGATGGCCATCAGTGCACTCGAAAGAAAAATGTTAGTAAACTACATATGTCCAAATGTAAGTGTTAAAATGAATGGTATAGATTTTCCAGCTGATCTTATAGTGATAGAATCAATGGGAAATGATGTGATTCTTGGAAAGAATTGGTTACAAAGAACTAAGGCAGTAATCCAACATATTGAGAGAACCATGTGTTTGGAAACCCCATCAAGAGAAAGAATAGTAGTTGAAGACAATCGACATCCAGCTCTGATTGGTGCATCTAACAAGGAAGAATAATATATCATTTAGCTAGAAGAAGTATGTCTCACGAAGAAAAAAATGTGTCAAGGTGTTGCCCCTTTCAAGATTTGTAATTGTGTTAAGTGATATATGAATAAATTTGGAGAATCTTTCGCACCTATTGTGTTTTGCCTCTTTATAAAGAGAATAAAGTATGGTGTCATCTACTATATGCAAACAATGTGATACACTAGTTGCCCTAAAGTCCCGCTCAAGTCTTTCTCTCAAATTGTGCTCAAAGAAATATTGTTGGATCAGAAAGATGATTTGGATATCATGCTCTAAAATCTATAAAGTTCAAAAGATCTTTGTTAAGGATTTTAAAACTTGTACACTCTTGTAGTATGATGAAGCTAGGCGGAATTAGAAAATCATCCTTAACTAATCTTATCTTGGAAATCAAAATGTTGTGTTAGCTCTTTATCTTAATGTCATGCAAGCCTCTTATGCAGTCTGTCTCACTAAACTCTGTTACTCTCTGACTAGATGATGAACCCCAATGAAAATAAAGTAAATGATGCCAACGACAATATTCCTACCTTAACAACTATGAACGAGAAAAATGAGTCACAGAGCTATTCGATGAATGGAATGAAGAACAACAAAAGGAATAGAAAAATGTTTGGATACATGATTAGTCCACCTCAATCACAAGCAAAAGCCACGATACACATGGATACCCAAACAGAAGAATCAAGTCACGCTAAGCTATATGAGATACAAACACCCAATCAACTCTCATCCCCTATTGGTCAAACAAAGTTGACTCGCAAAGAACTCAAAGCAAGAGGTGCTTGCTACTACTGCAACAATGAAGGACATATTATTCGCAAATGCCCCAAGAAGCGTCTAGACCGACTAGAGAAGAAAGCTGCCAAGCATGACCTAAGCGATAATTCAGAAGACCAACCATTTTATAAGTACGATGATGAAGGTCGCTTGATTAGTATTCATTGCGGAGCAAAGAAGTAAGGAAGTTCCTTAATCTTAGAAGAGTTCAATGTGAACTAAGAACCTACAAATAACCATGTATCTCCTTTGCTTTCGTGCTAGCCTTCCTTAATCTCGAGGACGAGATTCTTTTTAAGAGGGGTAGATTTGTAACACTATAAAAATCATAAAATAAAAATAATACAATTAGTTATTAATGGTATTTATGGTAATGAATTTTCTTTTAGGTGTTTGTTATTTATTTGCATTTGGAATGATTTTTTATTGCTCATAATTGATTTTTGATATTGAATATCATTTCTTCTTAAATGAAAAACCAAATAATTAATATAATAATTATTAGTAAAAAAATAAATATATAATTTATAAATAATTTCGGCTTAATTTTTATTTTTAGGGTTATTTAAAAATATATTTTGAATTTAGAAAAAGGAAATTCAAAAAAAAGAAAAAAAACAAACCCTAACCTAATCGGTCCACCAGGGCCCAACATCCCCAAGCGCCGCCCCTGACCTAAGCCGCGTGCGCCCCTGGCTCCTTCCTACTAGCCGCCGCTGCCGCCCCCTGATTTCTCTCCCTCCCTCTTCTCTCTCTCCATCCCCACCTCTCCTCCTCCTCCCTGCTCTCTTCCGTGCCACCCGCGCGCCTAGCCCGCGCCAGGAGCTCCTCCCCGCGCGCTACTTCCAGGCCGCCCGGCCACCCCGAAGCGCCGCGCCCGAAGCCCCCGCGCTCCAGCCGCCTGCGGTCGAGCCCGACGCCGCCCGACCGTGACCCCCTGAAGCCGAAGACCGACCCCGCGTGTCGTGCCCCTGCACCCGCTCACCGAGCCAGCCGCCGAAGCCGCGCCCAGTCCGACCGCGACGCCCGCGACAGATCCTCTACTTCAATGGAGCCGTTACTCCCCCATTACTCTCCATGGAAAAAACTGGCGCCATTAATGGCCGATTGAAGACACCGTCGCGCCGCTCCCTCCCCTTGGCGCCTCTCTCTCCCTCCCCCTCTCTATAAAAGGTCCCGGACGAGCTCTTCCCCTCTCCCCCTCCCCTGTCCAAGCTTTTCCCCATCTCTACCTCGCCCACGCGTGTTCGTCGGCCGCCGTTCGTTGTTCGCCGGAGCTCACGCCCCGTCATCTGCACCCCCAGTCGGACCGTTCGCTCGGCCGCACCCGACGCCGGCCACTTCGCGCCTTCCTCCCTCTCGCAGTGTAGCACGTCCCGTTGCCCGCGCCTTCGCCGATTCGCTGGACCGTCCACGCACCTCGCCGGTGTCTGCCACCACGCTCACTCACAGGACCGCGTCGTGCCGTGCTCGCGCCCGCGCCGAGCTCGCACCTGCGCCGTGCCTCGGCGTGCCGCACTGCCATCACGCGCTCGAGCCCGTTCGCCGTCGTCCGTTCACCCAAGGTTGAAGACAACCCGTTAATTTATTTTCCAAATCATATTTTGAATTTTGTGAATTATTGTTGTAATATTGAGATGATGTGATTCACGTGTATGATTTTAGACATTTCGATGTATGCAGGTAGCCAAAATCGAACCCCGCGACAACGCTTTGAAAATGTGCATGATTTTATAATTTTAAAAATGATTACGGTCACTATTGACTACCGCGGTGATTTTCATACTAGAAAACGTATAGAGATTTGATTTCACTTTTGTGTGTGGAACAATAATTGTTAGTAGTATTTTAAGTGTAAACTTATTGTCATGAAGAAATTGAAATAGGCACTAAGCCACGTATTTCTGGTCGAATGAAAATATATAGATTTTACTGTTCATAATAAATGTATTCATAAGTATAGCACTTAATTACTTAGAATAGTAAAATGCTTATTTATGTCATAATAACCATGAATAGGTTATTAGAAGTCCCATTTAGTAATTTACAATTAATTCTTAGTATATTAATGTTAGAAGATTTAAATAAACAATTTTTAGTTATACGTATAAATTCTATTTAGAAAAGAAAGGAGAAAACCGAAAGGATAGAATTTTATAATAATGTTAAAATAACTTAATTAGGCGCTCATACTTTTCTAATAAAGAAATTGATAGTTATATTGGTAAACATAGGTTTCTTACTAAAGAATTAGAAAATTTATTTCTAACTTTAAAATGACCTTTTTAATAGATATCATGTTTTTGATTTAATAAGGTTCGTTATAGATGTTTAAGTATAGCCGTATTAAATAGAAACTTAAAAGAATATGTAGACCATATGTTTCTTATTAAAAATAGAAGATAAATATATGTCCAATTAATAGATTATTTATATTTTCTTAATTAAAAGATAACAAGGGTCATTGCTTTTATAAACTAAAATAATATTTTACACATAATTTCCTTTCTAATGAATTAGATCATTTAGATCATTTGTTCCTATAATAGAATTAAAAATAATTAATAGATTAATTATCATTTATCATAATTTAGTAAATCAAACCTATAGTCAATTTGTTCTTAACTAGATTTATGGCATGATTAATGATTTCATAAGAATTTAGTCCACATTATATACGAATCACTTAGCTTTTCCTAAAGGAATAAAATAAAGTAATAAGAGTTTAAGTTCTTTTATAACTTAAAATGATACTTTATATATGGACTTCAAATATAATAATATAGGCTATGTGTTTTCTAATGAAATTAAAAGATAGTTATTTGTTCGTGAACTTTTGCATGAAAATCCACTTAAGGGCCTATAACCTAGTTTTTCATAAAATATGTGTTTAATAATAATGATCTTTTCACATAAAACTTATTTAGACTTATATCTTAGTTTATCATAAGTGAATGTTTAACAATGATTTATAAGATGTTCCATAATGCTTCTAAAATTAATAACGTGTTTCGTAGCCCATTAACCTTAGATATATAACATATATCTTTTCTAAAAAGGTTTTATCATCTTAATCTTAGACATATCACATATGGCGTTTTATAAAAGATTAATTTGGTGAACCTAATATTTGTATATTTTAATTAAGATATTTTTTAATCTCATGTCTTGTTTTATAAAGTATAGATCACACATTTTTGAAAAGAATACCTTTTATTATAACCCTTCAGTATAATGTTTTTGAAAAGCGAACGCTCTTTTCGTTAGGCTTTCTTTTAGCTTTACATATGGTGAATGTTGTATGTTATTGAGTGGTGTTTGTTTCTTCTTGTTTGTTTGTGTGATATTCAGTGGTTGATCTAGTAGTTAAGAATCAAGATATATTCCTATCCATGGAAGAACCTCAAGTTTTCAATAAGCAACGCAAATGGACTTCTCCCTCCGCATACTCTGTTTGATCCCAAACAATACATTTAATAAAGTTTATTCTTGGATATATATGCATAATTTGATGAGTTACCTATTTAGATACCCCTAACCTTTCCAACCTTACTCCTTGTTTAACCTGGGATTATGATCTAATCAAGTAGTTGTGCTATTGCTACAACTTAACTTTATGCAGTCACTCCTGTTTACGATATTAATGTTCCAAATGGTAAGTTTACTTTATTGTTGCTAATCTAACAATTAAGCAAGATTATTGCATATTAATTGGAACATGAAGTGACCACCCGGGAAAACAGTGCTACCATGAGGGTGGTATGGGACGCCCTTGGCCAAATAACTAGGGAAGTCTTATGTTGGGTGTTGGTCGTGGTCGACCGGAACGGGGGCATCTGGCAAGCGCTTATAGTTCCGGCTCAGGCAGATTGGATACGGGCATAGTTCCCAAAGCTTTACCCTGTAGTCTGGACTATAAATTGGTGAAGTTAGGTGTACCTTATGCAGTTGACCATTTCCAGCATTTGCATAATGAGGACTCTAGGGAAAGGCCTCGTATTGAGACCCTAGCCATTCACCTCGGAATTGAATACGGGTCTAGCTAACCCGGGCTAGAAGGGAATCATGACTCATGGGTAAAGATGTGCCACCTCTACAGAGTGTAAAACTGGTATATCAGTCGTGCTCACGGTTATGAGCAGCCTGGACTCCTCACATGATAATTGAACTTGAAGATGGAAATAAATCGAGATCCGATGATCTGCCAATGGTTTGCTTAAGTGGTTTCACTTAAGTGTTTTTGATATACTCTTATACCTCTGTTTAATGGGAATACTTGGGATTCACACTTATTAGTAAGACATGTGTTGTTAATAAAATGTTGACCAACTAAAATGCTTACCGCTCAACCTTAGCCTCACCTTGTTAAACTTGCATTAATTTTTCTCCCACTTGCTGAGCCCCGACCATAAGTGAGCTCACCCTTGCTTAAATTTTGATCAGAAGTTTGCAGATGAAGTCATGATGCTGAGCTCCATGGATGCTAGTCTAGTGATACCGTCGGTCATCTTCCTGTGGATGGATGTCCATGTTTCGTTGTACTTTGATGAATAAAGGTTAAGACATTATGTCTGTTCGAAGTATAATATGTTAATATAATCGTTATTTACGCTTTTATGCATTGTCCTTTTGATATATTACACTTGTGACGTCAACATATGTGTGGAAATAGATCCTGGCACACATATGCTATGCACCCGGCTCTGCCCTTAAAAACGGGTGTGACAACAGGTCCGCTAAATTATAAGGCAAATTATCCACTAGTAATTGTACCAAATCTGGAGCAGCACGGAGATGTACCACTCGTCCATGTGGATGCCCCTGTCGAGCTTCCTGTCAGCGTTCCACCGTAGCTTCTTGAAGTCGATCCGGTCAAACATGGGCAGGTACGTGGCGTCCAGCTGCGTGCCGAGGCAGAAGAAGTGGTCGAGCCAGAACACGCCACCGGGGCGCAGCACCCGGTTGACGTCGAAGAGCGCCGACTCGAGCATGCCGTCGGGGATCCAGCTGCTGAGCACGTGCATGGAGTGCACCACGTCCAGCGTGCCGTCAAAGAAGGGCAGCCGACTGGCCACGCTGAGGTGCATGGGCACCAGCCCACGTGACACGATGAAGCTATTGAACGGCCCATCGAAGTTCATGGACGTGGTCACCACCGTGACGCCGCGCTCCCGCATCCGCGCCGCGAACGTCCCGGACCCGCCGCCGATGTCCAGCCCGATGCGCACACTGCCCCTGGGTAGGGACCCTAGCACGTCATCGATGCTATAGTTGAGCGAGTTGCACTCGTCGCCCTTCTCCTTGTCGTGGCGCACCCAGCGGTCCTTCTCCCGCCCGCCGAGGTCGAAGCAGTCCTTGCAATCGTAGCTGCCCTTGGCCTTGCCGTGCCGCGCGAGGCAGCCGTAGCTCTTGCACGTGTACGCATCCCACATGATGCTGGTGTCCGGCGGGACCGCCCACAGGCTCGCCGGCAGCGGCGTGGGTTCCACGTACTCTGCGGGGGTGCGCGGCCGGCACCGCCGCCGCGGCAGCGGCTCGCACCCCTTGAGCATCAGCCGCTGCGCCGACGCCTTGTCGGAGGGGCACTCCCCTCCCACCGTGTAGTTTATGTATCGCTCCAGCTCGTCCCGGTACCGGTGGCACGCCTGCCCCAGCAACAGGAATGTCACCGCGTCCGCGCCCCAGCCCTTGTGCGGGCCGACCACCAGCTTCAGCTCGCCGCCCAGCTTTAGCTCCCACTGCCACAGCCCGCCCGCCGCCGCCTCTCGCTGCTCCTCCCGGCCGCCTCCATGTCAGCGGTGGGGAGGAGGGTGGGGGGATCCGCGGCAAGAAAGGGTGGGGGATCCGCGACAAGAAATCAAGAGTGGCACCTTCCATGACGAGCGGTGGGGAGGAGGGTGGGGGGATCCACGTCCAAAAAGGGTGGGGGATCCGCGACACCTTCCATCTGCGGCAAGAAATCAAGAGTGGCACCTTCCATGACGGTCGGTGGGGAGAAGGGTGGGGGGATCCGGAGCAAGAAAGGGTGGGGGATCCGCGGTACCTTCCATCCACGGCAAGAAATCAATGGCATCTGTGGCACCTTCCGGATTGCTGTCTCGGTTCCAGGTAATCGCGGATGAGAGGGGGAGGAGGGTGGGGGATCCGCGGGAGTTGATGGCGGGGAGCCCTCGGCAAAACCGTGCACCAGTATAGACTGTGGACGCCTACACTAGCGTCTTAAGAAGTAGTAGAGATATAGCACAAGGAGTGGTTTTACATAGACAATCATGTTCCTCGCCTTCTTGAGTTCCTTGGCTAGTGCCCCTACCATTGCATTGAATGTGAAAGGGAATTAGGCTTACACCTAGTTCCTAAATAATTTTGGTGGTTGAAATGCCCAACACAAATTATTGGACTAACTAGTTTGCCCAAGTGTGTAGATTATACAGGTGTAAAAGGTTCACCCTCAGCCAATAAAAAGACCAAGTGTTGGATTCATCAAAGGAGCATGAGGCAACCGAGGGCACCTCTGGCTGGAGGCACCGGACTGTCCGGTGTACACCGGACAGTGTCCGGTGCGCCCAGAGGACACCAACTCAAACTCTTCGCCCTCGGGAATTCTTGGAAGCCGGCGCGCTATAATTCACCGGACTGTCCGGTGTGCACCGGACATGTCCGGTGCTCCTAGGAAGCGCGGTCTCCAGAACTCGCCAGCCTCGGGTTCGCGCGGCAGCCGCTCCGCTAAAATTCACCGGACTGTCCGGTGTGCACCGGACTGTCCGGTGTGCCAGCGGAGCAACGGCTCCCTGCGGCGCCAACGGCTCCCTGCGGTGCATTTAATGCGCGCGCAGCGCGCGCAGACGTCAGGCACGCCCATACCGGTGCACCGGACATCAAACAGTACATGCCCGGTGTGCACCGGACACCCAGGCGGGCCCACAAGTCAGAAGCTCCAACGGCTAGAATCCAACGGCAGTGATGACGTGGCAGGGGGCACCGGACTGTCCGGTGCGCCATCGAACAGACAGGTTCCCAACGGCCACATTTGGTGGTTGGGGCTATAAATACCCCAACCACCCCACCATTCATTGCATCCAAGTTTTCCACTTCCCAACTACTACAAGAGCTCTAACATTCAATTCTAGACACACCAAAGAGATCAAATCCTCTCCAAATTCCACACGACACAATAGTGACTAGAGAGAGTGATTTGCTTGTGTTCCTTCGAGCTCTTGCGCTTGGATTGCTTCTTTTCTTTCTCACTTGTTCTTGAGATCAAAACTCCATTGTAATCAAGGCAAGAGGCACCAATTGTGTGGTGGCCCTTGTGGGGAAGTTTTGTTCCCGGCTTTGATTTGAGAAGAGAAGCTCACTTGATCCGTGGATCGTTTGAGAGAGGGAAGGGTTGAAAGAGACCCGGCCTTTGTGGCCTCCTCAACGGGGAGTAGGTTTGCAAGAACCGAACCTCGGTAAAACAAATCTCCGTGTCTCACTTGCTTATTCGCTTGGGATTTGTTTTGCGCCCCCTCTCTCGGACTCGTTTATATTTCTAACGCTAACCCGACTTGTAGTTGTGTTTATATTTGTAAATTTCAGTTTCGCCCTATTCACCCCCCCTCTAGGCGACTATCAATTGGTATCAGAGCCCGGTGCTTCATTAGAGCCTAACCGCTCGAAGTGATGTCGGGAGATCACGCCAAGAAGGAGATGGAGACCGGCGAAAAGCCCACTACAAGCCACGGGAGCACTTCATCGGAAGAGTCCCGCACCAAAAGGAGGGAGAAGAAGAGGAGCTCCTCCAACAAAGGGAAGGAGAAGAAATCTTCTTCTCACCACAAAGAGAAGAAGGAAAAATCCTCTTCCCACAAGCCGCATCGGAAAGGCGACAAGCACAAAAGGATGAGGAAGGTGGTCTACTACGAGACCGACACTTCATCAACATCGACCTCCGACTCCGATGCGCCCTCCGTCACTTCTAAGCGCCAAGAGCGCAAGAAGTATAGTAAGATCCCCCTACGCTACCCTCGCATTTCCAAACATACACCTTTACTTTCCGTCCCATTAGGCAAACCACCAACTTTTGATGGTGAAGATTACGCTAGGTGGAGCGATTTAATGCGATTTCATCTAACCTCGCTCCACAAAAGCATATGGGATGTTGTTGAGTTTGGCGCGCAGGTACCATCCGTAGGGGATGAGGACTATGATGAGGATGAGGTGGCCCAAATCGAGCACTTCAACTCTCAAGCAACAACAATACTCCTCGCCTCTCTAAGTAGAGAGGAGTATAACAAAGTACAAGGGTTGAAGAGCGCCAAGGAGATTTGGGATGTACTCAAAACCGCGCACGAGGGAGACGAGCTCACCAAGATCACCAAGCGGGAAACGATCGAGGGGGAGCTCGGTCGGTTCCGGCTTCACAAAGGAGAGGAGCCACAACACATGTACAACCGGCTCAAGACTTTGGTGAACCAAGTGCGCAACCTCGGGAGCAAGAAGTGGGACGATCACGAAGTGGTAAATGTTATTTTAAGATCTCTCATTTTTCTTAATCCCACTCAAGTTCAATTAATTCGTGGTAATCCTAGATATACTAAAATGACCCCCGAGGAAGTTATCGGGCATTTTGTAAGTTTTGAGTGCATGATAGAAGGCTCGAGGAAAATCAACGAGCTTGGCGACTCATCCGAAGCCCAACCCGTTGCATTCAAGGCAACGGAGGAGAAGAAGGAGGAGTCTACACCAAGTCGACAACCAATAGACGCCTCCAAGCTTGACAATGAGGAGATGGCGCTCGTCATTAAGAGCTTCCGCCAAATCCTCAAACAAAGGAGGGGGAAAGACTACAAGTCCCGCTCCAAGAAGGTTTGCTACAAATGTGGTAAGCCCGGTCATTTTATTGCTAAATGTCCTATATCTAGTGACAGTGATCGAGGCGACGACAAGAAGGGGAGAAGAAAGGAGAAGAAAAGGTACTACAAGAAGAAGGGCGGCGATGCCCATGTTTGTCGGGAATGGGATTCCGATGAGAGCTCAAGCGACTCCTCCGACGACGAGGACGCCGCCAACATCGCCGTCACCAAGGGACTTCTCTTCCCCAACGTCGGCCACAAATGCCTCATGGCAAAGGACGGCAAAAAGAAAAAGGTTAAATCTAACTCCTCCACTAAATATGAATCTTCTAGTGATGATAATGCTAGTGATGAGGAGGATAGTTTGCGTTCCCTTTTTGCCAACCTTAACATAGCTCAAAAAGAAAAATTAAATGAATTAGTCAGTGCTATTCATGAAAAGGATGATCTTTTGGATTCTCAAGAGGATTGTCTAATTAAAGAAAACAAGAAACATGTTAAGGTTAAAAAGGCTTATGCTCTTGAGATAGAGAAATGTGAAAAATTATCTAGTGAGCTAAGCACTTGCCGTGAGATGATTGACAACCTTAGACATGAAAATGCTAGTTTAAATGCTAAGGTTGATTCACATGTTTGTAATGTTTCAATTCCCAATTCTAGAGATAATAATGATGATTTGCTTGCTAGAATTGAAGAATTGAACATTTCTCTTGCTAGCCTTAGAATTGAGAATGAAAAATTGCTTGCTAAGGCTAAGGATTTTGATGTTTGCAATACTACCATTTCCGACCTTAGAACTAAGAATGATATCTTGCATGCTAAGGTTGTAGAATTAAAATCTTGCAAACCCTCTACATCTACCATTGAGCATGTTTCCATTTGTACTAGATGTAGAGATATTGATATTAATGCTATTCATGATCACATGGCTTTAATTAAAAAACAAAATGATCATATAGCACTATTAGATGCTAAAATTGCCGAGCATAACTTAGAGAATGAAAAATTTAAATTTGCTAGAAGCATGCTTTATAATGGGAGACGCCCGGGCATTAAGGATGGCATTGGCTTCCAAAGGGGAGACAATGTCAAAATTAGTGCCCCTCCTAAGAGATTGTCCAATTTTGTTAAGGGCAAGGCTCCCATGCCCCAGGATAACGAGGGTTACATTTTATACCCTGTCGGTTATCCCGAGGACAAAATTAAGAAAACTCATTCTAGGAAGTCTCACTCTGGCCCTAATCATGCTTTTATGTATAAGGGTGAGACATCTAGTTCTAGGCAATCAACCCGTGCTAAGTTGCCTAAGAAGAAAATTCCTAATGCATCAAATGATCATGCTATTTCATTTAAAACTTTTGATGCTTCTTATGTGTTGACTAACAAATCCGGCAAAGTAGTTGCCAAATATGTTGGGGGCAAGCACAAGGGGTCAAAGACTTGTGTTTGGGTACCCAAAGTTCTTGTGTCTAATGCCAAAGGACCCAAAACCATTTGGGTACCTAAAGTTAAGAACTAAACTTGTTTTGTAGGTTTATGCATCCGGGGGCTCAAGTTGGATACTCGACAGCGGGTGCACAAACCACATGACAGGGGAGAAAAGGATGTTCTCCTCATATGAGAAAAACCAAGATCCCCAAAGAGCAATCACATTCGGGGATGGAAATCAAGGTTTGGTCAAAGGTTTGGGTAAAATTGCTATATCTCCTGACCATTCCATTTCCAATGTTTTTCTCGTTGATTCTTTAGATTACAATTTGCTTTCTATATCTCAATTATGTCAAATGGGCTACAACTGTCTTTTCACTGATATAGGTGTCACTGTCTTTAGAAGAAGTGATGATTCAATAGCATTTAAGGGAGTGTTAGAGGGTCAGCTATACTTGGTAGACTTTGATAGAGCTGAACTCGACACTTGCTTAATTGCTAAGACTAACATGGGCTGGCTCTGGCATCGCCGACTAGCACATGTTGGGATGAAGAATCTTCATAAGCTTCTAAAGGGAGAACACATTTTGGGACTAACAAATGTTCATTTTGAGAAAGACAGGATTTGTAGTGCATGCCAAGCAGGAAAGCAAGTTGGCACTCATCATCCGCATAAGAACATAATGACGACCGACAGACCACTTGAGCTCCTACACATGGATCTATTCGGCCCGATCGCTTACATAAGCATCGGCGGGAGTAAGTACTGTCTAGTTATTGTGGATGATTATTCTCGCTTCACTTGGGTATTCTTTTTACAGGAAAAATCTCAAACCCAAGACACCTTAAAAGGATTCTTGAGACGGGCTCAAAATGAGTTTGGCTTAAGGATCAAGAAAATAAGAAGCGACAACGGAACGGAGTTCAAGAACTCTCAAATTGAAGGCTTCCTTGAGGAGGAGGGCATCAAGCATGAGTTCTCTTCTCCCTACACACCTCAGCAAAATGGTGTAGTGGAGAGGAAGAATAGAACTCTATTGGACATGGCAAGGACCATGCTTGATGAATACAAGACTTCGGATCGGTTTTGGGCCGAGGCGGTCAACACCGCCTGCTACGCCATCAACCGGTTGTATCTACACCGAATCCTCAAGAAGACATCATATGAACTCCTAACCGGTAAAAAGCCCAACATTTCATATTTTAGAGTCTTTGGTAGCAAATGCTTTATTCTTGTTAAGAGAGGTAGAAAATCTAAATTTGCTCCTAAGACTGTAGAAGGCTTTTTACTTGGTTATGACTCAAACACAAGGGCATATAGGGTCTTTAACAAGTCCACTGGACTAGTTGAAGTCTCATGTGACGTTGTGTTTGATGAAACTAACGGCTCTCAAGTAGAGCAAGTTGATCTTGATGAGATAGGTGATGAAGAGGCTCCATGCATCGCATTAAGGAACATGTCCATTGGGGATGTGTGTCCTAAGGAATCCGAAGAGCCTCCAAATGCACAAGATCAACCATCCTCCTCCACGCTAGCATCTCCACCAACTCAAAATGAGGAAGAGGCTCAAGTTGATGAAGTAGAAGATCAAGCAAATGAGCCACCTCAAGATGATGGCAATAATCAAGGGGGAGATGCAAATGATCAAGACAAGGAGGATGAAGAGCAAAGGCCGCCACACCCAAGAGTCCACCAAGCAATCCAACGAGATCACCCCGTTGACACCATCCTCGGCGACATTCATAAGGGGGTAACAACTAGATCTCGTATTGCACATTTTTGTGAACATTACTCGTTTGTTTCCTCTATTGAGCCACACAGGGTAGAGGAAGCACTACAAGATTCGGATTGGGTGGTGGCGATGCAAGAGGAGCTCAACAACTTCACTAGAAATGAGGTATGGCATTTAGTTCCACGTCCTAACCAAAATGTTGTAGGAACCAAATGGGTCTTCCGCAACAAGCAAGATGAGCATGGTGTGGTGACAAGGAACAAAGCACGACTTGTGGCCAAGGGATACTCTCAAGTCGAAGGTTTGGATTTCGGTGAAACCTATGCACCCGTAGCTAGGCTTGAGTCAATTCGCATATTATTGGCCTATGCTACTTACCATGGCTTTAAGCTTTATCAAATGGACGTGAAAAGTGCCTTCCTCAACGGACCAATAAAGGAAGAGGTCTATGTTGAGCAACCTCCCGGCTTTGAAGACAGTGAGTACCCTAACCATGTCTATAGGCTCTCTAAGGCGCTTTATGGGCTCAAGCAAGCCCCAAGAGCATGGTATGAATGCCTTAGAGATTTCCTTATTGCTAATGGCTTCAAAGTCGGCAAGGCCGATCCTACACTCTTTACTAAAACTCTTGAAAATGACTTGTTTGTATGCCAAATTTATGTTGATGATATTATATTTGGGTCTACTAACGAGTCTACATGTGAAGAGTTTAGTAGGATCATGACACAGAAATTCGAGATGTCTATGATGGGGGAGTTGAAGTATTTTCTAGGATTCCAAGTCAAGCAACTCCAAGAGGGCACCTTCATTAGCCAAACGAAGTACACTCAAGACATTCTAACAAAGTTTGGAATGAAGGATGCCAAACCCATCAAGACACCCATGGGAACCAATGGGCATCTAGACCTCGACACGGGAGGTAAGTCCGTGGATCAAAAGGTATACCGGTCGATGATTGGTTCATTGCTTTATTTATGTGCATCTCGACCGGACATTATGCTTTCCGTTTGCATGTGTGCAAGATTCCAATCCGACCCTAAGGAATCCCACCTTACGGCCGTAAAACGAATCTTGAGATATTTGGCTTATACTCCTAAGTTTGGGCTTTGGTACCCTCGGGGATCCACTTTTGATTTGATTGGTTATTCGGATGCCGATTGGGCAGGGTGTAAGATTAATAGGAAGAGCACATCGGGGACTTGCCAGTTCTTGGGAAGATCCTTGGTGTCTTGGGCTTCAAAGAAGCAAAATTCGGTCGCTCTTTCCACTGCCGAAGCCGAGTACATTGCCGCAGGTCATTGTTGCGCGCAATTGCTTTGGATGAGGCAAACCCTGCGGGACTACGGTTACAAATTAACCAAAGTCCCTTTGCTATGTGATAATGAGAGTGCAATCAAAATGGCCGACAATCCCGTCGAGCATAGCCGCACTAAGCACATAGCCATTCGGTATCATTTTCTTAGGGATCACCAACAAAAGAGAGATATCGAGATTTCTTATATTAACACTAAAGATCAATTAGCCGATATCTTTACCAAGCCTCTTGATGAACAATCTTTTACCAAACTTAGGCATGAGCTCAATATTCTTGATTCTCGCAACTTCTTTTGCTAGATTGCACACATAGCTCATTTATATACCTTTGATCATATCTCTTTTATATGCTATGACTAATGTGTTTTCAAGTCTATTTCAAACCAAGTCATAGGTATATTGAAAGGGAATTGGAGTCTTCGACGACGACAAAGGCTTCCACTCCGCGACTCATACTTCGCCATCACTCCAAGCAACTCTCTATTCTTTGGGGAGAAATAAGCATCAAAGAAAAGGATTTCGTCTTTGGTATAATCTTAACTCATTTATTTATGACCAAAGGGGAAGATAGCACTTCAAGGGCTCTAATGATTCCGTTTTTGGCGATTCATGCCAAAAAGGGGGAGAAAGGAGCCCAAAGCAAAAGGACCGCACCACCACCAAAATTCAAAAACTTAGTGTTTTCCAAAAGTATTTATCAATTGATATCCTATTATGTTCAAAAGGGGGATTTCAAAAAGCTTACATCAAAACCCTCTTGAACACTAAGAGGAGGATTTATTTTAGGGGGAGTTTTGTTTAGTCAAAGGAAAAGCATTTGAAACAGAGGGAGAAAATTTCAAATCTTGAAAATGCTTTGCAAACTCTTATTCATTTACCTTTGACTATTTGCAAAAGATCTTCGAAATAGATTTACAAAAAGAATTTGCAAAAACAAAACATGTGGTGCAAACGTGGTCCAAAATGCTAAATAAAGAAAGAAACATTCCATGCATATCTTGTAAGTAGTTTTATTGGCTCAATTCCAAGCAACCTTTACACTTACGTTATGTAAACTAGTTCAATTATGCACTTCTATATTTGCTTTGGTTTGTGTTGGCATCAATCACCAAAAAGGGGGAGATTGAAAGGGAATTAGGCTTACACCTAGTTCCTAAATAATTTTGGTGGTTGAAATGCCCAACACAAATTATTGGACTAACTAGTTTGCCCAAGTGTGTAGATTATACAGGTGTAAAAGGTTCACCCTCAGCCAATAAAAAGACCAAGTGTTGGATTCATCAAAGGAGCATGAGGCAACCGAGGGCACCTCTGGCTGGAGGCACCGGACTGTCCGGTGTACACCGGACAGTGTCCGGTGCGCCCAGAGGACACCAACTCAAACTCTTCGCCCTCGGGAATTCTTGGAAGCCGGCGCGCTATAATTCACCGGACTGTCCGGTGTGCACCGGACATGTCCGGTGCTCCTAGGAAGCGCGGTCTCCAGAACTCGCCAGCCTCGGGTTCGCGCGGCAGCCGCTCCGCTAAAATTCACCGGACTGTCCGGTGTGCACCGGACTGTCCGGTGTGCCAGCGGAGCAACGGCTCCCTGCGGCGCCAACGGCTCCCTGCGGTGCATTTAATGCGCGCGCAGCGCGCGCAGACGTTAGGCACGCCCATACCGGTGCACCGGACATCAAATAGTACATGTCCGGTGTGCACCGGACACCCAGGCGGGCCCACAAGTCAGAAGCTCCAACGGCTAGAATCCAACGGCAGTGATGACGTGGCAGGGGGCACCGGACTGTCCGGTGTGCACCGGACTGTCCGGTGCGCCATCGAACAGACAGGTTCCCAACGGCCACATTTGGTGGTTGGGGCTATAAATACCCCAACCACCCCACCATTCATTGCATCCAAGTTTTCCACTTCCCAACTACTACAAGAGCTCTAACATTCAATTCTAGATACACCAAAGAGATCAAATCCTCTCCAAATTCCACACGACACAATAGTGACTAGAGAGAGTGATTTGCTTGTGTTCCTTCGAGCTCTTGCGCTTGGATTGCTTCTTTTCTTTCTCACTTGTTCTTGAGATCAAAACTCCATTGTAATCAAGGCAAGAGGCACCAATTGTGTGGTGGCCCTTGTGGGGAAGTTTTGTTCCCGGCTTTGATTTGAGAAGAGAAGCTCACTCGATCCGTGGATCGTTTGAGAGAGGGAAGGGTTGAAAGAGACCCGGCCTTTGTGGCCTCCTCAACGGGGAGTAGGTTTGCAAGAACCGAACCTCGGTAAAACAAATCTCCGTGTCTCACTTGCTTATTCGCTTGGGATTTGTTTTGCGCCCCCTCTCTCGGACTCGTTTATATTTCTAACGCTAACCCGACTTGTAGTTGTGTTTATATTTGTAAATTTCAGTTTCGCCCTATTCACCCCCCCCTCTAGGCGACTATCAGAATGGATGAGTGACCCCGGTGGCGGACGCAAGGGGTGGGCAATGGGGGCCACGGCCCCACCTTGATTTTTATAAACTCTTATACATAGACTTAAATATATAATAACATAAATAAACTTTTATATAGACTTAGATATATAATAAAATAAATAAACTTTTATATAGTAGGTTGGACTAAATTTAATGAAAACTAGATTTTGATCTAACTTTTTCTCGGTGCTTCACTACTCAGCCCACTCCCCACCCGAGTCGTGGTGCTCGTCGCCACGTCGGGATCTTGCACGCAGTACATCTACTTTGCCTTCTAATCCGCACCGGTGGATGGGTAGGCTATTAGTAGGATTCTACCTTGGCATCACAGCAACACCCGCCCTGGCTATCTCACAAGGGTCCCGTTGCGCCGTCGCAACGCGACAATGGCTGTCGCTTGCTGCCACTGCCTTTCGCCTCGTCGTCACCATCTACCGTCGCATCGTCGCCTGCCCTCGGTATCCCATGCCTATTGTCGCCTCACCGTCGTCATTTTGCGGTGGAGTCGCTGACTCTCCACACCGACGTGTTGATGCGCCTGCTTCATCCTAACGTCCAGTCCCCGCCAGTCCACCCCTTTGTTCTCTCCAACTCTCCTTTAGGGTGGCCAAAATGAAGTTTCGATATTCATGTTATTTTAGAACACTACTCATATTATCACTTAATCTCCATGTTATTATCATGGAACTATTTTTATCAAACGATCTAGTATATTAATTTGTCTTATACGTTATCGCCTCACCTGAAATTTTATCATGCGTCCGCCACTGAGTGACCCTACCCCCAAGTTTATCGATTCAATAGTTTTGGCCTCAAACCATATTGCCAAAATAAAGAAGCTCAGGTTGTCTGTCGTGCATGCGGATGTGGATGGATTCAGCGCCTAGTCCCCTTGGAGGTGAAGACCAACTTCACATGGGTGTACAGAGGCCCTACCGACCCTTCTCAGATGGCGAGGAAGAGTTGTTTAAATCAGACGTTAAGTAGTACTTGATGAAAATTTTCCAAGATTTGGCCAACTTCCTAGAAGGTTTCTTTGAGAACATGCATGGGTTTAACCAGTCGGTGAAAGCCACTGGTGGTCTCGATGGTTGCCAATACCTGCATTATTACCCAACTCTCTGCATTCTGGTACATGGCGACCATCACCAGCGTTACTTTACAGAAAGGATGCGAGTTTGCAGCCCGAGCCAAATGCGCTACGCGTCAATCCATCCTATAAAATAAAATACCCTCGCTCCCACTTTCCCTCTCTCCCCTGTCCACTAGAACCCAGCACAGCGACTTGTTAACATTCCCTGTCAGCCTAGTGATCACAATTCAGAACAGGTATAAGGCGGCCGTAGGCAAGAATTCCCCCGCCTCCTCCACAGGTATTTGAGAATGTGCGAACCTAGCCCTGTGACACTAGATTCTAGTTCCAATTAATTGTCCAATAATGAACTTGACTCTGCAGCACTCCCGGCCATGCACACGATATAAGTGCACCCCCACCAGCATGGCCTCCCCTCCCTTGAGACGCACCACCACCCCGGCCCAGAGCACTGCACTGCTTCTCCCTCTCTGTTTTACGGAGGACGAGGAGGAACAGGAAGCAGCAGGGTGCAACAATGGTGAAGTTCTCCAAGCGGTTCGAGGGCCAGCTGGTGCCCGAATGGAAGGACGCCTTCGTGGACTACTGGCAGCTCAAGAAGGACGTCAAGAAGCTGCAGGCCGCGGCAGGAGAGGCTGCCGTGGCGGCGCCGGCGAGGGCTCCGGCTCACTGGGCGATGAGGCTGCCCTTCTTCCACCCCCTTGGGCAGCCGCCTGCCGCCATTCAGGCATGCACTGCCACTGTCACCAAATACTACGTACTGTAATAATAACATACTAACATGCATATGCCGCGTGTGCAATACAATGCAGGTGCACAGGAAGCTGGCCACAGACAGGAGCGTCGACGGCGCGGTGGCCGGGGAGGTGTACGATACGGCGGTGGCGGATGGCGCCGGGTTCGCGGACGCCGAGGCGGCCAAGGCCTTCTTCCAGAGGCTGGACCAGCAGCTCAACAAGGTGAACCGGTTCTACGAGAGGGAGGAGCGGGAGTTCCTGGAGCGCGGCGAGTCGCTCCGGCGGCAGCTGCAGATCCTCCTCGAGCTCAAGGCTGCCGTCACCCAGCAGCAGCAGGCACGGCGCGGGGGGAGCGCTGCCGACACGGATGACCCCTCCGTTTCTTGGTCCATTCAGCTCGGTGAGACCAATACTCCTGTAGACTTGTTGGATTGACTTAATTGTATAAACTGATCCTGACATAGCGTCTCAAAAGTTACAGGAGGCCAATCTCTCAGGGTAATTGCAGAGAAAGAAGAAGAGTGTGAAGAAAAGCTCAACGGCGGCGATGCTACCGCCAAGATAAGCAGTGGTGAAGGACCCGTGTCTCAAGGTCTCAGTGAATCTGGGAGACTTTGCAAGCCGAATGAAGAAATGACGAGGACACTCTCCGGCCAGGGCAGGAGTGTGAGGATCAACATCCCGGTCACCACGCCTTCCAGGACTGTCACCGCCATACGCGAACTGCTGTTCGGGGACATGCCGAGCCAGTCCAAGAAGACTGGCGCGCATGGTACCGACGGCAGTGAGAAGCTGAGCATCAACAAGAGGAAGGTGCACCAGGCGGAGAAGATGATCAGAGGTGCTCTGGTTGAGCTGTACAAAGGACTGGGCTACCTCAAGACGTACCGGTATGCGTAGTTGGTTCTGCCTGCGACATGGCTTCTTGTACTTGAACGTACGTGGATGCATTACTGACAAGGAGGGCACGCTCGTTGCAGGAGCTTGAACATGATGGCCTTTGTGAAGATCCTCAAGAAATTTGACAAGGTTTCTGCTCCTATCTCTTGCTCTCCTTTGATGGTGCCCTATCTCATAAGAGCAACAATCCTGATGACAGAAGCTATATATTTTTCCGTGTTTCAGGTTACAGGAAAGGAAGTGCAGCAAATTTACCTCAAAGCAGTGGAGAGCTCCTACTACAACAGCTCTGACAAGGTATTTTGAAACAATATTGGAGCAATTCTGATTTCATTCAACCTCAGCTCCAAAACTCCTGACTGCGCGCGGTTTTCATCTTAACAGGCAGTCAGGCTAATGGACGATGTGGAGGAGCTGTTCTTGAGACATTTCACAGAAGGTGACAGACGGAAAGCAATGGTGTATCTGAAGCCAAATCAGCGGGAAGAGTCACACTGTACTACGTTTTTCATTGGTAATAACTTTTGACAAGGTTTCCATTCCTTCATCACCATAGGTTTTTCCGATCTTTAAACAGGCATGTAAATTTTCCAGGAGTATCCACTGGCGGCTTCATAGCATTGTTCATAGGTTACTGTATCATGGCACGCGTTGCTGGAATGTACACTCAGCAGTCAAACAAGGTGTACATGTCAACTTCTTATCCTGTTCTTAGGTGAGCTCTCAAAATGCCAAATCAGTTACCGCTGTGCAGTTCCTGAAAAAAGAAAAACCGTTATGCCATTGCTGACAATACATGATCCCAAACTGCAGCATGTTCAGCCTCTTCTTCCTGCATCTCTTCATCTATGGGTGTAACATCTTCATGTGGAGAAAGACACGCATAAACCACACATTCATATTTGAATTCACGCCTACTAAAGAGCTCAAGTACCGAGACGTGTTCTTGATATGCACTGCTTCCATGACAATTGTTGTTGGTGCAATGTTTGCGCACCTGGCAATAATTGTTAAAGGAAATTCATCAGGCGTTGTCCAAGCGATACCAGGGTCCTTACTTCTGGTATGCACTATTGAACTTAACTGATGTGTTCATAATTACATCTGAAATTTATGAGCTTATAAGGTGCTCCCTCTATCCAGGTGTTCTTGTTCATATTAGTCTGCCCTTTCAACATCGTCTACCAATCAAGCCGTTACCAATTCCTTAGAGTTATCAGAAACATCATTCTGACACCCTTTTATAAGGCAAGTTTCTTAAGCACAATTACTTAAGATATGTTCAGAACTTCCAATTAAATTTTAAAGGGAACAAGCTGGTAACTTTTTTGTATATGTGCAGGTTGTCATGGTTGATTTCTTTATGGCTGATCAGCTCTGCAGCCAGGTAATAATTTAATTAAATACTAAAGATTGGTCAAGTTCACTTAGGCAAACTTAGGACCTTTTTTAATACTGGCTAAAAGTCACAAGTAAAATTAGCTATAGCTAACAAATAGTTGGCTAACTATTAGCAGATTTGCTAAAAGTGGCTAATAGTTAGCTGATTTGCTAAAAGTAGCTAATAGCTAAATTATTAGCTAGAATGTTTTGATGTCTACAGCTAATCTTAGCAGCTAAGTATTAGCTCTAGTATATTCAAACAATGCCTTAAGCTATTCCCTAAAGGCCATGATTGGCCAAATCCTCCTACCATAAATGCTTATCTGAGTTACAACTCGACAGGCTACTATATACTCGAGAATAAATGATTGTATCAGTATCAAATGACTAAGGGGGTGTTTGGTTCTCACCTTCTAAACTTTAGTGACTATAATTTAGTCATTTTTAGTCCCTAAAACACCAAACTAAGTGACTAAAATAGGTCCTTCAAACAGGATTTCTAGGGACTAAAATTTAGTCTCTAAAGTTTAGGAGGATGACTAAAGTAACCAAACATCCTCTAAGAATGCAATGACTTCTGACAAACAGGTACCACTGCTCAGGAGCCTGGAGTATTTGGCATGTTACTACATAACAGGCAGCTACATGACACAAGACTATGGATACTGCACAAGAGTTAAAAACTTTAGAGACCTTGCTTATGCAGTATCCTTCCTGCCTTATTACTGGAGAGCCATGCAGGTATACAATCCCTCAGTGCCACTCACCACAAAATAACAATGTTATTTTGGACATTGACATGCTCTCCAAAAATTTATATGCAAATAAATAATTTAATTGTAGTGTAACAATAGAAGCCAATAACATATAATATTGTTACAGTACATTTGGAGATGAAAATTTAGGAACTTATCAATAATCAATTTTTCAAACTGTACTTATTTCAAAAAAAACTATTCTTTCCATCTGGAGGTAGTAAGATTGAATATGACGGCATCATAGTGTCCCTTCTTTTTTGTCTCTTCTAAAGGCTATTTCTAAGCTAGTGGTACCTTTATTTCCTGTTATCCTACAGTGCGCACGGAGATGGTTTGATGAAGGGGATATAAACCATATTGTCAACCTTGGGAAGTATGTGTCAGCCATGCTTGCTGCAGGAACAAAGGTGGCATATGAGAATAACAATAGTACTGGGTGGATGTCACTTGTTATCATTGTATCAAGTATTGCAACTATCTATCAACTGTACTGGGACTTTGTCAAGGACTGGGGTCTTCTACAGTTCAACTCCAAGAATGCCTGGCTTCGTAATGATTTGATACTTAAACAAAAATACATTTATTTCGTATCCATGGTGCGTTTTCAAATCATTAAGCTCTACGTCAAGACTTCCAAAGCAAAAATAGATAGTTCACTTACAGAGACTCACATATTTTACAGGGCCTGAACCTTGTCTTGAGGCTTGCTTGGCTTCAGACTGTCATCCACCCTAATATTGGAAGCCTGGATTCTAGAGTAACTCTGTTCTTTTTAGCAGCACTTGAAGTGATACGACGAGGTCACTGGAACTTCTACAGGTAAACGTCTTTAGAAAATCAAGCAGTAAATGGGAACTTTTCGATTTGGTATAAACATGAAAGTCACACTAAAGAATAATAAACTTTTATGTCAGGCTGGAGAATGAACACCTAAACAATGCAGGCAAGTTCAGAGCGGTGAAGGTTGTTCCACTTCCTTTTCAAGAAGTGGAAGAGGAATAACAAAACAGGGCCACCACTGGAGCATGTTGTAGGTTTTAAGAATACAAACAGTTCGTATGTAACACACCAACTAATGCTAGAAAGCATGCACTACATTACCATAATAAGATTCATTTTTGTATGAGCAATAAAAACCATTCCACGCTGTTAGTATGGACAAGTTGTATGGAGCAATTGGCATTTACATAGAATGTATGTCAAGGGCTGAGTATCCCCGGACAGCAGGGCCTCGACTACGCAGTTCGTAGTCGCGACCCGTCTTCTCCGGCGAGGTTTTACCCCTCAGCCGCAGGCTTTGTTGGTGAGTGGAGAGGAGAGATTAGAGAGAATAAACTTTGCTTGCTTTCTCCAGCCAGCTGGTTACACATATATATATGGCCGATCGGCCCTAACAAACTGGAGATAATTACTACTTAATCCTAGGGATAGCTATCTTATCTTTCCTAACAACCAGCCCCCTACATCTTCTCCTTAATTCTAGGCACTTGAAACAGATAGTAATCCTATCTATCTATAACAAACCAGCGCGCGCGCCTAACTGGCTGCGCGTATCGCGCGCTCTTCTGTCTAGTGCACGTCGCGGGCACGCTTGCACCTGGTGTAGGTGCGTCCGCACATGACATCTATCCCCCCCTCGACGTCCAGCTCGTCCTCGAGCTGAAGGTCCGAAAACCAGGAGCGGAAGTCGTCGAGATCTTCCCATGTAGCTGACGAAGCCTGCTCGCCGCGCCAGTGCACAAGCACTTGGCGAACTCTACGCGCCAGGCGAGCTCGCTTGACCCAGAGGGGTTCTGGAACTAGGCGGAGTCTCGACAAACTTCTTGAGTACGCCAATATGGAACACATCATTGAGACGCGCGCCTGGTGCCGATTTTTTTATATTTTGGCCCTTCCTCGGAAAAAATACACGTTTGGACCTTAGAAAATTTTAATGTCATTTTTGGACCCTCTGCTCGGCGCCATCGTCAATGGCGCCGAGGTACGTGCTGCGCTGGCACAAACGGACGTCGTGGCACCGACGTGGCACCGAGCTCGGCGCCATAGATCTTGGCGCCGAGCTCTATTATGTATACAAAACTTGTCTAGCTCAGTTAGTAGAGCACAAGGCTTTTAATCTTGTGGTCGTGGGTTCAAGCCCCATGATGGGCATGTTTTAATACTTTTTTTTGTCTTTGTCACTGATTTTTTTTGTTGTCCAGATTTTTCATTTATGTCGCTGATTTGTCCGTCTAGATTTATTTATTATCCAGATTTTTTGTTTTTGTGACTGATTTGTTTATCCGTCCATATTTTTTTGTTTATCCAGCGAGCACAGCGGCTGTGTGCCACAGTGGCCGCAAGCGGTCAACTTTCCCCCTTGTTTGCTCAGCTAACCACAATAAAAATCAAATGAGACAAAATTTAAGTTTTTCAAGTGGACAAAATACTTTGTGAGCTTGTGTCTGTGTGTAGGGGTACAATCCCTCACTTTTATATTTAATTTACATACTACTAACTAAACAGTATATTTAATCCGCGAATTTAATTAACCTTTCCATTCAGCGACATAAACGAAATATCTGGACAACAAAAAAATAAATCAGTGACAAAGACAAAAAGTATTAAGAAACCATGATGTGATCCATTGACAGCACCGTTGTGATTGCAAGCAACGCAAACGCAGGGGCAGGCGCAGGCCCCTCCCTCCTCCTCTTGCAGTAGCTGCAGCTCTGCATTATTGAAGCCGGCCGGCCGGCCTGGCCAGGGGGGACCTCGACGGCGAGAGGACGCATACATGCATGTCGTCCTAATCGATCGATCTCACAGTGAGTCGGGTATGTCGGCCCGGCCGGTATATGTAGTAGATGAAGTCATGAAGGTGTGATGCATGGTGCGTGCATGTGCATGCTCATCGTCAAGTACGTTTTTTTCGTTTATTAAGCTTAAGGAAACGTACTTGCATTGGTTAGCGGCCACAGGTTTAGCTATGGTGCATCGCAGTCACGGGCGCAATAATGCACGCAACCTTGAGGTTGTGAGTTCGAGTACATTAGATTATTGGAGTTTTAGAGTCCAAAATATAAATATACTTGCATTGGTTAGCGGCCACCGGTTTAGCTATGATAAATTTTAATTAATATTAAAAAGTATAATTTCGAATACATTAGATTATTGGAGTTTTAGAGTCCAAAATATAAATATACTTAATAAACAAAAAGATTATAATTAGAGTCCAAAATATAAATATACTAGGTATAAATAAACAGTGACTTGATGATTTTATAAAGTACTCCGTACTTCCATAGGGTGGGTTACTTATGTGCATGGTACTTGCGTCACGGAGTTTGAATAAACAAAAACAAAAACAAAAAATATCTAGATGAATAAATAAATCAGTCATAAAAACAAAAAAAAGCTAGATGAAAAATAAATCTGGACGGACAAATCAGCAACATAAACGAAAAATATGGACAACAAAAAAACAAATTAGTGACAAAGACAAAAAAAAATATTGAACATCCACCATGGGGCTTGAACCACAACCTCAAGGTTAAAAGCCTTGCACTCTACCGACTAAGCTAGACATGCTTTGTTGTTACACATCTGAGCTCGGCGGCATAGATCTTGGCGCCGAGCTCGGTACCACGTTGGCGCCACGTCATTCAGGTTGTGCCAGCGTAGCACGTACCTCGGCGCCATAGCCTATGGCGCCGAGATGTGTTACCTCGGCGCCATAGGCTATGGCGCCGAGCAGAGGGTCTAAAAATGACATTAAATTTTTTTAAGGTCTAAACGTGAATTTTTTTTTGAGAAAGGGACAAAATACAAAAAATTCGGCGCCTGGTGGCAGTTCCAGGTGAACAACGACGTCGTTGATCAATTCAGTGACGCGGTAGGGCCCAACGAAGAGGGGCTTGAGCTTTCCCGTGGCCGAGCGTGGAAGGGAGATGGTCGCGCGCTGACGGAGATGCAAGAACGCCCAGTCGCCGACCTGGTACGACACTGGCTGATGTTGCCGGTCGTAGTGGCGCTTCTGCACCGCCTGCGCTTGTTCTAGGTAATAGCGAACGTCGTCGAGGAAGGCATCGCGATCTTCCATTTCCCTGGCCACCGCTGCTACCCGAGTCTCACCAGGCTCGTAGGAACGGATGGAGGGCAGATCGCAACCGTAGACCACCCAAAACAGTGTCTCGTATAATGATGATTGGTAGGCCGTATTGTAGACGTACTCAGCCCACGGTAGCCAGCGAAGCCACTATCGAGGACAATCGCCTGTGAAGCAGCGTAGGTACATGACGATGACGCGGTTAGCAGCTTCCGTCTGGCCATCCGTCTAGGAATGGAAGGCGGAGGACATGTGCAGCTTTGTGCCCCGAGATATCGGGGCGGCGTACTGCTCGCGCAGCTCGAATTGCCTGGCCAGGCTCATGGCGGCTACCAGGGACTGTGGGTTCTAGATGCGGACGTCAATGCTGAGAGGTGGCTGAAGGCCTCCGGTGAAGAGTTGGACCCGCTGTGACTCCTCGAGTGGTCCGGCGTGAGGTAGGAGTGCCTGGAACCGATCTTGATATTTGGTGATCGTGCCAGTGCGCCGACATGCGGCCAGCGGCGCAGAACGCAGCGGCGGCCCATACCGCAGGTTCAGCAGCTCCTTGAATCGACACCACGACGGGGTACCTTCGTCCGACTGGATTTGGATGTACCACGTCTGCGCGCCATCTTCCAAGTTGTGGGATGCCATCCAGACCTTCTCCTCCTCCATGATTCGCTGGTGGTGGAAGTACGATTCACAGCGGTTGATGAAGATCAATAGATCGAACATACCGTTGTAGCTGGGGAAATCCAATTTCTAGAACCGCGGGGGACGATCATTGTGGTGTTGGCCGTCGATGCCCCCGTTGGTAGTCGACGAAGAAGATGACTTCTCCTTCTGCAACGTGACCATGGTCATCTGCAGGTTCGTCACCGTGTTGGACAGGTCCTCGATCATCTTGGCCACATCAGCAGTAGTTGGTGCCGACATGGCTGAAGGAACTGAAGTGGCGTCGACTGGTGGTGGTGATGTTGGTGGGCGGGGTACGGGTGCAGCAGTTGCGGTGCGTTGGAGAGGGTGTCGGTTCAGGGGCACAGCGGTGGTGGTGGGTTGTGTAGATGGCGCGGAGGAAGACGAGGAACGTCTGGAACCGAATACCAGGTTGTCAAGGGCTGAGTATCCCCGGACAGCAGGGCCTCGACTACGCAGTTCGTAGTCGCGACCCGTCTTCTCTGGCGAGGTTTTGCCCCTTAGCCGCAGGCTTTGTTGGTGAGTGCAGAGGAGAGATTAGAGAGAATAAACTTTGCTTGCTTTCTCCAGCCGGCTAGTTACACATATATATATGGCCGATCGGCCCTAACAAACTGGAGATAATTACTCCTTAATTCTAGGGATAGCTATCTTATCTTTCCTAACAACCAGCACCCTACATCTTCTCCTTAATTCTAGGAACTTGAAACAGATAGTAATCCTATCTATCTATAACAAACCAGCGCGTGCGCCTAACTGCCCGCGCGTATCGCGCGCTCTTCTACCCGGCGCACGTCGCGGGCGCGCCTGCGCCTGGTGTAGGTGCGTCCGCACATGACAATGTAGAGTACCTATAAGTTTCCCAGCATTATTAGGAACTTCAAGCAATATAAAGCAGCAGCTCAGCTCTACAGTTGTTCATTTGCTCCTCATCAATTTGTGTTGTGTCCATCATGTATAAATTACCTCTAATGAGGTTTTGTGATCATTTTGCGAAACATGAAATTCCTTTATAAGCCACTTAGAAGGTACAATAGGCACTAGTAGATAGCAAATGTCACCGAATTCTTTTGATCTCCACAATGAACTTCACAACATGGAATTTAAGAATTGCAAGGATATACAGAATCCTGGTAAAGGGTCATATTGGCATTACAGAATGACCTCAATTTCAGCACTCTCACTCATTTATGCCATGTCTCTACCATGTCATTTGACGTGCAAAACAGTATGCACGAATATCTGGTCCCAAACATAGAAAATTATAGTTAATTTAGGAATCACAAAGCATACTGATAAAGAGTTGGACTGTCATACTAAGCTCCCACAGCAGGTGAACATAAAAAACTTAAACCGAGATATCTCTGTATTTCCATCATCACTGTAAACTTTGGCTGACAATAGAGAAAATACCAATATACTTTCTAACTGCAGCACCCTCTGTACAGCTTACAACATTGGCAGCATCGTAAAGCATCACAAATTTAAAGAAAGATAATCACTGAAAGGTTGCAACTGTGTCCCACACCATAGAAAAGATAAAAATCTGCCCTATGCACCATATCATATATGTTCTTCGGTGATGATCTGACATGGGTCAGTTCTATTCGATGCTTGACACTGAGACCATGGTTTGCTTGCATCCATGGACATCTTTTGTTCCGCTTGTCGATGTTTTATGATTGAGACCACTACACTTCACTGCAACCATGGAGAGTAACACACCCCTAGTGTTTTGAAATAGAAGCATTATCAACTAACATTACGTCACTCCAATTTGTAATGCATCGAATATATTCTCTGATAATTCTTGTGCATCAATCCAACTCCTTCCAGTATCCTTTCTTGCACGCTGGGTGTCGAATACAGTGCGATTCCAGTATTTCTCATCCCACATGTCAACTGAAGCATGAATGCTTGATAATATAATGTATGCAGAATAATCATGTGGTGTAATTTCCAGAATCTTCTTAGCTGCTATTCTTCCTAACCCCAAATTTCCGTGAACCTTACATGAAGCTAGCAAAGCTTCCCACAATATTTGATCTGGTTCATAAGGCATTGCATCAATGAAGTCCATTGCATCACAAAATCTTCCAGCACGAGCAAGTAGATCAACCATGCAGGTATAATGAACCATCTTGGGTTCCAAGTTGTATTTTTCCTTCATTTCATTGAAGTACTCACAGCCTTCTTTTACAAGGCCCATTCTGCTGCAAGATGATAGCAGGCCAACAAAAGTGTAAGCATCTGGGCAGATCCCCTCTTCTTGCATCAGATCAAAAAGCTGAATGGCTGCCACCTCACTGCCATGCTGTGAAAAACTTGTGAGTAATGCATTCCATGTGACGATGTCTCTATTACTCATTGAGTTAAATATCTTCAATGCAACCTGAACACTTCCACAATTAGCATACAAGGTTACGAGTGCATTCTGTACAGAATTATCATCATCAATACCTAGCTTCAGAGTCCTCGAATGGATTTGCAACCCAACAGCAAGATTTGAGATGCTAGAACTGGCTCGTAGCACACTAGTGATGCAAAATACTGGAGATCCCAACCCTTTCCGGAGCATTTTCCTAAAGAATAAGAGTACCTCTTCATCAAGACCATTCTGAGTGTAGCAAGTTAACAATGCCGTCCATGATATGATGTCATTTTCCTCCATTAGATAAAATACAGTTTCAGCACTATTGATATCACCACATCTGCCATAAACAGTGATGGTGGCATTCAATAGTAAGGTATCCAACTTGAAGAAGGTTTTTAAAGCATAACAATGTACCTGCCGAACCATTCTCAGTTGTCCAAAGGATGAACAAACCTGCAGCATACCAGTCATAGCTGACTGGTCAATTGCCATATTTTTCATGATCATCTCCTTGAAAACACCAATTGCCTCTGCATTGTATCCAGTACGTGCATAAGCGCCAAGCAGGGCAGTCCTCGAAAGCGCATCATGCCTTATACGACAAGCCAACCTAGGTATCTCATCAACTCCACCACACCTGCCATACATCGTCATCAAGGCAGTCCCCAAAGCAGTGTCAACCTCCGTTCCCATCTTCAGCAAGCAGCCATGAAGTTGCATTCCAACGGATAGCAAATCGGGCGTATCAAACACCTTCAGGATGCAAGAATACGTCGCATTGGTAGGCCAAACCTTTAATGCCAGCATTTTCTTGAACAGCAGAAGTGATGTGTCATAGTAACCTGACGAACCTTGGTTGACCAGACAGGCAATCATGCTCGTCCAGCTTAGGACGCTCCGCTGTGGTGCGAGCGTGAAGGCCCGCCACGATGAGTCCACCCAACCGCATTTGGCATACATGTCCACCAACGCCGCCGCGACGCTATCATCCTCGTCGACGCCGAACTTGGCCACGCAAGCGTGCACCTGCATGCCAGCGTCGACATCTCTGGCACGGGAGCACCCGGCGACCAAGGCCCCTAGCGTGAACGAGTCCGGGCGGTCCCAGCTTCCGTGCCCCGCGCCGTGAAGCATGTGGGAGAACAACGCGAACGCTTCCGCGAGGACGCCATGGTGGGCGGAGCCGGATATGACGACGGACCAGGACACCAGGTTGCGGCGGGGCATTTCATCGAACAGCCTGCGGGCGTCCGCGGGGACCTGGCGCCTCAGGTAGGCATATAGAAGATTGTTGCAAAGAAAGGTGGAGACAATGCAGCCAAGCTTGATGGCCACGCCGTGTACGGAGTGAGGATTGCCGCCGCTGCGAAGGAGGGCGGCGAGGGGGTCGCCCATTGCTAACTGGCATCGACCGCACGCGCGGGCGCGGCTGAGGGCTACCTGTTTTCTATTTGGGAAAATTATTCCTCTAGCATTGAAAGTTCGTCATATTCGGAAAATACCATCAAAATTTCGCCGTTACAGAAAATAACACCAAAAAGGTCCTTCCGTTCCATACTGCAACACTACGTTCGTTTCTTACGCCGTTACAGGAAATAACACCAAAAAGCTCTCATTTCCAGTGGACTGCCCTCGATTCCTCTCCAGACCGTGACCGAGTACTGCAGTACTGCTGTCTAGGCTCCCAGTTCCTCTCCGTCTCTCTCCTGCTGTCCCAGGCGCGGCGACGGCTCCCGCCAGGCTCTGCTGTCCCAGGCGCGGCGGCGGCTCCCGCCAGGCCCTGCTGTCCCAGGCGCGGCGGAGGCTCCCAGGCGCGGCGACGGCTCCCAGGCGCGAAGACGGCTCCACGCCCGGCCGTGCTGCCTAGGCGCGGCGGCGACTCCCGCCTGCCCTGCTGCTGTGGAGCAGCGACGGCTCCTCCCTGCTGCCAAAGAACGGCAACGGCTCCACTGGCTGCCCTACCCGAATGGATCGATCCGAGATTCCAGTAGGGTAAGACTTCAACCCCAACTCAGAAGTAGTGGTGAGGCTGGGAAAAGAGGCCCTTACCAGGATAAAACTTGTTTAACTTTCTGTACGGCTACTCTTTCCAGGATCGATTTGCACAATGCTTGTAAAGTAGAGATTGATGTCACTTCATTTCAAACGGTAGAGGATGGACGATGTGTGTACCGTAAGGGTAGGGTCTTGAATTGGTGGGTTGACTCTGAGGAGTATTCCATCATTGATATGGAGAAAGATGTCGTCGAACACTATAGCTGGACAACCAATCAAGAAGCGTTGTTTTGGTACAATGGATCCAACGGTCAATTACGTCGTCTTGCTACTGACGAAGAGCTCTTGACCTTGTTACGATCATCAAAGGTTGTGAAGTTTATCATGGTTGTCAGTAATAAGCAGTTGGGTGCTGAAAATGATGTGGGTGAGCTCCAGAATGACAATGGAAGGGACAGAGAGCTGCAGATTATTGTTAGGGAAAACAAGCTTCCAATTGAAGTGATGGCTGAAAATAATGGTTTATTGTGGGCTGAGGAACCAGAACATGGCCTCACAACAGCTGGTCCTAAAAGAGCAGAGGAGGAAGAGGTGGAGCACTATATGGATCTTGGTTTTGATGCAGAAGGAGATGATCCAACTGGAGCTGACGAAGAATGGAGGTATTTCAAGAATGCAGATTTCGATCATCCAACTGACGCAAGAGCTGCAGATTTGGATCATCCAATTGAGGCAAGACTTGTAGATCTTGATGCTGTACCAAATGATGAAGCTGCAATGATTGGTGATGCAATTGCGGCACAAACTACATATGATCGGGAGAATCCAAAAATAGTAGTGGGATCGACATTTGTTGATAAGGATGCCTTTATGCTACTTATCAAACAATAGGATGTTTGTGGCAATTAGAGCATGTGTGAATGGCTTTCTTGTGGGTTGTAGGCCTTATCTTGGTGTTGACTCTACTCACCTCACAGGTAAGTACAGTGGACAGCTAGCAGCAGCAACTGCAATTGATGGGCATAATTGGATGTATCCCGTAGCTTATGGGATTTTTGACAAGGAGAACGACTCTAATTGGATTTGGTTTATGATGCAATTGAAGATAGCTATTGGTACACCACATGGATTGACAATCCACACCGATGCTTGCAAAGGTTTGGCAAATGCAGTCCTCAGGGTCTTCCAAGGTGCAGCTGAGCATAGAGAGTGTTTTAGACACCTCATGAAGAATTTCAGAAAAAAGTACCAGGGTGATGTGTTAAAGTACATGTGGCCTTGTGCTTGGGCATGCACACCTCGTAGGCACCAGGTCTTATGGGAAAAAATTAGAGAAAGTAGTCCTGAAGCTATTGTGTACTTAGAAACGAACCATAAACAGATAAGGTCACGAGCTAAGTTCAGTGCAGATTGCATGGTTGATTATGTGAATAACAACATATCGGAGTGCTTTAACAACTGGATTAAGGACTACAAAAGCTTTCCGGTGGATATTCTCATGGATGCTATAAGGGGCAAGATCATGGAAAAGATAGCAACAAGGCAAAAGATAGCTGCAAGGCTAACCGGACGAGTACTTCCTAGTGTTATCAATGAGCTGAACATTAAGAGCAGATCCTTGAAATATACAATCACAGGAAGTGGTGGTCTTAAGGCCGAAGTATCTGGATTAACTAGGGACAACACACCTTGGAGACATGGAGTGGATCTTGACAAGAAAACATGCTCATGTGGCCAATGGAAGATTTCAGGCAAGCCTTGCACCCATGTTATAGCTTTCATAACTTCACGAAGACAAGTTAGAATTGAAGACTATGTCCATGAGTACTACTCAGTTGAACGTTTCAAAGCTACTTATCAGTTTGATATTAACCCGATGGTTGATAAGGCTCAGTGGCCCGTGGTTGATCCTGGGTTTGTGATGGTTCCTCCGAAGTTAGAGAGGCCTGCGGGTAGGCCGAGAGTACGTCGAATCAGAAGTAGTGGTGAGGCTGGGAAAAGAGGCCCTTACCAATGCAAGAGATGCTTTCAGTTTGGTCATATTGAAAAGACTTGTCGTGAGCCCCCTGCTGAATTGGGGGATGAGCTCCCACCACCGCCTAAAACACAGTAAAATGTCAAGCTTTACTGCTGCATTCAGTTTATTTTTTTGTTGTTTTCCCTTTGGTTAAACAATTGTCTTCTTGTAGAAAGAGAAATGGTGATGCTGTCCCGCACACACCAAAAAGGTCCAACACGGCAAAAACAACTGCATCAACTCCTCCTTCGACAGGTCCAATAACAAGAAGCATGGCAGCTTCACCTTCTACTTCTACAGGTGAAGGTCCTGTCACTAGAGGAATGACAAACATATCACCTGGGGGCATTGCAAGAAGAGTTATCATTAGTTAGTAGCTGTAATGGAGATGGCTGACTTGATGTTATGCTGAAATGGAGATGGCTGACTTGATGCTAAAAACCTACTCTTATGTTTAGTGCTAAAAACCTTCTGTTGTGTTCATGACATATGTGCTGTTATTCTCCTTAAATCAGCTATGTTCACTCATGTGGCTGTTGTGTTAGATGTGCTGTTGTCATGTCTTTTTCAATCTTATTGCTGCTTACAGTACGTGAGAAAGGCAAGTAAGAATGGGGGTATTTTTGTCTCAGTTAACAGCTCTGAGATGCGTGCTGCTACTGCACCAGGCGATGCTTGAGCTGTTGCTGCTGATCGAGTGAACAGTCGTGAAGTGCAGGCGATCATCCAAAACAGGGCTGTCGGTCAGAAAACTGGAGAGGGGTCAGGGATGCAAGCGTAGTGTTGCAGTATGGAACGGAAGGACCTTTTTGGTGTTATTTCCTGTAACGGCAAAATTTTGGTGGTATTTTCCGAATATGACGAACTTTCAATGCTAAAGAAATAATTTTCCCTTTCTATTTCCCTTTCACTGCTCCAGGTCCACCTTCCAGTGGTAATTAGGGACGAAAACGGGCAAGATAAACCCGCGCACAGGGTCATCTTTTATCATAGGCTAATATATTTCTCGGGACTAAATACGGGATAGTTTACAAGTCTAAAAATCGGAGGGTGATGGAGGGGCTAAAATCCACTCCTCCAGTTTTGAGGCTCCCAAACTAGCTCTACAGGTAGTTAAAATTCGGGATAGATACAGAACGAGATCGAGTAATCATTCGGGCGAAGAAACAGATAACGGATATTACTCGGTAGATAATGGATATTTGTCGGTTAGTTCGTAAATACATAATTATGTATATAATAGTTCAAATATAGGAAACTAAACCAATAAAATTGACATCATGCAATTTAAAGTTACTAATCACAAAGATATTATTGAACCAACAACATAATTTAAAAATTTGACAACATATCACCGCTTTTAGACATAATCCACAAGTCCATAATTATTTTACAAAATAATAGATAGTTAACATTAATTAACATGTTCAAGTTCGCAAGATAGTAGATAGTTTGCAGATAGTAGATAGTAGGCATTAACTAGCAAGCCTCTGCTACAGTCGAAACAGCAAGTGAAGACGTCCACAATATTACAACAAGTAGCAGTGGAAAAAGTGCAAACACTCCATATCTCCCATTCCAAATAACAAATCTGAATGAGCAAGTCGATAAATAATAAGTAACTCAAATAATTATGTGGGTTTTAATTTAAAGAGTCGCTTATCAATATTCACAAGAACATTATAGAAACACCATAATAAAATGATAAATTGATAATGATAAGTTCAAACACAATAGTCTATAGTAACTTATTGGATATTTACCGGATTTTTTCCTACCGAAAGAAGGATAGAAATCACCCTAAAAAACATGTCTAACCGAAGAGGGAGGTATTTAAACGATTTCGAGAGTTGATAGAGAAATCTATAGTTCTAAAGTTTATGGCTAGTTTGGTAACCCTATTTTTCAAAGAATTCTTATTTTTCCAAAAAAATAAACTATTTTTTATAGAAAAATGAAAATCCCTTAAAAATGATGTTGTCAAACTAGATCTTAGAGCTAGATTGGGAACCCCATTTTTCCAAGGGGTTCTATTTTACCAAGCAAAATTAGTTTATTTTATCTTAATTTCCCTTAAAAATAGGAATCCCTTAAAAAAAATAAGGTTCCGAAACTAGTCTTAAGAAAATAGAAATTCTTTGAGAAAATAAACTAGCCTTTAAAAACAGTTTGAGAAGCTCATTTTCCCATGTAATTTCTATTTTCTAAAAAAATAATTTATTTTTTAGAAAAATAGGAATCTCTCGGTAAAATACTAGCGTGGACGGACCCCAAGAGGTGAAACGACTTTTTTTCTTAATACATTTTGATAGGCCTGCTACAATCCGGCAACTCGTTTCTCCAACCGTAAAACTCGTGTCAGTTGGGATGTTCGTTCGGTTCTGTTTGACCACGGCCTTTTGGGCCTTTGTTTCTCATCGGATTCTGTTGGGCTGTTTCATGTAGATTTTCTGCGGGGCCGCAGCAAAGAGCGCCTGTCGTAGTCATATGTGAATTCGGGTTCGGCTTAGGGAGCGTTTGGTTGCTCCTGCTAAAGTTTAGTTCGGGTCACATCAAGCGTTTGACTTTTAAATAGAAGTATGAAATATAGACCCAACCAACTGGACTAGATTTGTCTCGTCTTTTAATCTTCGGCTGACAAATTAGTTTTATAATCCGACTACATTTAATAACCGGAACGGAGGTTCAAACATTCGATAGGACAGGGGCTAAATTTTAGCGGGGTGTAACCAAACACCCCCTTAGTAATGGGATACTCGACCGCGAGGTACCCATATCCTATCCGGTATTTTTGATATATTTTAGATATTAGCGATTATGTATTCTACCCATATCCAGAGTTCAGTATTCAGATAGAATCCATATCCGCTCCGATGAAAAAGTACTTGCATTCGAAAATCTGTCCTATTTTGGTACCCGTATCCGGTACCCGTCCTATACCCACCCCGTTTTCATCACGTCTTGTATTTGTCCCAGATGTTAACTACTCGTATTCCGTCTCATATCTAAGGGCCTGTTTGTTTACCCCTCAGATTATATAATCTGGATTAAATAATCCTAAGAGGCAAACAAACAGTCCAGCTTATTTGCCGAGATTATATAATCTAACCCCTTGGATTATGATAATCCATAAGCAAGTGAGGAGGTGCTTATTTCAGATTATTTTTTTCCCACTTCCCCACTACCCTTTCAAGTTTCCTAGAAATTACCCACCATTGCCATTATAACCCACGATTGGCATTATTGTCTTCCTCATACAAAAGAATCCTATTAACAACTCAAATAATCTGGATAAACAAACGGGACTACTCAGATTATATAATCCAGATTATATAATCCAGATTATATAATCCTCCAAAAATAATCTAGATTATATAATCCATGGGGTTAAACAAACAGGCCCTAAGAAAAATACATTAGGCTAGGATATATGATGACCCTGTATCCGGCTATATCCATCCCGTTTTCATCACTGATGGATGGGCAATAGTTAACCGTCTTTTTTAAAACTACTTCGCTCTCTTTAGTTTTTTTTAAAATTTGGTGTTTCTTGTTTTCCTTTTTTCCTTTATTATTTTTCCAACCAAAACTAAAATAAAGAAAAAAAATCAAATTAATTTTCTCACCTATGAACAATGTTCACATCATCCCTAAAGTATTTTTAAGTTTATTTATCCCTCCACTCTTATAAGTTAGTTCAATTTACCCCTTAACAAAATTTACCTTTTTCATTTTGTATATACAAGTTGTGTTCTCGTTTTAAATTTTGTTGATTAGTAGCAAATAGCATTAATTTAGCCTAGAAAAATATATTATGGTTTTTATAAATATTTTGGTAGGTTAGTGATCAAATAATATAATAATTCTAATGTTATAAAACTTAATATGAAATAATGATGAAAAGTCTTTAACATATCTTTCTAATATAAGTTATAATGTCATCAATCATCTGAAAAAATATGAACATAAAATTCAATTCTTACATGGATAAACAAAAAATACAAATCTCCTTCTAATAAGGTTTATCTTTTTTCTCCATATACAAGATAAATTTTAAGCTTATATTTTCTAATATGGTTGGAGAGATTAGGCCTGAGCAAAATAAACCGAAACTGAAGAACTGAACCAAATTAACCGAATCGAAACCGAATTAACCCTTATAAATTTGGGTTCCATGTTTCAGCAAACCGTAATGCGCCTCGAGCATAAGCTTTAACCCCTGCGAGACCTTCCCCCGTCTCTTTCTAACCATGGTAAATGCAATATCGCATGTCATATTCTATGCACGTTTAATCTACTTGTTGTCACACCCGGCTTTAAGGAACAAAGCCAGGTGCATCTCATACATGCGCCAAGAAGACAACATATATAATAACAGAGTGTATAGAGATAAATGTCATAATAATCAGAGTATTTATTACATAGCGGAAGACTTATTACAAAATAAAAGAATAAACATAAAACGAACTAAGGATCGTTGGCGCCAATGTCAACTGAGAAACGCCACCTAGATCAGATCATACTCCTCGCCTTGTGGCTCCTCCTGAACCACCTGCTCTTCTCCTGTGGGGGGGTGTGAGACAGCAAGGGTGAGCTCACACATGATCATCGCTCAACAAGTTGTGGGGAATAATGTGACATGAACTCACCAAAGGTGGGAGCTCATGGAGTGTAAGGCTTATCAAAGAGAATGGTTAAAGCTGAGCATTGCTTTTAAGTAGTTGGTCAAAATTTTATTAGCAATTACTAAGTGTAAGTAAATACCAAACCTTAAATAAAGTAATAGAACAAATTAATAATAAACCCATGCATATGCAAATGACAAAATTGAATTTAGGTTCCATAAATTAATCATCAGAGAGTCCTGAGCTGCTCATGACCGTGAGCTCGGCTAGTATACCAGTTTTACACTCTGCAGAGGTTGTACCCTTTACCCACAAGTCATGCTACCCATCTGCCAAGGGGTCGCGAATCCCATACACCTCTACCTAGGAAGCGCGGCAGGGCAACACTACGAGGCCTTTACAAAGTTCCACTAGCTTCCGAAAACCCGCTACAGTTTATAGGAAGCTCCAATGCAGGGTTCTTGTCTGACCGCCATCGCAGCAAAATCAACCAAGGACCTCCCTACACTGACCACTCCCCTACTGCCCTTGCCCCTTTTGGGTAAGGTAGTCTTCCACTAGCTTTCCTAATTAGTTAGCCAAGGGCGTCCCATTAAACCCTTGTGGTGGCACGTGGTTCTCAAGTTAAGCTCTATGTTCCAATTAACATTAATGAACTTGACATGAACATAAATAGAATAACAAGAATAATTGGAACATAGATATAATAAATGATTATCCCCAAAACCATGTAAAGCAATAGCAAACTACCTAAGTGATTCAGGGGTAGACAAGGTAATGAGATAAACAATCTAGGGTGACCTATTAGGTCCCATAAAAATTAACCTATGCATGGAATAGTGATAATAATGAATATTATTGGGTAACAGAAGTGATCAAGGGCACAACTTGCCTTCAATGAGCTCCTGCTCAGCTACTTCAACCTGCTGCTCACCAGGATCCTCTGTGGTTTGCTCTTCTACTCGCATCAATACAAACAGACATAGTATAGCAAAAATTAACATCACACCAAACAACAGAATAGAACGCATGATAATATTTTACGCTGCGTAACAAGATCGTAGGAACAAGAATCACTAAATTTGGAGTTACGATTATTTAGTTATGAATTTCTGAAGTTATTTAGTACTTTGCATAGAATAATTTAAGTGTATAATTTTAATCCAATTTTCATGGCTAAACAGAGGTACTATATGATGAGTAATATTAAAACAAAAATTATTGCAACTGCAATGGATCAATTTGGAGTTAAAATAAATTAAATATGAATTATACAAATTTCTGGAATTATTTTTTTACTAAAAATTGATTTCTATATTCATTTATCTGATTTTACCAACAGTCTGGGTTGTGCGCACTAATACTGAAAAGTACAGGGGCCAAATCCTAATTTTCCCAAGGCTCATGCTAAAACTGTGATGGACTGCGGGTTGATTTCTATGTTGCGTGGGGTCTCTTTTGTAAAACTACCGCCAAAAGGGTATCGGACGATAGGAGTCGTCTGATCAGATCCGACGACCCGGATTAGATCGCAGCCCCCCAAGACTCCTAGGCCGACAGATCTAAATTCTACGGCCGAAAACTACTCTAGCCGAGATCATACTGGGACCAGATCCGATCGTTCATTGAAGATCCGACAACCATTCTAATCCTGGCCACCACTGCGGAGATCAACGGTCCACAACCATCTTCTACCTCCCGATCGTTGCTAGCGGCGATGGCCAAGGGCCCGCGGCGGAAGGCATCGTAGCACGCTGGTATGTCAGCCAAGCGCTTGCCCAAGACAGATGCAAAATTATCTTGGAAGCCATGGCGAATTTATAAAGGGTAACAACACAGGTAACCACGCCGGTGAAGTAAGCTCATCGCGCAAGGTGGCTTCACGGAGGTGCCCGCATATGTGTACAGCGCTCCGGCATGCCCCTGCCCCGACCCTAACTCCGAAAAAATACGGCACGCACGGTAGAATAAGGAGAAAACAGATGGGAGTTCTCACCAATGATTTCAGCGCCCGAGACGAACTCCCCAGACCACAGCAGCTTCTCCACCCGCCGCGTCGTTGCCTGCTCCACTGCTCCGAACGCCGGTACGGTTTGGCAGTTGAACAGCGGCCGCTTAGCAATTATATAATCCCGAGTCACGGTCCAGGTCGCACGGCTGGCCAGGTGCCCAGAGCGCGCTGATTACGGCAGCAGTTACGATGGCCACCGGAAACCCAGCGAGGTTGGTTAGAGAGTGGCTGGCTGTTTGACCGGACCCACATGGCAAGGAGGAGAACGACGAGTGGTGCTGGTGTTGAACCCACACGCAAGATGCAGCCAGTTAGAAAGGGGAAAACGAAGGGAGGAAACGTGCCTGCGGGGGAGCTATTCAGCACAACAGACAGAAATCGTGAGGGGCAGTCTGGGCTGAGATGGTCCAAGGAGCGCAGACCAAGCCCAAGCGTCATGTTCCTTTCGTTTTTTTTGTTTCTATTACCAAGTTCTTGATTCCAATTTCTTTTTTTGCACACAATATGCAAAAAGCAAAAGTTATCCCGCATGTGATACATATTCCCTTTCCAACTCAAACTTCATGCTAAATTTGTTCTATCATTAAAGACTCATCTTAGACATGGTATGGATAAATTTGTCTAAATCTAGTATTTATTTCATGATAATTAGTGCTCTCTCTTTCTCCAATTCTAGAGTTTCTTTTAGATCTTAAATTCCCATTTGGGTATTAATATAATTATTTTCACATTATTTTATGTTGTCACAGAATGCACACAAAATAAAATCGAGCATGATACTTAATTTGGTAGTATATATTTTTATTAATTGTTTTTGGGCATAGTGTTCACCTTTGATGATGCATAAAGATCAAACTCACATAAAGAGAAATTGTTTCTCTATTGGTATTATTTCTAGCAAATTACAAAGTGGGTGTTACACTTGTTCTCTTGTATGGTGTACTGTTTGTTTCCTAATTTGAATGGATGGATGTATGTATGTTTGCACTCGCATAGAGAACGATTCGGTCGAGGAGCCCGAAGAACTCGCAGGAGAAGCCCCTGAGCAGCAGTCGGTTGGTGGAGGCAAGTGTCCCTTGACCTATCTCTGTCCTATTCATTCTTTAATTCACCTCCCGCATTACACAGTTATACCTAAGGATTGACTAGCTTTTGTTATCCATGTCCTTGTTTACCTATTTGGGTTGGATTATTATTGCTTAGTCTTATGCTATTGCTCAACTCTAATCAATGAACATGATGAGAATGATCAATGATACGCTGTTTTCCCCTCTTTTATTATGATGTTATACTTGTGTCCTTCAAGGGGGCTCGAGCGGTTTCTCGAGTGCCTCTCCGTAAGGACCTATTCTTTGGATGACCGCCCGGGAAAACAGTGCAACCATGAGGGTGGAATGGGGTGCCCTTAGCTGAATAATTAGAGGATCCGGGGTGTAGTTCGCTTAGCCGTCTTGCCGTCAATGGGGCTCGGTGTATGCGGCTCGCTCTGCCAAGCTTGGGTTCGCCCCTTGGGGAGGAGTGCGGTGCATTTAGGAAACCTAACGGGTGGCTACAGCCCCGGGGAATCTCTATAAAGGCTACGTAGTGATGCCCTGCTGGGTCACCTTGGTAGTGATCAATGGAGAGTCATGATCTCCGGGCAGAAAGGGAATCACGGCTTGTGGGTAAAGTGCACAACCTCTGTAGAGTGTTTGAAAACTGATATATCAGCCGTGCTCGCGGTTATGAGCGGCCAAGGGAGCTCCAGTGATTAGTGGTACTAGATCAGAGATGTTCAGATTACAGGTGGCAACGAGGTTGATGGTTCTTGGTTTTGACTCTGGTAATGGTAAGTGGTACTCTTTCCGTTTGGAAAGGAGTACGTTTGGGTTAATAACGTGGGTTAATCCTAAAACTTGGCTTTCTCTACTAGTAATAATAATCTGACCAACTAAAAGCAATTGCTTGACTTATCCCCCACATAAAGCTAGTCCACTACAACCAGACAGGACACTTGCTGAGTATGTTGATGTGTACTCACCCTTGCTCTACACACCAAACCCCCCATCCCCAGGTTGTCAGCATTGCAACCCCTGCTCAGGAGAAGGCGAAGCCGTGGAAGGAGACTTCCAGGAGTTCCAAGACTACGACGAGTTCTAGGCGTGGGTTAGCGGCAACCCCCAGTCGGCTGCCTGTGAAGGCCGCGCTTATCTACGTTTCTTTTCCGCACTTTGATTATTTGTAAAGACTATGTGGATGTCTCAGACATATGATGTAATCGACTACTATTTCCCTTTTTAATACTATTTGAGCACTGTGTGATGATGTCCATGTTATGTAACTACTGTGTACGTGAATTGCTGATCCTGGCACGTACATGGTTCGCATTCGGTTTGCCTTCTAAAACCGGGTGTGACACTTAGCAGGGTCGTAGTATGGCTCCACCCTCATATGGGAACGAGCATGACACAAAATCACATACCACATCATCCATAGTCAAGAGGTCGACATAATGAGGTCAGACCACCCGCAACTCTAGGCCCAAGGGCCAGTGGGCTACCACAGGCCGCTATTGATATAGTGAGAGAAGAGATATATGAGGCATTACGAGATAAACTTAGTGTTAGCATGACCAACATGGGACAAACCTATGGAAAACCAAATGACATTCGTTTTGACATCGTATATCCATAGGGGACCAAAATACTAGTTTTTTCAAAAAAAATCGTGGCACAATTAGGGGAATTAGCCAATAGGGAAGCTTTTCGTGTTCGCTTGTTTTTGTTATCCCTAACCGGTACTGCGTTTGCATGGTATGTTGCCTTGCCACCTAACTCTATCTATTCATGGGGAGAATTAGAGCAAAAATTTCATGAACATTTCTTCTCTGGAGCACTGTGATAAGGGCGGGATGAGTTGGTTAATGACTATATCCAGAGGTTTTAGGACACTAGGAACCGATGTTTCCATATCCATGTAGCAGATAAGCAATTGGCAAGGTTAGCTTTTAATGGGCTGTGCTCATATCTTAAAGAAAAAATTAGAGGGCATCCAATTTTTTGCGTTAGCTCAATTGCATCAACAGATTTTGGCTTGTGAAAGCTGAAGCAAAGACACCTCAAAAGAAGCTCGTCACAATGTCCATATTAGTATAGTGTGACCAAAGTAGCTCTAATGATGAGCCACAAGAAGTTTGTGTTTGAGCTAGTTTGGCTGAGCAAGGCCAAACCCCTAACATGCTCCTCTCTACAGCCGGTTCAAAAGAATAAGGAAGAAGAGGTTAAATTTACTTTTAATGTTGCCAAATCTCTACTACTTATTAAGGCTGCAATAGTAGTCTGCCATTCCGCGTTCTGCCATTCCCTGTTCTGCCCCGCGCACAGTTCATTCCCGTTCTGCCATTCCCTGTTCTGCCCCGCGCACAGTTCATTCCCATGTTCTGTCACTATTCTATATCTATCATTCTCATTCCTCCTCCCCGCAAAGCTCATTCCCATTCCCCCGTACAGCCTCATTCCCCCTCCCCGCAAAGCTCATTCCCATTCTCATTCGCCCGTAGAGCCGACGCCTAGCTAAAAATAAAAAAATACACATGGCCCCAAGGGGATTCGAACCCACGACCTCTCAAGCAAATGCTAACAGTAGCTACCACTACACCACATGTGTGTTTATGTCTACATCTATAACAGAAAACACATCTACTACATCTCTCTCCAAGCCCACCTGCTATCCTTGCACAATGCGTAGTAGTAGATAAGTATCACCGAGATTCTTGAATTATATTTTTGGATGGAGGGAGTAGTGAAAGTCGCCTAGAGGGGGGATGAATAGGCAAATCTGAAATTTATAAAGTTTAAGCACAACTACAAGCCGATGTTAGCGTTAGAAATATAATCGAGTCTGAAAGAGAGGGCGAAAACAAATCACAAGCAAATAAGAGCGGATGACACGGTGATTTGTTTTACCGAGGTTCGGTTCTTGCAAACCTACTCCCCGTTGAGGTGGTCACAAAGACCGGGTCTCTTTCAACCCTTTCCCTCTCTCAAATGGTCACTTAGACTGAGTGAGCTTTTCTCTTCAATCAAACGGGACACTTAGTCCACTACAAGGACCACCACAACTTGGTGTCTCTTGCTTTGATTACAATGATCTTGAGAACAAGAAAGGAGGAAGAAGAAAAGCGATCCAAGCGCAAGAGCTCAAAAGAACACAAAAGTCTCTCTCTCTAGTCACTAATTTGTTTGGAGTGATTCCGGACTTGGGAGAGGATTATATCTCTTTGTTTGTGTCTTGGAATGAAGTCTAGAGCTCTTGTATGAGGTTTTATGGCTGAAAACTTGGATGCATTGAAGTGTGGTGGTTGGGGGTATTTATAGCCCCAACCACCAAAATGGCCGTTGGTGAGGGCTTCTGTCGTATGGCGCACCGGACACTGTCCGGTGCGCTAGCCACGTCACCCAGCCGTTGGGGTTCGACCGTTGGAGCTTCTGACATGTGGGCCATCGGACAGTCCGGTGGTGCACCGGACAGGTCCTGTTCACTGTCCGGTGCGCCATCTGACGCCTGCTCTATCTCTGCGCGCACAGTCGGCACTGTTCACTGTAGCCATTGCAGACGACCGTTGGCGCGGGTAGCCGTTGCTCCGCTTGGCACACCGGACAGTCCGGTGAATTATAGCGGAGTGGCTCCCAGAATTCTCGAAGGTGGCTAGTTTGGAGTTGATCTCCCTGGTGCACCGGACACTGTCCGGTGCGCCAGATCAGGGCAACCTTCGGTGGTCTTTTGCTCTTTTTATTTGAACCCTTTCTTGGACTTTTTATTGGTTTGTGTTGAACCTTTGGCACCTGTAGAACTCATAATCTAGAGCAAACTATTTAGTCCAATTATTTGTGTTGGGCAATTCAACCACCAAAATCATTTAGGAAAAGGTGTAAGCCTATTTCCCTTTCAAGTAGTATTTAAAAAAGAGCCTTGCATGCAATTTCTTTTGTTTGAATAATGTTTTCAACTTAAATTCCTTTTTTGCACGCGTGACATTTATTCTTCGTAATATTTTTTCCACGGATCTGACTTGTGAGTCATTTTTATAAACCAACGCCAAACATGAATCCATGTTTCTTACTTAAAACCCCGAACAAACACCATTAGCAGGAGGCACTCGCGTTGGGGTCGCTCATTGACGACAAGAAGAAACTTGACGACTGCCGGTTCGACCTCTAGAAGCAGTCCTACGTGGCTGCATGTGCCGCTATGTACGACAAGCTCCGGTGCAGCCGCCACTTGGACGCGGTGCAGAGCGGCTGCTCCGCGCTGTCTACCGTCAAGCAGGGGGACCTTATGGTCGTCGGCGACTCTCGGGTTGTTCTGGGCACCACATTCGACGACGACGCCATCACGTCGTCCAGCTCATCGTCCACCTGAAGCCCAACCTGCCACGTAAGTCGCTACTGACTGGCCATGAATTCTTGTACGCTGAGACGATGGTCGTTGCTGACGTTGTATGAGTGTCCTCGAACACGATGTATGTAGAGGAGTAGCGCATCCGGTGGTGCAACGACCAGGGGTGCTACCTTGCTGATGAGCCCGGGGTGCACTTCGTTTTACAGCCCAGCCAAGAGTCATCAGTACTCGGTATGTCGCGCGCGTTCAACGACTACTATATTGAGGACTATGGCGTCATCTTGGCGCCAGAGGTGATGCAGAGGAGGACCGACAACAATGACCAGTTTATCATCCTCGGCATCGTTGGGGTAGCTTTTGTGCCGGCTTGCCTTTAATTATCTTCGCAAACACACACTTGCCTTTTTGTTTAAGCAAAAGCGTATGGTGGTATGTGTCTGATGACTAACGATGTACGATGGAATTTCTTCCGGTATGTGTGGAACATGCTATCCAATGATGAGACAATGCAAATCGTGACATATATCGAAGTCTGCATGATACTGATGGTTGCAATGTAGTGGTGAAACAGATAGATTATAAATAACAAAATTTATGTATGGCCAGAATCACAAATTGATTATGAAACATTTTCTCATAACGGTATAACACACATTTTGTATATAAGTTATCGCAGTATACTTGTATTATATATTTCCGTTGCAACGCACTGGCATTCAGCTAGTATAATAAGATATTTGATGAATTATTAAAAAGTGGCAAAATTAAAATGACTCATACTATTCCACATATCGATGAAGTAAAAGGTGAGCTTATTGTAAGTGGCATAATTCTTTTTCTCATATCATTAATGATTGTAATGTATTACGTCGGCAGGTGCAATCGGTCATAAATGAGGGCCGATTGAGCTTTCCAAAAATGCAGGTTGACAAGCAACCCTTACATGTCAACATGATAGATTTAAATGACGACCGTGTTGAGAATAAATAAGATACTCACGTTCATTGCTTGTTGCGCGTGAACGTTGTAAGCAGCCATGTACTCTACTTGTTGTCGGACGAACGCCATTTATTGCTACCATAGCTCTTCATGAAACGTTTCTTGATGCTCCCTCATAGCCTCCTCCAAGCTCAAGTGCCGACTATGGTTGCTACCACAACCTGCCTGTGACAAGGAGCCCCCACGAGACCGCAACTCCATCAAATCGATCACACCGGTAAACATAGAATACCTTAAAAACAAGAAAATTAGCTATTCGGTCATATTTTCAATCTCTTGCCTGTCACAAGTTCATAACCATACATGGGTCTTTTCTCTAATAGGATGCACAACTTCATCGTCGATGGTAGGCGCTCCTTGCCAATCATAGTCTTCAGCATACTTCCTAACCATCTCTTGCCCGTAAGTCTCATGCAATACAATATGAAGGTTCACCACACATGTAATGTATAGTGAAAAGGAATTAGGCTTACACCTAGTTCCTAAAGAATTTTGGTGGTTGAATTGCCCAACACAAATAATTGGACTAACTAGTTTGCTCTAGTGTATAAGTTATACAGGTGTAAAAGGTTCACACTTAGCCAATCAAAAGATCAAATATTGGATTCAACAAAGGAGCAAAGGGCCAACCGAAGGCACCCTGGACTGGTGCACCGGACTGTCTGGTGCACCACCAGACATGTCCGGTGCACCAGGGAAGACCGACTTCAAACTCTTCACCTTCGGGAATTTCCAGACGCAACTCCGCTATAATTCACCGGACTGTCCGGTGTACACCGGACATGTCCGGTGCTCCAAAGAAGAGCTGCCTCAGGAACTCGCCAGCCTCGGGAAATCGGAACGTCTGCTCCGCTATAATTCACCGGACATGTCCGGTGTACACCGGACTGTCCGGTGCATCCGCGGAGCAACGACTACTTCGCGGCAACGGTCACCTGCAGGCGCATTCAATGCGCGCCAAAAGCGCGCAGAAGTCAGGCACGCCCATACTAGCGCACCGGACATTGAACAGTACATGTCCGGTGTGCACCGGACACCCAGGCGGGCCCAGAAGACAGAAGCTCCAACGGTCGGAATCCAACGGCATTGGTGACGTGGCTGGCGCACCGGACATGTCCGGTGTGCACCGGACTGTCCGGTGCACCATACGACAGACAGCCTCCACCAACGGTCATGTTTGGTGGTTGGGGCTATAAATACCCCAACCACCCCACCATTCATTGTATCCAAGTTTTCCACTTCCCAACTACTTACAAGAGCTCTAGCATTCAATTCTAGACACACCAAAGAGATCAAATCCTCTCCAAATTCCACACAACGCCCTAGTGATTAGAGAGAGAGATTTGCTTGTGTTCTTTCGAGCTCTTGCGCTTGGATTGCTTTCTTCTTTCTTTGATTCTTCATTGCGATCATACTCACTTGTAATTGAGGCAAGAGACACCAATCTTGTGGTGGTCCTTGTGGGAACTTTGTGTTCCAAGTGATTGAGAAGAGAAAGCTCACTCGGTCCGAGTGACCGTTTGAGAGAGGGTAAGGGTTGAAAGAGACCCGGCCTTTGTGGCCTCCTCAACGGGGAGTAGGTTTGAGAGAACCGAACCTCGGTAAAACAAATCCGCGTGTCTCACTTCATTATTTGCCTGCGATTTGTTTTGCACCCTCTCTCTCGTGGACTCTATTATATTTCTAACGCTAACCCGACTTGTAGTTGTGATTATTTTTTGAGAATTTCAGTTTCGCCCTATTCACCCCCCTCTAGGCGACTTTCAATTGGTATCAAAGCCTGGTGCTTCATTAGAGCCTAACCGCTCGAAATGATGTCGGGAGATCACACCAAGAGGGAGATGGAGACCGGCGACAAGCCCACTACAAGCCAAGGGAGCACTTCATCGGAAGAGTCCCGCACCAAGAGGAAGAAGGACTCCTCCAAACGGAAGGAGAAAAGATCTTCCTCTTCTCACCACAAAGAGAAGAAGGAAAAATCTTCTTCTCACAAGTCGCATCGGAAAGGCGACAAGCACAAGAGGATGAGGAAAGTGGTCTACTACGAGACCGACACTTCATCAACATCGACCTCCGACTCCGATGCGCCGTCCGTAACTTCTAAGCGCCAAGAGCGCAAGAAGTTTAGTAAGATCCCCTTACACTATCCTCGTACATCTAGACCTACTCCATTACTTTCCGTTCCATTAGGCAAACCGCCAACCTTTGATGGCAAAGATTATGCTAGGTGGAGTGATTTAATGAAATTTCATCTAACCTCACTCCACAAAAGTATATGGAATGTTGTTGAGTTTGGAGCACAGGTACCATCCGTAGGGGATGAAGACTACGATACGGACGAAGTGGCCCAAATCGAGCACTTCAACTCTCAAGCTACAACCATACTCCTCGCCTCTCTAAGCAAGGAGGAATACAACAAGGTGCAAGGGTTGAAGAATGCAAAGGAGATTTGGGACCTTCTCAAGACCGCGCACGAGGGTGATGAACTCACCAAGATCACCAAGCGGGAAACGATCGAAGGGGAGCTCGGTCGTTTTCGTCTTCGCCAAGGGGAGGAGCCACAAGATATGTACAACCGGCTCAAAACCTTGGTGAACCAAGTGCGCAACCTCGGGAGCAAGAAATGGGATGACCACGAGGTGGTTAAGGTTATTCTAAGATCTCTCATTTTCCTTAACCCCACTCAAGTTCAATTAATTCGTGGTAATCCTAGATACACACTAATGACCCCCGAGGAAGTTATCGGGAATTTTGTGAGCTTTGAATGTATGATCAAGGGCTCAAAGAAGATCAACGAGCTTGACGAACCCTCCACGTTCGAAGCACAACCGGTGGCCTTTAAGGCGACGGAGGAGAAGAAGGAGGAGTCTACACCGAGTAGACAACCAATTGACGCCTCCAAGCTCGACAATGAGGAGATGGCTTTAATCATCAAAAGCTTTCGCCAAATCCTCAAGCAACGGAGGGGCAAGGACTACAAACCTCGCTCCAAGAAAGTGTGCTACAAATGTGGTAAGCCCGGTCATTTTATTGCAAAATGTCCTATATCTAGTGACAGTGACAGGGGCGACGACAAGAGGGGAAAGAAGAGAGAAAAGAAGAAGTAGTACAAGAAGAAGGGCGGCGATGCCCATGTTTGCCGGGAGTGGAACTCCGACGAGAGCTCCACCAACTCCTCCTCCGATGACGAGGACGCCGCCAACATCGCCGTCACCAAGGGACTCCTCTTCCCCAACGTCGGCCACAAGTGCCTCATGACAAAGGACGGCAAAAGGAAGAAGGTTAAATCTAAATCCTTCACTAAATATGAATCCTCTAGTGATGATAATGCTAGTGATGAGGAAAATAATTTGCGTACCCTTTTTGCCGACCTAAACATGCAACAAAAAGAAAAATTAAATGAATTGATTAGTGCTATTCATGAGAAAGATGATCTCTTGGACTCTCAAGAGGACTTCCTTATTAAGGAAAACAAAAGGCATGTTAAGGTCAAAAATGCTTATGCTCTACAAGTTGAAAAATGTGAAAAATTGTCTAGTGAGTTAAGCACCTGCCGTGAGACTATTGACAACCTTAGAAATGAAAATGCTAGATTAATTGCTAAGGTTGATTCTCATGTTTGTGATAATAGAAATGATAATGATGATTTGCTTGCTAAGATCAAGGAATTGAATGATTCTCTTGCTAGCCTTAGAATAGAAAATGAAAATTTGATGGCTAAGGCTAAGGATTTTGATGTTTGCAATACTACTATTTCCGACCTTAGAACTAAGAATGATATGTTGCATGCTAAGGTTGTAGAACTAAAATCTTGCAAACCCTCTACATCTAATGTTGAGCATGTTTCTATTTGTACTAGATGTAGAGATGTTGATATCAATGCTATTCATGATCACATGGTATTAATTAAACAACAAAATGATCATATAGCAAAATTAGATGCTAAAATTGCCGAGCATAATTTAGAAAATGAAAAGTTTAAATTTGCTAGAAATATGCTCTATAATGGGAGATGCCCTGGCATCAAGGATGGCGTTGGCTTCCAAAGGGGAGACAATGTCAAACTTTATGTCCCTCCTAAGAACTTGTCTAACTTTGTTAAGGGCAAGGCTCCCATGCCTCAGGATAACGAGGGTTACATTTTGTACCCTGCCAGCTATCCTGAGAGTAAAATTAGGAGAACTCATTCTAGGAAGTCTCACTCTGGCCCTAACTATGCTTTTATGTATAAGGGTGAGACATCTAGTTCTAGGCAACCAACCCGTGCTAAGTTGCCTAAAAAGAAAACTCCTAATGCATCAAATGAGCATGGCATTTCATTTAAGACTTTTGATGCATCTTATGTTTTAACTAACAAATCCGGCAAGGTAGTTGCCAAGTTTGTTGGGGGCAAACACAAGGGCTCCAAGGCTTGTGTTTGGGTACCCAAAGTTCTTGTTTCTAATGCCAAAGGACCCAAGACCGTTTGGGTACCTAAAATCAAGAACTAAAATTGTTTTGTAGGTTTATGCATCCGGGGGCTCAAGTTGGATTCTCGACAGCGGGTGCACAAACCACATGACAGGGGAGAAGAAGATGTTCTCCTCATATGAGAAAAACAAAGATCCCCAACGAGCTATCACATTCGGAGATGGAAATCAAGGTTTGGTCAAAGGTCTGGGTAAAATTGCTATATCACCTGACCATACTATTTCCAATGTTTTTCTTGTAGACTCTTTAGATTACAATTTGCTTTCTGTATCCCAATTATGTCAAATGGGCTACAACTGTCTATTCACTGATGTAGGTGTCACTGTCTTTAGAAGAAGTGATGATTCAATAGCATTTAAGGGTGTGTTAGAGGGTCAGCTATACTTGGTAGATTTTGATAGAGCTGAACTCGACACATGTTTAATTGCTAAGACTAACATGGGTTGGCTTTGGCATCGCCGACTAGCCCACGTTGGGATGAAGAATCTTCATAAGCTTCTAAAGGGAGAGCACATTTTGGGACTAACAAATGTTCATTTTGAGAAAGACAAGATTTGTAGCGCATGCCAAGCAGGAAAGCAAGTTGGGTCTCATCATCCACACAAGAACATTATGACAAGCGACAGGCCACTGGAGCTCCTACACATGGATTTATTCGGCCCAATCGCTTACATAAGCATCGGCGGGAGTAAGTACTGTCTAGTTATTGTGGATGATTATTCTCGCTTCACTTGGGTATTCTTTTTGCAGGAAAAATCTCATACCCAAGAGACCTTAAAGGGATTCTTGAGACGGGCTCAAAATGAGTTCGGTTTAAGGATCAAGAAAATTAGAAGCGACAACGGAACGGAGTTCAAGAACTCTCAAATTGAAGGCTTTCTTGAGGAAGAGGGCATCAAGCATGAGTTCTCTTCTCCCTACACCCCACAACAAAATGGTGTAGTGGAAAGAAAGAATCGAACTCTATTGGACATGGCAAGAACCATGCTTGATGAGTACAAGACATCGGATCGGTTTTGGGCCGAGGCGGTCAACACCGCCTGCTACGCCATCAACCGGTTATATCTTCACCGAATCCTCAAGAAGACATCCTATGAACTCCTAACCGGTAAAAAGCCAAATATTTCATATTTTAGAGTTTTTGGTAGCAAATGTTTTATTCTTGTCAAAAGAGGTAGAAAATCTAAATTTGCTCCTAAAACTGTAGAAGGCTTTTTACTAGGATATGACTCAAACACAAGGGCATATAGAGTCTTTAACAAGTCCTCAGGACTTGTTGAAGTTTCTTGTGACGTTGTGTTTGATGAGACTAACGGCTCTCAAGTAGAGCAAGTTGATCTTGATGAGATAGGTGAAGAACAGGCTCCATGCATCACGCTAAGGAACATGTCCATTGGGGATGTGTGTCCCAAGGAATCCGAAGAGCCTCCAATTGCACAAGATCAACCATCCTCCTCCACGCAAGCATCTCCACCAACTCAAAATAAGGACGAGGCTCAAGTTGATGAAGGAGAAGATCAACGAAATGAGCCACCTCAAGATGACGGCAATGATCAAGGGGGACATGCAAATGATCAAGACAAGGAGGATGAACAACCAAGGCCGCCACACCCAAGAGTCCACCAAGCAATCCAACGAGATCACCCCGTCGACACCATCCTCGGCGACATTCATAAGGGGGTAACTACTCGATCTCGTGTTGCCCATTTTTGTGAGCATTACTCTTTTGTTTCCTCTATTGAGCCACACAGGGTAGAGGAAGCACTCCAAGATTCGGATTGGGTGATGGCGATGCAAGAGGAGCTCAACAATTTCACGAGGAACGAGGTATGGCATTTAGTTCCACGTCCTAACCAAAATGTTGTAGGAACCAAGTGGGTCTTCCGCAACAAGCAAGATGAGCATGGTGTGGTGACAAGGAACAAAGCTCGACTCGTGGCCAAGGGGTATTCACAAGTCGAAGGTTTGGATTTTGGTGAAACCTATGCACCCGTAGCTAGGCTTGAGTCAATTCGTATATTATTGGCCTATGCTACTTACCATGGCTTCAAGCTCTACCAAATGGACGTGAAGAGTGCCTTCCTCAACGGACCAATCAAGGAGGAGGTCTATGTTGAGCAACCTCCCGGCTTTGAAGATAGTGAGTACCCTAATCATGTCTATAGGCTCTCTAAGGCGCTTTATGGGCTCAAGCAAGCCCCAAGAGCATGGTATGAATGCCTTAGAGATTTCCTTATTGCTAATGGCTTCAAAGTCGGCAAGGCCGATCCTACTTTATTCACTAAGACTCTTGACAATGATTTGTTTGTATGCCAAATTTATGTTGATGATATCATATTTGGGTCTACTAACGAATCTACATGTGAAGAATTTAGTAGGATCATGACACAAAAATTCGAGATGTCAATGATGGGGGAGTTGAAGTATTTTCTAGGATTCCAAGTCAAGCAACTCCAAGAGGGCACCTTCATTTGTCAAACAAAGTATACTCAAGACATTCTAACCAAGTTTGGAATGAAGGATGCCAAGCCCATCAAGACACCCATGGGAACCAATGGGCATCTCGACCTCGACACGGGAGGTAAGTCCGTGGATCAAAAGGTATACCGGTCGATGATTGGTTCACTGCTTTATTTATGTGCATCTCGACCGGACATTATGCTTTCCGTTTGCATGTGTGCAAGATTCCAAGCCGACCCTAAGGAATCACACCTTACGGCCGTAAAACGAATCTTGAGATATTTGGCTTATACTCCTAAGTTTGGGCTTTGGTACCCTCGAGGATCCACATTTGATTTGATTGGTTATTTGGATGCCGATTGGGCAGGGTGTAAGATTAATAGGAAGAGCACATCGGGGACTTGCCAGTTCTTGGGAAGATCCTTGGTGTCTTGGGCTTTAAAGAAGCAAAATTCGGTTGCTCTTTCTACCGCCGAAGCCGAGTATATTGCCGCAGGCCACTGTTGCGCGCAATTGCTTTGGATGAGGCAAACCCTGCGGGACTATGGTTACAAATTGACCAAAGTTCCCCTTCTATGTGATAATGAGAGTGCAATCCGCATGGCGGATAATCCCGTTGAGCATAGCCGCACTAAACACATAGCCATTCGGTATCATTTTCTTAGGGATCACCAACAAAAGGGGGATATCGAGATTGTTTACATTAACACTAAAGATCAATTAGCTGATATCTTTACCAAGCCACTTGACGAACAATCTTTTACCAAACTTAGGCATGAGCTCAATATTCTTTATTCTAGGAATTTCTTTTGCTAATCTGCACACATAGCTCATACGTATACCTTTGATCATGTCTCTTTTCTATGCTATGACTAATGTGTTTTCAAGTCTATTTCAAACCAAGTCATAGGTGTATTGAAAGGGAATTGGAGTCTTCGGCGAAGACAAAGGCTTCCACTCCGAAACTCATCCTTCGCCGTCACTCCAAGCAACTCCCCATCTTTGGGGGAGAAAGCAAAAGGACTTCGTCTTTGGTATAATCTTAACTCATTTATTCATGACCAAAGGGGAAGAAAGTACTTCGAGGGCTCTAATGATTCCGTTTTTGGCGATTCATGCCAAAGGGGGAGAAAGTAAGAGCCCAAAGCAAAAGGACCGCACCACCACCAATTTCAAAAACTTAGTTTTTCAAAAGAGTATTTTCAATTGGTATCTTATTGTGTTCAAAAGGGGGAGAAAGTAGTATTTCAAAAATGATATATCAAAACCCTCTTGAACACTAAGAGGAGAATCTCATTTAGGGGGAGTTTTTGTTTAGTCAAAGGAAAAGCATTTGAAACAGGGGGAGAAAATTTCAAATCTTAAAAATGCTTCGTAAAATCTTATTCATTTACCTTTGATTAATTGCAAAAGAACTTTGAAAAAGGATTTACAAAAGAGTTTGCAAAAACAAAACATGTGGTGCAAGCGTGGTCCAAAATGTTAAAAATAAAGAAATGATCAATGCATATCTTGTAAGTATTTATATTGGCTCAATTCCAAGCTACCTTTACACTTACATTATGCAAACTAGTTCAATTATGCACTTCTATATTTGCTTTGGTTTGTGTTGGCATCAATCACCAAAAAGGGGGAGATTGAAAAGGAATTAGGCTTACACCTAGTTCCTAAAGAATTTTGGTGGTTGAATTGCCCAACACAAATAATTGGACTAACTAGTTTGCTCTAGTGTATAAGTTATACAGGTGTAAAAGGTTCACACTTAGCCAATCAAAAGATCAAATATTGGATTCAACAAAGGAGCAAAGGGCCAACCGAAGGCACCCTGGACTGGTGCACCGGACTGTCCGGTGCACCACCGGACATGTCCGGTGCACCAGGGAAGACCGACTTCAAACTCTTCACCTTCGGGAATTTCCAGAGGCAACTCCGCTATAATTCACCGGACTGTCCGGTGTACACCGGACATGTCCGGTGCTCCAAAGAAGAGCTGCCTCAGGAACTCGCCAGCCTCGGGAAATCGGAACGTCTGCTCCGCTATAATTCACCGGACATGTCCGGTGTACACCGGACTGTCCGGTGCATCCGCGGAGCAACGGCTACTTCGCGGCAACGGTCACCTGCATGCGCATTCAGTGCGCGCCAAAAGCGCGCAGAAGTCAGGCACGCCCATACTGGCGCACCGGACATTGAACAGTACATGTCCGGTGTGCACCGGACACCCAGGCGGGCCTAGAAGACAGAAGCTCCAACGGTCGGAATCCAACGGCATTGGTGACGTGGCTGGCGCACCGAACATGTCCGGTGTGCACCGGACTGTCCGGTGCACCATACGACAGACAACCTCCACCAACGGGCATGTTTGGTGGTTGGGGCTATAAATACCCCAACCACCCCACCATTCATTGTATCCAAGTTTTCCACTTCCCAACTACTTACAAGAGCTCTAGCATTCAATTCTAGACACACCAAAGAGATCAAATCCTCTCCAAATTCCACACAACGCCTTAGTGATTAGAGAGAGAGATTTGCTTGTGTTCTTTCAAGCTCTTGCGCTTGGATTGCTTTCTTCTTTCTTTGATTCTTCATTGCGATCATACTCACTTGTAATTGAGGCAAGAGACACCAATCTTGTGGTGGTCCTTGTGGGAACTTTGTGTTCCAAGTGATTGAGAAGAGAAAGCTCACTCGGTCCGAGTGACCGTTTGAGAGAGGGTAAGGGTTGAAAGAGACCCGGCCTTTGTGGCCTCCTCAACGGGGAGTAGGTTTGAGAGAACCGAACCTCGGTAAAACAAATCCGCGTGTCTCACTTCATTATTCGCCTGCGATTTGTTTTGCACCCTCTCTCTCGTGGACTCTATTATATTTCTAACGCTAACCCGGCTTGTAGTTGTGATTATTTTTTGAGAATTTCAGTTTCGCCCTATTCACCCCCCTCTAGGCGACTTTCATATAGCTATATGGCAAGAAAATATTAATCCTAACAACTACTAACCAGACGATCAGTGGCCACCTAACTGCATAGCTTATCGGAGATTTCACTGTTTTCCGCTCTATGTCCTCGACGCATCATGTATGTGTTCACAACCTGTAGACGAACATTGGAAATACATCCTTGCACACCTTCTTTGCATTTTTCTCTAATACTCGATCTGCATGCTCCTGAGCCTCAGGTTCCACACGATAACGTCTCTGTCCAACATCAAAAATAAATTTAGTATCAAACAAATCATAAAATGTTAGTATCAAATAATACTCTTACCCAAAAATCATGGTTGATGGCGCCCTGAGCTGTTCCATATGTAGCATGTGGAGCTAGTGTGAAGTGCGACCAGCTAGTGCAAGAACCACCACTCCTTTCGAGTTGGTCACAATTCCAGGATTATGTAGACGACATAGGTTACCTAAGACTTGATTAACCTGTATATGGTGACATCGACCATCGAAAGATGTGTCATCCCATTGGCTGCATGACAAAAAAATAAGGAATTCATGTATTATATACAATGTACAGTAAAATAAGGAATTAAGTAAGAGCATAAATTGTTGAAAGTCGCCTAGAGGGGGGTGAATAGGCAAATCTGAAATTTATGAAGTTTAAGCACAACTACAAGCCGAGGTTAGCGTTAGAAATATAATCGAGTCCAAAAGAGAGGGCGAAAACAAATCACAAGCAAATAAGGCGGATTACACGGTGATTTGTTTTACCGAGGTTCGATTCTTGCAAACCTACTCCCCGTTGAGGTGGTCACAAAGACCGGGCCTCTTTCAACCCTTTCCCTCTCTCAAACGGTCACTTAGACCGTGCGAGCTTCCTTCCTTGATTTCCCGGGTCACTTAGACCCCGCAAGGACCACCACACAATTGGTGTCTTTTGCTTTGCTTACAAGGCTTTGAGAGTAAGAATGAGATAAAGAAGAAAGCCAATCAAGCAACAAGAACAACAAAAGAACACAAGTCGATCTTCTCACAAGTCCTAAAAACTAGAGTTGAATTGTGGACTTTGATTTGATCGGAGGTTTTGATTTGTGTCTTGGAGTGTTGTGTATTGCTCTTGTATTGAATGAGGAGTAGTGAATGCTTGGGTGCCTTGAAGTGTTGGTGGTTGGGGGTATTTATAGCCCCAACCACCAAAGTGGCCGTTGAGGAAGGCTGCTGTCGAAGGGCGCACCGGACAGTCCGGTGCGCCAGCCACGTCACCCAACCGTTAGGGTTCGACCGTTGGAGCTTCTAACATGTAGGCCACCGGACAGTCCGGTGGTGCACCGTACAGGTCCTGTGCACTGTCCGGTGCGCCATCTGGCGCCTGCTCTGACTCTGTGCGCGCAGTCGGCACTGTTCACTGTTCACTGTTCACTTTCGCAGTCGACCGTTGGCGCTGTAGCCGTTACTCTGCTTGGCACACCGGACAGTCCGGTGAATTCTAGCGGAGGGCAATTCCAGAAACCCGAAGGTGGCAAGTCCGGTGCGCTAGACCAAGGCAGCCTTCGGTTGTCTTTTGCTCTTTTTATTTGAACCCTTTATTGGACTTTTTTATTGGTTTGTGTTGAACCTTTGGCACCTGTAGAACTTATAATCTAGAGCAAACTAGTTAGTCCAATTATTTGTGTTGGGCAATTCAACCACCAAAATCATTTAGGAAAAGGTGTAAGCCTATTTCCCTTTCAATCTCCCCCTTTTTGATGATTGATGCCAACACAAACCAAAGCAAATATATAAGTGCAGAATTGAACTAGTTTGCATAATGTAAGTGCAAAGGTTACTTGGAATTAAACCAATATACATTTCATAAGATATGCATGGATGCTTTCTTCATATTTAACATTTTGGACCACACTTGCACCACTTGTTTTGTTTTTGCAAACTCTTTTGGAAATTCTTTTCAAAGTCTTTTTGCAAATAGTCAAAGGCAAATGAATAAAATTTCAAGAAGCATTTTCAAGATTTGAAATTTTCTCCCCCTGTTTCAAATGCTTTTCCTTTGACTTAGACAAAACTCCCCCTCAATTAAATTCTCCTCTTAGTGTTCAAGAGGGTTTTAGATATAAATTTTGAAGAGGTTATACCAATCTGAAAGTATATAAAAAATAAGATACCAATTGCTCTTTTAATACAAATTGAAATACTTCATTTTTGAAATTGGTGGTGGTACGGTCCTTTTGCTTTGGGCTAATACTTTCTCCCCCTTTGGCATGAATCGCCAAAAACGGATACTTGTGAGTGAAATATAAGCCCTTTTTCAAACTTTTCCCCCTTTGGTAAATAATATAGGAGTGAAGATTATACCAAATTGGAGAGAGGTGTGGAGCGATGACGAAGGATGAATAATTCGATGGAGTGGAGTGGAAGCCTTGTCTTCGCCGAATACTCCATTTCCCTTTCAATCTATGACTTAGCATGAAATACACTTGAAAACCACATTAGTCATAGCACATGAAAGAGATATGATCAAAGGTATATAAATAAGCTATGTGTGCAAAATATCAATCAAAATTCCTAGAATCAAGGATGTTTAGCTCATGCCTAAGTTTGGTAAATGTTTTCTCATCTAATGGCTTCATAAAGATATCGGCTAATTGTTCTTTGGTGCTAACATATGCAATCTCGATATCCCCCTGTTGTTGGTGATCCCTCAAAAAGTGATACCGAATGGCTATGTGCTTAGTGCGGCTGTGCTCAACAGGATTATCCGCCATGCGGATTGCACTCTCATTATCACATAGGAGAGGGACTTTGGTTAATTTGTAACCATAGTCCCTAAGGGTTTGCCTCATCCAAAGCAATTGCGCGCAATAATGGCCTGCGGCAATTTACTCGGCTTCGGCAGTAGAAAGAGCTACAGAATTTTGATTCTTTGAAGCCCAAGACACCAGGGATCTTCCCAAGAACTGACAAGTCCCTGATGTGCTCTTTCTATCAATTTTACACCCTGCCCAATCAGCATCTGAATAACCAATTAAATCAAAAGTGGACCCCTTGGGGTACCAAATGTCAAACTTAGGAGTATGAACTAAATATCTCAAGATTCGTTTAACGGCCCTAAGGTGAACTTCCTTAGGATCGGCTTGGAATCTTGCACACATGCATACGGAAAGTATAATATTCGGTCGAGATGCACATAAATAGAGTAAAGATCCTATCATCGACCGGTATACCTTTTGATCTACGGATTTACCTCCGGTGTCGAGGTCGAGATGCCCATTGGTTCCCATGGGTGTCTTGATGGGCTTGGCATCCTTCATCCCAAACTTGGTAAGAATGTCTTGAATATACTTGGTTTGGATGATGAAGGTGCCTTCTTGGAGTTGCTTCACTTGAAATCCTAAGAAGTACTTCAACTCCCCCATCATAGACATCTCGGATTTTTGAACCATTATCCTACTAAACTCTTCACAAGTAGATTTGTTAGTAGACCCAAATATGATATCATCAACATAAATTTGGCATACAAACAAATCATTTGCAATAGTTTTAGTAAAGAGAGTAGGATCGGCTTTTCCGACTTTGAAGCCATTAGTGATAAGAAAATCTCTTAGGCATTCATACCATGCTCTTGGGGCTTGCTTGAGCCCATAAAGCACCTTAGAGAGTTTATATACATGGTTAGGATACTCACTATCTTCAAAGCCGGGAGGTTGCTCAACATAGACCTCCTCCTTGATTGGTCCATTGAGGAAGGCACTTTTCACGTCCATTTGATAGAGCTTAAAGCCATGGTAAGTAGCATAGGCAAGTAATATACGAATTGACTCAAGCCTAGCTACGAGTGCATAGGTTTCACCGAAATCCAAACCTTCGACTTGTGAATATCCCTTGGCCACAAGTCGGGCTTTGTTCCTTGTCACCACACCATGCTCATCTTGCTTGTTGCAGAAAACCATTTGGTTCCTACAACATTTTGGTTAGGACGTGGAACAAGATGTCATACATCATTCCTCATGAAGTTGTTGAGTTCCTATTGCATCGCCAACACCCAATCTGAATCCCTTAATGCATCTTCTACCCTGTATGGCTCAATAGAAGACACAAAGGAGTAATGTTCACAAAAATGAGCGACGCGAGATCGAGTAGTTACCCCCTTATGAATATTGCCGAGGATGGAGTTCATGGGGTGATCTCGTTGTATCGCTTGGTGGACTCTTGGGTGTGGCGGTCCTGGACCCTCATCATCTTCCTTGTCTTGATTATTGGCATCTCCCCCTTGATCATTGTCCTCCTCTTGAGGTGGCTCTTCTTGATCTTCATTTTCATCATCTTGAGCTTGATCCTCATCTTGAGTTAGTGGAGATGCTTGATTTGAAGATGATGGTTGATCTTGTGCATGTGGAGGCTCTTCGGATTCCTTAGGACACACATCCCCAACGGACATGTTCCTTAGCACAACGCACAGAGCCTCTTCACATCTAGCTCATCAAGATCAACTTGCTCTACTTGAGAGCCATTAGTCTCATCAAACACAATGTCACAAGAAACTTCAACTAGTCCAGTGGACTTGTTAAAGACTCTATATGCCCTTGTGTTTGAATCATAACCAAGTAAAAAGCCTTCTACAGCCCTAGGAGCAAATTTGGATTTTCTACCTCTTTTAACAAGAATAAAACATTTGCTACCAAAGACTCTAAAATATGAAACATTGGGCTTTTTACCGGTTAGGAGTTCATATGATGTCTTCTTGAGGATTCGGTGAAGGTAGAGGTGATTGATGGCGTAGCAAGTGGTGTTGATTGCTTCTGCCCAAAACCGGTCCGAAGTCTTGTATTCATCAAGCATGGTCCTCGCCATGTCAAGTAGAGTTCTATTCTTCCTCTCCACTACACCATTTTGTTGAGGTGTGTAGGGAGAAGAGAACTCATGCTTGATGCCCTCATCCTCAAGGAAGCCTTCTATTTGTGAGTTCTTGAACTCCATCCCGTTGTCGCTTCTAATCTTTTTGATCCTTAAGCCGAACTCATTTTGAGCCCGTCTCAAGAATCCCTTTAAGGTTTCTTGGGTTTGAGATTTATCCTGCAAAAAGAACACCCAAGTGAAGCGAGAATAATCATCCACAATAACAAGACAATACTTACTCTCGTCGATGCTTATGTAAGCTATCGGGCCGAATAGCTCCATGTGGAGTAACTCAAGCGGCATGTCGGTCGTCATGATGTTCTTGTGTGGATGATGAACACCAACTTGCTTTCCTGATTGACATGCACTTCAAATCCTGTCTTTCTCATAATGAACATTTGTTAGCCCAAAATGTGCTCTCCCTTTAGAAGCTTGTGAAGATTCTTCATCCCAACGTGGGCTAGTCGGCGATGCCAGAGCCAACCCATGTTAGTCTTAGCAATTAAGCAAGTGTCGAGTTTAGCTCTATTAAAATCAACTAAGTATAGCTGACCCTCTAACACTCCCTTAAATGCTACTGAATCATCACTTCTTCTAAAGACAGTAACACCTATATCCGTAAAAAGACAATTGTAGCCCATTTTGCATAATTGAGAAACTGAAAGCAAATTGTAATCTAAAGAATCTACAAGAAAAACATTGGAAATAGAATAGTCAGGTGATATAGCAATTTTACCAAGTCCTTTGACCAAGCCTTGATTTCCATCCCTGAATGTGATAGCTCTTTGGGGATCATGGTTTTTCTTATAGGAGGAGAACATCCTCTTCTCCCCAGTCATGTGGTTTGTGCACCCACTATCAATTATCCAACTTGAGCCCCGGATGCATAAACCTACAAAACAAATTTAGGCCTTGTTCTTAGGTACCCAAACGGTCTTGGGTCCTTTGACATTAGAAACAAGCACCTTGGGTACCCAAACACAAGTCTTTGACCCCTTGTGTTTGCCACCAACATATTTGGCAACTACTTTGCCTGATTTGTTAGTTAAAACATATGAAGCATCAAAAGTCTTAAATGAAATAATAGGCTCATTTGATGCAATCGGAGATTTCTTTTTAGGCAATTTAGCATGGGTTGATTGCCTAGAGCTAGATGCCTCACTCTTATACATGAAAGCATGATGAGAGCCAGAGTGAGACTTCCTAGAATGAATTCTCCTAATTTTGTGTTCGGGATAACCGGTAGGGTATAAAATGTAACCCTCGTTATCCTGAACCATGGGAGCCTTACCCTTAACAAAATTAGACAATTTCTTAGGGGCATTAAGCTTGACATTGTATCCCTTTTGGAAGCCAATGCCATCCTTAATGCCAGGACGTCTCCCACTATAGAGCATGCTTCTAGCAAATTTAAAATTTTCATTTTCTAAGTCATACTCATTAATCTTAGCACTATGTTGAGCTATGTGATCATTTTGTTGTTTAATTAGAGCTAGGTGATCATGAATAGCATCAACATTAATATCTCCACATCTAGTGCAAATAGTAACATGCTCAACGGTAGATGTAGAGGGTTTGCAAACATTTAATTCATCAATCTTAGCGTGTAACAAAACATTTTCATTTCTAAGGTTTGAGATAACATCATGGCAAGTGCTTAGCTCACTATTTAATTTTTCACACTTTTCTACTTCCTGAGCGTAAGCATTTTTAACCTTAACATGCTTCTTATTTTCTTTAATTGGGAAGTCCTCTTGGCTATCCAAGAGTTCATCCTTCTCATGAATTGCTCCTATTAGTTCATTTAATTTTTCCTTTTGTTGCATGTTGAGGTTGGCAAAAAGAGCAAGCAAATTATCCTCATCATCACTAGAGTTCTCCTCATCACTAGATGTTGCATATTTAGTGGAGACTCTAGATTTTACCTTCTTTTTGTCGTCCCTTGCCATGAGGCACTTGTGGCCGACGTTGGGGAAGAGAAGACCCTTGTTGACGGCGATGTTTGCGGCGTCCTCGTTGGAGGAGGAGTCGGTGGAGCTCTCATCGGAGTCCCACTTCCGGCAAACATGGGCATCGCCGCCCTTCTTGTAATACTTCTTCTTCTCCTTGCTTCTTCCCTTCTTGTCGTCACCCCTGTCACTATCACTTGATAATGGACATTTTGCTATAAAGTGACCGGGCTTACCACACTTGTAGCAAACCTTCTTGGAGCGGGACTTGTAATGTTTCCCATTCCTTTGCTTGAGGATTTGGCGAAAGCTTTTGATGATTAAAGCCATCTCCTCATTGTCGAGCTTGGAGGCGTCGATGGGAAGCCTACTTGATGTAGACTCTTCTTTCTTCTCCTCCGTGGCTTTGAATGCGACGGGTTGCATCTCGGGTGTGGAGGAGGTGCCTTGCCCGATGATTTTCTTGGAGCCTTTGATCATCAATTCAAAGCTCACAAATTTTCCTATCACTTCCTCAGGAGACATTAGTTTATATCTAGGATCACCACGAATTAATTGAACTTGAGTAGGATTAAGAAATACAAGTGATCTTAGAATAACCTTGACCATTTCATGGTCATCACATTTGGTGCTCCCGAGGTTGCGCACTTGGTTCACCAAGGTTTTGAGCCAGTTGTACATGGCTTGTAGCTCCTCTCCTTGGTTGAGCATAAATCGACCGAGCTCCCCCTCGATCGTTTCCCGCTTGGTGATCTTGGTCACCTCATCTCCTTCGTGCGCGGTCTTGAGTACGTCCCAAATCTCTTTGGCACTCTTCAACCCTTGCACCTTATTATACTCCTCTCGACTTAGAGAGGCGAGGAGTATAGTAGTGGCTTGGGAGTTGAAGTGCCGGATTTGGGCTACCTCATCCAAGTCATAGCCTTCATCCCCTACGGATGGTTCCTGCGCACCAAACTCAACAATGTCCCAAATGCTAGTGTGGAGTGAGGTTAGATGGTGCCTCATTTTATCACTCCACATACAATAATCTTCACCGTCAAAAAACAGTGGTTTGCCTAGTGGGACGGAAAGTAAAGGAGTGCATTTGGAAATGCGAGGATAGCGTAAGGGGATCTTACTAAACTTCTTGCGCTCATGGCACTTAGAAGTGATGGACGGCGCGTCGGAGCCTGAGGTGGATGGCAACGAAGAATCGGACTCGTAGTAGACTACTTTCTTCATTTTCTTCTTCTTGTCGCCACTCCGGTGCGACTTGACGCAGGGAGGTGATTCCTCCCTCTTCTTGTTGCCGGACTCCCCCGATGGAGTCTTCCCGTGGCTTGTGGCGGGCTTCTCACCGGTCACCATTTCCTTCTTGGCGTGAGCTCTCGACATAACTTCGAGCGGTTAGGCTCTAATGAAGTACCGGGCTCTGATACCAATTGAAAGACGCCTAGAGAGGGGTGAATAGGCAAATCTAAAATTTATAAAGTTTAAGCACAACTACAAGCCAAGGTTAGCGTTAGAAATATAATCGAGTCCAAAAGAGAGGGCGAAAACAAATCACAAACAAATAAGGCGGATGACACGATGATTTGTTTTACCGAGGTTCGATTCTTGCAAACCTACTCCCTGTTGAGGTGGTCACAAAGACCGGGTCTCTTTCAACCCTTTCCCTCTCTCAAACGGTCACTTAGACCGTGTGAGCTTCCTTCCTTGATTTCCCGGGTCACTTAGACCCCACAAGGACCACCACACAATTGGTGTCTCTTGCTTTGCTTACAAGGGTTTGAGAGTAAGAATGAGAGAAAGAAGAAAGTCAACCAAGCAACAAGAACAACAAAAGAACACAAGTCGATCTTCTCACAAGTCCTAAAAACTAGAGTTGAATTGTGGACTTTGATTTGATCGAAGACTTTGATTTGTGTCTTGCAGTGTTGTGTATTGCTCTTGTATTGAATGAGGAGTAGTGAATGCTTGGGTGCCTTGAAGTGTTGGTGGTTGGGGGTATTTATAGCCCCAACCACCAAAGTGGCCGTTGGGGAAGGCTGTTGTCGAAGGGCGCACCGGACACTGTCCGGTGCGCCAGCCACGTCACCCAACCGTTAGGGTTTGACCGTTGGAGCTTCTGACATGTGGGCCACTGGACAGTCCGATGGTGCACCGGACAGGTCCTGTGCACTATCCGGTGCACCATCTGGCGCCTGCTCTGACTCTGCGCGCGCAGTCGGCACTGTTCACTGTTCACTTTCGCAGTCGACCGTTGGCGTTGTAGACGTTACTCCGCTTGGCACACCGGACAGTCCGGTGCTACACCGGACAGTCTGGTGAATTATAGCGTTGGGCAATTCCAGAAACCCGAAGGTGGCAAGTTCGGAGTAATTCTCCCTGGTGCACCGAACACTGTCCGGTGCGCCAGACCAGGGCAGCCTTCGGTTGTCTTTTGCTCTTTTTATTTGAACCCTTTCTTGGATTTTTTATTAGTTTGTGTTTAACCTTTGGCACCTGTAGAACTTATAATCTAGAGCAAACTAGTTAGTCCAATTATTTGTGTTGGGCAATTCAACCACCAAAATCATTTAGGAAAAGGTGTAAGCCTATTTCCCTTTCAATTGTCAAATGTGACTACCTATCATCAACTGAGATGATCAGTACCCGAGCTTCTGATTGTGCATGCGCTGACCGAGGGAGGACAAAGTGTATCTTTTGAGTGCCCCTCTGTCAAAAGGCAGGAGCCTCAATGATCTCGTCATCCGCCTATACCTCCTCATGGTCATGTACCCCAACATCTATGACCGCGACCTCCTTCTCATGGCCCTGCACCCTGGCATCTGTGGCTACAACTTTTCCTCGTGGTGCTGCATCTCCTCCTCCTCCTCTTCCTACAGACATGAACTAGGGACATGTAAGACACATTTATGTATAAGTGAATGACAAATAAAAGCAATTACACAAACATTTACATCGATACTCCTTTGTAGAGCGATAGGTCTACCATGCAGCTCTGGTCGGGCATGTCTTAGCAATGCCTCCTGTCTACTCTGGCTAGAAGAACTCCCTTGGAAAAGGGAACATGCACCAGGAACTACCTTGCTAGCCTCATTAAGGAACCCCCTCGTAGTGTGTCTGGTTTTCCTACTACTCATCCTGTTCAATAGAAAAACATTAAAAATATTAGTTCCATAAAATTAAATATAGTTAATAAAAACAAATAATACATCAAATAATTTAAAGCAACTAAAAGTAAAGTATGCATTACACATCAAAATTCATTAGAATCATGATCAAGGAGTCTTCTTCGATCCAAAGCTCGCTGTTGACACCTTTTTCGGGCGCCAATCACTCAACACGAACCAGCGACGGTGCTCTCTGCACAGGGGCGGACGGTCCGCGGCCAGGGGCCGGACGGCCTGCGGCCTGGTGCGAGGCTAGGATTTTCTGCCTGACGGCCGGACGGTCCGCGCGTGTGCAGGGGCGGCGGAAGATCACCGGCGGTGCCTGGATCTCGCTCTCGGGAGAGACCCCATCGGGGAGGAGAGATCCTAGGTGATGTCTAGGCTCGGCAGGCCGACCTAGACTCCTCTAATCAACATAGAGTCAAAAAGAAGCGAAGAATTTGGGGATTGGAAGACTAACCTAAAACTAGACTAGAACTGCTCCTAAGAATAAATGTAAATTGTATTGATTGAGGGTTCGATTGATTGATTAAATTGACCGTATTCCTCTGCTTTTATAGAGGAGGGGGCTCGACCCGTGTAACACCCTGATTTTGGGGGTATAAAATTTCTTTCTAATTATCACCCAAAATCATGTGTTACTCTTCCTTTTCTCACTCTAGGCTTTCTCTCTCTAGATTCTTTCTCTCTTTTTCCTTTTGATTAGAAATAGCTTAAACTAGTGGAGGTTAATTATTTATTTTTGCCAAAACCTTATGAGTCATGGCATGTTGCATCATGCTGAGCTTAAATATTTTTTGAATTATTACACTCGTTTGAATTTATTTGAATTTGAAACCTAATTTGAATTTGGAATTGAAAACCCTAGGGAAAATAAATAGAAAAGGCATTAGAAATTCCAGGAAAATAGGAAAAGCTAATTCGGCCCAAGGCGGCCCATTAAGGCCGGCCCGCGTGCGTCTGCGCCCGCGCGCCCTCTCTGCCTGACAGGCGAGCCCCACGTGTCGGCGCAACCCCGAGTGCCCACTCTCCCTCGCTCTCTCGCTGCCCAGTGGACCCAGCCTGTCGGCGCCTGTTACTTCGCCCGCTTGCTCCCTCTCTCTCTGTTTTGCAGGCCCGGATTGCCAGTCGTTGCCCCGAGCATCCCTCTTTTCTCCCTCTGTGCCGTGGGCCTGCCTTGTCAGTTCCGCCTTCCTCGCGCCCGCCGTGTACCAGCGCGTGCACACTCGCGCACGTCGCTGGATTTCTCGGCCATGATGCCCGCCCACGCGCCCAACGCTCTTCTTATAGCCCCGCCGGTGCCCCGCACTCGCCCCTCGCCTCATTTCACACACCCTCACCCTTTCTCGCGCTCTACCCTCACCGTCAGCCGTCGCCGGAGACCCGCGCCCGCATCCCCGGACATCCAGCTCGCCAGAGACCGCTCCAAGCCTCCCCGAGCTCCACCCCGAGGTGAGACACCCGTCCCCGTGCCCAATTTCCCTTATTACGCCCTGTGTTTGTCCAATTTCACCCTCGCCGTGCTCGACCGCGGCAATCCACCGCGCTCGCGCGGTGGCTGGCCGATTTAGCCCGGTCTAGTTCACTGGAGTAGTTCCCTGTGTCACCCCTGCCTCTGCTAAAGTTCGCCAAGGCCTTAGCGCGCCTTAAGTCCCCTCCCCGTGGCCGGAATCGCTCACCAGAGTTTCTCCAACCCGCCCGAGACCTTCTCATCGCCATCCTCCCCTCTCTGCCCATGGATTCATGGCCTCTTCCCCACCATCGAGTTCGCTGTGGCACCCTCTTCCTCTCTGCCCAGCTCCGGCTACCCCGGAGCCACCCTAGCTCGCGCCTGCCTCAACTTTGGCGACCTCACCGCCGCGGAGAGGAGCGGCGTCGCCCGCAGCCGTCTGTTTCCCCGGTCTGATTTCCTCCGTCCGATCTTGATTGCACGGCCCGGACCGCGGGATACCGCTTTGTGCACGCACGCCTGACGCCATGGCCCGCCTGTCAGTGCTATTTGGACCCGCTCGGACTCGTTCGGACCCCCTTCGGACCCCCTCTGTCCGATCCTGATCGAACGGCTCGGACCCCCTCGGACCCCTGTAGCCGTCTGTTTCCCCTCTGGCACTGGTCTTGCTCGGTCAGTGCGCTCTCTCTCCCTCTGTCGCTGACACTCCCTGTCCCACCTGTCAGCGCTCGCCCGCCCGCGCGCGCGCCCTCGGCCGCAGATCTAATCTCGGCCGTCGGTTTCTGATCCAACGGTTAGATTCACCCGATACCCCTTCTCGTGGCTATTTTGCTTAAGAAACCCCCTAGTTTTAGGAAATCAACCCACCGTCCTCTGTTTTAGAGCATAGGTCCCTGGTTTGTTTTAATTAGACCCCTGGACTTTTATTTAATCACAGAATTAGCCCTAATTTCATATTTTAAATTCCCAAACTTGTTTATTTCATAACTTTTGCATATGAGCTCCAAATTTAGTGATTCAAATTGAAAAATGCTCATAGAATTATTCTCTGTTTAAATAAAATGGTTTTACTTACTGTCTGCACATTCTAATTTTTATGATTGAATATGAACTAATATAGATGTAGTTTTATTTATTTAATAAAATAAATAAAAGGAGAACCCTAGAGATTTTATCATGCTTAAACTTGTGAGATTAATGATAGGTTCATCTCTGTTCTAAATTATAGGTCACAATAAAATAAATTGATCCATGCTTATGTACTTGTAAGTAACACTTAGGGAAATAATAATCTATTTTCAAACAAAGTTAATGTAGGTTATAGTTTATGTTATACTTTGAATCCATTATCCCTTATGTAGTATTGTGTCCTTTTATTATGTGTTCCAACGTTTGTACATGTTTGGTGTGATGTTCATTTGTACTTTCCAAATGTATTGAATGCATGCTCGCTTTATTTAGACATCGAGCAGTCCGAGTTTCCAGAGTGTGTTGTTGGAGACCTCCCTAAGCAACCACCTGGTGAAGGCAAGTGTCCTCTGACCTATTATGTCCTACATACTTTATGATTCACTGTCCCGCATTACTTTATGAAACCTAAGGATTGACTAGTATCTATTTACCTTATCCTTGTTTACCTTTTGGGTTATCATGGTTAGCATGTTGGGATATTTACCTTATCCTTGTTTACCCGGGATAACAGTACAACCATGAGGGTGGAATGGGATGCCCTTAGCTGATTAATTAGATGAACCTGGGGTGTAGTTGGCTTTGCCGGATGGACGTCAATGGGGGCCGGGGCGTAGTGCTCGCTCTGCCAAGGTTGGGGTGCAGAGGTTCATTCGATTTGGTTTTTTGTTAGTCACCCACCTTGGGGAGGTGTACTGTGTTTGTACGACTGGTGAAACCTAACGAGCAGCTATGGACCAGGGGAGTCTATGTAAAGGCTACGTAGTGAGACCCTGCTAGGTCACCTTGGTAGTGATCAATGGAGAGTCATGATCTTCGGGCAGAACGGGAATCACGACTTGTGGGTAAAGTGTACAACCTCTGCAGAGTGTTAAAAACTGGTATATCAGCCGAGCTCACGGTTAAGAGCAGCCTTGGGATCCTCTTTGATTAGAAGAACTTTGGATACTCTTATGTTGATGATTAACAATGATGTTATAAAATCTGATCTCTGGTATTTCCTCTTTTGAGGAGGTACTTTTGGGTAATAACTGGGTTTATTACTAAAACTTGGCTCTACTAATAGTAATAAATACTTGACTAACTTAAAAGCAACTGCTTGACCTCGACTCCATATACAGCTAGTCCACTTTAGCCAAACGAGACATTTGCTGAGTACGTTGATGTGTACTCACCCTTGCTTTACACACCACCCCACCCCAAGTTGTCCCCACTGTACTCAGTACTCAGGAGGTGATGCTGGCAACATGGAAGATTTCGAGGAGTTTTAGGACTACGTCGAGTTCTAGTTCTTTCTTAGTGGCAAACCCCCAGTCAGCTACCTGTGTAGGCTTAGCATCTACGTTTCGTATTTCCGCACTTTGATAATTATGTTAAAAACAATGGTTATGTAATAGACTATATGGATGTCTTGGACATCTTGATGTAATAAAGTACCTTTCCGCTATTTATTTCGAGCATTGTGTGATGATGTCCAATTATGTAATCGTTGTGTACGTGAGTTTCTGATCCTGGCACGTACATGGTTCGCATTCGGTTTGCCTTCCAAAACTGGGTGTGACAACCCGTTACCAACAAAATTCTGAGCTTATCCTGAGATTCTCGCCAACAAACATAGCAAGAAACTCAGAACCCTAATCTGTTCTACGCTTGCGTGGACCGTCCGGCTCACAAGCGTGGACCGTCCGGACCGCGGACCGTCTGGCCCCAGGGCCGGACCGTCCGGCCACTCATTTTGGCGCCCAACATATGCCCCCTACCTTTTGGTGGAGCTGAGCAAACCAAAAGCATCTTAACTCTATGTGATTACATCGGTTTTCTTAAGCATCTTGCCACATACTAGGATGATACTGCTTGAGGAAACACCCATTCAAAGCCTTGGGTAAATCCTTGCCTTGTAATGTTTGTAGTAAATAGGCGTTACCAGACATTACCTGTTTTACTTTATAAGGACCCTCCTAGCTTGGCGACCATTTCCTAAACTTCCGGTCTTTATTCCTTAGAGGCAGGATGGTCTTCCACACCAGGTCCCCTACTTGAAATGACTTTTCTTTGACCTTCTTGTTGTAGGCCCTGGCTACCATGATCTTGTCCTTTTCTATTGCTCCCAAAGCTATCACCCTCTTGTCGGTCACCTCATCAATATTATCCATCATTGAATTATAATAATCAATGACGGTTAGATCATTTTGTCTGGCAAACCTGACAGCATTCAAACTTATTTCCACAGGCAACACTGCTTCCTGCCCATAGACAAGCTCAAAAGGAGATACTTTAGTAGCACTATGTTTAGATATTCTGTGAGCCCATAAAGCTTTGGACAAAATCTTATGCCAATGCTTAGGATTATCGGATATCTTCTTTTTTATCAAGTTAATTAATGTCCTATTACTAGACTTGGCATGTCCATTGGCCTAAGCATAATATGGAGATGAATTAAGCAACTTAATTCTATATAATTCAGTAAATTCACGTACCTCCTTTAACATAAAAGAAGTTCCTTGATCTGTAGTCAAGGTATGGGGAATGCCGAATCTATGAATAATATGCTCAGTTATGAACTCAATTACCTCCTTGTGTGTCATGTTCTTCAGAGCAACGACTTCAGTCCATTTGGTAAAGTAGTCAGTGGCAACTAACATGAACCGATGCCCCTTTGATGATGAAGGATGAATTTCTCCTATAAAGTCTAATCCCCATCCTATGAAAGGCTAAGGCTTGATGATAGGATGTAATTCGACTGCAGGGACCAACTATAGATCGCCGAATTTTTGACACACTTGGCATCCTTTGTAGTACTTGAAACAATCAGCTATCATGTTAGGCCAATAAAAACCAGACCTTCGCAACAACCACTTCATCTTTGGAGTCGATTGATGGGTACCACAAATTCCTTAATGTACTTCAGCCATGGCTAATATAGCATCATCTGGGCCCAAGCACTTAAGCAGGACGTCGTTGACTGTTCGACGGTAGAGTTCATCACTCATTAAAACATACTTGAAAGTTGTACGCCGAATGTTCTTATCTGTCCTGATATTGGGATTTCGTAAATAATTAGTTATGGACGTCCTCCAATCACTTGCATTGGCTTCATTATCAGCCGTATTAATTAGGAGAACTTTCCTGGTAACCCCGGAGAGTTTGGAGTCTTTACTCGGACGGTCCGCGACCTGGGGAATTGGCCTTGCACCGGTTATCAGATTTTTCAGTGTTGTGAAATCTCCCTTGTGACGGAACCTTCCAAGTAATTAGGCCCACCTACAGTTGTCCTTGTCTAACAGACATCAGACACCCTGTAGATGTTCCTAAATCACTTGACAAGTTCGGTATCTTTCCTTACCTTACCAGGAACGTTTCACCCGTCTTGCAGACATTACAGAACATCGGAGATAAAGAAATGCGGAAGCAATTATATAAACTTACATTTATTTCAAAAGCAAGCTTGAGTTATTTTATTACAGACCAGACTAAAAGTGAGTGCAGAGTAGTAATATTATACAAACCAAGGGAGGCACAAACTCCTCCCGATAAGCTATAAGCAAAAGATCCTAAGTGGAGGACCGAGTCCTCCCGCACTTCAGTCTTGTTTTTCCTCATTTGGTACCACCTTGGAGCAAAAGCAACAAAAATTTGTCGCTTCCTCACCTAAAAACAACAAAGGGATAAACCCTGAGTATGGAATTACTCAGCAAGTCTTACCCGACTAAGGAAAAGACTCTCAAGGGTATGCTGGATAAATAGGAGTCAAGGAGAGGTTTTAGCAAAAATCAACTTATATTTTTGCAGAAGTAGCTTACTAAAGTGAGTCCTTACTTTCAATCTTTTAACGCCATATTAAGTATTAATAGACTCCATTTGCATCTAGTCTAATTTCCATCTCATCAATACAACATCATTTTTATCCATAGTGTTCACATCCTGACTTTAGGTTGTAGAAAAGTGACCAAGTCTTCATAACCGCGAAGGTACGGCGATCCGAATCGATTATACTCAGCTGAGGATCTCCAATCACACGACATATGTAGCACTTAACCCTTGCATATGTCAACCCGCCACCGGGGTTCTTAAGACTGGATCAGGTTCACGCAAACCGAGAGCACAGATACACCACCGTCCAGCCTCTTGCCACGGAGGGTACACGCTACTCTCGCCACCGCTCCACGCCCATTTCGTGTTATCTTATTCCGGCCTTAGTCTGCCCGAGGCAAGGCTTACCCATGACGAGGCATGTGACCAGTTAAAGGGTCCTCGGTCAGCACGCCTACATACGCGTTAATCCTTAACCAACCTGGGTAGAACATCACCTGTTCCTAACCCAAGTCTCAATTTAAGTATTGCCATCCTTAGGATTGTGTCTGTTCCTTAGGATGAAAGAGCATCACAGGGAACTTTGCAGTAAGATCCCACTATTGCTCCAGATGAAAATATTCTTGCAGGTAGAAGCCATCCTCTCCCAGGTTAAATTGAGGACAACCTCTATCCACAAGATCCAAGCAAGGTAAGCATTTTTGTAAATCATAGTTTTGATACTTCACAGAAGTATCTATAAAGGTATGGATATCAAGGAAAGCAATGCATCAAAGGGTTTCAAGCAATTCCTATAAACTTAATGCACATTTCACTAGACTTAAAGTGTGCGAAAAGTATTTAAAAACACAAGGAAAGGGGTTGCATGCACCGGGGCTTGCCTTCGTTTACGGGTGAGTCAGGCTCAGATCCGCAGATATCAAAGTAGAAACTATTCCTGGCCTGAGATTCCGAAGGTGGTGGTGTCCTGTCTTCGGTGACTTCTATCTCTTCTTCACGTTCTAATCATAACCATACATAAGTATAAGAATGGATGCCATGGGATGCTCATGAGGATGCAAAGATAGCATAAACTTATTATTTATGTCTTGAATACAACTTTCCTTCACGGAACTCCGAGAACTTAGGGTTTCCGGAGTCGGTAAAGGAGTTCATAGGGCAGGGGGGTGGTTTTGGGGTTTGGTGATCAAACAAAGTCCAAAACAATTCAAACTCTACCCAAGGCTCCTAAATAATGTTTTAAGTTCCCATAAAAAGTTTGGGCATTTTTGGACTTACCAAATATTTTCTAAAAAATCATAACTAATACTTTTAACTACTTTAAATACCCTAAAATTTCTTATTTCCACTAAAAATCACAAAACTATTTTTATTAATTTCTAGGGAAAATAACAAGTCTAGGAAAATTAGTTTCACAATTTTAGCATTTTTCTACATTTTTCTATAATTGTTTTGGCTCTGGAGATAAAAGAAAAAGAAAAACAATTGAATAGCACTGGGCCGAATCCAGGCCAGGCGGCCCAGCTAGGGCAGAAAGGCGCCCGCGCGCGCGCCCGCGCTGGCGGCTTTGCAAAAATACCCTCGGGGTTCTCATTAACTGGGATCCGGTCTTTCTACTGTTTTCCTGTGTCACTGACGCTTTGCACAGAGGCCCTTGAGGTTCTATTTCTTCGCAGTGGGCGGTCCACGACGGCGACGCTCGCGGAGAGACTCCGGCGAGGTCCTGGACCGACCGAGTGGGGCTAGTACTGGCGCTCTACGTTGGTCGAAACCAAATTCAGGGTCGAGTGAAGGTTTTCCCCAAGTTAATTTCAAGAACGACTAACCAAATGTTTCTGGCCACGGTGAGCGCGCGGATGAACTAACAACCTACATGTTCCCGGTGATTCATGGGATCCTAGCTCAATTGGATGGGTTGGCGAGTATCGCAGACGTATGTGAATGCTTAAACAAGGGAGCAGAGGACGAGAACTGATCGGAGTATGGCTGGCGACGGTGAGGCTCGTTTCACGGTGGCGGAAATCGGATTTGGGGGAAACTCCGAATTCGCGAACCTCAGTGAACGATTGCGGTTGATTCGTGGTGGCTGGACAGCTTACTACCCTACGGAGGTCGGGGAGGGGTCAATTTATAGTGTTAGCGGGCGGTGGCCGCGAATTTCGAGCAAGACGCGCGGCGGCCGGAGATGGAGAAGAGCACTGGCGCACGCGAATTAGTGTCCTACGCCGTGGCAACCTCACCGGCGTTGATTTGACAGCAGTAGCAAGTTACAGCGACGCGGTGGAAGGGTTGAGCCACGCGGCGCATGGCCGGGAGGCGGCGGTCGACGGTGAGCACTTTACCGCGGGCGGTGAGCCAGGGGAGATGGGCTACGGCTAGTCGGAGTGGTGTCCAGGTCATGGGCGGTGACGATCTTTTGACGCCGTGAAGTTATCCACATACCCGAGCACGAATCATGACGCCGGCGACGTGAATCACGGCGGAAAGCCACCGGCGGTGAGATCTTTTCTATGGCGGTCGAGCTGATCCGGTTAGAGCACTGTACCATCAGAAGTTCAGTTAAATGAACCTGACAGCCAAATTTGAAGCCAAGTTTTCTCTTGATTTCTGATGATAACTCATACCAAGCTCTGCAGCAAAGTTGTAGAGCAATATGCCATCTACAATATTGCCACATGATGTTGTCCCAAAAAGCCACTGCATCTGGTTTAAAATTGGGCTTGAAGTTCAGGGCATGAATCTGTTAGTCTGATGTTCAGACAGAACCAGCTTGACAGTCCAACTTGGGTTGAGATTTTCTCCACATTTTTCATAAGAACATGGCTTGAATCCTTAAACAAAGTTGTTCTCCTATAATTGGGCTACAAACTTGTTGTGGTCACTTTGGGCAAAAACCCTATATTTCAAAAGATACAGGGCTCCAAAGTTGAGTCCTCAACACTGAATTTCAGACTTAGAATGAAACCTAAGTGAGGTCCATTTTGCATTTAAGTCCAAAACTTAGGGTTTGGCTTTCAAGTCCACACATTTGTGAACCAAATGACATTATAATACTTATTTGGCTTGGTTTTTGCACTTTAACCCAAAAGTGGGCTAATTTTGCACATAAGCCCCTATGGTTTGGTTTCAGGGTTTTCCAGGGTTCCAATTAGGGTTTCTGGTATCCCAGGGGTATAAATGTGATTCAAGTTTATTCTTAGGGTCATTTTATGACTTTTACCCTAAAGTCTTTAGGTTTTCTTAACTTGGGTTAAGTTTTACCCCTTTAACCACTATTTAGGGTTAAGTCCTTTAACCAGGGTTCTATTTGCAAAACATTAAAACAATACAACTTGCTTGAAATTTTTGCCTAGTGAATGCACTCTAGGTGTGTCAAACATATGCAATGCCAATGCTTATGATGCCATGCTCAAGTTTTAGTTATAGTAACACCAGGGGTGTTACATCCTTCCCCCCATAAAAGAATCTTGTCCCGAGATTAAAATCCTAGGGTAGGTAATGGTAAAGGAAACACATCACGTTTTTATTTCCTAAATTCTGGTACAAGGCAGGGGTGATGTGGGGGTTCATTCCTTTATTGCAATAACTATATACACTTTACAAATTACAGGAGGCTAGAAAGCCTGGGAAATTCTTATTCAAGAAGTCTTGGGTTTCCCATGTAGCCTCATCTTCAGAATGCTGGTTCCACAGTATCTTGTAGAACTTGAGAGTCTTTCTTCGGGTAACCCTGTCCTTTTGATCTAGAACTCGAATAGGATGTTCCGAGTATGTTAAATCTGGTTCCAAGACAACATCAGTCACTTCAATGGTTCGATCAGGAACCCGAAGACACTTCTTCAATTGTGATACGTGGAACACATTATGCACAGCAGACAATGTTTCGGGTAGTTGAAGTCGGTACGCCACTGGTCCACATTGTTCAAGCACCAGGAATGGACCAATGTATCTGGGTGCAAGCTTCCCTTTAACCCCGAAACACGATACACCCTTTATTGGTGAAACTTTTAAGTAGACATAATCGCCTACCAGAAAACATAAGGGTTGTCGTCGTCGGTCTGCATAACTCTTTTGTCGAGTCCGAGCTTTCTTCATATTATGAATAATTTTCTGAACCTTTTCTTCGACCTCTTTTACCATATCAGGCCTAAAGAAGTACCTTTCTCCAGGTTCAGACCAATTTAGCGGAGTTCGACACCGTCGCCCATATAAAGCTTCAAAAGGTGCCATCTTGATACTTTCTTGATAGCTGTTATTGTATGAAAATTCCGCTAAGGGCAAACATTCATCCCATCTTTGTGAGAAGTCCAGAACACATGTCCGCAGCATATCTTCCAGTATTTGATTGACCCTCTCAGTCTGCCCACTGGTTTGAGGATGATAAGCCGAACTGTGGAGTAATTTAGTACCCAAGGAGTTGTGAAGTGCTTCCCAGAACTTGGCTACAAATTGAGGTCCACGATCCGACACAATGGTCTTCGGAACACCATGCAGACTGAGAATACGGGCAATGTATAATGCTGCATAAGTGGCTACTGTATATGTGACCCTGACAGGTAAGAAGTGGGCAATCTTTGTGAGTCGATCAACGATAACCCAAATAGAATCATACCCTTTGGCTGTCCTGGGCAGTCCCACAATAAAGTCCATACTGATGTCTTCCCATTTCCATGTTGGGATTGGCAAAGATTGTAATGGACCAGCAGTTTTCATGTGTATGGCCTTGACACGTCTGCAAGTGTCGCATCTAGCCACATAGCGTGCAATTTCAATCTTCATCTTTGTCCACCAGTAATGTTGCTTTAAGTCTTGATACATCTTAGTGCTTCCGGGATGAAAAGAATAACGACTAAGATGTGCTTCATCAAGAATTTGCTGGCGGAGCTCTTCGTTCTTTGGCACAACTATGCGGTTTTTAAACCATATCACACCTTGATCGTCTTCCTTGAAACACTTGGCTACTCCAGCCTTTATCTTCTCTCGTATGTGCTTCATACCCAGATTATCCTTTTGAGCATCAATTATCCTTTGCAAAATGATTGACTCAAGCTTTAGTTGATTTAGAGTCCCTTGTTGGATTATCCCCAGGTTTAGTTTTTCCATCTCCTGACATAAAGTGTTCTCGGAGGTCCTCGCCATAGGACAGTGGCAGGAAGTCTTACGACTCAGTGCATCTGCTACCACATTGGCTTTGCCTGGGTGATAATGGATCTCCAGTTCATAGTCTTTAATAAGCTCAAGCCATCGTCTTTGCCTCATATTTAATTCTGACTGGGTAAAGATGTACTTCAAACTTTTATGATCTGTATATATGTGACAGATATTTCCCAGCAGATAGTGACGCCAAATCTTCAGGGCATGAACCACAGCAGCTAGCTCCAGATCATGAGTTGGATAATGCTCCTCATGTCGGCGCAACTGCCTTGAAGCATACGCAATTACTCGGCCCTCTTGCATCAGTACACAGCCGAGCCCACTGCCAGATGCATCACAATATACATCAAAAGGCTTAGTGATGTCCGGTTGAGCCAATACCGGAGCAGTGGTCAATAGTGTCTTCAATTGCTCAAAGGCTTCATTACACTTAGAAGACCAATTGAACTTAATGTCATTCTTCAATAAACTTGTGATTGGCTTCACAAGCTTAGAAAAACCTGGTATGAATCTGCGATAATATCCAGCTAGTCCAAGAAAACTCCGGACTTGGTGAACAGTGGTTGGGGGTTTCCACTCCAGAATATCTTTGACCTTGCTAGGATCTACTGCAATTCCTTTAGCCGATAACACGTGCCCCAAAAATTGAATTTCTTCCAGCCAGAACGCGCACTTGCTGAACTTGGCATATAGCTGATGTTCCCTCAGGCGCGTCAATACAATCCGTAGATGCTGAGCATGGTCCTCTTCATTTTTAGAATTGAAAGGGAATTAGGCTTACACCTAGTTCCTAAAATAATTTTGGTGGTTGAATTGCCCAACACAAATATTGGACTGACTAGTTTGCTCTAGTGTATAAGTTATACAGGTGCAAAAGGTTCACATCAGCCAATAAAAAGACCAAGTTTTGGATTCAATAAAGGAGCAAAGGGGCAACCGAGGGCACCCCTGGTCTGGCGCACCGGACTGTCCGGTGTGCCACCGGACAGTGAACAGTACCTGTCCGGTGCACCAGGGGACTCAGACTCCAACCCTTCGCCCTCGGGAATTCGCGGAGGCCGGCGCGCTATAATTCACCGGACTGTCCGGTGTGCACCGGACATGTCCGGTGCGCCAACGAACCGCGGCCTCCGGAACTCGTCATCCTCGGGTTTTCACGACAGCCGCTCCGCTATAATTCACCGGACTGTCCGGTGTGCACCGGACTGTCCGGTGTGCCAGCGGAGCAACGGCTCTCTGCGGCGCCAACGGCTCCCTGCGCAGCATTAAATGCGCGCGCAGCGCGCGCAGACGTCAGGGCTGCCCATACCAATGCACCGGACATCAAACAGTGCATGTCCGGTGTGCACCGGACACCCAGGCGGGCCCACAAGTCAGAAGCTCCAACGGCTAGAATCCAACGGCAGTGGTGACGTGGCAGGGGCACCGGACTGTCCGGTGTGCACCGGACTGTCCGGTGCGCCATCGAACAGAAGCCTCCAGCCAACGGTCAAGTTTGGTGGTTGGGGCTATAAATACCCCAACCACCCCACATTCATTGCCATCCAAGTTTTCCCACTTCTCAACCACTTACAAGAGCTAGGCATTCAATTCTAGACACATACAAAGAGATCAAATCCTCTCCAATTCCACTCAAGCCTTTAGTGACTAGCGAGAGAGATTTGCCGTGTTCTTTTGAGCTCTTGCGCTTGGATCGCATTCTTTCTTTCTCTTGTGCTCTTGTAATCAACACTCAATTGTAACCGAGGCAAGAGGCACCGATTGTGTGGTGGCCCTTGCGGGGAAGTTTTGTTCCCGGTTGACTGAGAAGAAGGAAAGCTCACTCGGTCCGAGGGACCGTTTGAGAGAGGGAAGGGTTGAAAGAGACCCGGCCTTTGTGGCCTCCTCAACGGGGAGTAGGTTTGCGAGAACCGAACCTCGGTAAAACAAATCCGCGTGTCACTCTCCTTATTTGCTTGCGATTTGTTTTGCGCCCTCTCTCGCGGACTCGTTGATATTTCTAACGCTAACCCCGGCTTGTAGTTGTGATTATTTTTCTAAATTTCAGTTTCGCCCTATTCACCCCCCCTCTAGGCGACTATCAATTGGTATCAGAGCCCGGTGCTTCATTAGAGCCTAACCGCTCGAAGTGATGTCGGGAGATCACGCCAAGAAGGAGATGGAGACCGGCGAAAAGCCCACTACAAGCTACGGGAGCACTTCATCGGAAGAGTCCCGCACCAAAAGGAGGGAGAAGAAGAAGAGCTCCTCCAACAAAGGGAAGGAGAAGAAATCTTCCTCTCACCACAAAGAAAAGAAGGAAAAATCTTCTTCCCACAAGCCGCATCGGAAAGGCGACAAGCACAAGAGGATGAGGAAGGTGGTCTACTACGAGACCGACACTTCATCAACATCGACCTCCGACTCCGATGCGCCCTCCGTCACTTCTAAGCGCCAAGAGCGCAAGAAGTATAGTAAGATCCCCCTACGCTACCCTCGCATTCCAAAACATACACCTTTACTTTCCGTCCCATTAGGCAAACCACCAACTTTTAATGGTGAAGATTATGCTATGTGGAGTAATTTGATGCGATTTCATCTAACCTCTCTCCACAAAAGAATATGGGATGTTGTTGAGTATGGTGTACAGGTACCATCAATAGGGGATGAGGACTATGACACGGACGAAGTGGCCCAAATCGAGCACTTCAACTCCCAAGCCGCAACTATCCTCCTTGCCTCCCTAAGCAAGGAGGAATACAACAAAGTACAAGGATTGAAGAACGCCAAGGAGATTTGGGACCTACTCAAGACGGCGCACGAGGGTGATGAACTCACCAAGATCACCAAGCGGGAAACGATCGAGGGGGAGCTCGGTCGCTTCCGTCTTCGCCAAGGGGAGGAGCCACAAGACATGTACAACCGGCTCAAGACCTTGGTGAACCAAGTGCGCAACCTCGGGAGCACAAAATGGGATGACCACGAAGTGGTTAAGGTTATTCTAAGAGCTCTTATTTTCCTTAACCCCACTCAAGTACAATTAATTCGTGGGAATCCTAGATATCCACTAATGACCCCCGAGGAAGTTATCGGGAATTTTGTGAGTTTTGAATGCATGATTAAGGGCTCCAAGAAGATCAACGAGCTTGACGAGCCTTCCACCTCCGAGGCGCAACCGGTGGCCTTCAAGGCAACGGAGGAGAAGAAGGAGGAGTCTACAAGTAGACAACCAATTGACGCCTCCAAGCTCGACAACGAGGAGATGGCCCTAATCATCAAAAGCTTTCGGCAAATTCTCAAGCAACGGAAGGGGAAGGACTACAAACCCCGTTCCAAGAAGGTTTGCTACAAGTGTGGTAAGCCCGGTCACTTCATTGCAAAATGTCCTATGTCTAGTGACAGTGACAGGGGCGACGACAAGAAGGGAAGAAGAAAGGAGAAGAAGAAATACTACAAGAAGAAGGGCGGCGATGCCCATGTTTGTCGGGAGTGGGACTCCGACGAAAGCTCAAGCGACTCCTCCGACGACGAGGACGCCGCCAACATCGCCGTCACCAAGGGCCTTCTCTTCCCCAACGTCGGCCACAAGTGTCTCATGGCCAAGGACGGCAAAAAGAAGGTAAAATCAAGGTCCTCCACTAAATATGAAACATCTAGTGATGAGGATGATGATAAAAATGAGGAGGATAACTTGCGCATTCTTTTTGCTAACCTTAACATGGAACAAAAGGAAAAATTAAATGAACTAATTAGTGCCATCCATGAAAAGGATGATCTCTTGGACTCCCAAGAGGACTTCCTAATCAAGGAGAATAAGAAACATGTTAAGGTTAAAAATGCTTACGCTCTACAAGTTGAAAAATGTGAAAAACTGTCTAGTGAGCTAAGCACTTGCCGTGAGATGATTGACAACCTTAGAAATGAAAATGCTACTTTAAATGCTAAGGTTGATTCACATGTTTGTAATGTTTCAATTACCAATCTTAGAGATGATAACGTTGACTTGCTTGCTAAGATTGATGAATTGAATGCATCTCTTGCTAGCCTTAGATTAGAGAATGAAAATTTAATTGCTAAGGCTAAAGATTTTAATGTTTGCAATACTACTATTTCCGACCTTAGAACCAAGAATGAAATGTTGCATGCTAAGGTTGTAGAACTTAAATCTTGCAAACCCTCTACATCTAATGTTGAGCATGTTTCTATTTGCACTAGATGTAGAGATATTAATGTTGATGCTATCCATGATCACCTAGCCTTAATTAAAAAACAAAATGATCATATAGCTAAACTAGATGCTAAAATTGCCGAGCACAACTTAGAAAATGAGAAATTTAAATTTGCTCGTAGCATGCTTTATAATGGGAGACGCCCTGGCATCAAGGATGGTATTGGCTTCCAAAGGGGAGACAATGTCAAACTTAATGCCCCTCCTAAGAACTTGTCTAACTTTGTCAAGGGCAAAGCACCCATGCCTCAGGATAACGAGGGTTACATTTTATACCCTGCAGGCTATCCTGAGAGCAAAATTAGGAAGATTCATTCTAGGAAGTCTCACTCTGGCCCTAACCATGCTTTCATGTATAAGGGTGAGACATCTAGTTCTAGGCAACCAACCCGTGCCAAGTTGCCTAAGAAGAAAATTCCTAATGCATCAAATGATCATGCCATTTCATTTAAAACTTTTGATGCATCTTATGTGCTTACTAGCAAATCCGGCAAAGTAGTTGCCAAATTTGTTGGGGGCAAACACAAGGGCTCCAAGACTTGTGTTTGGGTACCCAAAGTTCTTGTATCTAATGCCAAAGGACCCAAAACAGTTTGGGTACCTAAAGTCAAGAACTAAATTTGTTTTGTAGGTTTATGCATCCGGGGGCTCAAGTTGGATACTCGACAGCGGATGCACAAACCACATGACCGGGGAGAAAAGGATGTTCTCCTCATATGAGAAAAACAAAGACCCCCAACGAGCTATCACATTTGGGGATGGAAATCAAGGGTTGGTCAAAGGTTTGGGTAAAATTGCTATTTCACCTGACCATTCCATTTCCAATGTTTTTCTTGTTGATTCATTAGATTACAACTTGCTTTCTGTTTCCCAATTATGTCAAATGGGCTACAACTGTCTTTTTACTGATATAGGTGTCACTGTCTTTAGAAGAAGTGATGATTCAATAGCATTTAAGGGTGTGTTAGAGGGTCAGCTATACTTAGTAGATTTTGATAGAGCTGAGCTCGACACATGTTTAATTGCTAAGACTAACATGGGTTGGCTCTGGCACCGCCGACTAGCCCATGTTGGGATGAAGAATCTTCATAAGCTTCTAAAGGGAGAGCACATTTTAGGACTAACCAATGTTCATTTTGAGAAAGACAGGATTTGTAGCGCATGCCAAGCAGGGAAGCAAGTTGGCACTCATCATCCACACAAGAACATAATGACGACTGACAGGCCACTGGAGCTCCTACACATGGATCTATTCGGCCCGATCGCTTACATAAGCATCGGCGGGAGTAAGTACTGCCTAGTTATTGTGGATGATTATTCTCGCTTCACTTGGGTATTCTTTTTACAGGAAAAATCTCAAACCCAAGAAACTTTAAAAGGATTCTTGAGACGGGCTCAAAATGAGTTTGGCTTAAGGATCAAGAAAATAAGAAGCGACAATGGGACGGAGTTCAAGAACTCTCAAATTGAAAGCTTCCTTGAGGAGGAGGGCATCAAGCATGAGTTCTCTTCTCCCTACACGCCACAACAAAACGGTGTAGTGGAGAGGAAGAATCGAACTCTATTGGACATGACAAGAACCATGCTTGATGAGTACAAGACACCGGACCGGTTTTGGGCCGAAGCGGTCAACACCGCCTGCTACGCCATCAACCGGTTATATCTTCACCGAATCCTCAAGAAGACATCATATGAACTCCTAACCGGTAAAAAGCCCAACATTTCATATTTTAGAGTTTTTGGTAGCAAATGCTTCATTCTTATTAAAAGAGGTAGAAAATCTAAATTTGCTCCTAAAACTGTAGAAGGCTTTTTACTTGGTTATGACTCAAACACAAGGGCATATAGGGTCTTTAACAAGTCCACTGGACTAGTTGAAGTCTCATGTGACGTTGTGTTTGATGAAACTAACGGCTCTCAAGTAGAGCAAGTTGATCTTGATGAAGTAGGTGAAGAACAGGCTCCATGCATAGCGCTTAGGAACATGTCCATTGGGGATGTGTGTCCTAGGGAATCCGAAGAGCCTCCAAATGCACAAGATCAACCATCCTCCTCCACGCAAGCATCTCCACCAACTCAAAATAAGGATGAGGCTCAAGTTGATGAAGGGCAAAATCAAGAAGATGAGCCACCTCAAGATGACGGCAATGATCAAGGGGGAGATGCAAATGATCAAGAAAAGGAGGATGAGGAAGAACCAAGACCGCCACACCCAAGAGTCCACCAAGCAATCCAACGAGATCACCCCGTCGACACCATCCTCGGCGACATTCATAAGGGGGTAACTACTCGATCTCGGGTTGCACATTTTTGTGAACATTACTCGTTTGTTTCCTCTATTGAGCCACACAGGGTAGAGGAAGCTCTCCAAGATTCGGATTGGGTGGTGGCGATGCAAGAGGAGCTCAACAATTTCACGAGGAACGAGGTATGGCATTTAGTTCCACGTCCTAACCAAAATGTTGTAGGAACCAAATGGGTCTTCCGCAACAAGCAAGATGAGCATGGTGTGGTGACAAGGAACAAAGCTCGACTCGTGGCCAAAGGGTATTCACAAGTCGAAGGTTTGGATTTTGGTGAAACCTATGCACCCGTAGCTAGGCTTGAGTCAATTCGCATATTATTGGCCTATGCTACTTACCATGGCGTTAAGCTCTATCAAATGGACGTAAAAAGTGCCTTCCTCAATGGACCAATCAAGGAAGAGGTCTATGTTGAGCAACCTCCCGGCTTTGAAGACAGTGAGTATCCTAATCATGTCTATAGGCTCTCTAAGGCGCTTTATGGGCTCAAGCAAGCCCCAAGAGCATGGTATGAATGCCTTAGAGATTTCCTTATTGCTAATGGCTTCAAAGTCGGCAAGGCCGATCCTACACTCTTTACTAAAACTCTTGAAAATGACTTGTTTGTATGCCAAATTTATGTTGATGATATTATATTTGGGTCTACTAACAAGTCTACATGTGAAGAGTTTAGTAGGATCATGACACAGAAATTCGAGATGTCAATGATGGGGGAGTTGAAGTATTTTCTAGGATTCCAAGTCAAGCAACTCCAAGAGGGCACCTTCATTAGCCAAACGAAGTACACTCAAGACATTCTTGCTAAGTTTGGGATGAAGGATGCCAAACCCATCAAGACACCCATGGGAACTAATGGGCATCTCGACCTCGACACGGGAGGTAAGTCCGTGGATCAAAAGGTATACCGGTCGATGATTGGTTCATTGCTTTATTTATGTGCATCTCGACCGGACATTATGCTTTCCGTTTGCATGTGTGCAAGATTCCAATCCGACCCTAAGGAATCCCACCTTACGGCCGTAAAACGAATCTTGAGATATTTGGCTTATACACCTAAGTTTGGGCTTTGGTACCCTCGGGGATCCACATTTGATTTACTTGGTTATTCGGATGCCGATTGGGCGAGGTGCAAAATCAATAGGAAAAGCACATCGGGGACTTGCCAGTTCTTGGGAAGATCCTTGGTGTCTTGGGCTTCAAAGAAGCAAAATTCGGTCGCTCTTTCCACCGCCGAAGCCGAGTACATTGCCGCAGGACATTGTTGCGCGCAATTGCTTTGGATGAGGCAAACCCTGCGGGACTACGGTTACAAATTAACCAAAGTTCCTTTGCTATGTGATAATGAGAGTGCAATCAAAATGGCCGACAATCCCGTCGAGCATAGCCGCACTAAGCACATAGCCATTCGGTATCATTTTCTTAGGGATCACCAACAAAAGGGGGATATCGAGATTTCTTACATTAATACTAAAGATCAATTAGCCGATATCTTTACCAAGCCACTTGATGAACAATCTTTTACCAGACTTAGGCATGAGCTCAATATTCTTGATTCTAGAAATTTCTTTTGCTAAGCTTGCACACATAGCTCTTTTGAATACCTTTGATCATATCTCCTTTATATGCTATGACTAATGTGTTTTCAAGTCGATTTCAAACCAAGTCATAGGTATATTGAAAGGAAATTGGAGTCTTCGGCGAAGACAAAGGCTTCCACTCCGTAACTCATGCTTCGCCATCACTCCGAGCAACTCTCTCGTCCTTGGGGGAGAAATGAGCATCAAGGAAAAGGACTTCATCCTTGGGGGAGAGAGTAAAAGCTCAAACGCAAAAGGACTTCGTCTTTGGTATAATCTTAACTCACTTATTTATGACCAAAGGGAAGATTGCACTTCGAGGGCTCTAATGACTCCGTTTTTGGCGATTTATGCCAAAAAGGGGGAGAAATGAGCCCAAAGCAAAAGGACCGCACCACCACCACCAAATTCAAAAACTTAGTGCTTTCCAAAAGTCTTTATCATTTGGTATCCTATTATGTTCAAAAGGGGGAGAAAGTAGTATTTCAAAAATGGCATATCAAAACCCTCTTGAACACTAAGAGGTGGATCTCTTTTAGGGGGAGTTTTGTTTAGTCAAAGGAAAAGCATTTGAAATAGGGGGAGACAATTTCAAATCTTGAAAATGCTTTGCAAACTCTTATTCATATACCTTTGACTATTTGCAAAAGATCTTTGAAATGGATTTACAAAAAGAATTTGCAAAAACAAAACATGTGGTGCAAACGTGGTCCAAAATGTTATATAAGAAAGAAACATTCCTTGCATATCTTGTAAGTAGTTATATTGGCTCAATTCCAAGTAACCTTTTCACTTACATTATGCAAACTAGTTCAATTATGCACTTCTATATTTGCTTTGGTTTGTGTTGGCATCAATCACCAAAAAGGGGGAGATTGAAAGGGAATTAGGCTTACACCTAGTTCCTAAAATAATTTTGGTGGTTGAATTGCCCAACACAAATATTGGACTGACTAGTTTGCTCTAGTGTATAAGTTATACAGGTGCAAAAGGTTCACATCAGCCAATAAAAAGACCAAGTTTTGGATTCAATAAAGGAGCAAAGGGGCAACCGAGGGCACCCCTGGTCTGGCGCACCGGACTGTCCGGTGTGCCACCGGACAGTGAACAGTACCTGTCCGGTGCACCAGGGGACTCAGACTCCAACCCTTCGCCCTCGGGAATTCGCGGAGGCCGGCGCGCTATAATTCACCGGACTGTCCGGTGTGCACCGGACATGTCCGGTGCGCCAACGAACCGCGGCCTCCGGAACTCGTCATCCTCGGGTTTTCACGACAGCCGCTCCGCTATAATTCACCGGACTATCCGGTGTGCACCGGACTGTCCGGTGTGCCAGCGGAGCAACGGCTCTCTGCGGCGCCAACGGCTCCCTGCGCAGCATTAAATGCGCGCGCAGCGCGCGCAGACGTCAGGGCTGCCCATACCAATGCACCGGACATCAAACAGTGCATGTCCGGTGTGCACCGGACACCCAGGCGGGCCCACAAGTCAGAAGCTCCAACGGCTAGAATCCAACGGCAGTGGTGACGTGGCAGGGGCACCGGACTGTCCGGTGTGCACCGGACTGTCCGGTGCGCCATCGAACAGAAGCCTCCAGCCAACGGTCAAGTTTGGTGGTTGGGGCTATAAATACCCCAACCACCCCACATTCATTGCCATCCAAGTTTTCCCACTTCTCAACCACTTACAAGAGCTAGGCATTCAATTCTAGACACATACAAAGAGATCAAATCCTCTCCAATTCCACTCAAGCCTTTAGTGACTAGCGAGAGAGATTTGCCGTGTTCTTTTGAGCTCTTGCGCTTGGATCGCATTCTTTCTTTCTCTTGTGCTCTTGTAATCAACACTCAATTGTAACCGAGGCAAGAGGCACCGATTGTGTGGTGGCCCTTGCGGGGAAGTTTTGTTCCCGGTTGACTGAGAAGAAGGAAAGCTCACTCGGTCCGAGGGACCGTTTGAGAGAGGGAAGGGTTGAAAGAGACCCGGCCTTTGTGGCCTCCTCAACGGGGAGTAGGTTTGCGAGAACCGAACCTCGGTAAAACAAATCCGCGTGTCACTCTCCTTATTTGCTTGCGATTTGTTTTGCGCCCTCTCTCGCGGACTCGTTGATATTTCTAACGCTAACCCCGGCTTGTAGTTGTGATTATTTTTCTAAATTTCAGTTTCGCCCTATTCACCCCCCCTCTAGGCGACTATCAAGAATATATCAAGATATCGTCGATGAAGACCACCACGAACTTGTCCAACTCGGGCATGAACACCGAGTTCATCAAATAAGTGAAGTGGGCAGGAGCATTTGTGAGCCCGAAGGACATTACCAGGTACTCAAACAATCCATACCGCGTAGTAAACGCGGTCTTCGGTATATCCTCGGGCCGAATACGGATTTGATGATAGCCCGACCTGAGATCAATTTTGGAAAATACCCTCGCCCCAGTCAGTTGATCAAATAAGATGTCGATCCTTGGAAGAGGGTACTTATTCTTGATGGTGACCTCATTCAGGGGTCGATAATCCACGCACATTCGCAAGGTTTGATCCTTCTTCTTAACAAAAATGGTGGGACAACCCCATGGGGACGAGCTTGGCCGGATGAATCCCTTATTCAGTAGATCTTGTAATTGAATCTTCAATTCCGCCAACTCATTAGGGGGCATACGGTACGATCTTCGGGAGATGGGAGCCGTACCGGGCTTTAGCTCAATTACGAATTCTACATCTCTTTCAGGGGGCAGTCCAGGCAAATCTTCCGGAAATACATCTGGAAACTCACATACTACCGGAATGTTCTTGATCTCCGGTACAATGGCTTCATATACTCTACCAGAAGCTTTGGTTGGATTAGTTACGGGGAGAGACAAAAGAATCTCTTCTTGATTATAGCTCAACCTGACGGTTCTGAGTTCAGTGTTGAGAATTGCCTTGTGTTGGGTTAACCAATTCATACCCAAAATTACATCTATATCCTGGCCTTTCAGAACAATCATGTTAGCAGGAAAGTTCCGTCCGGCCATTGTTACTGGCACTCCATAGGCCACTTCTCAAGTAAAAATGTGTCCCCCAGGTGAATGAATTTTAAATCCCTCTTTCGATTCATGACATGCAATATGATGTTGCTCCACAAATTTCTTGCTAATGAATGTATGTGAAGCACCAGAATCAAAAAGAATAATTGCAGGGTGACTGGCCACGGGAAACGTACCCATCATCACCGGCTCTCCTTCCGGTGTAGTGGCCACTTGGGTGCAATATACACGCCCCGTCTTCTTTGTATTTTTCCCCACAGCATTTCCTTTGGGCTGAGTTGATCTCCCAGATCCTTGCGGAGCATTTGATTGATTTTGCCTAGGATATGGGCAGTCTTTGATGAAATGTCCCGACTTGCCGCAATTAAAACACCCAGTTGAAGAACTAGGCAAGGCAGGGAATCGAGTGCCTGGGGCACCCGGCTGATTTGGGGTAGTGGGGGTATTGTTGGGGCAAATAATGATAGGTTGTTTGAAAGGGAATGAGGGTGGACGAGAAAAAGTGCGATTTTGGCTTGAAGGTCGGATCACAAACCGTTGCTTCTTCGCCTGGCCCTGATTAAGCCTCTCACCACCGAATCCCTTATTCTTCCCAGAATTTGCGTATTTGGCTTCAATAGATAAGGCTGTGTTGACAGCCTTTCCATACGTGAGGTCTATGCATGTGGCCATCTTTCTCTGTAGCCGATCATTTAAACCCCGCATAAAACAGTTCTTCTTCTTTAAATCAGTATTCACCTGGTCGATGGCATACTGCGACAGGTGATTAAACTTGTTGAGATATTGGTTGACGGTATCTCCACCTTGTTTTAACTTCATAAATTCCTCTTGTTTCATATGCAGCACTCCTTCGGGTATGTAGTGCTCACGGAAGGCTGCTTTAAACTCTTCCCAGGTGAATTGATGGTTGACAGGTTGAATAGCCACAAAATTTCCCCACCAGGTACTGGCGGGACCACGCAGTTGTTGTGCTGCAAATAACGGCTTCTGCGTCTCTGAGCAACGGAGAAGACCAAACTTTTGTTCGATAACCCGTATCCACTCATCAGCTTCTAGGGGATCTTCGGCTTTGACGAATAGGGGTGGACGGGTTTCAGAGAAATCCAAATAAGTAGTTTCACGGGGGCCATGCGGATAACCCCTTCCTGCTTGCTGCTGGAATTGCTGTTGACCCGCCATTTCCCTAAGGAAGCGGGTATTGTCTGCGGTGGCATTCACCAAGGCGGCAATCGCCTCGGCTAACGTGGGAGGAACCGGAGGTGGGTTTGGGGTAACATGTGACAGAACCTCCCAAGTAATTAGGCCCACCTACAGTTGTCCTTGTCTAACAGACATCAGACATCCTGTAGATGTTCCTAAGTCACTTGACAAGCTCGATATCTTTCCTTACCTCACCAGGAACGTTTCACCCGTCTTGCAGACATTACAGAACATCGGAGATAAAGAGATGCGGAAGCAATTACATAAACTTACATTTATTTCAAAAGCAAGCTTGAGTTATTTTATTACAGACCAGAACTAAAAAGCGAGTGCAGAGTAGTAATATTATACAAACCAAGCGAGGCACAAACTCCTCCCGATAAGCTATAAGTAAAAGATCCTATGTGGAGGACCGAGCCCTCCCGCACTTCAGTCTTGTTTTTCTTCTTTTGGAACCACCCTGGCACAGAAGCAGCAAAAGTCTGCTACTTCCTCACCTAAAAACAACGAAGGGATAAACCCTGAGTATGGAATTACTCAGCAAGTCTTACCCGACTAAAGAAAAGACTCTCAAGGGTATGCTGGTTGTATGGGAGTCAAGGTAAGGCTTTTCAATAATCAAAGACGCTGTTTTGCAGAAATGCTTACTAAAGTGGATCCTTAAAAATCCAATTTTATTTGCCAAGTTAAGTAAAATTACCTGCACTAGAGTTCTTTCTACCCTAGTTCAATCACTGGTCCTGCACTAGCCAATTTCTTAACAAAAGCCCATCGTCTTTAGTGGAATGCTACGTGTAGGGCAGTGACCAAGTCTTCATAACCGCGAAGGTACGGCGATCCGAATCGATTATACTCAGCTGAGGATCTCCAATCACACGACATATGTAGCACTTAAACCTTGCATATGTCAACCCGCCACCGGGGTTCTTAAGACCGGATCAGGTTCACGCAAACCGAGAGCACAGATACACCACCGTCCACCTTCTTGCCACGGAGGGTACACGCTACTCTCGCCACCGCTCCACACCCATTTCGTGTTATCTTATTCCGGCCTTAGTCTGCCCGAGGCAAGGCTTACCCATGACGAGGCATGTGACCAGTTAAAGGGTCCTCGATCATCAAGCCTACATCGACAAGGTCCTTAATCGACTCAGACGGAGACACTACACCGAGACTCTCTTCTCGTGCAAGTCACCCGCCCGGTCTCAACTTAATTATTTCAAACCCAAAGTTTGGTACCTGGCAGAGGTACATCTTTTCCGATGTTGAACCTATCAAGGCCTTTGATAGATCCATCATCAAGTTTTATTTTCGAAAAACATCCCACCCACTTTTGCCACATCATATTTTGTAAAAACAAAACCTTTTGTTTTTCTAAAGCCAAGCTAAGCATCAAAAAGCTTTTGTAAAACAGGTGATTAAGGAAGGTAATCCAATTCAAGGAAGGTAATGCAGGAATGGTTTTATCAAGCAACTCCTATCACCTAATGCAGCAATCAGGTGAGAAAGATTTTAAAATAGCAAGGAAGGTGGCAAATGCACCGGGGCTTGCCTTCGTTTACAGGTGATTCGGGTTCGGATCCACAGATATCGAAGTAGAAACTATTGCCTGCTTGTGAATCCAAAGGAGGTGGTGTCCTGTCTTCGGTGACTTCTATCTCTTCTTCACGTTCTAATCATAACCATACATAAGTATAAGAATGGATGCCATGGGATGCTCATGAGGATGCAAATATAAACTTATTATCTATGTCTTGAATACAACTTTCCTTCACGGAGTTCCGGGAACTTAGGGTTTCCGGAGTCGGTAAAGGAGTTCATAGGGCAGTGGGGGTGTTTTGGGGTTTGGTGATCAAACAAGGTCCAAATCAATTCAAATCCTACCCAAGGCTTCTAAATATTATGAGGAACTCATATAAAAATTTTGAGCATTTTTGGAATTACCATTTGTTTTCTAAAAATCCATAACCAACATTTTTAACCACTTTAAATACCGTAAAATTTCTTACTTCCACTAAAAATCACAAACTTATTTTTACTAAATTCCAGGGAAAATAACAAGCCTAGGAAAATTAGTTTCACAATTTTAGCATTTTTCTACATTTTTCTACATATTTCTAAAGCTCTGCTGAAAAAGAAAAAGGAAAAGGATTAAATAGAACTGGGCCGGTTCTGGCCCAGACGGCCCAGGTCCAGGGCAAAACGCGCCCGCGCGCGCCCGCGCCCTGGCGGCTTTGCAGAAAGGGCCCCGAGTTTTTGACTAACTGTGAACGAGTTCAGTTACTATTTGTATCAGTCACTGACAAATTGCACCGGGGCCCCTGAGGTTCTATTTCTCCATAGGTGAGGTCCCTGACGATGGCAGCGCACGGAGGAGCTCCGGCGAGCGCGTAGACCGGCCGAGCGGGGCCACGACCGGTGCTCAGCTGCGGCCTAAACCAAATTCACAACCTAGCGAATGTTTCCCCTAGGTTAATTTGAAGAATGGTGCCCTAATTTGCCCTGACCACGGCAACCGTGAGTATTGCGGCTAGGTGGTCGCGTTCTCGGCGACTAGAGGATTCTCAATCCAATTGCATGCGTCGGTGAGTTTGAGGGAAGGTTAAGGATGCTAAAACGAGATTAGAGAGGGCGTGATCGGACCTGGAGAGGGCTGGCCACGACGAGCTTGGGTTCACGACGTTCTTCAACCGGTTTGGGGAAATTCCAAATTCAAGTTCTCTGGTGGGGGGTTTGGGATGCAGGTGGGTGCAGTAGATGCTTGGATGCATGGCGGAGCTGGGGGTACAGTCAATTTATAGCGCCCGCGGGCGGTGGTGCTCAATTTGGCCGAGCCACGAGGCGGTCGGAGGTGAAGAAGAAAGCACTGGCCGCGTGAGTTCGTGGCCAACGGCGTGGCAAGCTCACCGGCGTCGATGGGACAGCCTTAAGGTGTCACGGCGGTGCGGTGGAAAGGCTAAGCCACGCGGCACATGGCCGGGAGGCGGCGGTCACCGGCGAGGTAATCCACTCAGCCGCAAAGAGGGAGAGAGGGCCACGGGGGTCACCGGAGTGATCGTCAGCGCACGGGCGGTGAAGATCTTTTACCCCGCAAGGTTATCCATTAGCTATGAGCGAGAACCCGGACGGCGGCAGCACGAATCACGGCGGTGAGGACAGCCGCGCTGGCGGTCTGATCCCTATTGAGCACTGTACCATGGCAGTCACCAATTCAGAGCGACTGACAGAGCACATTGGAGCATCATTTTCTCTGATTTTCAGATGGCAACACACCCAGTGATCTATAGCAAAGTTGTAGTGCTATAATCCATCTATATCTTTTCTATAATGTGTAATCACAAAAGGTCACTGGATCCCCTTCAAAATCGAGCTCAAAGTTCATGTCATAACACTGTTAATCTGCATTTCAGACTTCAGGCAGCCTGACAGTCCATCTTTGATTGGGTTTTTCTCCAAATTTCACATAAGACCATGGCTTGAACCCTTAAACAAAGTTGTTCTCCCATGATTGATCTTCAACTTTGATGTGGTCACCTAACATGAATTCTCACTATTTTGAAAGCTACACAGCCCCAAAGTTGGGCCTACAACCCTGTTTTCAGACTTAGCATAGGACTCAAATGAGGTCCATTTTGCATTTAAGTCCAAAACTTAGGGTTTGGCTTTCAAGTCCACATGTTTGTGAACCAAATGACTTAAAATACTTATTTAGCTTGGTTTTTGCACTTTAGCCCAAAAGTGGGCTAATTTTGCACATAAGCCCCTAGGGTTTGGTTCTAGGGTTTTCTAGGGTTCCAATTAGGGTTTCTGGTATTCCAGGGGTATAAAAGTGATTCAAGTTGATTCTTGGGGTCATTTTATGACTTTTACCCTAAAGCTTTTAGGTTTTCCCAACTTGGGTTAGGTTTTACCCCTTTAATCCCTATTTAGGGTTAAGTCCTTTAACCAGGGTCCTATTTGCAAAACACTTAAACAATACAACTTGTTTGAAATTTTTGCCTAGTGAATGCACTCTAGGTGTGTCAAACATATGCAATGCCAATGCTATGATGCCATGCTCAAGTTTTAGTTACAGTAACACTAGGGGTGTTACATCCTTCCCCCCATAAAAGAATCTCGTCCCGAGATTAAAAGTCCTAGGGTAAGTAATGGTAAAGGAAACGCATCACATTTTTATTTCCTTATTTTTGGTACAAGACAGGGGTGGTGTGGGGGTTACTTCTTTATTACAACAGCTATACAGGCTTTACAATTTACAAGAGGCTAGAAAGCCTGGGAAATTCTTATCTAAGAAGTCTTGGGTTTCCCATGTAGCCTCATCTTCAGAATGCTGGTTCCACTGTATCTTGTAGAACTTGAGAGTCTTTCTCTGGGTAACCCTGTCCTTTTGATCCAGAACTCGAATGGGATGTTCCGAGTATGTTAAATCTGGTTCCAGGACAACATCCGTCACTTCAACGGTTCGATCAGGAACCCGAAGACACTTCTTCAATTGTGACACGTGGAACACATTATGCACAGCAGACAATGTTTCGGGGAGCTGAAGTCGGTATGCCACTGGTCCACATTGCTCAAGCACCAGGAATGGACCAATGTACCTGGGTGCAAGTTTCCCTTTAACCCCAAAACGCGATACACCTTTCATTGGTGAGACCTTCAGGTAAACATAGTCTCCTTCCAGGAAATATAAGGGCATTCACCGCGTGTCTGCATAACTCTTCTGACGAGCTTGTGCCTTCTTCATATTATAAATAATTTTCTGAACCTTATCCTCGGCCTCTTTCACCATATCAGGCCTAAAGAAGCATCTTTCTCCAGGTTCAGACCAATTTAGCGGAGTTCGACACCGTCGTCCATATAGCGCTTCGAAGGGTGCCATCTTGATACTTTCTTGATAGCTATTGTTATATGAAAACTCCGCCAAAGGCAAACATTCATCCCATTTCGGTGAGAAGTCCAGAACACATGCCCGCAACATATCTTCAAGTATTTGGTTCACTCTCTCAGTCTGTCCACTGGTTTGAGGATGATAGGCCGAACTGTGGAGCAATTTGGTACCCAAGGATTTATGAAGTTCTTCCCAAAACTTGGACACGAACTGAGGTCCATGATCCGACACTATAGTCTTTGGAACACCATGCAAACTGAGAATACGGGCAATGTATAACTCCGCATAGGTAATGACGGGATATTCTACTTTGACAGGGAGGAAGTGGGTGATCTTTGTGAGTCGATCAATGATAACCCAAATAGAGTCATACCCTTTCGCGGTCCTGGGCAATCCCACAATAAAGTCCATGCTGATGTCTTCCCATTTCCATGTTGGGATTGGCAAAGATTGTAATGGACCAGCAGTTTTCATGTGTATGGCCTTGACACGTCTGCAAGTGTCACACTTAGCCACATAGCGTGCAATTTCAATCTTCATCTTTGTCCACCAGTAATGTTGCTTTAAGTCTTGATACATCTTAGTGCTTCCGGGATGAATAGAATAACGACTAAGATGTGCTTCATCCAGAATTTGCTGGCGGAGTTCTTCGTTTTTTGGCACTACTATGCGGTTTTTAAACCATATCACACCTTGATCGTCTTCCTTGAAACATTTGGCTACTCCAGCCTTTATCTTCTCTCGAATGTGCTTCATACCCAGATTATCCTTTTGAGCATCAATTATCCTTTGCAAAATGATTGACTCAAGCCTTAGTTGATTTAGAGTCCCTTGTTGGATTATCCCCAGGTTTAGCTTCTCCATTTCTTGACACAGAGTGTTCTCGGAGATCTTCGCCATAAGACAGTGGCAGGAGGTCTTACGACTTAGTGCATCTGCCACCACATTGGCCTTGCCTGGGTGATAATGGATCTCCAGTTCATAGTCTTTAATGAGCTCAAGCCATCGTCTTTGCCTCATATTTAACTCTGACTGGGTGAAGATGTACTTCAAACTTTTATGATTTGTATATATGTGACAGATATTTCCCAGCAGATAGTGACGCCATATCTTCAGGGCATGAACCACAGCAGCTAGCTCCAGATCATGAGTTGGATAATGCTCCTCATGTCGGCGCAACTGCCTTGAAGCATACGCGATTACTCGGCCCTCTTGCATCAGCACACAGCCGAGCCCACTGCCAGATGCATCACAATATACATCAAAAGGCTTAGTGATGTCCGGTTGAGCCAATACCGGAGCAGTGGTCAATAGTGTCTTCAGTTGCTCAAAGGCTTCATTACACTTAGAAGACCAATTGAACTTAATGTCATTCTTCAATAAACTTGTGATTGGCTTCACAAGTTTAGAAAAATCTGGTATGAATCTGTGATAATAACCAGCTAGTCCAAGAAAACTCCGGACTTGGTGAACAGTGGTTGGGGGTTTCCACTCCAGAATATCTTTGACCTTGCTAGGATCTACCGCAATTCCTTTAGCCGATAACACGTGCCCCAAAAATTGAATTTCTTCCAGCCAGAACGCGCACTTGCTGAACTTGGCATATAACTGGTGTTCCCTCAGGCGCGTCAATACAATCCGTAGATGCTGAGCATGGTCCTCTTCATTCTTAGAATATATCAAGATATCGTCGATGAAGACTACCACGAACTTGTCCAACTCGGGCATGAACACCGAGTTCATCAAATAAGTGAAATGGGCAGGAGCATTTGTGAGCCCGAAAGACATTACCAGGTATTCAAACAATCCATACCGCGTAGTAAACGCGGTCTTCGGTATATCCTCGGACCGAATACGGATTTGATGATAGCCCGACCTGAGATCAATTTTGGAGAATACCCTCGCCCCAGTCAGTTGATCAAATAAGATGTCGATCCTTGGAAGAAGGTACTTATTCTTGATGGTGACCTCATTCAGGGGTCGATAATCCACGCACATTCGCAAAGTTTGATCCTTCTTCTTAACAAAAATGGCGTGACAACCCCATGGGGACGAGCTTGGCCGGATGAATCCCTTATTCAGTAGATCTTGTAATTGAATTTTCAATTCCGCCAACTCATTAGGGGGCATACGGTACGATCTTCGGGAGATAGGAGCCGTACCGGGCTTTAGCTCAATTACGAATTCTACATCTCTTTCAGGGGGCAGTCCAGGCAAATCTTCCGGAAATACATCTGGAAACTCACATACTACCGGAATGTTCTTGATCTCCGGTACAATGGCTTCATATACGCTACCAGAAGCTTTGGCTGGATTGGTTGCGGGGAGAGTCAAAAGAATCTCTTCTTGATTATAGCTCAACCTGACGGTTCTGAGTTCAGTGTTGAGAATTGCCTTATGTTGGGTTAACCAATTCATACCCAAAATTACATCTATATCCTGGCCCTTCAGAACAATCATGTTAGCAGGAAAGTTCCGCTCGGCCATTGTTACTGGCACTCCATAGGCCACTTCTCTAGTATAAATGTGTCCCCCAGGTGAATGAATTTTAAATCCCTCCTTTGATTCATGGTATGCAATATGATGTTGTTCCACAAATTTCTTGCTAATGAATGTATGTGAAGCACCAGAATCAAAAAGAATAATTGCTGGGTGACTGGCCACGAGAAACGTACCCATCATCACCGGCTCTCCTTCCGGTGTAGTAGCCACTTGGGTGTAATATACACGCCCCGTCTTCTTCGTATTTTTCCCCACAACATTTCCTTTAGGCTGAGCTGATTTCCCAGATCCTTGCGGAGCATTTGATTGATTTTGCCTAGGATATGGGCAGTCTTTGATGAAGTGTCCCGACTTGCCGCAATTAAAGCACCCAGTTGAAGAACTAGGCAAGGCAGGGAATCGAGTGCCTGGGGCACCCGGCTGATTTGGGGTAGTGGGGGTATTGTTGGGGCGAATAATGATAGGTTGTTTGAAGGGGAATGAGGGTGGACGAGAAAAAGTGCGATTTTGGCCCGAAGGCCGGATTACAAACCGTTGCTTCTTCGCCTGGCCCTGATTAGGCCTCTCACCACCGAATCCCTTATTCTTCCCAGAATTTGTGTATTTGGCTTCAACAGATAAGGCTGTGCTGACAGCCTTTCCATCCGTGAGATCTATACATGTGGCCATCTTTCTCTGTAGCCGATCATTTAGACCCCGCATAAAACAGTTCTTCTTCTTTAAATCAGTATTCACCTGGTCGATGGCATACTGCGACAGGTGATTGAACTTGTTGAGATATTGAGTGACGGTATCTCCCCCTTGTTGTAACTTCATAAATTCCTCTTGTTTCATATGCAGCACTCCTTCGGGGATGTAGTGTTCACGGAAGGCTGCTTTAAACTCATCCCAGGTGACTTGATGGTTGACAGGTTGAATAGCCACAAAATTTCCCCTCCAGGTACTGGCAGGACCACGGAGTTGTTGTGCTGCAAATAACGGCTTCTGCGTCTCTGAACAACGGAGAAGACCAAACTTCTGTTCAATGACCCGAATCCACTCATCAGCTTCTAGGGGATCTTCAGCTTTGACGAATAGGGGTGGACGGGTTTCCGAGAAATCCAAATAAGTAGTTTCACGGGGGCCATGCTGAAAACCCCTTCCTGCCTGCTGCTGGAATTGCTGCTGACCCGCCATCTCCCTAAGGAAGCGGGTATTGTCTGCGGTGGCATTCACCAAGGCGGCAATCGCCTCGGCTAACGTGGGAGGAACCGGAGGTGGGTTTGGGGTAACATCCCTTCCCCCAGAAGTTCCGGCTGCGTCCTGTCCTCGAGTCCTGGTCGGCATCTGTGGCAAAGAACATTTGAAGTAAACATAATGAGCCAGAGAAAACCTTCCATTTTACATTACTATAAAAAGTAATGATACAGACTCGATAATACATAACAGGATACATTACCCATTATACAAAAGTTCAACCTATTACACAACAGTACACCCTACAATACACTACTCTACTTCTATTACACCATTATTCCTGCTTTCCATTACTCTTGGCGGCCTCATCGTCAGGTGTGGGAGTCCAGACATCAACCAACCTCAAAGAAGGAGGGGGCTCAAAAAGGTCTAACTCCCCACCCAGCGTGCGTCCCGCAACGTGAGATGGTCCGGCTTCCGCCTCAGCAGGGTGTGCAGGCTCACTAGGGTGTAACTGTGAGTATAATATATGGACTTCCTCATGCAACGTATTGCAGTACACCTGCAGGTCATCGACAGTCGAGCTAAGTTCTTTAATTCGGGCCTGAGCCCTTGCTTCCTTAGCACACATTAGCAAACGAGACTGTACGGCCCAGTCAAGTGCTAAGTCTCGATCAGCGAGCTGATCCTGCAGATGTCGGATGTCCCTTCTCAGTTCATTGATTCTATCTCCGTCGGCGACCCAAGCATCGGTCCTATGTTGCAGCGCTGTTTGAAGTCGACTCACACGAGCTTCAAGGTCTCCGATGGGGTCATTACTTACACTGCTGCTGCTTTCATGTCGGGGAGCCAATTGATGCGGAGGCACCCCAATTGGTCCTGTAGACTTGCGTGCCGTTAGCCTGGTGCGTGGCGGCATCTTTCTAAGGGGGAAAATGTTATTAGTATGATTCTTAGCATGATGCATGTATAATTACAGAATCAACCTTAGTCGATTCAACCTTCTATACATTGCACTCTTCCTATCTGGTCTTTAAGATAGACTCTTCAGAATACTTAGGTAAGAAGAGAAAAGAATTTTTAGGTAAGACTTTTGAAAATCCTTTTGAAGATGCCTCATAATATCTGCAAAGAAGGGCTACGCTCCGATACCAGCTGTGACGGAACCTCCCAAGTAATTAGGCCCACCTACAGTTGTCCTTGTCTAACAGACATCAGACATCCTGTAGATGTTCCTAAGTCACTTGACAAGCTCGGTATCTTTCCTTACCTCACCAGGAACGTTTCACCCGTCTTGCAGACATTACAGAACATCGGAGATAAAGAGATGCGGAAGCAATTACATAAACTTACATTTATTTCAAAAGCAAGCTTGAGTTATTTTATTACAGACCAGAACTAAAAAGCGAGTGCAGAGTAGTAATATTATACAAACCAAGGGAGGCACAAACTCCTCCCGATAAGCTATAAGTAAAAGATCCTATGTGGAGGACCGAGCCCTCCCGCACTTCAGTCTTGTTTTTCTTCTTTTGGAACCACCCTGGCACAGAAGCAGCAAAAGTCTGCTACTTCCTCACCTAAAAACAACGAAGGGATAAACCCTGAGTATGGAATTACTCAGCAAGTCTTACCCGACTAAAGAAAAGACTCTCAAGGGTATGCTGGTTGTATGGGAGTCAAGGTAAGGCTTTTCAACAATCAAAGACGCTGTTTTGCAGAAATGCTTACTAAAGTGGATCCTTAAAATCCAATTTTATTTGCCAAGTTAAGTAAAATTACCTGCACTAGAGTTCTTTCTACCCTAGTTCAATCACTGGTCCTGCACTAGCCAATTTCTTAACAAAAGCCCATCGTCTTTAGTGGAATGCTACGTGTAGGGCAGTGACCAAGTCTTCATAACCGCGAAGGTACGGCGATCCGAATCGATTATACTCAGCTGAGGATCTCCAATCACACGACATATGTAGCACTTAAACCTTGCATATGTCAACCCGCCACCGGGGTTCTTAAGACCGGATCAGGTTCACGCAAACCGAGAGCACAGATACACCACCGTCCAGCCTCTTGCCACGGAGGGTACACGCTACTCTCGCCACCGCTCCACGCCCATTTCGTGTTATCTTATTCCGGCCTTAGTCTGCCCGAGGCAAGGCTTACCCATGACGAGGCATGTGACCAGTTAAAGGGTCCTCGATCATCAAGCCTACATCGACAAGGTCCTTAATCGACTCAGACGGAGACACTACACCGAGACTCTCTTCTCGTGCAAGTCACCCGCCCGGTCTCAACTTAATTATTTCAAACCCAAAGTTTGGTACCTTGCAGAGGTACATCTTTTCCGATGTTGAACCTATCAAGGCCTTTGATAGATCCATCATCAAGTTTTATTTTCGAAAAACATCCCACCCACTTTTGCCACATCATATTTTGTAAAAACAAAACCTTTTGTTTTTCTAAAGCCAAGCTAAGCATCAAAAAGCTTTTGTAAAACAGGTGATTAAGGAAGGTAATCCAATTCAAGGAAGGTAATGCAGGAATGGTTTTATCAAGCAACTCCTATCACCTAATGCAGCAATCAGGTGAGAAAGATTTTAAAATAGCAAGGAAGGTGGCAAATGCACCGGGGCTTGCCTTCGTTTACAGGTGATTCGGGTTCGGATCCACAGATATCGAAGTAGAAACTATTGCCTGCTTGTGAATCCGAAGGAGGTGGTGTCCTGTCTTCGGTGACTTCTATCTCTTCTTCACGTTCTAATCATAACCATACATAAGTATAAGAATGGATGTCATGGGATGCTCATGAGGATGCAAATATAAACTTATTATCTATGTCTTGAATACAACTTTCCTTCACGGAGTTCCGGGAACTTAGGGTTTCCGGAGTCGGTAAAGGAGTTCATAGGGCAGGGGGGGTGTTTTGGGGTTTGGTGATCAAACAAGGTCCAAATCAATTCAAATCCTACCCAAGGCTTCTAAATATTATGAGGAACTCATATAAAAATTTTGAGCATTTTTGGAATTACCATTTGTTTTCTAAAAATCCATAACCAACATTTTTAACCACTTTAAATACCCTAAAATTTCTTACTTCCACTAAAAATCACAAACTTATTTTTACTAAATTCTAGGGAAAATAACAAGCCTAGGAAAATTAGTTTCATAATTTTAGCATTTTTCTACATTTTTCTACATATTTCTAAAGCTCTGCTGAAAAAGAAAAAGGAAAAGGATTAAATAGAACTGGGCCGGTTCTGGCCCAAACGGCCCAGGTCCAGGGCAAAACACGCCCGCGCGCGCCCGCGCCCTGGCGGCTTTGTAGAAAGGGCCCCGAGTTTTTGACTAACTGTGAACGAGTTGAGTTACTATTTGTATCAGTCACTGACAAATTGCACCGGGGCCCCTGAGGTTCTATTTCTCCACAGGTGAGGTCCCTGACGACGGCAGCGCACGGAGGAGCTCCGGCGAGCGCGTAGACCGGCCGAGCGGGGCCACGACCGGTGCTCAGCTGCGGCCTAAACCAAATTCACAACCTAGCGAATGTTTCCCCTAGGTTAATTTGAAGAATGGTGCCCTAATTTGCCCTGACCACGGCAACTGTGAGTATTGCGGCTAGGTGGTCGCGTTCCCGGCGACCAGAGGATTCTCAATCCAATTGCATGTGTCGGTGAGTTTGAGGGAAGCTTAAGGATGCTAAAACGAGATTAGAGAGGGCGTGATCGGACCTGGAGAGGGCTGGCCACGACGAGCTTGGGTTCACGGCGTTCTTCAACCGGTTTGGGGGAAATTCCAAATTCAAGTTCTCTGGTGGGGGGTTTGGGATGCAGGTGGGTGCAGTAGATGCTTGGATGCATGGCGGAGCTGGGGGTACGGTCAATTTATAGCGCCCGCGGGCGGTGGTGCTCAATTTGGCCGAGCCACGCGGCGGTCGGAGGTGAAGAAGAAAGCACTGGCCGCGTGAGTTCGTGGCCAACGGCGTGGCAAGCTCACCGGCGTCGATGGGACAGCCTTAAGGTGTCACGGCGGTGCGGTGGAAAGGCTAAGCCACACGGCACATGGCCGGGAGGCGGCGGTCACCGGCGAGGTAATCCACTCAGCCGCAAAGAGGGAGAGAGGGCACAGGGGTCACCGGAGTGATCGCCAGCGCATGGGCGGTGAAGATCTTTTACCCCGCAAGGTTATCCATTAGCTATGAGCGCGAACCCGGACGGCGGCAGCACGAATCACGGCGGAGGGAGCCGTCGGCGGTGAGGACAGCCACGCTGGTGGTCTGATCCCTATTGAGCACTGTACCATGGCAGTCACCAATTCAGAGCGACTGACAGAGCACATTGGAGCATCATTTTCTCTGATTTTCAGATGGCAACACACCCAGTGATCTATAGCAAAGTTGTAGTGCTATAATCCATCTATATCTTTTCTATAATGTGTACTCACAAAAGGTCACTAGATCCCCTTCAAAATCGAGCTCAAAGTTCATGTCATAACACTGTTAATCTGCATTTCAGACTTCAGGCAGCCTGACAGTCCATCTTTGATTGGGTTTTTCTCCAAATTTCACATAAGACCATGGCTTGAACCCTTAAACAAAGTTGTTCTCCCATGATTGATCTTCAACTTTGATGTGGTCATCTAACATGAATTCTCACTATTTTGAAAGCTACACAGCCCCAAAGTTGGGCCTACAACCCTGTTTTCAGACTTAGCATAGGACTCAAATGAGGTCCATTTTGCATTTAAGTCCAAAACTTAGGGTTTGGCTTTCAAGTCCACATGTTTGTGAACCAAATGACTTAAAATACTTATTTAGCTTGGTTTTTGCACTTTAGCCCAAAAGTGGGCTAATTTTGCACATAAGCCCCTAGGGTTTGATTTTAGGGTTTTCCAGGGTTCCAATTAGGGTTTCTGGTATTCCAGGGGTATAAAAGTGATTCAAGTTGATTCTTGGGGTCATTTTATGACTTTTAACCTAAAGCTTTTAAGTTTTCCCAACTTGGGTTAGGTTTTACCCCTTTAATCCCTATTTAGGGTTAAGTCCTTTAACCAGGGTCCTATTTGCAAAACACTTCAACAATACAACTTGTTTGAAATTTTTGCCTAGTGAATGCACTCTAGGTGTGTCAAACATATGCAATGCCAATGCTATGATGCCATGCTCAAGTTTTAGTTACAGTAACACCAGGGGTGTTACATAACATCCCTTCCCCCAGAAGTTCCGGTCCTCGAGTCCTGGTCGGCATCTGTGGCAAAGAACATTTGAAGTAAACATAATGTGCCAGAGAAAACCTTCCATTTTACATTACTATAAAAAGTAATGATACAAACTCGATAGTACATAACAGGATACATTACCCATTATACAAAAGTTCAACCTTTTATACAACAGTACACCCTACAATACACTACTCTACTTCTATTACACCATTATTCCTGCTTTCCATTACTCTTGGCGGCCTCATCGTCAGGTGTGGGAGTCCAGACATCAACCAACCTCAAAGAAGGAGGGGGCTCAAAAAGGTCTAACTCCCCACCCAGCGTGCGTCCCGCAACGTGAGATGGTCCGGCTTCTGCCTCAGCAGGGTGTGCAGGCACACTAAGGTGTAATTGTGAGTATAGCACATGGACTTCCTCATGCAACGTATTGCAGTAGACCTGCAGGTTATCGACAGTTGAGCTAAGTTCTTTAATTCGGGCCTGAGCCCTTGCTTCCTTAGCACACATTAGCAAACGAGACTGTACGGCCCAGTCAAGTGCTAAGTCTCGATCAGCGAGCTGATCCTGCAGATGACGGATGTCCCTTCTAAGTTCATTGATTCTATCTCCGTCGGCGACCCAAGCATCGGTCCTGTGTTGCAGCGCTGTTTGAAGTCGACTCACACGGGCTTCAAGATCTCCGATGGGGTCATTACTTCCACTGCTGCTGCTTTCATGTCGGGGAGCCAGTTGATGCCGAGGCACCCCAATTGGTCCCGTAGACTTGCGTGCCGTTAGCCTTGTGCGTGGCGGCATCTTTTCTAAGGGGGAAAATGTTATTAGTATGATTCTTAGCATGATGCATGTATAATTACAGAATCAACCTTAGTCGATTCAACCTTCTATACATTGCACTCTTCCTATCTGGTCTTTAAGATAGACTCTTCAGAATACTCAGGTAAGAAGAGAAAAGAAATTTTAGGTAAGACTTTTTGAAAATCCTTTTGAAGATGCCTCATAACATCTGCTAAGAAGGGCTACGCTCCGATACCAGCTGTGACGGAACCTTCCAAGTAATTAGGCCCACCTACAGTTGTCCTTATCTAACAGACATCAGACACCCTGTAGATGTTCCTAAATCACTTGACAAGTTCGGTATCTTTCCTTACCTTACCAGGAACGTTTCACCCGTCTTGCAGACATTACAGAACATTGGAGATAAAGAAATGCGGAAGCAATTATATAAACTTACATTTATTTCAAAAGCAAGCTTGAGTTATTTTATTACAGACCAGACTAAAAGTGAGTGCAGAGTAGTAATATTATACAAACCAAGGGAGGCACAAACTCCTCCCGATAAGCTATAAGCAAAAGATCCTAAGTGGAGGACCGAGTCCTCCCGCACTTCAGTCTTGTTTTTCCTCATTTGGTACCACCTTGGAGCAAAAGCAACAAAAATTTGTCGCTTCCTCACCTAAAAACAACAAAGGAATAAACCCTGAGTATGGAATTACTCAGCAAGTCTTACCCGACTAAGGAAAAGACTCTCAAGGGTATGCTGGATAAATAGGAGTCAAGGAGAGGTTTTAGCAAAAATCAACTTATATTTTTGCAGAAGTAGCTTACTAAAGTGAGTCCTTACTTTCAATCTTTTAACGCCATATTAAGTATTAATAGACTCCATTTGCATCTAGTCTAATTTCCATCTCATCAATACAACATCATTTTTATCCATAGTGTTCACATCCTGACTTTAGGTTGTAGAAAAGTGACCAAGTCTTCATAACCGCGAAGGTACGGCGATCCGAATCGATTATACTCAGCTGAGGATCTCCAATCACACGACATATGTAGCACTTAACCCTTGCATATGTCAACCCGCCACCGGGGTTCTTAAGACCGGATCAGGTTCACGCAAACCGAGAGCACAGATACACCACCGTCCAGCCTCTTGCCATGGAGGGTACACGCTACTCTCGCCACTGCTCCACGCCCATTTCGTGTTATCTTATTCCGGCCTTAGTCTGCCCGAGGCAAGGCTTACCCATGACGAGGCATGTGACCAGTTAAAGGGTCCTCGGTCAGCACGCCTACATACGCGTTAATCCTTAACCAACCTGGGTAGAACATCACCTGTTCCTAACCCAAGTCTCAATTTAAGTATTGCCATCCTTAGGATTGTGTCTGTTCCTTAGGATGAAAGAGCATCACAGGGAACTTTGCAGTAAGATCCCACTATTGCTCCAGATGAAAATATTCTTGCAGGTAGAAGCCATCCTCTCCCAGGTTAAATTGAGGACAACCTCTATCCACAAGATCCAAGCAAGGCTAAGCATTTTTGTAAATCATAGTTTTGATACTTCACAGAAGTATCTATAAAGGTATGGATATCAAGGAAAGCAATGCATCAAAGGGTTTCAAGCAATTCCTATAAACTTAATGCACATTTCACTAGACTTAAAGTGTGCGAAAAGTATTTAAAAACACAAGGAAAGGGGTTGCATGCACCGGGGCTTGCCTTCGTTTACGGGTGAGTCAGGCTCAGATCCGCAGATATCAAAGTAGAAACTATTCCCGGCCTGAGATTCCGAAGGTGGTGGTGTCCTGTCTTCGGTGACTTCTATCTCTTCTTCTCGTTCTAATCATAACCATACATAAGTATAAGAATGGATGCCATGGGATGCTCATGAGGATGCAAAGATAGCATAAACTTATTATTTATGTCTTGAATACAACTTTCCTTCACGGAACTCCGAGAACTTAGGGTTTCCGGAGTCGGTAAAGGAGTTCATAGGGTAGGGGGGTGGTTTTGGGGTTTGGTGATCAAACAAAGTCCAAAACAATTCAAACTCTACCCAAGGCTCCTAAATAATGTTTTAAGTTCCCATAAAAAGTTTGGGCATTTTTGGACTTACCAAATATTTTCTAAAAAAATCACAACTAATACTTTTAACTACTTTAAATACCCTAAAATTTCTTATTTCCACTAAAAATCACAAAACTATTTTTATTAAATTCTAGGGAAAATAACAAGTCTAGGAAAATTAGTTTCACAATTTTAGCATTTTTCTACATTTTTCTATAATTGTTTTGGCTCTGGAGATAAAAGAAAAAGAAAAACAATTGAATAGCACTGGGCCGAATCTAGCCCAGGCGGCCCAGCTAGGGCAGAAAGGCGCCCGCGCGCGCCCGCGTTGGCGGCTTTGCAAAAATACCCTCGGGGTTCTCATTAACTGGGATCCGGTCTTTCTACTGTTTTCCTGTGTCACTGACGCTTTGCACAGAGGCCCTTGAGGTTCTATTTCTTCGCAGTGGGTGGTCCACGACGGCGACGCGCGCGGAGAGACTCCGGCGAGGTCCTGGACCGGCTGAGTGGGGCAAGTACTGGTGCTCTACGTTGGTCGAAACCAAATTCAGGGTCGAGTGAAGGTTTTCCCCAAGTTAATTTCAAGAACGGTTAACCAAATGTTTCTGGCCACGGTGAGCGCGCGGATGAACTAACAACCTACATGTTCCCGGTGATTCATGGGATCCTAGCTCAATTGGATGGGTTGGCGAGTATCGCAGACGTATGTGAATGCTTAAACAAGGGAGCAGAGGACGGGAACTGACCGGAGTATGGCTGGCGACGGTGAGGCTCGTTTCACGGTGGCGGAAATCGGATTTGGGGGAAACTCTGAATTCGCGAACCTCAGCGAACGATTGCGGTTGATTCGTGGTGGCTGGACAGCTTACTACCCTACGGAGGTCGGGGAGGGGTCAATTTATAGTGTTAGCGGGCGGTGGCCGCGAATTTCGAGCAAGACGCGTGGCGGCCGGAGATGGAGAAGAGCACTGGCGCACGCGAATTAGTGTCCTACGCCGTGGCAACCTCACCGGCGTTGATTTGACAGCAGTAGCAAGTTACAGCGACGCGGTGGAAGGGTTGAGCCACGCGGCGCACGGCCGGGAGGCGGCGGTCGACGGTGAGCACTTTACCGCGGGCGGTGAGCCAGGGGAGATGGGCTACGGCTAGTCGGAGTGGTGTCTAGGTCATGGGCGGTGACGATCGTTTGACGCCGCGAAGTTATCCACATACCCGAGCACGAATCATGACGCCGGCGACGTGAATCACGGCGGAAAGCCACCGGCGGTGAGATCTTTTCTATGGCGGTCGAGCTGATCCGGTTAGAGCACTGTACCATCAGAAGTTCAGTTAAATGAACCTGACAGCCAAATTTGAAGCCAAGTTTTCTCTTGATTTCTGATGATAACTCATACCAAGCTCTGCAACAAAGTTGTAGAGCAATATGCCATCTACAATATTGCCATATGATGTTGTCCCAAAAAGCCACTGCATCTGGTTTAAAATTGGGCTTGAAGTTCAGGGCATGAATCTGTTAGTCTGATGTTCAGACAGAACCAGCCTGACAGTCCAACTTGGGTTGAGATTTTCTCCACATTTTTCATAAGAACATGGCTTGAATCCTTAAACAAAGTTGTTCTCCTATAATTGGGCTACAAACTTGTTGTGGTCACTTTGGGCAAAAACCCTATATTTCAAAAGATACAGGGCTCCGAAGTTGAGTCCTCAACACTGAATTTCAGACTTAGAATGAAACCTAAGTGAGGTCCATTTTGCATTTAAGTCCAAAACTTAGGGTTTGGCTTTCAAGTCCACACATTTGTGAACCAAATGACATTATAATACTTATTTGGCTTGGTTTTTGCACTTTAACCCAAAAGTGGGCTAATTTTGCACATAAGCCCCTAGGGTTTGGTTTCAGGGTTTTCCAGGGTTCCAATTAGGGTTTCTGGTATCCCAGGGGTATAAATGTGATTCAAGTTTATTCTTAGGGTCATTTTATGACTTTTACCCTAAAGTCTTTAGGTTTTCTTAACTTGGGTTAAGTTTTACCCCTTTAACCACTATTTAGGGTTAAGTCCTTTAACCAGGGTTCTATTTGCAAAACATTAAAACAATACAACTTGCTTGAAATTTTTGCCTAGTGAATGCACTCTAGGTGTGTCAAACATATGCAATGCCAATGCTTATGATGCCATGCTCAAGTTTTAGTTATAGTAACACCAGGGGTGTTACATCCCTCGCTTTATCCGATAACCTTATGCATCTTGTGCCAAATTGTTAGCTCTATGATTCTCAACTCTAGAGATATGCCGAATACTGAATTCGCCAAAAGAATGAATTATGCTTCAACATTTTTCAAGGTAACTATTTAGAGTACCATCAAAACATTGATATTCTTCTAACACCTGTTGGACGACCAGCTGAGAATCACCAAATGCCTTCACATGTTTTACTCCCATACAATTTAAAAGTTTCAAGCCGAACAAAAGGGCTTCATATTCGGCTTGATTGTTAGTGCAATAAGTTTTCAATCGGCTAGAGAAGTCGAAGGAGACATTACTTGGTGAAACAAGCACAATGCCAATTCCTTGCCCCTCATTGCAATCCGATCCATCAAAATATAAAGTCCAAGGAGAAATAGTGAGGTATCATATGTCTAATTTATGAGTGTCATAAATCCGATGTTCTACAATAAAATCTGCTACGACCTCGCCTCTCATGGATTTCAATGGTTCATAGGCTAAGTCATATTCTATGAGTGCATAAGCCCAGTTACCAATTCTACCACTCATAATTGGGTTATGCAACATGTATTTGATCACATCAGCTTGACCAGAAACCGTGCAATGACTAGACAGTAAATAACATCTACACTTGGTGCATGCATAAAACAAGCATAAGCATAACTTCTCAATAAAAGTGTATCTCGTTTTAGCATCCACCAACCTTCGACTTAGATATGTCACCGCATGCTCCTTTCCTTCAGTTTCTTGTGTCGCAATGTATAATCAGAATGGTACTCCTGCTTGTGGTGCTTTTAATTCGGGAGCCGAATACAAGTATTTTTAATGAGATCAAATGCTTCCTGCTGCTCTACCCCCAAGCGAATTCGGCATCATTCTTAAGCCGAAGGATAGGGGTGAAGGCATCAATCTTCCCGACTAGGTTAGAAATAAACCTTCGTAAATAATTCACCTTGCAAAGAAACTTCTGCACTTCGACTTTACAGGTTGGAGGTCCCACATTCCGAATAGACTTGATTCGGCCAGGGTCTATCTCTATACCATGTTCATGGATGACAAATCCTAAAAACTTACCAGCCGATACTCCAAAAGCACATTTACGTGGGTTCATTTTCAAACCATACCGACACATCTTATCAAAGGCTTTGCGCAAATCAGCTAAATGAGAACTAAACTCAGCCGATTTTACTACAATATCATCAATGTAGACTTCCACAGTGTTTCCCAACAGCTCATGAAAGATCCAATTCATAGCCCTCTGATAAGTAGCACCGGCATTTTCAGACCAAATGTCATGACAACCCACTCAAATAAACCAATGAAGCCTGGACATATAAAGGTCATTTTAGACGCATCTTCTTCGGCCATGAAAATCTGATTATATCCGGCATTACCATCAAGAAAGCTAATAATTCTATTTCCTGATGCATTATTGATTAATGTGTCGGCTATGGGCATGGGATACTCATCTTTAGGAGTTGCTCTATTTAAATTGCGAAAATCAATGCATACTCTAAGCTTACCTGACTCCTTCTCCACCAGCACAATATTGGAGACCCACTCTGCGTATCTGCAAGGTCTAATAAAATTAGCTTCTAGTAGCCGGTGGATTTCGTCCTTGATTCGTGGGAGAAGATCTGGACGAAATGTTCTAGCTCTCTGCTTGAAAGGTCTGAAACCGGACTTAATGGACAGTCGATGCTCTATGATCTCTCGACTTAATCCCAGCATCTCAGTGTAATTTCAAGCAAAGAAATCCGAATATTCCTTCAATAGACCGATCATTTCATTTCTAGGATCGGTCTCCAGGGTCTTGTTTACAAAAGTCGGCCTTGGAGTTTTACCATTTCCTATGTTGATCTCCTCCAAAGGATCGGCTGATGTAAACCCCTATCCTAGTTTATCGAGATCTCTGAATTCCTCTATCATGTCCCCCACAAAGGAATCAGATGATCTTTGTGTGATGGCGGACTCTCCGGTCTCGAGGGGCAGATCATCCGTAATACTGTCTTTACGATGTGGTAGATGTTCGGTCTTAAAGACCAAACTGTTTTGTGAAAGACCGGACCATCCGGCCTTAGAAGCCAAACTGTCCGTGACCAAGGACTCATGAATTTTGTGTGTACTCATCATTTAAA